>NC_135783.1:295789321-296389321 GCF_051106095.1 Pogona vitticeps
ACACTGTGCAGGATTATATTGTGACCTCAGTATAGCAGGGCTTTGCTGCATTCTTTATGTTCAGTAAAATAAGTAAATACAGAAGCCAATGAAAGAACCATAGAATTGGTAGTGTATGAAAATTCAGAGAGAGAACTTTGTTTTCCTTTTTCAAATGCCAGTATAAATTGCTAATAAAAAGGGAAAAATGCATAGGGAATAGTGTGAACTCACAGTGTACCATGTGTATCACATGACTTGCATTTATGGTCATGGCTGACTCTAGACTCCAAGCTGGCTAACTGCCAAGAGAAGAAAGTTATCGCCAGTGTATAATTTCCCATCACACTACTGGGTTGTTTGGAGAGGCTGCATGCAGCAGAATGGCTTCCTTCTATGTACCTCTGAAAAGCCAAGTTGCCTTCTCACAGCCTGAAAATGGCAACTGTTTTGAAAAGCAGGATAGCAAAAACTCAGATGGTCTTATCAGAGCTCTTTTTGTTTTCTACGGAGTAACCTCCAAGGGTCATTGATGGAAGGATGAAATCCTTGTGGGGTTGACAGGTCACAAACTGGAGATTCCACTCATCCGTTTTCATATTGGTCTCCGTTATTTCCGGCACCTTTAATGTAAGTTCTGTGGGCTCTTAACAGGTGCAGTGGGATTTGAGGAAGAGAAAGCACAGCTGCATCCTTTTCAGTGGCTGTGGCAGGTGAAATTTCAGGGCTGCAACCTGGTAAGGCAGGCAGGAAGCCTTATTTGCAGTTTGGCAACTTTACTTCCTCATCCTGGAAGGCTACAGCATCATCTTCATATACTGAACAGTCCCCTGACCATATAGTTGTATGTCTGCTAGCAGGGTTACTTGTGGAAGTAAAGGGAGAAGGCACATAACAGTACCTCATAATTTTCTCGATAAGCTGACTGAAGGGGAAAAAACCAGGTGCACTTCGATCCACAGAAGTGTGTTACTTAGGAAGGGCATGTTTTCTTTGCTGGAAAGTTGTTGTCAAATTAGACTACGGATAAGCAATGAATGCTACAGATTCACTTTAAGAAAGCTAAATCAAGTTAGATAGAGGCTGCCAAACCTGGTGTGGTATAGTTGGTAACCAAGATGAAATGAAGTGATGCTAAAGAAGAGAAAAGGAAATAGTGTTTTGTACAACTTGCACCTCCCAACCCCCCCTTCTAGCTGATTATTACATCTTTAAAGTCTTTGAAGCACACTAATAAGATTTGCAAGAATGACTCACACAGATCACACAAAGATAGGCCAGGTTGGACCTGTTTAGTCTCTCTTTTTAATGACATGTTGAAAAGTAGTGAAAAGAGTTCTCTCTCGAAGCTTGAAAAAGCAGCTGAATAACTTATGATTCACAGAGTTAATTTCAGATATTCAGCCTTCACAATGGATGATTGTTTGCCATAGAATTTGGTTTAGACTTCCTCGTCGAGGTCACAGTTGGTACATAATATTTCCTTTCTCATTTGCAGAGAAATAAACCTCAATCCCCTGTGGCCAGTTTTCTTTTCATGTTGTCTTTCTCTGTGAGGCAGAGATTTTCATAATTTTTGAAACTTGACTATGTGTTCACTGGGAGAGTCCCAAGCCTTCATAGAGTAATTAGCCCATTAAGTTATGATTTAAGCTGTTAGGATGGAATAGGTGGGACATTTCTGATTAAATCTTGACCAAACTAGCAAGGAGTTCATCCATCCTTTAAAATTGCTATGCTTCTCTCTCATTTCTTCAGTTTAGCAGGTGTAGGATGAAGTGGGTGAGACGTATTGACAGCTATGTAAATAATGCTGATCTGAGACTAAGGTTGCTTCTTCCCCCTTGCTAGGTACTTATCCTGTTAATCATAGAATCATGAAGTTGGAAGGGGCCATCAAGTCCAACCCCCACCAGCTTAGTGTAGGAATACAAATCAACGGATGTCTGCCAGGTGGTTGTCTAAATTTCTCTTGAATATCTCCAGTGCTGGAGCATTCACCGCCTCTTGAGGTAATTGATTCCATTGCCATACTGCTCCAAACAGGAAGTTTTTCCTGATATGCAACTGAAATCTGGCTTCCTATAAGTTGAGCCCATTCTTGTGTGTCATGCACTCTCAGATGATTGGGAACAGATCCTGCCCCTCTGACAGCTTTTCAAGTATTTGAAAAGTGCTATCATGTCTCCCCTCGGTCTTCTTTCCTCAAGCCTAAACATGCCCAATTTTTTCAGTCTTTCCTCAGCTCCCTGATCATCCTTGTTGCCTACCTCTGAATTTGTTCCAGTTTGTCAACATCCTTCTTGAAGTGCAGTGTCCAGAACTGGGCACAGTACTCAAAAAGAGGCCTAACCAGTGCCGAATAGACAGGAACTAGTATCTCATGGGATTTGGAGACCATACTTCTCTTAATACAGCCTAAAATAGCATTTGCCTCTTTTGTAGCCAAATCACACTGTTGGCTCACATTCAGCCTGTTATCTGTGATGATTCCAAGATCCTTCTCACTTGAAGTATTGCTGATCCAAGTATCTCCCATCTTGTAACTGTGTATTTGATTTCTTTTTCCTAGGTGCAGTACTTTGCACTTATCCCTGTTGAATTTCATTCTGTTGTTTTCAGTGTTCAAGCCTATACAGATTGCTTTGAATTTTGTTTCTGTTTTCTAGGGTATTAGCTGTTCCACCCAATTTTGTGTCATCAGCAAATTTGATTAGCATTCCCTGTGTTTCTTGATCCTGGTCATTAATAAAAAATGTTGAAGAGCACAAGGCCCACGACTGAGCCCTGGGGTACCCCACTTGTTACCTTCTTCCAGTTTAAAAAGGAGCCATTAATCATCGCCCTCTGAGTATAATTCTGTATCCACCTGATGGTTGATCTATCCAGCCCACACCTGGTTAGCTTGCTAATCAGGATATCATGGGGCACTTTCTCAAAAGCTTTGCTGAACTCAAGATATACTATGTCTACAACATTCCCTCTGTCTATCAGAGAGGTTTTCTGATCAAAAAATCAGATTAGTTTAATCTGGCAGGATTTGTTCTTGACAAATTTGTGTTGGCTTCTAGTTATGACTGCATTGTACTCTAGGTGGTTGTATAGTGACTGCTTTATAACCTGTTCCAGAATTTTCCCTGGGATTGATGTCAGGCTGACTGATTTGTAGTTCCCGGATTCCTCCTTTTTGCCCTTTTTGAAGATAGGGGCAACATTTTTGTGATTTTGTGAAGGGCAGACATTTTTCTAATTTTGTGAAGGGTAGAAATTGATCTGAAAGTGCTTACATGTAGGGTACATTTGTCTACATGTGTCCCACTTAGGGGATGGGGAAGAGTTGTGTTGTTCAAGGCGTCAGAAAAGGATAGTCTTACTTGTGGCATCTAGGCCTTGTCTCAGATCTGTTTAACCTCTGTATTGAGGTTAAAAAGATCTACTGATCCAAACTGGATACTTCAACTGAGTTGGGTTTTCAGCAAACTCAGCTGTCCCTTTGTTGGCTAATTCAGGTGAGAGAGCAGATGTTTTAAATTTGTGTCTGGGCTGCAGTGGTGAACTGAATGAGAGACAATAAACTCAAATTCAAACTGAACAAGATGGCACAGCTGTTGACAGGTGTTAAGTGCTTTTTCAGCTGGTTTAGAAAAAAACACGAAGTATCAGATATGCAGTTTGCAGATGCTTCGAAATCGAGATGGGCAAAATGTGACACACACCCCAGCAGCCTCGATTTACCTTTCTGATCTCCCAAAAAACAAACTTGGTCAATAAAAACAGCCTGTGGAGGAGCAAATGGCTATTGCAGGCCATTTGCAGGCCTTGCGTGTTTTAGGACTGGGAAGAGAGATTTTCCCAAAACCAGAAGTGATGACAAGTCACTTCCCATTTTCAATAAAGACTTCCCTGAGTTAAAGCAAGTCAGAGCTTGTGACCTATTGCATCCCCTAGAAAGAGGAGCTGTTGAATATTTTTAGAGGGGAAAAGTAAGACAGATGGAGGCCTGGGGACAATGACTGGCATAAAAGGTTACAACCCTTCAGAGTTCGAAGAATTCCAACTGTGACCTCTCTAAGACAGATCTTTGTGGCAGTTGTTCATTCTCTGGTAACCTTTAAGCTGGATCACTAGATCACATTGTAAGTGAAGCTGCTTTTGGAAATGGTCTGGGAACTCCAGATGATCCAGAACAGGGCAGGAAGACAGGCCTTGAGTAGGATTGGGTGGCATGAGCATGTATGCCTGTGCCTTGAGATTAACACTGGCTTAAAGGAGCTTTGTGGCGCACTGGTTAAAACTGCAGTGGAGACTCTGTTCACAACCTAAGTTCGATCCTGGGCTCAGGTGACCAGTCCGAGCTGGACTCAACCTTCCATTCTTCTGAGGTTGGTAAACTGAGTACCCAGCTTGCTGGGGGGTGGGAGCAATGTGTAGCCTACATAATTAAATTGTAAATCACCCAGAGAGACTTCAAGCACTATGAGGCAGTAGACAAGTGGCACAATTTGCTTTGCTTTAAACAAAATAACTGACAACCAATTTTACCATATCTCATAACGTTCAGAACTTTGTAAAATGCAGAATACTGACGTTTGGTAAGCTCCTTGTAATTTTTTATTGTTTAAAAGTATTTAGAGTGTTTTGTTTCCAAAAGGTATATGAAATTAATCATAGACCTCTATCCAAGTGTGTGTCAGTGGCATAAAGCTCTGTACAGGTGGAGATTGATGTCCTCTTATTACATAGCGCCTAAAACCCACATAATTTATGCAAGAATAACAGCAACTGACCAAGTGGGAGAATATATTACTTTTTACTTAACAGATTGAATTGGATCCAAATTTCCCTCAGTTAAGTTCCTTTAATGCCAGAGGATGAGGGCATTGCTAATGATTCCCTGCTCCCCCTGCAACAGTGATGTGACTCCTGAAACATTGTTCTGAAGTGGGGTGGGGGTGGGGGACAAGGTCTTCCAGGAACAGTGATGGAGACGATGCTGGGTGCTGTACAGGGAAAGGGAACCACTATTCTTCTGCCTTCTTCCAGGGGGGAAGCCTCTACTGGCTCCATATTCCCTCTGTGGTTGGAACAAGCAGTCTGTGCCCATGGGACATGGTGACACTGAGCCACAGGGATTGATGGAGCAGAGGCAGCAATTATTAATGATAGAGAGGTAACGGTGTTCCTGTTTGGGTAAAGTGAGTACTGTGAAAGGTTAATTTGAGAGGGACTTTTACTAGCTATAAACAGCACAGTGAGGCAGGATGTGGCTTGCACCTCTGCTGTTTCCATTATAAACGTGAGTCTTATTTCAGAAGTGTTCACTTCTCTGTTTGGTTTCCCTTTCAGGAAGTGAAAACATGAACTCATGGTGCCCTGTTTAAATGTCTCAGAATTCATCAAATGAAGTAACTTTGTGCGATCTGGGGTAGTGCAAATGCCTTATATTATGGTAGCAAAATAACAGAAGTCTGATTTTCAAAAATTATACAAACAAAAATGGCTTTGCACTGAGCTGCTATCTGCGATCAGTTCAGTGTGTAGAGGATTGGCACAATAGGGTCACTTTAAATGCATATTTTGCTTTTCAGATGTTTCAGCACATTCATGACCAGAGTTAATGTGTTTCATTACCATCAGTATCATGGATGCCTATATGTGAGAGGGATCCGTGCTGCCCCTTGGACAAGGCCCATTCAATGGGCTCGCTCAGTGAGCCTCCCTTCTTATTTTATTATTTATTTATTTATTTATTGGACTTATATACCGCCCCATAGCGCTACAAGCACTCTCCGGGCGGTTTACAATTTTTTAATTATACAGGCTACACATTGCCCCCCCAGCAAGCTGGGTACTCATTTTACCGACCTCGGAAGGATGGAAGGCTGAGTCAACCTTGAGCCGGCTACCTGGGATTTGAACCCCAGGTCGTGAGCACAGTTTTAGCTGCAGTACAGCGTTTTAACCACTGCGCCTTCTTCCAGGGGGTTCTTACTTCCATGGCCATCAGATGCTGTTATTGCTCCACCTTCTCATCATTGCCATTACTTGCTTGATGGGTGGAGAGTCAATGAGAATCAGGCAAGGGCATATACTGATCCTTTTTTTCCTTTCAGCTTTGTCAGTGCTAGAGCGAGAGGCAGATAAACAATCTGGGTACAGTGATGAAAATGAGGAGTACAGGAGGCCCCTTTCCTTGGTCCCTTAAGAGTATGGGCCCTTGACAGGTGGCACACTATAATTAGTTACAGCTGCACATAATCAAGTTGACTGTGATATATGTCAACTCTTCCATGATGTTCTAAGTATACAGAATTTATTTTACCAATTCTTTCTTCTGCCATCCCTTTGGGATTGTGCAGCTTACCCAAGGCTACACAGACCAACACTTCTCATGCAAGGCACTGTGGAGAATCAAACTCTCAGCCTCTGGGTTTGCAGCCAGCTACACAACTTGCTGAGCTCACTGACCTGGGCGATCTGAGTTCTAATTCCCCCTAGGTCATGGGCTGGTCTTTCATTCTGAGCCTAACCTATCTGAGAGAGTTCTTATAAGAATAATGGGGAGAGAAAAATCTATGTGTGTTGCCATGAGCTTGTTGAAGAAAATGTGGGATATAAATGAGAGAGAGAGGTTGAAGTTTGTGTGTTTATATACCACACCCATTGGTGCCGAGGGACTACTCTGGGCAGATTACATGGTCCATGATTATTTATTTTCACTTGTGCTGAATAATCATCTTGCCAAAGCAATATTAATTAGGCTAACCTTGGTACAGGTTTGATTTTTCTCAACAGAAGAGGGATAATTGAAAACATGTTCCTACAAGATTTCAAATATGTAGAAAAAATTATATAAACATGAATTGTATTGTTATAATTGTATTGTAAATGTGTATTATACATTAAGGAAAATGTGCAGTGTTTGAAACCAGATCTAGCTGTAGTTAGAGTAGACTTCTGGACATTTCATAAGTCTTAAATTTGTCATACTGATTTCAGTACAACTAAGTCTGGATCCAATCTGGTGACTGTGCTTTAAGGACAGTTTGAAGAGACAAAATAAGTTCAATATTTATCATTTAAAATTTTTATGTTTACAACTATAGCATCCTTATATTTAAGATATTTCTATGAGGTTCTTACATATTACAAACCAGAGACCTAACTAGCAGTTTTGGTACCCAGGGCAAGCAGTGCAAAATGTCCCCTGAATCAACTTTGCAATCCATGATGTAAAAGTAATACAAGAAGTAATTACATCACTGAACACTCAGCCAGCATCTTCCCATCTCCACAGGGGGATCAGCAGCACTGCCAGAGCTACATATATCTATCTATCTATCTATCTATCTATCTATCTATCTATCTATCTATCTATCTATCTATCTATCTATCTATCTATCTATCTATCTATCTATCTATCTATCTATCTATCTATCTATCTATCTATCTATCTATCTATCTATCTATCTATCTATATACATATATATATCTATATCTGTAACTATCTAGCTTAGCATATATAGTGTGCTAATCAACCATGAATATTAATAAGTTCGCTGGGTAGCTCAGAGCATTTGGTTGCAGAGATAGGATTAAGGAGTTTGATTCCCCACTGACCCTCGTAGGAGAAGAACTAGCCTGTGTGGCCTTGGGCAGCTACATGATCCCAAGGCACCCCTGAAGAGGTTAATGGTACACTACTTTTGAGTATTCTGTACCTAGAAAACCCTGAAAAGGATTGTGATAAGTCAGAGTTGACTTGATGACATGTAGTAGTAGTAGTAGTAGTAGTAGTAGTAGTAGTAGTAGTAGTAGTAGTAGTAGTAGTAGTAGTAGTATTTAATAAGCTGACTTCCTTCACTGTCTCGCCCAAAGATCTGTGAAGCCCTGGGTGGCCTTACTTTTTTTGACAATGGAGACCTGGTCTTCCCACATAATCTAGGTAGATCAGCCCACCATCTGAATAATCATCTTGCCAAAGCAGTGCATATATTAATTAGGCTAACCTTGGTACAGGTTTGATTTTTCGGAAAGCTTCAAATGGTGCAGAACGTGGCAGCTAGATTACTTAGTGGAGTGAGAAAATTCCAGCATATCTCTCCCATTCTGACTGTTTTGCACTGGCTGCCCATTTGTTTCTGCATTGACTTCAAAGTGTTAATGACTTATAAAGCCCTAAATGGTTTAGGACCTCGATACCTGGCAGAACGCCTTCTCCCACCTAGATCTACTCGAATCACTCACCAGAGCCAGGAAAGACGGCTGAGGGGCCTGATGCCGAGAGAGGCCTGAAACGAAAGAACAAGAAACCGGACCTTCTCGGTGGTGGCCCCTCGACTTTGGAACAGCTTGCCACAAGAGATCTGCCTGGCACCCTCGCTGAGTGTTTTTAAGAGTCAATTAAAAACTTGGCTCTTTAGGCAGGCCTTCCCTCCTGTCAATTCTTGATTGTAGTTTCTTGCTTTTGTTGTTTATCCTCCCATCTTGATCATATTATTATTATTGTAGATTTTAATTGTTGTTTTTATTGTTTGTCCACAATATATTGTGAGCCACCTTGAGTAGACTCCTGTCCAGAAGAGCGGGATATAAATCCAATAATAAATAAATAAAACCTCTTCCAGGCCAGAGTCTTGGTCTACCAAACCCTGGATAGATCTGCCTGCTGCTCCTTTGTTGGTGCCCGTTATACTGATCACCTTTCCACTGTTCTCCCCACCAGTCTGGACTACAGGCTGCGTGCCTTGCTGAAAATCATTTAATCAAATTCAGAGGCCTGTTCTACCTCTCCTATGCCAGTTGACCACATTGCTGAGCCAATCATATAAGTCTGGGGGAAGAGTCATAACCCTTAGCTTTGGCATTCATAGTTATGGCCCAGTTAAACATTACTGTCCTATAGATCTCTAAAGTTTGGCAAATTGATTGTGGTATAATCTTTCATAGGCTGAAACCCCACAAATTCATAACACAGATGCAGTAGCCTTCCCAGAGCACTTACTACATCTGACAAAAATTACTGTATTTTTCTTTGTATAAGATACTACTTTTTTCCTAAAATCATTACACTAAAAATTCAGGGGCATCTTACACACAGAAGTAAGCTGAGGAGAGAACAAAACAACCCGCACCTTGCCTCTGTAAACAGGCTTCCTTCAATCACAAAGCTTAGCTTCCTATAGTCAGGAGACTTAGCTTCCTCCAATCATGAGCTTTATGGAACTCATGTCAGCTGATGCTGAACAAACCAATTGGAACACACCTCGTTGGAGGTGGAGCCTATAGGCTCAGATGCAACGGGGATTCCTAATGTCTGAGTGTTCTGAGCCCAGAGGCTGACTACTCAAAGCTAAGTTTTCTTAATTTGGGGGTTGAAAAGTGTGGGTCTTATAAACAGAAAAATATGGTATGTCATAATAAATTCATTAGTAGCTTTGGCGGTGGTACAGAAATGTGTGCTGTTTTGCTATATTTTGTGAAATAAGTTCTATCTGCACCTTTCTGGGATCATGCCAGGGCCTTATACTTTTTTTGTTGCAGGTGGGATGGCTTTACTTAAGTTTGGTTCCAGCACATCTGACTGCTAGAAGCGAAGCAAGGTGAGCTTTCGGCTTTCAGATTGCCTTCTGCTGGGAATTTCCAATATCATGAAGTTGCTTAAAATAGACAGAGAGCATTTTTTTAATAAGTGATACAGTGCATCAGCAATCACCTAATGCAATCTGTTTTTTTTTTAAAGATAAGATTGTGTTTAATTTGCATGTACCCTGAAGTGGTGGCTCTCTTTTAAAGTCACTTCACGTTACCATAAATTACCAGTGGAAGGAGCCAGACCAAATTAGGGTTGCTTGAGATCCATATGCCATTTGGATGCTAGAATTGTACCAGATGGCAATCCTGGATCTCTTCACACCCTCTAGTGACCCTATTTAGCCTGCCACAGCTCCCTCCAAATGAGCCTGTGTAGATGAGCCAGGTTTTTCCCCCCAGTTTCCCTCCATTTTTGTAATAATGGTATGGTGGGGATTTTGTGTGGCCTGGTTAAAGGGTGGTCTGTGACCTATTGGAGGACTTCCACAATTAACATTTTTTTAATGCCAGGGATTATTGTTCTCCTTTTTCTTCTTTTGAAGCCCACTCTGAAAAAATACTCCCTGACCAAAAAATGTCTCTGGCAGCTGTTATACGTATAGATCTGCCTACACTTTGCTCAGCCCTAGTATACAGGCACATGCTGGACTAGAGAATTTTGTTTGCTTTTCTTCCAGTTTCCTGATAGGATATTTTAGCTTTTTAAAATAAAATAAAATAAATCTAATTATTAAATGTGTAGCTCAGTAGTGTGTCTCTCTTCACCTCCCCCTATATTTTGGCACAAACACATCAATATATGGCAGTAGAAGTAAGTGTGGGCCAGACATTTGAGGGAAAGGCTGCCCACCAGTTGTTCGTCATTTTAGGAAAAATTGTGCAAGGCTAATTCAGTCCCTTTGACAAAAGTTAGGCTGTGAAAGATTTATTGTTTTCTAGTTTAATTAAAAGAGCATGGTAGCAATTTTTTTTAGAGTTAAAAGAGTTTGGACAAAGATCTAAAAGAAAAGTTCAGTTATGTTTCTTGAGTGGGCCGCTTCAATTGCAATTGGACACAAGCCAGGTAACCTATTAAGCCCTTTGCTCCTTGCACTGCAAGAGGATAAAAACAGGTAAAGTCCAGTAACTCTTTAACTAGGAGACTGGGCATTACCTTAGGTGAACAACAAATACTCTTTTGTTTCTCTGGCTCACAGTTGCTGACCAGAGTATCTGCTTTGCAGCAGACAGTACTTGACAGCAAAGTACTGTCTGCGTTGCTGAAAACACAACAGATACACTGTGGCTGAAATCCTGTTCCTTAGCATAATAAGTTGCAACTAGAGTAGGCCCATTGAATTAGTGAGAATTTGGTAAGTCAGCTCCTCCATTCCCTTGACTCAATGGGCCTACTGTTATAGTTGCAATTTACTACGCTAAGCAACAGAATTTCAGCCAATACTGTATTTGGTTGACTCAATGTTGCTGACCAGAGTATCTGTTTCATAAGCTATTAACATAAAATGTATTTGTATATCACCTCATTAGTGAACAACACTATTTTGGGCAGTGTGTACCTATAAAAACAGCAAAGTGCCTCAATCCACCAAAATAAAAAACAACCAGCTAAAACAGCAAAATAAAGCAAAAGGCTCCTTACCCTCAGAAAGGCAAAAGATGGTATTCTCTCTCTCCTTCCACTGGCGGCCTCTAGATTCGTATTTTAGCTCTTATGTCATACTGTATTTGTGCCTCAAGATGAGGGGAAAAATACCTCCAAATGACTGTGTTTCCTATCTACAGATTTTGGGCTGCTTTAATATATCTTGGGCACTTCAGTTTCCTCTAGGATCCCAATAGCATCCTTTGGTCCTTAGGAGCTGGAGTAGGTTTGGGTTCCTAGACGTTGCTCGTCATGGTGCAAGGCAGTAACTGTCTCTGTTATAGTATAAACTTCAGAAGATTAAGCTCTGTGCATATTGTTTGCACTAAATGTATGAGAATGCCAACAACAACAACGATGATGGTAACAACAACAGTACTATTAATGCTGTCTTATGCTCATGTGATGAAATCTACATCTCCTCCAGGTGAATCTGCAGAAAACATAGATCTCCCAATAAGTTTGGGACTAATCATGGTGGCTGGGGGATATATCATAATAAAAGTTTATATGGCAAGAATCAAAGTAATTTAATAAGTTGGTCTTATCATATTTTATGGTTGTCTTTTCTAAAGTGGTGTGGAGGAAGTATAACTATTATGTCTAAGATATATATTAGAAAGGCATATAATTTGGGAACTACCCATGAGAAGTTGATGCACAGCCTGAGGAAAATGAATTGTCATCAAAGCTTGCTTTTTTTTGCTTTATTTTCTTAATGGTTTAATAAAGGTATCACCTATTCCTGCATTTGTATTATAAATACTATGTATTTAACCCAATAGCGTTTTCAAATCCAGTGTAGAGATGGGGGTATTCGTATGCAAATATCCCCACAGAAGAGGCGTTAACGAGGGTCCAGCTTCATGGAGCCGGACAGTCCACTCACTGATCCGACGTGGACAGTGTGATTCTATGAATGTCTTCGCAGTGCGCAATCCACTCGCCACTCCTGGCAGGAAGTGGGAGGACAAGCCTCACTGCAAAGTCAAAGAGTGGTGAGCAGATTGTGTGCTGCAGAGCCATTCATAGAATTGTGCTGTCCGTGGCCGCGGCGGATTGGTTAGTGGGCTGCCCGGCTCCATGGGGCTCGACCCTCGTTAACGCCACCTGTGCAGGGGTATTTGTATACAAAGACCCCCATCTCTAATCCAGAGCTTTTGCAAGGTCTCTTTTGAAGCAATGAAGCACTTTCTGTGCAAATGTTCTAAAATTTGAGCCTGTATTCTACAGCTCTTCCACAAATATTCAGTTCTTAGTACAGTGCTCTCTTTTAAAGCTGGTGGTAAGCATTTCTCCAGTTACATTGTGTCCACTCGTGGTGTGCTGATGTGGCTCTAAATGGGGAAGCAGAAGCCAAGGATACAGTAGTAAATTATAATTACATCAAAGAAACAACAGAGAGAAAAATGGATAGGTTTTTCTCCCTCTGCTGGCAACTACTCCTGCAGCTGTCTGATTCACCTTAATAAAAACTTTGATTCATTATTTTGCAGTAGTCATGGATGTTAGTCATACTTAGCCACAGGTTAGAGGATCTAAGCAAGGTTGTTATGGCATTGGAATGCAACTGGGTGAGAAGCATCTGTCCACTCCTGATTGTACTTAGCTTGAAAAGTTACCCCAAGGTGAAGAGTTCCTCTTAACTCAGCACGTGTCATGTAGCGTCTCCACCATTATTTCGGGGCTTTTGACATACAGGATTCCTTGTGAATGCATCTTCCTCCCATTATAATGATAGATATTTTAATCTGTATATCAGAAACAGAGGCTGCGAAACAGGGCAACAAAATCATTAGTGATTTCCTTTCAAGTCAAAGATCTGAACTTTGGTCTCCAAACTTTGGTCTTCGAAAACTGCATACTTAAGTTGCTAATTCATTCTAGCAGTAATTATTATATCAATCTCTGAAATGTGTTTTCCTTTCACATGCATTTCAGTCCGTCCATGAGGATCACATTAGTTACAATCTTTCGATCTGCTGTTTCAGCTCTTCCAACGTGTCATTTGCCCAGGACACCTAGTGACCTGGTTAATCTCTAGCTCTTCGTTTCTGACTTCTGCCTGTCAATGATTTATCCACTGGCGTGGATCTCTGTTTGCTTAAGGAGGTGTGTAGTGACCTCTGGTATGCCCTGTGTACAAAGATGCAAACTGCATCTTTGATTACGACCTTTGGTGCAACAAACAAGAGGCCACCTCATGGTAAGGGCTAGAAGTGAAAGTGGACATAAGGATCTGTGGGCATTAACTCTGTGAAGCCACTGACAGCTGCACTATGAGTCGGTTAGAGGGAGTGACTGTAAAACAGTAGTCTTTGGCAGAACAAGATAATCACAGAATATCTCAGATGAGTGTATGTGCTAATATTTCTGTCCCAGAACAGCAGTGAAGGGCAATGTATGGTATGTCGATTAGATGGAACTAGTATAATGCTATAAATTCAGGGGTTTGCACAAGAGAGTATTAATGGTTCATATTTATTCTAAATACTCCTTAATGGTCCAAGGCAAAGTTACCAAACACCTCTTTTTCATAGATATTATAGCTGAGGCATTTCAGTGTGAACTAATTATTAGCTGATGTCCTGTAAAAGGGGCCAAAAATTCCCACCACTCCTCTCAGCTAAGGATAATGTAATTTTTTGACATAAAAAAAAAACCCTGCAGTTTGGAGGAAAGGCAGAAAGCCCCTTAAAAAGGGCTTCTCCCCCAGTTTTTGTTTGTTTTGTTAAGAGGGGTGCTTTATAAGTTATGTGCATCTGGGTCCCTGATATGTAGCACTGAGTATGGTTATTTGTTGAAGTATTCCTTGTGCCTAAGTCTGTGCTCAATCTATATATTTGTAAATAAAGATAAATAGAACCAAGTGTGATAAGCCTCTAGTGACCTCTATTTGAAGGAAACCAAAGCTGGGTAAGCAATTACATTTGTAATTCAGAGAAATGGGTGGAGCAGACTAATAAAGTCATTTTTTTCATTAGCTGCCTTGGGAGGACTAATTTGCAGGTGAGTTACCACACGGCAGCAGTGCAGATTGTGTGGGCCTGAGGAAAAGTTTAAGTAAATGTCCAGAAGCTATCTAGTGGTGCTTCAGTCGAGAATAGGAATAGAAGACTACTGTGTATTGTCTTCCTTTTAAGAGAGGAAAACGCAGAATGTGATGATGGCTATCATTTCATGATAATCCTGCTACACCCACTGTACACTCCATGTGCCACTGTAGTATTAAGTGGTGGTGTTAGAACATTTTACATTGGGAAACACTCTCAAGAAACACTCTCAGCCAATGAACTTTATATAGCTATCTGAAACATTACTGTGTGGGGTTTTTTTTATTATTATTATTTATCATTAACCCAAAGGCCCGGGCAGTGGAGAGTTTTGTGATTCATTCTCATAGGGCCTGTGACATGAAAGCACATGGCAAGATAGTATAAGGCATGGTAAGTGTGAAGAAAGCCAGGGGCAGGTGGACTAGATTTGGATAGTTAAAACGGTTATGGGGGAACTATTTCTGAAGAAAAGGAGGCCAAAGAAAATCATGTTCAATAGAATGTTGAAGAGAGTTCCAGATAATGGAGACAACAGGAATAGAGGTAATCTAAAGATGGCACATATGCTATATAGAATGATCTGTCCAGAAAAGACATTTAGAAGGACATGGTTTTGATTGAAGGAGATGGGGCAAAGGGGGAAAATAGAAGATATATAAATCAAGGCTAGAGTGAGTAGGGAACTTTTAAGTGTTAGAAGCATGAGGGTCTCTAAAGTTTGCCACACAGGACTCATGCCCAGAATCTGAGCCAGGTTTGATGTATTTGAATCTTCTTCCCTGATCCAATGTACAGTATTCTGTTCTGTTCTTGTTTTAATGTGGAGGGGCACGGTAGACAAGAGAACCCTAGGGAGTCTGTCAAGCTGTTCAAGCAGCAGCTGCTGTCTGAGGGAAGGCCAAAATCAGAGTCTGGAATGTTCTTGCAAAAAAGGATTCATCCTGCTGTCTTCTGTTTAAAGCAAAACAAAATGTGCTGCTTACATACCACTCCATAATGCTTAAAGCACTCTCCTGGCAGTTTACAGTTTTAATTGTGCACGCTACACTTCGCACACACAACTCACAAGCTGGGTACACAATTTACGAACCTCAGAAGGATGGAAGGCCGAGTAAACCCTGAGCAGTTACCTCAGCTCATCAGGACTGAACTCAGGTTGTGAGCAGAATCTTAGCTGTAGTACTGCAGTGTAGCCACTGCACCACGAAGCTGGTCATTATCATTACTTTAATCCTTGGGGTTGGTCATTAATTATCATTACTGGACTCAGCAATTTTATATTCCACATAATTTACTCACACTGCCTAAGGCCTCCTCCCTGCTGCCACCCATCAACAGTCATGGGAGGGAGAAGATGGCAACAACAGTGTGTTTTTCTCCTTAAAGGTAGCATATGTCCCACAATGCCATGGCCCTGAAGACCCCAAGACTTGGCATTGTCCCTACTGCTGGCCATACTGTGGAAGTGGACATGTGGAAAGTCAGAAAAAGCCCAACCACCCATGCAAGGGACAGTTGTATGCAGAAAGAGGGCAAACAGAATACTGTTTGCAGAATACAGTCTACCATTCCAGTTTAAAGCAAGCATTAAACAATTTGTTCCTAGACACTTACAGTAATAAGCAATCAGTGTTCAATGATCTTTTAAAAAAATCACTCATTTGTTTCAAATGGCTGCTATGGCAAACTTCTACTTCTCTCATAGCAGCTGTGTTATGCCCATGTTTTCAATAGAATATAGAAAGCTGATGTACAAAGTGCAGTTTCTCCAGTAGGTGTGGAAAATCAAGTGCAACTCTTACAGTGAAAGAACAATTACTTATTAGCACCAGGAGCCACCCATCTTCAAGCAGCCTTGGTTCCTCCCAACTTTATTGCATATTCAAAATACATTTATGGTGTCTGTAAACACTACCATACAATTAAGTTAACATGGAGACAGACATACACCAGCCACCCTGGTCGAGAGACAACTGAGTGAAGAGAATGTCTATGCAAGAAATAAGCTAAGCACTTGCTTAAAATGGAGTGGGACAAGAGGTAAGTATTACAGTCTCATTCAGGAGTTTTGGCAGAGACACTGTAGGTCAGGGTGGACAAAACACAGCCGTCATAAGCCTTGCGACTCCTGGTATTCTTCCCCATAAAGTAGATTGACTAAGGTTGTCAGGAGTTGCATTCTAACAACATCTGGAGGGTCACTCAGTGCCCATCGCTGCCTGAAATGAATGGTCAAGAATAGAGCAGGGCTTGGAAGTTATGAGGGAGACAAATGAAGTCCTGAGCAGGGCAAGGGATGCCATCTAACATTATGCCAGGGCAAAGAATTTGCAACAGATGATCCAGCAGAAAGGTTTCTGTGAGAGGGAGGGCTGCCTTTCTTGGAGAATGACCCTGATAAAAGAAAGCACCAGTCAGAACTATAAAAAGAGAGATGCACACAGAGAGAAAACTGCACCTCTGCTGCAATGCCTGTGGTAGTAAGATAATCAAATTTAATGATTGGTTGCATTAATTCAAACATAATTCTTTTAGTAATATTGAGCATGATGATTACCTGCTCCATGTGGCTGGAATGGTGTGAAAGGCACTTTTTTGGATTGTGAAAAGCTGTCTGAATATCCATACACAGGAAATCTTCAGTTTTAAGAAATGCAAAAGCTGTCCTTTAAAAAAAATTGAATGTCATTAATTATTGTTGTGTCTAAGTGTCACTTGTGCACATATATTAATAGGTAGTGCCAAGCCAGCAGCTTAATTAATTCTTAGGTCATTAGGGAGTAAAGAGTTCAACTGGCAAACAGTGCTCTGCCACCAGAGATAACTCACATGCTGTAATTCTTACTGGATGGAAGCAGACAGATTATTAATGTGTCAACTTCCCAATGGCAGACAGCATGCCCCAATTATCTTAATTTCTTAAACCTGTATTCACATAATAATTGGACATCATTTTTCAAAGTCTCTTGGACTGCTGTTATGGTTTTGAGGTGGCACTGTAATGCTTTAGAATATTAGGTAGGGCTCCTCAGTATTCATAAGACTTCTAGGGACCAAGCAGTGGGAATAGAGTACTAATGAAGGGCCATTTTGCTCAAGTCATCCTTGGCCAAAGCCACCACCGTTGATTTGACAACAGGAAGAGTGTCTCAACCAGCCCTTTAACAGAAGGCAAAGAAAATATTTTCAATTTTTAAAATAACTGATGCTGTGTGTCAGCAATAGTCCAAATGCAAAAAATAAAAAATAAAAAAATTAACTTCTCCTGCCCCCTCCCCCCCACCAAACAGTAGAGGAAGTAATTTATTTGCCAATATCCTGAAGGGGCTTGCTTATTAAGCCACTTCATGTTATTGGCAAATTCAAACCAGAAAGCTTGCTTTGGATTGGTTCCAGTGATCACATGCACTGGAATTGGTCGAAACCAGAGCAATCCTTCCCGCACCTTAAAAGTACAAACCCCTGACGGGCTCAGAAAGGTGCCAATAGAACCACTCTGGGGACTGGCTGGTTCACTCCAACAAAGATGTCTGGTTGACATCTTTAAGAGCAAACCAGCCCATTCCTGCTGTGGAGCAAACAGTGGGCTAAATGCCTGTGTAGTCAGCCTCTCTGATGGCTAAATGACAATGGAAATAGCAGATTTAACCCTGTGACACATGACATCCTTGGGGCAAGGCATGGACTTAACTGGTGCTAGGTATATAGGTGACTGACTTTTAAAAAACTTTAGAGTGTACTATATTCATATTGTTGCTCTTGGTGAGCTCTGTATAGCCCAGAGACTGTAGCTCCTGACGTCAGGGGAGTGTATGTGAAAATACTCAGTTTTTCTAACTCCAAAGCTAAGCTTTCTTACTACAGGATTTCTTTCACAGATATTAATTTTCTTCTCTTTCGTAACAAATTATACATTTTCTAACATAAAAAGTCTGTGTTTTAGATTTGAAACAGGTATTGGTGAGAAGACTCAGAATTTAGCTTGGTGCTCAAATAACAGGTGGGTTGAGGGTACATGGGAGGCTGCCTGTAAACCCACATACTTCTAGCACACATCTTAGTGTAGTCAAATATGGGCCTTCTATATACAATAGCTAACAAAAGACATCACAAAAGAGGTAGGCTGATCCCTTCTCTCCCCTCCACCCTTGCAAAGTACTGATTTGGTCTCCCTGTTGCTATTCCAGACCATTGTCTCACGTGCTAAGATGGCACTGTTTACATGCTGTATATGGTAGCCTTGCCAATTATTTCTGTCAAGAGTTCTGGTGAGCAAAGAGTGGTCCTCCAGATGTTGAACGGCAGCTACCAGCATGCCTCACTGTTGAGTATGCTAGATGAGGCTGATGGGAGTAGTAGTCCAACTTTGTCCCTCGCCACCTCCCCACCCCCCACCCCCGCTGCCAGCTTGATGGGAAACAGGATAGCAATGATCAGGGACAGAGGTGGCCCTTTTTGCATTTAGGAAATGTTTCACTCCAGTTTGAAAGCTGGCATCCATGTGTTCAACACTATCTGTTGGAAGTGAGTGTGTTGGACTGCTTTTCAAACATTTCAGTGTCGTTTTTATAATCACAAATCATTTACAGGGCTCTGATGAAGTCCTCTAAATCCAGGTAGCATGCTTTTCCTGTCTGTTTTCTCCTTGTTTTCTTCCCACTTTGTGGTATGTTGAAATTAGATAAGTGCACTACAGTACATGGTTTAGCCCAATTTTACCTCTTTTAAACATTTGATTACAGATATTTTAACCCCAACTTTCTTCATTAAAAGGACCCAAAGCAGCTTACATCATTAAAAAGATAATATTTAAAAGCTAAAAATATTATATTTAAAATGGTTAATAAAAGCAATACTAAAAACACAATTAAAAGCAACAAAGTACAACAATCTATTTTTTAAAAAATCCTCTTGGACGGCCAGTCACTAAAGGAAAGCCTACCTTAGATTGTTTCCCAACCGTATTATCTAGCGTTAGACATCCCCCCCCCACATTATCTTGTGGGGGGGATGTCTAACGCTACTGGCTCTGCATGGAAATGTCACCTAATCAGAAGAGTATTGAAGAATATTTTAATGTATTTACTTAGCTAAATGTGTTTTTACTTGTTCCTATTCTTTTGAAAAGTTTCTAAGCTGCTTTTTAGTGGAAAACAGGGTATAACTGTAATAAATATGAGAGAAAAATGGGATATAAATAAAAAATTAACCAGATGTAGTGCTTAATAATTCTCTGAACTTGCTTGTGCCTTGTATTCTCTGCAGCTTACTGAAAATCAATACAGTATAGAGAAAGTAAATAGAGGTCATTGTACCTTGTTGAAATATCAATCCGTTATTTCAGAGGAATGGTCTGAACAGGGTTTTCGGAATGCCCATTCCTGAGACTGACCTCTCATCTGAAGTTCATACAGAATGTATGTGCCATAAGATATCATTCCTTCTGTTCATCAGCAGTTCTATCAGTGTGTGTGGTTCATATCTTGTCTTGCAAAATCCTACACATGCACTGCGAACCATTTTACTTAAAAAATTAGGGAAGCTTGAAGCTTCTACTCTACCTGCGCATTGGGGTGAAGGGATGGACAGAGTGGCTGCTTACATGTTAGCAAAAAGGACATGCATCATGAAGATGGAGAACAGTTTCAAATGGGAACAGCTGTTCCTAAAGGAGGATATATGGCCACTCTAGACTCTGTGACAAAAAGCGCTTAAGTTTAAAGTTGGGTACAGTTAATAGGACACAAATCTGAAGACAGCAAATGACAAGGTTCAATCCACCCCAATGTTTTGTGTGCAACACTTGATAAGAAATGTGTTTGCAGAACCCTAGCAAATACGAGCCAAAACAACCAACCGGGCAACAACCTGCACAAAGCAATCTGGAATGAAGGTGGGGCATTTTTACACCATAGTTCCCAGCACTGCATTTAAAAAAAGCACCAGCCTTAATTATGCATTCAAATGTTGGTGCTTGCACTGAGTATTGAAGAGTTAGGGCTTGGCCTGGCTCTCAGTGTTGTTGACAATGATGTTCCTGCTGCTGTTTTTATAGATCTTACAAGTGCTTTAGTTTGGCAATACCTTGCTATGCTTGGCTTTATGACAATCTTATGAGGCTGTCATAAATTCCTCAGAGAGATCATGACCAATTTATTCTAAAACAAAAGTGAAATGCCCAGGTGAAGATACACCAAAGCCTTCTGTACAAGGGGGAAAAGGGATAAAAGGATGACTTGCTTAGTCCCATTCATGTTTTAGATTACCAATACAAGTTGTTTTATGGGGGAAGGGGAGATGATCTAATACCGTTTTTGTTATTTCAAAACAAAGTAAAAAAAACACCCAGCTCTGCATGTGTGAGATCTGTGTAGTGGGCCAAGTACCCAAATATTTTTCTAGCTATGTTCCTGTAACCTTGCCAGATTACAAATATGCTCTGTGCTCATCCCCGTTCTGCATATAGATTCCTTTCAGTATTCTAACAGTCCAGTAATCTGTTGTAATAGAATGCTATTCACATTGTTATTTACCATTTGATAAGACCTAGTCTCTTCCAATAATTGAGGAGTTAAATTGGGGGTTGGAAGGTTGGATGGTGGGGGAGAGACTTCAGCTGTGGTTAATTACTAACTACAGTTGCTGAGACAGTCATGAATGATAGATTTAATATGTACCAAAAGCCATTTGATGAAGAGTAGCAATGATTACATTCACTTTCCCTCCCTTTGCTATTACATCAACTTTTACAGGACCTATGTTAGTTTATTTCTTACAAAAGACTATGTAGCTAAAATCTTTTAAATTAGTTGCACCTATTGGTGTAACAAGGGACGTGGTGGCGCTGTGGGCTAAACCACAGAAGCCTGTGCTGCAGGGTTAGAAGACCAAGCAGTCGTAAGATCGAATCCACGCGACGAAGTGAGCTCCCGTCGCTTGTCCCAGCTCCCGCCAACCTAGCGGTTCGAAAGTGTGCAAATGCAAGTAGATCAATAGGGACCACCTTGATGGGAAGGTAACAGCGTTCCGTGTCTAAGTCGCACTGGCCATGTGACCACGGAAGATTGTCTTCGGACAAAACGCTGGCTCTATGGCTTGGAAACAGGGATGAGCACCGCCCCCTAGAGTCGAACACGACAGGACAAAAATGGTCAAGGGGAACCTTTACCTTTACCTTATTGGTGTAATGCAATTGGAATAAATCTTGCTGATGAGTTGTTGCAAAAAGTTAGTATTGGCATTTTTGTTGCACGCCAAGTTACACTATTTGGCACATAATGGCAGATGTTGAACATTAAAAAGACAAAAGTCACGAATGCAGGACAACTACAAGATTTTAATGTTGACAATTAAGAAATTGAAATTGTGAAAGATTTTGTACACCTCGATTCAGTCATCAATCCAAATGAAGACTGCAGCCAAGAAACCAGTCAGAAAACTGAGACTTGGAAGGAAGGAACAAGAAAAGATCAAGCATAAGGATGCAAACTGAAAATCAAAGTGTGCTGCTTATATACCAACCAATAATGTTTGAAGCACTCTCTAAGCTGTTTACAAGTAAATTCTGCAGGCTACACATTGCCCCCCAGCAGCTAGCTAGGTACTCATTTTACCAACTTTGGAAGGGTGGAAGACTGAGTGAACCTTGAGCCAGCTACTGGGGATTGCTGTCCAAAGTGGCAAAGTTTGTTACATAATGTTTTTTGCCCCACAGTTCAGAGTCAGATGCAAAATGGTTGGGAGTAGATGGTGGAATCACTTTCTGCAGCCCAACAGCTAAACACTACATATATGTGATACTAACTTACTAGAGATTAGTGATTCATATGCAAAGTAGCCCATGGAGCTGGGCAAAAATATATTGAATTATTTAATACCCATGCTTTACTGGGAAGGAAGGCTGGTCAGTGATCAGCACAAGGCCAGCCAGGCTAAGATTTTATAAAACACTTTCAGGCTTACTTGTTATGAACAGAAACTCTTGCAGATCCACTACAGATCCCTCAAGAAATCTGCAAGTAGATCCTTATGTTAGTTTAGTTTTAGTTTAGGCATCCTTCAGTCTCGAGAGACTATGGTAACATGCTCTGTATGGATGACTTGGAACACTGTCTAGTGTGGCTGAGAAGGCCAATTCAAGAGTGACAATCCCTTCCACATTGCAGACAAATGCAATCTGTCACCTGTCCAGCCCCCTGATTTTGTTGCTTTCGGGACTGCCTCTTGGCCTCAGTCTGCTGGACAAGTGTCTCTTCAAATTGGGAGAGGCCGTGATGCACCGCCTGCCTTCAGGCTGAATGCTCAGATGCCAGGGTTTCCCATCTGTTGAGGTCCATTCCTAAGGCCTTCAGATCCCGCTTGCAGATATCCTTGTATCACAGCTGTGGTCTCCCTCTGGGGCGATTTCCCTGCACTAATTCTCCATACAGGAGATCTTTTGGAATCCGACCATCAGCCATTATCACGACATGCCTGAGCCAACCTAGAATTGCTGTTTCAGTAATGTATACATGCTAAAAATTCCAGCTAGGACTACTCTATTTGGAACTCTGTCCTGCCAGATGATGCCAAAAATGCGTCGGAGATGACACATATGGAATGTGTTCAGCTTCCTCTCCTGCCGTGCAGAAATGGTCCAGGACTCACTGCAGTACAGGAGTGTGCTCAGGACACAGGCTCTATAGACCTGGATCTTGGTACAGTTTATGCTGTCAGCTTCTTATTGAGCCATACCCTCTCTGTCCAGTCTCCCTAAAAGAGGCCTTTCACATTCCCTATTACAATTCTCTATTTTAACATTGGTCAGAAATTGAACCTGAGACTATCCACATATGAGGCTTTGCTCACCCAATGAGCCATGATGATATGATCTACAGTACTGATGTAAACTTCAGAAACAAACAGCACTTACTAGACTGGATACTGGTTGCATTTTCTCAGTCATGTACTCAGTCTTCATATTGTGAAACTCCTCTAAGATGTCCTTATTTTTTTGCCCACCCCATCAGTACTAGGTATGCTGTTTTGTCCTTGGAACTACTTGGCTGTAGCCCACTATTCACCACATGATGCTCATGGCACCTGTCCCAACTTGCTTATACCAAGGGACTTTCCTTTATTTGGTAGAATTGTTAACAGGATTAAACATAATGAGACATGCCTGTTAGTAGGCTACGAATCTACAAATGTTATTACCTGGGCACACTTTTTTCAGCTTGCTATCTTCTAGAGTTTAGATGTTTTGGACTACAACTCCCATCAGTTCCAGACAGCAGGACCAGTGAGTAGGTGCAAAGAAAATTATCACTTCAGACATCTGGAGCTCACCAGATTGGGGAAGTCTGGTCTAGAAGGTACCAGCACACAAATACACATTAGAATCTGTTTTATCTTTGAAATTGCAGGAGAATATTAATTCACAGAGGGACACACAGTCAAAACTGATGCATGTGTTTTTATTCCCCTCCCCCCCGAAACCCAAATCTGTTTCTTGTCAATTATGGCTGTCTGAAGGTGAACTTTATATCCTGTGTTCTATTTTTAAAAGTTTTAAGGGTTTTCCCCCCTTAGCAAAGTAGCCAGTCCTTCAGTTGCAGTATGGGTGCCATCTTGTGGCTAATATATGCTTTTCAACATGATTTAGTAGTAGCCGGGGTGTGGTGAAAACACTATGATGAAAACCTTATGTTAAGAGAAGGCTGTGCAGATGGGTTGAGAGACAAAACGTATGTTCGTCTATGCTGAGGTGCATGATGGATAAGAATACTCTCTCTCTCTCTCTCTCTCTCTCTCTGTGTGTGTGTGTGTGTGTGTGTGGAGTGGGGTGTTTATATTCGCAAAAATGAGTGAAGATGTGAAAAAACTGTGAAGATGTGAAAGTCATCCATGAATAGGTTGAATAGGTGGCACAGCTATGTGTCTCAAGGTCCCCCTATAAAAGGTATTTGTAGTCTGCTCTGTTTCACAGACTGTCTTTGAAAAGCTCTTAACTTCAGCTGACTTCCATTTAAAATGCAAAGCTGTAGTAGCTACAACCTCTGGTTCCCAGTGTTAATGGCCTCCTGTGCTATGACTGGCAATTTGATTTCAGGAGATGGAAGTGCCCTACAAAGACATGTGCATCTTCTTTCCTTCTGAAACCAGTTGTTGACTATAATATATATACTTCAGGTCAGTCTTTGGAATTCAGCACATTCTAGCTCTGATTAGCATATGTAAACAACTGGGCCATGTTCTGACTTGAAAAGACCAAGGGCATCCTCTAGTGGCGTAATGAAGTCAACTGAGAGCAATAAGCTGAAGGTGGATGTTACCTACCATTCATTCATGTGTAGCTTTTGAAATGTAGGCACTAACTGCATTAGAACAGTCTCTTTCAGCAAAAAGCACAAGGCTTCCTTGCACCAAAACAAACAAACAAAAAATAACACTGGGTCTAAAAATTACTATTTGTGGAAATTTAGTGAGATGGGTTGGATGGGAGAAAGGATTTTTCAGTTCCTGAAACCTATCCAAAGAGGACCAATACTGGTGTGAGCAGGGACTGATCTCTGAATTGTACTCAGTACTCCTTTATATCCAGGCCACATCTACATGAGTGGAATGCAAATTGTGACCATTCACATCTATTGCAATAGAGCAGGGTCTGGAGAAAATTAGGTCAAACTACCACTGCTGCTAAAGGTTCTGCTGTGTGTTGAAAATTTTGTCATCCCATCAAGTCAGCACTTTAGCTTTCTCTGATCAGGGAGACTTTTCCTCAGCACTGATGTGTCATCTTGTCTGCCAGAGTATCTCCAATGATATGACTGCAGGGAAGGAAATAAAAAGTCCTGGCATTCTGTGTGGCAGCCTCTGTTAGTATTGATAAACATGCAGGAATTGCTGCTATGCTACCATAGTCAGAAAATCAGTCTCCTGAGTTATCAGGGAAGGAGCCTGTCTCAGTTAGTCAGGATTATTTGCAAGGAGGAAGCATATCCATTTGTTCTACAGAATTACCCAGAAATATATGTGTGCACTTCTGATCATAAAATTCCTTCTATTTCAGTCAAACAGAAAATGTATCTGTTATCAAAAGTTTGAGAGATACTGCATGGAAGACTGAAAAAAACGGCAGACCTTCAACTGTACTTACTGAAGCCCCCCCCCCCCCCCAGTGGGCTTCTTGCAGGATGACTATGTGAGAATCTCTTTTCTGTTTCATTGAAATAAAAAAGATATTGCTCTCTTTTATTTACACAAGAGAGCCTTGTGTGGTCATTGCACACAATACAAATGCAGGAGTAGGCAATACCTTTATGGATCAATAAATAAATCATACAGTCTGATAGCTTTCAGGATGAGGATGTTGTTAGTGCAAAGAACTTAGGAGTCCCGAAAGTTCATAGCAGATGGATTTTGCCAGGCATGTTTCTTAGATGTAAGTTAGGAAAGATGCAGGCTGAATTGGAGGTGTGTTTTAAAGTAATCTAAGAAACTTACCTGGCAAAATACGTCTGCCGTGAGCTTTTGGAATTCCAAGTTCTTTGTATTAACAAGACTACAGTGCAAGCCTGATGAAGTGGACCCTGATTCATGAAAGCTAGCGAACTATATGAATTCTTCAGTAATGTTTTAAAGTACCCCTGCATTTGTACTGTGTGCAATGACCACACAAGGCTCTTTTATTTGAACAGAACTATGAAGATACCAGGAAACAGCACCACCACCATCCTGCACCTTCATTACAAAAGACTCATGGGTCTTTATACAATTTAGATTTTTGGGTTAAACAGCGCCTGTGCTGGTCCTCTCGGAATCTTCTAGAGCTTTTAGGAGAAAGGTAACAAAGTTTAGGTTGCCCCTATAGCACATGTTCCGCCCGCCTCAGCCCTCAGTTCCATTCATTCATTCATTCATTCATTCATTCATTCATTCATTCATTCATTCATTCATTTATACCCTGCCTATCTGGTCAATATGACAATTCGTATTATCCGCCACAATAGCCTGAGCTTGCCTAGACCAGTGGTTCTTAACCTTGGGTTACTCAGGTGTTTTTGAACTGGAACTCCCAGAAACCCCAGCCAGCACAGCTGGTGCTGAAGTCTTCTGGGAGTTGCAGTCCAAAAACACCTGGGTAACCCAAGGTTAAGAACCACTGGCCTAGACTAGTCAGTGATGGACGGTGGGGAGGCTGGGCAGGCTGTGTGAATTCACAGAGGTCCACTTGAAGAAAGTGAGGTTACTTACCTGTAACCAGGGTTCTTCGAGTGGTCATTCTGTGAATTCACACATAAAGGGTTAATCCCAGCGCTAGCGTTGGTCCTCTCGGAATCTTCTCGAGCTGCAAGAGAAAAGTTACAATGTTTAGGACTACCCGTATCGCGCATGCTTCGCCCAACCGTCCCTCAGTTCCATTTATCCGCCACAGGTACCTGAGCATGAGCTAGGCCATACCAGTGACAGACAGAGGGGAGGTCGGGCGGGAATGTGTGAATTCACAGAATGACCACTCGAAGAACCCTGGTTACAGGTAAGTAACCTCACTTTCTTCATTGTGGTCTTCTGTGAATGCACACATAAAGGGTGATTAGCACGCTTACTCACCGGACGGTGGGCTGTCACTGAAGGACAGACGTCAACACCGCTCTCCCAAATCTCGTCTCTTCCTTAGCTCTCAGGTCCAGCCTATAGTGGGTGATAAAGGTGGAGGCGTTGGACCACGTAGCGGACCGACAGATGTCTGGAAGGTCGACGCCACGGAGTAGGGCAGTGGATGAGGCTATTGCCCGGGTAGAATGGGCTCTGAGTCCTTCTGGAGGTTCTCTATGATTCAACTCATAGGAAAGTGTAATGGTAGAGACGAGCCAACGAGAGAGCGTTGAAGGCGATGCTGGAGAACCCTTTTTGGTTCCGAAGAAACAGAGGAAAAGTCTGTTAGCCTTCCTAAAGTCCTTGGTTCTGGAGACATAGAAGGCCAAGGATCTTCGAACATCAAGCATGTGGAGCATGCGCTCGATGTCGTTAGTCGGAGATGGGAATAACGTAGGAAGTATGAGCGGCTGGTTCACGTGAAAGTCCGATACCACCTTGGGGAGGAAGGAAACATCCAAATAAAGCATGACCTTGTCCTTGAAAAATTGAAGGAAAGGCTGGTCGGAGCGAAGTGCAGCCAGTTCGCTAGCCCTCCTGGCAGATGTTATGGCCACCAAGAACAAGGTTTTGAGAGAAAGCACCTTGAGATCACAGGTGGCCATTGGTTCGAAGGGGGGCCTAGAAAGAGTATGTAGAACCAAATTTAACGACCATTGTGGAATCGGAGGACGAGTGGGTGGCCGCAGGTGAGAGAGTCCCTTCAAGAAGGCTCTAACTGCAGGGTGTGAGAACAAACGTGAGGAAGGGGAATCCTTTGGCTGGAAGAAAACAACAGCCGCCAGATAAACTTTGATGGTGGAGAGGGAAAGTCCAAAATCAAAAAGGTAGCGAAGAAACTGCAACAGTGTAGACAGAGAGGCTGGGGAAGGTAGCAACTCCCTTTGTTGAGTGAAATTCAAAAAACTTCTCCACTTATAGCTGTATAGCCGAGATGTAGAAGGCTTTACTGCATTATCCAAGATCTCTTTGACCCCGGGGAGATCCTCCACGCTGTTAGATGGAGTGTCTCCAGGTCTGGATGGAGGATCTTGCCGTCGTCCTGGGTTAGTAGAGTGGGCCACAAAGGAAGCCTCTCGTACGCTGTAGCTATCTTGACCAATGTGGGAAACCATACTTGTCGAGGCCAGAATGGTGCTATGAAAATTGCTCCCACTGGAGCACGACGGAGTCTTACCAAGGATCTCTGAATCAAGGGAAGAGGTGGAAACATGTAGAGCAATCCCTGATTCCAAGGAATCATGAAGGCGTCTCCGAGGGAATTCCGACCCCTGCCGGCTGTCGACGCGTACCTGGCACACTTCGCATTTTGAGGAGATGCAAAAACGTCCAGTACCGGTTGACCCCATTTGCGACAAAGATTCTGGAAGACAAGAGGGTTCAGTTCCCATTCGTGTGTTTGGTATTGGAGACAACTCAAGGTGTCTGCTAGAAAGTTGTCTTCCGTGGCCACATGGATGGCAACCGGGTAAACATGATGTTGGTAACACCATTCCCAGAGGTGAATGGTAAGATACAGAAGTGACTGGGATCTGGTTCCCCCTTGTTTGTTGACATAGTGCATCGTGGTGGTGTTGTCCGTGACTAGCTGGACGCCACGGCCCTGCACTAGGGGGAGAAAGGATCGGAAGGCCTTGATGACAGCTAGCAACTCCAAGTGGTTTATGTGAAGGTTCGCCTCCTGTGGTGTCCAAAGGGCATGAATGTCGTGTTGTTCGCAGTGCGCCCCCCATCCTGATGGGCTGGCATCTGTCGTTACTTGGACAGACAGTCTGAGCGGACAGAAGGGACGACCCACCATAAGATGAGGGGTGTAAGTCCACCACTGGAGTTGCTTGACCAATTCTGGGGTGACACGAAGGCGCTTGTTCTGGGAGTGTAGTAGAGGATTGAAGAGAGACAGATACCATGACTGGAGTGACCGTAGCTTGAGCCGTGCGTGTGCGAGGGCTGGAGTAGTGGATGACATAAGGCCGAGGAGGTGTTGTACATGATGTGCCGTGACACGTCCGTGGGGGTGGAACTTTGCGATGGCTCTTTTTATTTTGTGGATCCTCTCGATGGGAAGGAAGACACGGCCCAAGTTGGCGTCTAGGCATGCTCCTATGTACTGAATTGTCTTGGACGGAGCAAGGTGTGATTTTTCTTTGTTGACTGTGAGACCCAGGTTTGGCAGGAGACGCAGAATGAACTTTGTGTCTTTCAGGGCTCGCGCCTTCGAGGGAGAAACCACTAGCCAATCGTCGATATATGGATAGACATGGATGCCGTTGAGGCGAAGATAGGCAGCTACTGGAGCCATCACCTTGGTAAAGGTCCTGGGAGCTGTGGAAAGGCCGAATGGCAGAGCTTGAAACTGGTAAATCGTGTCCTGAAAGATGAACCGAAGATATTTGCGGTGATCGGGATGGATGGAAACATGGAAGTATGCGTCCTTCAGGTCTACGAGGACGAACCAGTTGTCTGTACTCAACAAGTGGAGGATGGATTCTAAGGTCACCATTCGAAACCGTCTGGAACGCAGGTAAGTGTTCAAGAGCCTCAGGTCTAGTATAGGTCTTATGCCGCCGCCTCTTTTGTCCACGGCGAAGTATCGGGAATAGAACCCGTTCTTTATGTCGTGTGGTGAGACTGAATGGATAGCGTCCTTTTGTAAGAGGGATAGGACTTTGTCTTCTAGTATGGGATCGAAAGCTGTGTGACTTACAAAACCTAATGGAGGAGATTTTATAAACTCCAGTTGGTAACCGAATTGGATGATCTTGAGAACCCAAGTGTCCTTTGTGATAGCGGACCAATTGTGTAAGTACGGTTGGAGGCGGGTGGTGGGTGAGATATGGGGTAAGGCGGGTGGCCTGAAGTCAAAGGTACTGTTTTGCTTTCCTTCCAGGAGCTTTAAAGGACTGGCGACGTTGTGCCTGCCGAGTTCTGAAGCTGGGAGCAGAAGAGGAAGAATGACCGGAGCGTTGCTGTGGTAAGTTTTTGTAAGGTCGGTATTGTTGGGAGGACTGCTGATATTGAGAGTAAGATCTCCTCCACTGGTACCTCTTTTGTCGAGGTTGGGCCTGGATCGAATAGGATTTGGCAGTTTTCTTTGCCTTATGGAGATCCTCCAAGTGTGAGTCAGTTTTCTCATTAAACAGGCCCGTTGCATCAAATGCGAGGTTCTCCACCTTAGCCTTGACATCTTCTAGGATGTCTGCTGACCGTAACCAGGCATGTCTTCTCAATGTGACTGCAGATATAAGTACTCTGGAGGCAATTTCAGCAGCGTGGCGAGTAGACAGGCGCTCATGCTTGGAAACTGAGCCTCCTCATATGTATTGAGGAAACTCTGCCGAAATTCCTCTGGTATAAGTTTGAGTCCCGGTAATGTTTTTAACCAAAGTTGCTTCTGGTACGCCCCTAGGGCTGTCTGATAGTTAATGACCCGTAGCAGAAGGGTAATGAGAGAGTATATCTTTCTCCCAATGATTTCAAGTTTCTTCCCTTCTTTGTCTACTGGTGTGACATGGGATTTAGCCGATGGTCTGGAGCAACTTGTCTCCACTATCAAGGAATTTGGAATGGGGTGTTTTAGCAAGAACTTAGTGTCAGGTCCATGAACACGGTAGAAATGTTCTGTACGGCGAGGGACAGGAGGAGTGTTTGAGGGTTGTTCCCAGAACTCCTTAATAGCCTCCATGACAACGGAAACCAAAGCCATGCTAGGAGGAGCAGTTCTGTCCTTCTTAATGTCTCCAAATATGAGGTCTTCCCCAGGAGGGGGTGGCAGGTCAAGATCCAATTTGAGAGTCTTAGCTAGTCTAGTGAGCATTTGGGAGTAGGAGGAGAAGTCTTTGGAAGGAGAGGAAGCGTGTGTGTCCCCTGTATCAGAGCCGACAACATCTCCCTGTGGTAGCGCACTCGGAGGAGTAGGAGTAGGTTGCTCCTGATCAGAGTCAGAGGAAACATCAGAAGACACCCCATCAGGGTCGGAAGAGAAGACATCCCTCTTTTTCTTGGGAGGCAATTTTGTGGCCTCTACTGGTGCTGGAGGAGGTTGTTGTGGAGGGATCGTCGAAGCCGACGTCGACGGAACCGGCTGTGTTGGCGGTGTCACCGGTAACGGCTGCATCGGAGGAGCCATCGGCAAGGTTGGGCATTCGACTCCGACATGTCGAGTTCGACGTCGACGCCGAGGGCGTGGCGACTCAGAAGACGAAGAAACATAAACGTATCTGATCTTCTTATAGTGTCGACCTCGGGAAAAAGATGTAGAGGACGAAGAATCAGACGGGGAGTAGTCGCGTCGATGTCGATGACGTTTGCGGCCCCTCGGTCTTTCCGAGTCTGCAGAGCAGGAGGAAGATGATCGGTGTCGATGTTTTCCTCGACGCCGAGACGACCTGTGCTTCTTCCTCGACAAGCGTTTACGTTTGGACACTCTCGAGCCCGAGCGGTGTGAGGAGTCAGAACGAGTCGATGTTCGACGTTTCTTTTTGGAGGACCGCTTTCGCCGAGGCGATCTCGATCTCGAGCGGTCGGTGGAAGGTGACCGACTCGAGGAGCGGTGTCTCTCCTTAGAAGGGCAGTCGTCTCGAGGAGATTTCGATCTCGAGCGTGCCGACGCGGGCGACCGAGCAGAAGACCCCTGGCCCGAAGGAACTGGGCTATGTGGGGCAGAAACCAAGCCTGTGGTGACTCCAAGCAGCTGGCTCGGCGTCGGGGAAGGTATTCCCGCCGGCAGCGCAGGCTCAAGTTGTCGAGGAGGAAGCGAAGCGGCCACCTCCGACAAAGTCTCCAAATCCCTCGAAGACTCATCGAGCATCGGGGAAGGGATCGACTCCGAAATAGGAGACAAGTGAAGAGGAGCCTGTTTCGATTTCGCGGAAGCCCTGCCCTTAGGGCGCTTGGAGGACTTTGACCCCGAAGGAGCAGGAGCAGGCAAAGCGGACGTCGAAGTTGAAGTTGAAGGCTTAGCGGAGGACGATTTTTTCACCGGCTTGGACACCTTCGACACGACTGATTGTACTGGACCCGATCTTGAAGTCGAAGCCATCTCTCCCTCAGAGGGCTCTGTAGAAGCTAGAGTTGACTCCCAGAGATGTAACTTTAGGCGTTGTTGTCGAGCCTTAAGAGCCGCTTTCGTGAAGGCTTTGCAGTGCGGGCAAGACTTAGCGATGTGCGATTCTCCTAAACAGTACAGACATTTATCGTGTCCGTCCTGATGGGGGATCTTTCTATCGCACACTACGCATCTGCTGAATGGTCCTGAGGGGGACATAAAGCTAAAGGTGGAAAAGTACAGTCGCGTATAGGTAAAAAAAGGCGGGAAAATCTGAAGCGGTTGTAGTTTGAGTCAGAAGTTACTGAAGTGAAAGGGAGTAAGCGAGGGTAGTCCGTGAGGCAATCCGAGTCAAAAAGACGATAATCAGTCCGAAAATTGCCAAAATATAGAAAATAGACGCAGCTCAAAACGAGAGGTTCCGAACCGCCAGGCGGAAAAATGGAACTGAGGGACGGTTGGGCGAAGCATGCGCGATACGGGTAGTCCTAAACATTGTAACTTTTCTCTTGCAGCTCGAGAAGATTCCGAGAGGACCAACGCTAGCGCTGGGATTAACCCTTTATGTGTGCATTCACAGAAGACCACGATGAAGAACCATGGTTACAGGTAAGTAACCTGTCTTTCTTCATTGTTTGAAAAACTGGTGTGTGATATCCAGTGATATCCAATCAACACATTCCTCAGCTATAAGTTTAAAATCACACCTCCAATGCAGTCTGCATCTTTCCTGATGCAGTAAAGAGGTAGGTAAAAGAGAACAAAAGCACCAATATAAACTTATCAGCTGCAACATTAAAATCACTGACAGCTGAAGTGAATAGCATTGATTATATAATTACAGTGGCACTTGTCAAGGAATGGGATATATTAGGCAGCAAGTGAACAGGCAGTTCTTGAATTTCATGTGCTGGAAGTAGGAAATTTGGCCAAGCCAAAAGATCTGAGTGACTTTGACAATGGCAAAATAGAGATGGCTAGATGAATGGGTCAGAGCATCTCCAAAATGGGATGTTCCTGGTATGCAGTGTTGAGTACTGTGAAAGAGAAAGGAGTGAGACTGAGCCGTCCGTGGTAATAGAATCCGTGGTAACAGAAATAGAGGACAGTAAGGTGGAAGAGACTGAAGGAAAGATGATGACGGGGGGGCGGAACAAAAGGGGATGGTGGCTGAGGAGAAAAGAGGGAAGGTGGAGATTAGTTTGGTAGACAGTGCAAAGGGAAAAGGGGAGGAGCAACAACTGTGTTTCGGAGGAGTGTATAAATGAACAAGGGGAACGTTGGTTTGGGACAGAACTGGAAAGGGGGAGGAAAGAGGAGATGAAACATAAAGAACAAGAATATAGAAAGATACAAGAATTATTGAAAAACTTTCCTAACTTAAGAGTGGGAGGACTGTTACCTGATCCTGTGATCAGGGAGAAAGAATCAGTGCTTGAGACACAGGAGTGGACCGTCATTGTATTCCCTCGGGGACAAGGAAGAGGAAGAAAGGTGATCTGGCCAGACGAAAGAGTCAACACACTACCTAAGGAAGGTGATTGGGCGAGGCACCCATGTTGCGGCACAATCTGTGTGGTCTGGAGTGCCCCTCTCCGGAAACCTACCAACCAGGAACAGTTTGGCCGAGCACCCCAGTGAATTCTCTGGACTTTGGGAGGGAGTTTGTATCTCCAAGTTATGGCTTGTTACCAGAATTGACATGTTTCAGCCTGTTAAGTAATATAATTGAGAGTTGTGAAAAGAATAAAGAACACATCATGAGTACTGTTAAAACGTCTCCGGTTGTATTTCCTGCCAAAAATGTGGAGTTGCCTAAAGAATTAGAAGAACCCAATGACAAGTACCTACCAAAAGTGATGTAGGGAAGGACAACCAGTGAACTGGTGTCAGGGTTGTGGGCATCCAAAACTAATTGATTCATGTGGGGAAAGGCTAGCCCAACTGATCACATGGAAGAGCTACTCTAGCTCACATTGCTGAAAAACAATGCTGCCTATGATAGAAAGGTATCAGAACACACAGTGCATTACTGTTTGCTGCATTTGGGGCTGTGTAGCTGCAGACCAGTCAGTGTCCAAGATGTTATTCCCTGTCCAGCACCAAAAGTCCCTACAGTGGGGATGTGAGGATCCGAATTGGACCATGGAGCAATGGAAGAAGGTAACCTGGTCTGATGAGTCACATTTTCTTTGACATCAGGTGGATGTATGGGTGTGTTCGCCCAGCCATCCACCTGATGGGGAAAAGATGGCAGCAGAATGCACTATGGGAAGGCCAGCTAGTGGAGGCAGTTTTATGATTTGGGCAATGTTCTGCTGGAAAACCGTGGGTCCTGGCATTCATGTGGATGTTATTTAGACACATGCCATCTACCTAGAGACTGTTGCAGACCATGTACACCCCTTCACGCCAACAGTGTTCCTGATGTCAGTGGTCTTTCATCAGGAGAGTGCACCCTGCCACACTGAAAAAACCACTCAGGAATGATTTGCTAAATATGACAAAGAGTCAAAGGTGTTACAAAGCAGTATTTTTTTGAAACAGAGTACAGTATGTACTAGTATCCAATATTGCTTCGCTACTCTACAAGTCCACCACGTATGGTAAAAGCTTCCCCTTGTGCTTTACACTTCCAACAAACATTTGATACCTCTGTATAAATCTTTGACATTTTTTTCGGAGTCATATGCCACCTATAAAACATATATGTTCTCCTTGAAATTTACCGATTTTGTGAGCTTTATGTTATTTTTCCATATTTGCAACCATTGACCAATATCAATATTATGTTCTATATTTGTGCCCACCTAATAATACATTCTTTTACCATCTCATCTTGCCTGCACCTCTGTCCACTCTTACATCATGTGACTTCATGCTCTATGCTGATCCCTCCCCTTTTGCCTTTTTTAATGGACTAAAAAGTCCAAAATGTGTCTCTTTTGATGGTATAAGAAGTGTTTCAGTCTTCTGATCATCTAGCTGGCTTTCTTCCATATTTTTCAATTCTACAGTATACTTTTTATTAATGTACTTTATTTAATCCTGTTTTTTTTCCAAAGAAGGGGCTCAAGACAGTGAAGAACAGTTAAAATCTACATAAGCTTAGTATCACAGTAAATTAAAATATTAATATTAAAATACTATGAAATGGAAATATTGTGAAAATAACCATCTCAGCGTCGGTCCCTTCGGAATGTTCTCGAGCTCTGTAGAAAAAGCAACATAGTTTAATACTGCTCCACCCGCCCAAGCCTCAGTTCCATTTATCCGCCACAGATAAGTAAGCATGAGCTATATATATTCAGTGACGGAAAGTGGGGAGGCCGGGCGGGATTGTGTGAATTCACAGAATGACCACTTGAAGAACCATGGTTACAGGTAAGTAACCTCTCTTTCTTCATCGTGGTCTTCTGTGAATGCACACAAAAGGGTGACTAGCAAGCTAACTCACTGGAAGGCGGGCCGTCACTGAAGGTCGGATGCCAACACAGCTCTTCCGAACCCTGTCTCTCTCTTAGCCCTCAGGTCCAATCTGTAATGAGTGATAAAGGTGGAGGCTTGAGACCAAGTGGCAGTCCTGCAGATGTCAGGCAAATCGACGCCACGTAAGAGGGCTGTAGAAGAGGCAACTGCTCTGGTGGAGTAAGCACGTAAACCTTCAGGCGGTTCCTTCTGTTGGAGTTCATAAGCCAACGGTATTGTAGAAACAAGCCATGTCGAAAGTGATGAAGGCGAAGCAGGGAGACCTTTCTTTTGTCCAAAATAACACAAAAACGTTTAGGAGATAACCTGAATTCCTTAGTCCATGAAACATAAAAGGCAAGCACTCTTTTGACATCCAAGGTGTGGAGCATGCGCTCCGTGTCATTGACAGGTTCAGAAAACAAAGTAGGCAGTACAAGAGGTTGACTCAAATGAAACTCAGAGGCCACTTTGGGAAGAAATGAGACATCAGTGTGCAACACAACCTTGTCCCGAAAAAACTGTAAGAAGGGTTGATCAGCTTGAAAGGCGGCCAGCTCGCTGGCCCTGTGGGCTGAAGTTATAGCCACCAAATTGATAACATTTTGAGATCACGTGTGGCCATCGGTTCAAAGGGTGGACGCATCAAGGAGTGCAACACCAGATGAAGTGACCATTGCGGCAAATGTGTAAGTCCCTTAAGGAAGCCTTAACCGTAGGATGAGAAAACAAGCAAGATGCAGGTGATCCTTGAGGTTGGAAGGAAACGATAGCTGCAATATAAACTTTCAAAGTAGAAATTGATAAGTTGAAATCAAACAGATAACGCAGAAACTGCAACAAAGTAGAAAGGGTGACTGGACGTGAAGTGAGACCTTTAGATTCAGTAAACCTGAGAAAACTTCTCCATTTATACCCATATAGCCGAGAAGCTGACACCCTTTTAGACTTATCTAGGACTTCCTTAATCTCGGGGATATGCTCCACGCAGTGAGATGTATTGTCTTGAGGTCCAGGTGGAACACCTTGCCCACATCCTGAGTGAGTAGAGCAGGGAAAAGCGGGAGTGTCACCGAGTCTATTGCCATTTATTCCAAGGTCGGAAACCACGACTGACGCAACCAGAAAGGTGCCACCAGAATCGCCTCTGCAGAGTCCTGCCGAAGTTTGACTAGCGTCCTCTGGACTAGAGGAAACGGTGGGAACAGGTAGAGAAGACCCATAGTCCATGATATCATGAAGGCATCCCCCATAGAACCCTGTCCCCAACCTGCCCTGGAGGCATAAATCGGACATTTCTTGTTGGTTCGAGTGGCAAAAATGTCCACGGCAGGGGTGCCCCAACAACGGCAGATTGTCGAACATCTCGGTATTCAGTTCCCACTTGTGCATCTGACTCATGCGTCGACTCAGTTCGTCGGCTATCACATTGTCTTCCGTCGACACATGAACTGCTGCTAGAAAGATGTGATGGCAGTAACACCATTCCCAAAGCGTTACCGTTAGAAACAGCAGGGAGTGAGTGTGTGTGCCCCCTTGTTTGTTTATATAGTACATGGTCGTGGTATTGTCCGTGACTATTTGTACCCCACGACCATGTACTAGGGGGAAAAAAGCTTTGAGTGCTTTGACGACAGCCAGAATCTTCGGGTGGTTGATGTGGAGAATCTGTTCTTGAGCTGACCACCGGGCGTGTATGCAATGTTGGCCGCAATGCGCCCCCCAACCTGTGGGGCTTGCGTCTGTGGTGACTTGGACAGTCAAGTGAAGAGATTGAAATGGACGTCCTACTTGTAGGTGCGGCACAAAACTCCACCATTGTAGCTGTTGTGCCAGCTCTGGTGTGACTCAAAGATGAAGAGGGAAAGAAGTCACACCTGTAGAGACCTGAGTTTGAGTCGAGCATCAGCCAAGCCTGGAGTTGTCAACGCCATGAGACCCAGGAGATGCTGAGAATGTAGCACGGACACTGTAGCTCATGCCCTGAACTTCTGTACAGATTTCAGAATTTTTTGGATCTGTTCTTGTGGAAGGAAGATGCGGCCTTTGATAGCATCTATTGTGGCACCAATGTATTCTACGACTCTTGAGGGAACCAAATGAGATTTTTTGTAATTTACCTTGAGACCTAGGTTCCGAAGCACATGTAGAATAAATTTTGTGTCTTTCAGGGCTCTAGGTCTGGACGGGGAGACCACCAACCAGTCGTTGATGTACGGAAAAACATGGACACCGTTTAACCTCAGGTAAGCAGCAACAGGTGCCATGCACTTCGTAAACGTCTGGGGGACCGTCGCCAGGCCAAACGGAAGAGCCAGGAACTGGTAGATCACGTCCTGAAAGACAAACCTGAGGAATTTGTGGTGTGAGGAATGAATCGTTATGTGAAAGTACGCGTCTTTCAGGTCTATGACGACGAACCAATCTTTTCTTTTCAGCAGATGGATGATAGACTCCAGCGTCACCATGCGGAACCGGCGTGGTCAAAGGTAAGTATTTAGGGTTCTTAGGTCCATGATAGGTCTTCTTCCTCCATCTTTTTTGGGAACAGCGAAGTACCTTGAGTAGAAACCGTTTGCAATGTCTCTTTTTGGCACTTTCTGAACAGCGTGTTTTTCCAACAAAGAGTGAACCTCCTCCTCTAGGGCAGGGTCAAATGATGTGTGTTCTACCTGACCTAGAGGAGGATATTCTATAAATTCTAGCCGGTAGCCGGAGTGGATGATGTCTAGAACCCATGAGTCTCTTGTGATGGCGGACCAATTTTGAATAAATGGTTGTAGTCTTGTCATGGGAGTGGCAGTATTGCTACCAAGTCAAAGATATTGCTTGTGTTTCTTGGCAGGAGGCTTGTATGACTGACGTCGCTGGGAAGGCTGAGCATGGTAAGTAGAGGTTGAAGAGGTACCTTGTGAAGACCTGAACTGAGACTGCCCTTTAAATTGCCTGTATTGCTGAGAAGGCTGATTATATTGGCCAGAGGGCTTCTTCCACTGATATCTATTGAATCTGGGTTGAGGTTGAATATAATAGGATTTAGCCATCTTTTTGGCCTTGTGCAGCTCTTCAAGATGACCATCAGTTTTTTCATTAAAAAGACCCGAGGCATCGAAAGGTAAGTCCTCCACCTTGGTCTTCACGTCATCAAGAATATTCGCAGACCAAAGCCATGCATGTCTGCGAAGAGTGACAGCAGATACAAGAATCCTAGCAGCCGCCTCCACCGAATGTCTGGTGGCGATTCTCTGATGCTTGGAAACAGTTTGGGCCTCCTCATAGGTCTTGAGGTACCCTTGCCTAACATCTTCAGGCAACAACTTTAAACCTGGGAGAATTTTCAGCCATAGCTGCTTCTGGTAAGCACCTAAGGCAGTCTGGTAATTAGCCACTTGCAGGATGAAGGAAATAAGGGAGTAGAGCTGTCTGCCTATCATCTCTAGCTTCTTCCCTTCCTTATTCGTTGGAATAACATGAGCTCTCCCAGTCGGTTTGGTACAGCTGGTCTCAACTATCAGGGAGTTCAGAATTGGATGCTTCAGAAGAAATTTAGCATCAACACCAATGATCTTGTACATATTCTCAGTGCGTCTAGGTAGACCGAGGGATGGTCCCAGAATTCCTTAATAAGTCCCAACAAAGCTGGTAAATAGGATAAACTAGGAGGTGGGGAGCGTTCCTTATTAATGTCCCCAAATATAAGATCCTCCTCCGGAAGTGGGGGCTCGTCCACATGCAACTTAAAGAGTCTTCGCTAGTCTCGATAACATCTGGGAGTAGGAAGAAAAATCCTCAGATGGCGAGGAATCATGCGGATGACCAGTGTCAGATTCGACCGTCTCTCCCACAGGCAACTCATCAGTCTTTGGCTGTTGAGGCAGGTCACCATCAGAATCAGAGGCTTGAGAAGAGAATGGTACTTCATCTTCAGACCTCATGGCTCCTATTCTGATGTTGAGGCTTGACGTCGAGCGCCGCAGTAGTAGCACACTGTGGAGGTGGCAGTGCTGTTGACATCGAAGCAGAAACAATAGGGGGATTCACTAGTTTAACCCCAACTGGGGCTATATGAGGGAATTTCTCAGCTTCCTCCTGGCATCAACGTTGATGCTTTTGCGGAGGGGGGGGGTCGATGCAGATGAAGATGAGACATATATGTATTTAACATGATGTCGACGTCGACCATGGTCTGATGATGTTGAAGAGGAAGTAGAAGAATTCCTTCTACGACGTTGTCTGTGCCTCCTGTGCCTTGATCCCGAGGTGGATGAATCATCCGAAGAGGATCTATGTCGACGTCGAGAACGATGTTTCCCTTTGCCGTCCCTGCAAGGTGATCAATGTCGATCGCCAGAGACATGCTTCCTTTTCTCCGCTTTCTTTCGCGGAGGCGAGGTTGGACGGGAGGGAGTTGGTGACACAGAGTGAGCCAAAGATGACCGCCCAGTGGAAACAGGGCTCAAGGGCTCAACCCAAGCTTGCCGTAACCTGGACAAGCTGGCTTGGCGTCGGAGAGGGAGTGCCAAGGGTTATCACTGGCTCTGCTTGCCTTGGAGGGAGCGAAGGGGCTGCCTCCGACATGGAATCCTTGTCCCTAGATGAGTCCTCCAAAATTGGCGAAGGGAGAGATGAGGAAATGGGAGCAAGCTGCTGGGCAGAATCTTTACTTTTGACTGACTGCTTGGTCTTCGTTTGTTTTGCAGACTTTGGGACTGAAGCAGCCTTAGAAGAAGACGTCTTCTTAGCCACAGCTTTCTTAGATGGTTTGGCAACAGATGCCTCAGGAGGATTAACTGCAGGTAACTGGTGAGGACTACCTTTAGCACGGGGGGGTAGGCGTGGGAGACGGGAGCTCCATAGCGGATGGTTTGGAAGCTCAGAGAGCAGAATCCCACAAGTGCAACTTTAGCCTTTGCTGCCGTGCCTTTGAAGCAGCTTTAGTAAAAGCCTTGCAGTGCTTGCAATTTTGAGATAAATGCGATTCCCCAAGGCAAAAAAGGCAGGTGTCGTGTCCGTTGTGGTAGGGGATTTTTCCAGAGCAAACCACGCACCGGCTAAAGGGGCCAGATAGTGGGAGGGGCATAGGCAGAGACCGAAGAACCAAGACTCAGCCGGTAAAAATGGTGGGAAAAGGGTAAACCCCCACCAGAGCAACGGGGGAAAAAAACGGAACACCCAAACAGAGTCCGTAAGGCAGAAAGAGTAGTCACAAGCACGCCAAGATCGAAAAAACCCAGTAAAACAAACAGTGAATAGAATTTAGAAGAGCTAAAGCCGAAAGGAACCACTTCGCACGGCGGAGAAATGGAACTGAGGCTTGAGCGGGCGGAGCATGCGCAGTATAGGCAGTATTAAACTATGTTGCTTTTTCTACAGAGCTCGAGAACATTCTGAAGGGACTGATGCTGGCGCTGACTTGACCCTTTTGTGTGCATTCACAGAAGACCACGATGAAGAAGGAAGGCTTTCATATGTTGGTGGAAGGGCTTTAAGGAGGAGCCAACCTAGCCTTTTGTGAGAGGGAATTTCATAGACTGGGAGCAGCCACTGAAAATGCCCTTTCTCAGGTCTTCATCAAATGTGCCTCCAATGGCAAGGGACTGAGAGAAGGCCTTCCCCTGAAGATTTCAGAGATTTTGTGGTGCTTATATGGGGAGAAAGTAATCCCTTTTTGAAGGGATAATATTTATAAAAATATTTGAGATGTGGCTGTACTACAGATTTATGTAACAATATGATGATAGTAGGTAGTAATAGTTTTATTTTTGATTCCCCCTCCCCCGCATGAACCCCCTAGTGTGAAACTTGTCATTGTTAGAGCTGCTTTAGAGCCGGCCAGGAGTTCTGTTTTTAGTGAATGAACAATGATCAACCACTTAGGATTTAATTATGTATCAATTTTATTGAAAATAAAAACTAGCTAACAAGAAATAAGTTTACAAACTTAAGCTTTAATATGCAACACAGAAAGATAGCTGAAGCTGCAGTAAGCAGCGGAGAAACATTTATTGTACTTACTGTATCACATCAATAACATTTAGACATTTTCGGCTGTTTACAAAAAATTTAAGCAAATTCCCTCATTTCAGGTATGTGGAAGCCAGATGGTCTAATGATCACAAAGGATTAGGAAAATACTACATACTAATAAAACTAAAACATGTTTGGTAAACCTAAAGGAAATGCCCTTTTGCGCTTTAGCATTAATAAATTCACATCACATTAAACTATTACTGGATAACTGTCTTGACAGTTTGGAAATAATCCTTGCCTATTAAATTTGAAAATTTACTGCTTCTGCTACCCCATGTACAGTACCTGAAATTTTTAGTGTCACACTCCGATGGCTATATATAACGATGCTGTTTGCAATGTTAAAATAAAACCTGAAATTTCAGTAAAGGTGACATCTTTATAATTTCTGAAGGGCCTCCTCTATAAAATGAGGCCTTCCCTGGTAACAGGTTAAATAATCTACTGCACTGAACGTATTCTTCTGTTCATATAATTTGTGACAGGAACAGAGTTGTGAAAAACACTGTGAACCATTTGAATTAAACTCCAATCAGAGGTACACCATTTGATTAAACTCCAATCAGAGGCACACTTATTGACTATGGCTTATTCTAAACTAACATTTAATCAGAAAAATATTATACAGCTTCCCTGTCTGTATTTTGAATGCTACTTTTCATCTAAATATTAGTTTAGAATAAGCAAAATTGTTCATTCAAAATAAAAACCTGCTCCTGATACTATTGTAGTTGTATTGGGAATGCTATGTGGAGATTCTCAAATCTATGTATTAACAGCCAGATCATTATGGTTGTTTACTGCCAAATAGAAGGAAATCTATATCCAGTCAAGAAGCACAGCCAAAGGACTTGGAAAAGTGGTACCACACTCTACATTTTTCAGTTCATCATCATGTTCAAAAACAAAACTCCAATGTGTGCTGCTTTAGTCAGCGATGCTTCACCTACAGTAGTACACAGTGCATCTGGGCAATGATAATTTGCCACTTTAATTTTTTATATTCATCAATTATTATTGGTTACAATTTGCTTGTTGAGAGTGGAGGGAGGGCAAATTTATATCCACCTAACAATTTAACCCTCCCCCTTTTGCAACATACTCAAGCTTGTAGAAAATCTGACTTAGAAATGAAGTATTTATACACTTCTCAAAATACCTTAACTACGGCTTTCAGCAGAATTTGACCTAGAACGAGACCTCTTCTTGACTGGGGGTGGAGATGGAGAGGAATTCTGTGGGCCAGACTGTTGATTTTTCTCACTGGACTTTCTTTCAGCTGAGCGGCTTCGAGAGCGCCTTTTCTCAGGAGTACGGCTTCGACTTCGAGAACGAGATTTGCTGCTTGATTTAGAAGACCTTGCAGATCTTGACTTGCTGCGAGATCTTGAATAGCTTCGGGAACGAGATCTGCTCCTAATACAGATTGAACAAATTTAAAAAGTAACCATTATGTGACAGTCTATATCCAGCATCACATTCACTAAATGTTTTGATAAACGTCTACTAAACTATTAACACCTATCCCAACAGATTAAGTAAGCGCCTACATTGATCATTTCAGTTGAGCTACATTTCTAGTACCCCATCTTTACTGAAAATATTGAGAACACAGGTGTCTCTTTCGTACCCTTCCTTGTACTTATTGCTTGCTGGCGTGCAAATCTTTGGAAAAAAAGAAGTAGGCACAAAGAGACAGACTCCTCCATTTCCACTCTTCCCATTTCTTGCTCTAGCCACAGGAAGAATTAGAGCTTGGATTCAAAGTGATCTTTTAGTGCAGTGCTTCCCAACCTTGGGTCCTAAGATGTTCCTGGACTAAATCTCCCAGAAGCCTTCACTAGTAGCTGTAGTTCAAGAACATCTGGGGACGACAACCCAACTATTGCTTTAATCCATGTGCACCTTCAAGAGCAAAGAACGACGCTTAAAGAGTGACTCTCTGATATAACCTGCTGTTAATTTGAGCTTTTGAAGGGACCTGTAGACTGTTCGCTGGGTACTAAAAAAAAAACACAGCTGAGTGTGCAGAACCTGCCCTCATTGTCACTTGTAACTTCATCAGTACTAAGCACAGTAAGTGTCTCAAACTGGACCTTCAAAGTGCAGCTATCTAGCATTAGCTCCTGTTATCTACTGCACTTTAAAAACCACAGATCTAACTATTGCTGATTCAACTTCCATTGAGTTACTTAGCTGGTCTGTTTTAATGAGACCATCTTGTCATGAAGAAGCCAATATTTGGATCTTTCTCTCAGGCAAGAACTTATGTGCTTGTTCCCACGCATCACCTGAAAGATCCCCTTTGCTTTTGCTGGTGCCTCCTGCTGTTTGCACTGCTACACTAGCCGCAGCCACAGATGGGCAAACTGTGCTGCCTGCAGAACTGAGTGGAGCCTCTCAAGAGAAGGTGTGAAATGCAGCTGATCTCTGTATGATATCTTACAAGTGCTTCCAGGATGAGTGAGCAAGCTTAATTCTTGAAAATCCCACTTCTCCCTTCCACTGAGCCAGGTAGCCCTATTTCCCCCACTCCCATCTCTATCCCAGAGGGACGTGCTAGGGGAAAAAACAAAAGCATCATGAGAGGGTTAATTGAGCATCATGGATTTTTCTGTTGAATGACTGACTGCTGGACTGTGTGTCTTTTGTATAGCTAGCTGCACATACTGCTGGTTTCCTGTGAGCAAGGATGGAAATGAAGTCTTTCTCCCAAATCAAAACTGGAGTGAAGGGAAAAATTATGCAACCATTTCTATGTTTAAACCTTCTGTGAAGCTTAATTTCTCATTCAGCAAGGTACAAATTTGTTTAGTTGCCTCTGAAAAGTTTCCAATTTATTACATATTTCTTGTCCTGCTGTACATTCTCATAGGCAGAATCAATTAAAAAACTAAGTTCATGGTGTATCACACTGGGGGTAACTACCACTCTGCAAGAGTTATAAGATACACAGAATGGTGTCATAACCACACACATTAGCGAAATGTTGGAGAGAGGGCTGGATGAAAGACTGTGTGAGAAAATAATCCAATAGCTTTTTGGACAATGATTATATGTAACTGCACAGATGCTTCATATTTGATGCTTTGATTTTCAAAGGTAGTATTTTTCACCCTTCTTACAGCCTATGCCTACGCTCCTCTCTTCTGCATCTTCCCAGTGTCAGGAAACATTTGTTAATACTGGTAATACTCTAGACCAGCTCTATGAAAAAATAATGCTTGACCACAAAACAAACCTCAGCAAGAACCTCTCCTGTTCAAACTTATTGCTGCTAATGCAGAGGAAGTGCAGGGTGGGGTAGTCACCCCCCCCCCCCAATTTTGACAGCACACTAGATTAGATAATGCCTGAAGAGGGATACAGATAATCTGTAGCTGACATTTATTCAGATCATCCTTTCGGACGGGCAACAATATTTCTCAAATATTTAACATTTTCCCTGTGATATGCTCACATTTTATTTCTCAGCTGTAAAATGTTGCTGTCTGACAACATACCTGCGTCTTTTGCGATCTTCAATTAGTTTAATTCTGCGCCCATTCAACTCGCTGCCATCCAACTTGTCCAATGCACTCTTCATGTCACTGGATGACGCAAACTCCACAACACTACAGCCATTAAAGATTTTTTATATTAACAGAAATATTTTGCATTGACTAAAGTTTCAAAAATTATAAAGAGCTTATTTTACTAATTAGACTAGGAGTGATCCTACTTTTTTTCCCAATGCTCACAAGTTGCAATATTACATTAAGAATGCCAGAGTATGGCTTGAAGTGTTGAGAGAACAGCAAATATGCTCTTTCTTCCTTTAAAAATTCCACATAAGCTCTGTATTTCTAGTAAAAAAGTTTGACATCATTCTCTAGAGAACTCAATTTAAAACATAAAGACACAAAAGTAAGCAACTTTTCTTTCTTTGGAGCTTTTATATATTGCAACAACAGATAACCCTCTTATGTTGTTTGGATCACTCAATATGAATGATAGGAATACGTTTCTGCACCTAAAATATTGGGATTCTGAATTTCAGCAGCAGCACACTCTGCTGTATAGCAGAGGGCAAGGACACTTCAGAAGAGCTGAGAGATGTCTTTCAAAGAGGCTAATTTGCATTGCAGGTTTTTTTTTGAAAAATGTTAATAAAGTAGGTTTTTGTTTAAAAATGGTTTCTTGAAATGGAAAAAAGTTTTTAGTGCCCCTCGAGAAATAATTAAAAAAATTATATTGGGAGTATGGTGCTCTCCACAGTGCCAGGATCACACTCAAAATACAGAAAGTCCCTCAATGCCTAAATGGAGCTTCTGGACAAAGCTTTCTTTTCCCAGGAAAACGATTAAAATGTGTTTTTTTTGGGGGGGGGGGAGAAAGCTGGAGACCCCAGATGTGTTGGCCACATTTTGCCCATCCTTGCTGTAACAGCGTTTAAAAGCTGGTTGTTCTATGCCATCGGGTCTATATACCCACCCACCACTAAATGTGTTTCAAACAGGTTTGGAACCATTCACTACACTGGATACAAAACATTATCTTACCCTTCATTTGGATTGTTTCTGTGGGCATCAACAAAAGTAACCTCTCCAGCCTTTCTCATGAAGTCTTTCAAATCCTGCAGTAAATGTTACAGTTCAGCTTACAATGTGAAGGCAGACTTACAATATGGTGTTAAACAGGCCTCCTTGTTATGGTTAAAAAATTACATTAAAATCCCATATATTACATCTATAATGAGCAAAATTAAGCTAATCACATAGCTGAGATATGGCAATATAAAGTACCATTTAAAGGATTACCACTTATATTTTAACTGCATCATACATGTGTTATTAAATGCAAGCATTTGATCAAAACTGAAGTCTCATTTGACTTATACAATTAACTGTTTGCTTACAAACATTTTCCTTTCTTCTTCCTCCATACAAATTAAACACAAATGTCTTTATTAAGTTAATGCTAAGATTCTGTCACAAGCTGCCAAAAGGAAGTAGTAACAAGCTTCTTGGCTTTTGTCAGTCCATGTCACAACCTCAGTGTTATTTTAACAGAGACTTGCATTTAATGTAATTGAGACTCAGTCTATGTTGCAACACTATACAACTAGTTGCTATACATTTTAAAAAACCAGTTGCTTATGAGTTATTAACCTTTACAAAGTGCCCCAAATAATAGCTGACATTTTATAGCCATAGGCTACTTACCACAATATACCCCAAGAGGTCAGATGAAATAAGCAGGTACCTTAAGCAAAGAGTCGCTTGTCCAATAATTGCCTAGCAGACCAAGAGGATCTCCCTTACATGGGAGGGGCAGAGGAATGGATCATAGCAATGTGCTTCAGGGGGATGTACCAGAGACCCTGAAAGCACTGAACACAGTCTCCGGAAGCAGCTCTAGAACCTGAGGTTGACCTGTGCTAGCCAATCGAGCTGTGGGTCAACCAAGATCTACATCGCCAAGATAGGTGTGTCATGGGTACCAAAAGGAAAATTCTGAACAGGCCAAGCCCTAGAAATTCAGCCACTAGGAACCCCAACCTCTTGGGTTCTTTCTCCTCCACACAAGAGAAACGAGGGCTAACCCAAAGCAAGGCTGTTAAAAGAGGTTCAAAATGAACTTGGTTAGAGATATATTTGTGAAAAAAAATACAAACAAAAAAACCTAAAACTGAACTACAGATACAGGATGCCTCAATTTATCTAGTGTATATAATAAAGTTCAGTTTAGTCTTTACAAATTAGTACGTGAATCAAACAATCTGAAAATCTGAACCTGTATCCTAACATGAAACAAGCCTTAAGAACAGATTATTTCTTCATGGAAGGAATCAATTTTACAATATACACAGCACCCCAGCTAAAAGTTTTAAGAATATTTATTTATATATGTACATCTCAAATTCATAACAAGATCTAGTGGTTGTGAAGTTCCTTATAACACACAGCTAGCACAAGAGCTCTCTATAGTCTAGACTGGGGTACTTAGCATCTGTAAGACTGAATCCTCCCAATACAAATGTTACAATACATAATGTAAAATGATGTTAAAAACACTTCACATTGATTATATCCACAGCAAATAACAGACAAAACCAGGAGATCATCCCCATCAAGCACTGTATAATTCACAACTGTTTAGTTCTGACAGGATAAGAAAATGTACACTTGGATTGTCAATGTCTAAATTTTTTAATCCGATTATTAAAATCTGGAATCTGACTGTCTTGCTGCAAGTTTACTGTTACACGCATACAGGAAAATATGTCCCTACTGAAGTTAACAGCTTAAATTTATTTTTGTAGAATTCAGTCAGAATCATTTCAGAGGACCGAAATAATTACATATGCATTAATACAAAAAGCCAACATTTTCGATTTCCCCATCATAGGCACATGGAAAACTTGCAAGGGAGACAGAATCAGCAGTAACAGATATGCTCTATCAGGGGTTACTGGGATTCTAGATTTTAAGGGTCTGAAATCAATAGGATCCTTAAAAATCAGAATGTGCCATCTTTGAAAAGCAGATGTAGATAGTTTCATCTTAAAGCTTGTTTAGCTACATGTTAGGTTCATGGGATGCTATTAGAGAGTCTTGAACATCAGGACACACAATCCAATGAACTTCTGAGCTTAGCTGTAGCCAATGCCATGCCCCAGAAAGCTTTTGTTGCTCCTCCTCTAGCTCTAACACCAAAGGGCTTCAATTATAGTAGATACATCATACAACCCAAATACATATTACAGGACAAAAGCTTGAGCAGATGCTTTATTTAGTTAAGTTAAAATGGGAAAAGTAGTGTTAAAAATTTCTGCAGTTCCTGTTAAGCTTTTTCTATTGCAAGGGAAAATGATCATACATTATGCACAAATTAGTATATATAAAAGAAAAAGATACAGATGCAGTAGAGCAATAAATAAATAAATAAATAAATACATACATACATACATACATACATGCCTACTTGGAAAAGGCAGACATCAACATCTTCTAGAGTCTCATAAAGTTAAACACAGCTTTTTCCATGCATATTGTAAACTTTACAAGCACCAAATAACCTCTCAGATAAGCCAATGGCTGCAATTTAGTGTTTCTCATACAATTGGTAATCTCACCTACACCAAAAGTGTACTTGACTTTTCCATAAAAACAGCTAGTTGTTTGTATCATGGCAACCAAACAGATTTGAACAGAAAATTTTTACTTTGCCATTTTTAAAATTTATTTAAAAATACCATTGTCTGCATGTTGTTCAGAACAGAAAGCCATATTGCATATCCTTCCCTGAGTTGCTTTAAGGATGGAATCACTTGTTCAAGAACATCACTATAAATCAAGCTGCCTGGACATTACTCTATGGAGCAAGACACTATGCAAATTAGTTTAATAAATTAATCAAGCTATGTTTATATGCACTTTTTTTCAGCCAGGCAAAGTACAAAACATGCCCGTGAAAACTGCCACGTAAGCAATGTCATAAAAGCATAACGAGCAGCCTCTACTGTTGCACAGGAGAACTACACTTTACTGCAAACTGAGGACTCCACACCACTATGTATATGTATATCAGGCCACAATATAGTTATACTAGATCCAGTCCAATAGAATTGTCAGAGGAGACATAAGCAAGTCACAAACTGGTAAATTTGTGCAATGGATGCCTTCTTATACAGTGTTTTCTTGCCTACATTATAAAAATTTAAACGGAGAACAGTGTACAAAACAGCTGAAGTTGCTGCAGCACCAATGTCAAGCTGTATTAAGGCAGAAGTACATGCATTTTTATATTGGTGACATGCAAGTATAATCACGGGGCCATTACACTAGGCAGTAATTAAGAGACAGAGTATTTGCGAAGGCTTTCACGGCCGGAATCTAATGGTTGTTGTGGGTTTTTCGGGCTCTTTGGCCATGTTCTGAAGGTTGTTGTTCTTAACTTTTCGCCAGTCTCTGTGGCCAGCATCTTCAGAGGACAGCACTCAGTGCTGTCCTCTGAAGATGCCGGCCACAGAGACTGGCGAAACGTTAGGAAGAACCACCTTCAGAACATGGCCAAAGAGCCCGAAAACGCACAAAAACCATAAGAGAGACGAGTATTTAAAATATTCAAGGAAAATATCACTGCTTTTATGTTGCTCAGAAAATTAAGTCATATTATATGTGCCCTCCTTAAGTTCACTTACACAGGAACAGCACAATAGATACTGAAAACAGAAGCACTTGGGGATTGCTCTGTGCAATGCTGACACACAAAGTAGGTTAATAAGCAATTCTGGCTACCTTTAAGTGCGCTTTTTCAAAATCAAGCATATGGTTCAATATATGGTTCAGTAAAAATTGCTATTTCCATATGGGGTTTAATGACTATGCACAGACAAAAACAGAGGGCATTGAATAAGGATCGATATACTTCATGCCTATTTTGTTCAACGTTGTCTCAAAACTGACATCTAGACATGTCAAGTACAAGCCACTTAATTGCAACCTATCTGGCCCTATAGCTGAAACATACAATTGAGATTTTTCTGCTGTCCCTAAAAACTCTTGTTGTTGAATAGCAATTATAGACATATACTGAAGAATAATATTTTTTTTTAAAAAGGCCCAATCAACTGTTCCTCAACTACATGATAATTTGATTTGGTGTGTCTTTAATCAATTCACGAGTCTAAACCTGACTAAAGCAAACGATCATCCTGTGTTTAGAGTATCTTATCACTTGCAAACTATACCTAAGGTCTTGGGCAGACATACTGTACATACTGCTCCAAAGGTAAAAGCACAGTTTAACACACACAATCTTCTAACAACTACAATCACCAGTGCTTTTAAAGAAAAACTTCATGTGTCCCTGCAATGGACTATACACAACTTTTGCATATTTTAAGTTTAAACCATTTCTCTGGGGAAGGATATGTATGTTCCTATGGTTATAAAGTATCATATTAAAGTTTACAAAAACAACATGGATAAAACAAAACAAAACTTCTTCCACAAAACCTATTGCTGAAAACTATTCCACAAAACCATCCAACAAGACTGATCAGAGATCTGGAAGAGGTGTTGGAAAGACATGCCACACATGGTGTAATTTTGGAGCACACAATGAAAAATTATACCTAATAAGTTTACATACATAGGAAACTGCTATAAATTTGACAGGTCCAGTTGTGGAACAGCTACTGTTACTGAAATCTGCAATAATCAATAAATCAAGAGTATAATGGCTGCAAATTACATTTTGTCTGTGAATTCCATGCAAGGGCTTAACCACCATGGGGAGAAAATGCATATATGCTACTGGAAGCTCACTGGATTGGGGGAATTCTTGAAACTGGTGGACTACAACAGATAGGTTTCAGTTAGTACCACACTCTATCACTGATACTCTGCCAAGCTTCCCTGCATCCCCATGTGAGCATAGATAAGGGCAGTGGTTCCCAAACTTTCTTGACCTGTGGCTCCCTTGATTTACTGGCCACTGGCCATGGCTCCCCAGTACAGTAGAACTGCTGTATCCATGGGACCAGTACCTCCATGAATACACCTTCCCAAGGTGAATTACCAGGACTGGGCAAACTATCATACAGCACTTACTTGCAATTTCAGTCTGTTGCATTCAATCTGTTTTTGGTGTTGATTTTGTTTACTATTTCTAGTGTGGTATTTTGATTCTTTTCAAATATTTGTATATGTACTGTTTTCAGGTTTTAAATATTGCCTTTTAATAATTTAAATCACCTTGGGTCCTTCTTGAGAAAGGTGGAGGTAAATGTTTTAAATAAAAATAAACATCATCTCAGCACAAACCCATCATTTTTATGCCAGTCAATCATTGCTCCTTTTTGTTTTAGTTTCTCTCCTTCTCATACTGGCACACCCAGCTTTTTTACTTCCAGGTAAGATTAGTGTGCACTAAGCTAAATAAACTGCCCCAATTACTCTCTCAATAGCTCTCCTGCTCTTGAATCCTGCAATTAGGCCAATCTCTTATCAACTGTTTCCTTCAGTTGCTAGAGAAAATACTATTTGACAATATTTACTCATATACAGAAAATACAAGACATCTCCCATTCTAAAATCTGAAAATGGTTCCAGCTTATCAGGAAAAAAGGGTGACTGGTGTAACATATTTTAAAAAATCAACTTAACTACTGAGATAATTACAGTGGTGCCTTGCAAGACGAAAGTAATTCGTTCCGCAAGTAGCGCTGTCTTGCGAAATTTTCGTCTTGCAAAAAACAGTTTTCCATAGGAATGTATTGCAATGCATTCCAATGGGAACCTCGCAAGACGAATGAATTATTTTTGTCTTGCGAGGCATTGGTCTTGCGAAAAAAAGTCTTGCGAAGCACCAAAGCGATAGCAAAAACCATTCGTCTTGCAGGTTTTTCGTCCCGCAAGGTGTTCGTCTTGCGAGGCACCACTGTATTATTCTAGAATAATAACAGGAAAAAAGGGCAAAACAGAAATAAAAATGTTTAGGCAGATTAATAAATTTAGGATAAATAATAGAAGAGACACAATAGAAGAGACGCAGCCTAAACAGGAACATATTTTCTTTAAAGAAGATTACAAAGAAAAGTCAACATTGTACATTTTTACTATGTTAACCTGAGTCAAGATGAGTTGGACCCAAATTATTTCTTATGGCAGGGAATCTAGTATCACTCAGATATTTTGCACTACACTTCTTATAATCTCTACCTATTAGCAATGTTAGTCAGGCCTTATGACAGCAGTAATCCAAAATACTGTAAGGATATCAGTTGGCATATCATTGTCCTATGATAACCCAAAGGATAACTGCAGTCCTTCGTAGATGGGTCGGTGGTGTCCCCTTCACAGGTATGTACAGCTTTTTATTTTATACTGTTTTTAAAAAAACAAAAACAGCACAAACATATTCCAGTGCTCTTTAACTAGTTCATCTAAATATAGAAGTTATTATATAAACAAAACTGTATAGTTTCCCCTAATCCATTTTTGAAAAGTTGCAAAGTGTAACATAAAACACAATTAGCTGACCCATTCAGTATTTTCATTTCTCCTTCTGTTTCAGAGACTGGACTCGGCTGACAGCTTTCAGTGCCACTACATATGCCTAAATTTATATACAACTTCATTACTGTTTCAAATACATGTTAACTACTAAACATAACCCACAGCCCCCTCCAGAATTCAAATAAAACAATTCATTAAATTTCTTGCATGAGGACTACATCCTATAATTCAATCATGTGGCCATTCTGTTCATTCTATTGAAGCCAGATACAAACTGGAAAAAAGCTGCAGACCTTACAATTGAGTGAGACCTTTATTTTATTTAAAAAGATTAGGTGTCTAAATTGACTCTTCATAAGTCTTACTAGATGAGGATTATAGTTGTTCAAGAAACACTAATCAGCTCTTCAGTTTAAAAAAATTAAGCATACTACTTATATATTGGTGTATAGACTGAAGAACTTCAGGAACTGTTTGGTTCTAATAGATATTCTATTTTGAGTTTTCCTGCACCCTTCAAGAAACCAAACAAAAAACATGTTTTGCATTAAACTCATGATATTTAACAACAGATACAACTCACCTGCCAACTAACACGTGAAGAAAGATTCTCAACTATAAGTCTGTGTTCAGTACGAAGAGGTGGACCATACTGGCTACAAGAGAAACACATTCCCATTATTGTTTATTTCCACTCTCTGCAGAAATTTAACTGCATTCTGCTTTGAAAGACTGCTGTCTGCTCAAAAATCTACAATACATTTTAAAAAAACTGACCATCCTCTAACTAAATGTGGGCAAAGCTAACAGGCAGTTGCTTGCTGTTTAGCCTGGGAAAAGCAAGCTAAGTATACGCATAATCATCAAAGCAAGGGCAAAAAGGGGTCAGCTCACACAAGGCTACTCATCAGCTGATGATGTTCCTGTATGCAACACCAGTACAGAAAACTTTCATAATTGAGAGTATCACCTGATGTTAGACTTTTAAAGTGAAGTTCATACAACCTGCAGACCTACATCAAGCTATGAACACGCATGTGTGAATCAAATCTAGAAAAGAATCAGGTTGTGAAGTGTATACTTTACAATACTGTGCTATTTAAACAAGCTATAGTGAGAAAAGATACTACCTAGTCTATTTTCTATTAGTACATCTGGCTTCCTGTCATCAAAACCCCAAGTATTATAAAGCACAGTATGAAGAACAAAAGAACAGCACTTTAGTTTTTTCAGTCTGGCTGTTAAAATCCACTTCAAGTGATAGCTCTTTTATATCATAAAAATGCAAAAACCAACATGTATCTCTTTTTGGATACTGAAGCAGAGGCAACTTCATCTCATTTGCATACCTCTGAATGCCCCACATTTTCAGAATATCCAGATCTTCACAGCATTTAAACAGAAGTTCCAGAATCCCCCAAATGGCAGGCTGGGTCCCACTTTTCACTACCGGAAAGAGTAGTCTCTTCTTGTCTGGCACCATGTGCCTGATGTCATGAACGTGACTACCACGCCAGATGCCCATGAACGTCAGTCACATATCCTACTTTAAAAGTTCACTTTTAGCCTGGACCTTGGATCACTCTTACTGCAGCAACATCACTGCACTAAAGAAAAGAGAATCTAAACAGCATACTTCCAATATGCAAAATATACTGTTCCCCATGTTTTTCTTAAACATAGGGATGACAAGAAGGCTGCCTCTGAACAAAACACAAAAATGCTAAGTATTTCAAATCAATAATTAATACACTCAGAATCTCATGGACTGATGATTCTAAATAGCAGGTTGCAATAGATAAATCAAATGTTTTGTAATTTACGGGGCTAAATCCAACTGTTAGTTCCAATTAGAGTAGATCCATTGACTCAAAGGGACTTAAATTAGTGGTGACTAACAAATCCCACTGACTCCTTGGGTTTGCTTTAACTGGGACTACCAAATAGATTTAGCTCTAAGTAACTACTTTAACAGTTTAAGAAACATTTTTCAAGCAATATCATTCTGCTATCAAATAAACACCACAAACATATATTCTATATCATTCATTCTGAAATTACTGTAGATTCTAAAAGAATCTCAACCTTATAGGACACTGTTTGCAAAAACAATTTTTGTTTTGTTATAGGCTCTACTAAATTTGGGGTATTATAAACATTTAGAAAAAATCAGTTATAAAGTTTAAGCTTTATGAAACTATACTACATAACACTGTAAACTAAAATGGCTTAACTCAGTAATTCAAATAATGAAGATTGCTCAGAATCTTGTGACAATAATTACACAAATGTGGAGTGACACTACACAAAATTTTAAAGAGGGCTGGAAAAAACCTAGCTGCTGATCACAATGAAATCTGATACACCTGCATTAAGAAGGTGAAATATCTAACAGTTTTTCAGTATGTAAAATATTCCAACAAACACTCTGATAAAATATAAATATTATAATATACTTATTTCACAAGCCAACAGAAAAGAGTTCTTACCTAGATCCACCCCCATAGGACTGGTAATAATTGAATCGCTGTGGATATCTCCCCCTACCTCCTCTTCGGGCTCTGGCATGTTCAATTGTAACCCTTTAATTGAAGGGAGGATAAAACAACTGGTTTAGTACTTCGATCTTTGTCTGGTGGGAATGAATGTAGTGAAAACAGGCATGTCCCCTCTAAATCATTCAAACAAAAGAAAATGAAAGCATATACTTGGCTATTCAGATCAGCGTTAATGAGATATATCCTCCTCTTCAATAAACCTTAACTTCTTCAGACATACACAGCTGTGGAAGACAACTTAAAAGATCCCTCCTTGAGAGTTCGGAATTTATTAACTGTATTCATTCAGGACCTGACTGTGAAGCTACAGTGGTGTCCTGCTTGATGATGACCCCACTTCACAAAGAAATCTCTTAAAGATGAGTTTTTTTCAATCACTATAGTGATCGCAAAATGATGATTCCTATGGGGTTTTTCGCTTAACGATGAATAGTTCCCTGCTTCAGGAACTGTTTTTTTTTGCTGGACGACGATTAGAAACAGCTGATTGGCGGTTCTCAAAATGGTTCCCCGCTGTTTTTCGGACCTATTTCCGGAAGACAGCGATCGAAAATGGCTTCGCCTATGGAGGATCTTCGCAAAATGAGCAGGTATTTCCCCCCATTGGAACGCATAACTGGTGTTCAATGCATTCCAATGGGTTTTTACTTTCACATGACAACGATTTCGCTTTACAGCGATTTTAACAGAACGGAATTATCATTGTCATGCGGGGCACCACTGTAATTAGAAAGCCAATTTGGTATTTTGCTTGTCATTAATACCACCAAGACTTTGAGAAGGAACAGATGGCTTAAGAGAAAGGCAGGAAGAGAAAAGGCAAGAAAGGAGGAGGGACTCCTGATGTTCTTCGGTTTATCCATATTTTTCCACAAATTAGGTAGAATTTCTCCTCTTTCTCAATCTCTCCAGGCATTTCAGTATGCAAACATGAAACAAAAAAGACTGAGATAACAGCAGCGAAACTACACGTGTGTGCGCACACACACACACAAACAGTTCCCTGTTGAAAATTTGACAGGATAGGGGTAGTTTATTTATTTAATATCAATCTTACTCCTTTCCACTCTACAGAAATGAAACACACAATTCTGGTTTCATAAAAGTATTCATGTATCTCTCCAGATATTGGATGAAACCAAGTAGTTTCAATTAGATTAGGCTCACCAAACCAAGGGTTTGGTGAGTCAACTCTTCCATTAATTACACTGATTCTATGGAATTCTACTCTATTTGCTACTTATTACTGGATTTCAGCCACTGACACCTGCACCTGTCTGTTCAGGCAAACATAGACAATGGTCAGTGATGATGGTAGCCATTATCATCTGGAGGCCACATGTTCCCCACCAAACTGGAAAATGGGAAGATGACATAAAGAACATGCTGTACATTCATTAATGCCTACCTATAGAAGCAAGGTGAGTCAGAATACGCTATTCAATATAAGAAATCAATTTTTAGAATTTTGGCCTACTTCTAATGAGCAATAATCTGTTAACAAGAATGGGCGAACTTTCTGTTCTTCATTCTCATAGGAAACAACTAAAACATTATGCAGTTACAACTAAAACCCGTGAAAAGATTCTTGCAAAGAGAATTTCTACTTGCTGGATTTAATGACATTTACAGTTGCATCTAAGTGGTGGCGCTGCCGGTTAAACCGCAGCGCCACCTGTGCCGCAAGGTCAGAAGACCAGCAGTTGTAAGATCGAATCCACACAACGAAGTGAGCTCCCGTTGCTTGCCCCAGCTCCTACCAACCTAGCAGTTCAAAAGCATGTAAAAATGTGAGTTGATAAATAGGTACCATCTTGGTGGGAAGGTAATGGCATTCCAAGTCTAGTCGCGCTGGCCATGTGACCACCAAAACTGTCTTTGGACAAATGCTGGTTCTATGGCTTTGAAATGGAGATGAGCACCGTGCCCTAGAGTCAGACACGACTGGACTAAATGTCAAGGGGAACCTTTACCTTTACAGTTGTATCTGTATCAGTGCAAACCAGGTGGAAGCAAGTAAAAGCAAGACTGAATCACAATCTGTGAACTAATTTTTAAAAATTACCTTTCATTACACAGTTCTTTACCATTCAGTTCATAAACTGCATCATCTGCATCTCTATGATCCTCAAATTCCTAGAAAAGAAAAAAAAATAGTTATGTAATCAAATCTTTAACAATGAGATTTTAATTGCCCATTAGCAATCACCTCCCCTTCAATCCTTTCAGACTGATACCTTCCACATAACTTTGACTAAAATCACAGACCATCTTATATTTTATTTATTTGATTTATATATCACCCATCTGGCAGCCAAGGCCACGCTGGGCGGTTTACAATTAACATTAACATAAAACAACAAAGTAGCAAAACAACAAATACCAACATGTACTAAAGAAGACAGAATTGAAAGACAGAGAAAGAGCAGTTAACTCCAGGGGCTTCTGTGCCAACACACTGAACCCACTCAATACAAGAAAGCAGCATTCTTTCATTTACTGAAGTCGCTCAAATAGTTGCCAATGATTCGCCCTTGTTCTCCCAATTCTTAAAAGGGCTCTTAATGTTATTTTTCACTTTTCATTCTATACCTTGTTGGGGAAGAACCCTGGAGGGCTGCCTTCCCCAATACAGTCCCCTTGCTGCCTTGAACTTCCATTCCCATCACTCCCAGCCAAGCAAGGTCAGACTTGAAAAGTATACTGCCAGAGTCTAAACTGTAACTGGGAAACCAAAATATATCTAGTTTGCATTTATCAAGATTTCTCAAGCATGCAGAGAAACAGTGAACAGTCTACCTTAAAGAATTGTCATTATTTACATCTGAACTCTGGGTTTACTTTCTATAATAATCTATGATATTCACAGTTATAAAGCAGATAACATATGTGTAACACATCCTTTCTTTAGTTAAGTGATGCCTGGAATATTCTGGCTTTCTCAAGTCCTTTCTTTTAAGTACAGTGGGGTCTCGACCTACGGAATTAATCCGTATTGGAATTGGGTCCGTAGGTCGAAAAACCCCTAAGTCAAAAATGCATTCCCCGTAGAAATGCACTGAAAACCATTAATCCGTAACCCACCGAAGAAACCCTCATCCCCCCCCAAAATTAAAAATTTAAAAATAAAACCTTACCTTTCTGAAGCCTTCCAGGGGTCCCCCGCTGCCGCCATTGCCGCTGCTAGCGGACTCCAAGGGCTTTGGCGCTGCTGCCGGAGGCCTCTCGGAGCTCCCCCATCCCCGCCGATGCAGGCTTTCCCAGGGTCGACAGGCCTACCAGGGAAGGGCTTCCCCCGGTAGGCCCGGTCTACTACCCGGGAAAGCCGGATAGACCAGGCCTACCAGGCGAAGCCCTCCCCTGGTAGGCCCGTCGACCCTGGGAAAGCCTGCATCGGCGGGAGAGGGGACCTCCAGAGGCCTTCCCCGCTGCCATGGGAGGCCTCTCGGAGGTCCCCCGCCACTGCTGATCGTGCCTCCGAAGCACTCTCAGAGGTGTGGGGGGGGGAACCTCCGAGAGGCCTCAGATGGCAGCGGGAAAGGCCTCCTGAGGTCCCCCGCCGCCACTGCTGGGAGCCGAGCCGGGCGGAGAAGCCCTGGAAGGCATCCGGTGGCGGAGAAGCCCTGGAAGGCATCCGGAGGCAGATTTGCGGCCTACGAACTGGAAGGGGGGGCGGGGAAAGCGCCAAATTTGAATTTGGCGCTTTCCCCGCCTCCCTTTTCTGGTCCGTAGGTCGATTCTCTGGCCGCAAGTAGACTGGAAAGCTTGCGGCCAGGGAAGTCCGGATGTCGAAAAGTCCGTAAGTGGAGCTGACCATAAGTCGAGACTCCAATGTACAGGAAAGTGGATCCTGAAAACTTCAAAAGGTAGTTGTTGCTTACAACTGCATTGCATGTGGAAGGTGGAGCTCAATAATATACCACCATATAAACAGAAAACAAGACCTCGTGAAAAAACCTAAAGGCTAAAAAATCACCATCTCATGTTTAAATAGAACATACAGAAAATCTGCCAGGTTGGAGGAAATATACACTAAGAGAAAGAACAGGACCATGCATCATATGCAGTACAATTACAGTGGAACCTCTACTTACGAACGTCCCTACCTACGAACATTTCAACTTACGATCAGCTCCATCTGTAAAATTTTGCCTCTACTTGCGAATGGAGCTTCAGCGTACGAATGAAAAAAGGCAGGCAAAAAGGGCAGGAAATTTACATTTGCTAACCATTACTGGCGAAGAGGCTGCTTCTTTGTAGCTCTTTCGCCCCAATGGTTAGGAAAAGGGAGGCTCAGCCTCCTGGACTTCCACCGCCGCTGCTACCGCCGCTGGGAGGCGAGCCACCGGATCATCCTGGCTGGGCTCAGCCTCCCGGGCTTCCATATGTTCCTGAACTGCAAATCCCAACATTCCTCACTGTGTGGGCTAGGCCCAACTCTCCTCACACTATTGGCTATGTGGGCTAGGCCCAAATCTCCTCACTATTGGCTGTATGGGCTAGGAATTATGGGAGTTGCAGTTCAGCAACATCTGGAGAGCCGCATTTTGCCCACCCCTGCCCTAAAACCATTAGAAGAAAAATTGAGGGTCGTTTTGTACATGGAAGGAGGCAGAGGCAAAGGAGCAGCTGCGCTCAGCAGCTTCTTGTGGCTGCCCATTGACTGCTGCCATCCTCCAATTGCCTCCTCCTCCTGCCAGGGCTCACCCCATCTCACGTCACCACCTTGTGCCCTGCCTGACAGGAGCCTGCAAGGGGCGCTGGAGGAGGTGATCTGACAGCAGTGGCAGCAGCGAGAGCCGGCCAAGTATGGCTGCTCCTTTGCCTCCATCTCCTCCTCCTGCTGCCTCTGCCGCCAGACTGCCTCCTCCAGCGTTCACGGGCTCTTCAGGCAGGGGACAAGGCGGCAATCAGGTGGTGGAGGCAGAAGGAGATGGAGCTGTCCTCGCAGCTGCACATTGACTGCGCCTCTGGCAAGGGACAAAATTAGGGGGTCGTCATATACATTGGGGGGGTCATATAGATGGAACAATATGATAAGTTTCTATATGAACGGGGGGGGGGAGGCAGGAAGTCTTCTAGCCCATAAGCCGATCCCCCCTTCTTTGCCAAATTGGTCAAACAGAATTGGCCATATTCCCTAGCTTCTTTCTCTAGTAGTGGGATAGAAGAGCAAGACTAAAAAGCTCCACTGAATTTCCTTGTATGAGCAAATGCAGAGAATCTAGTTTTCCCTTTCCCCCTCCCCTCCTCTTCTATTTCAAAAGAATAGGACATGTGTTCCACAGCTCTACCTTGTTTATCAGCCAGGCAGAGTTGGCTGGCTTCTTTGCCTCCAGTGCATTACTTCCACAGTTACCTTATGGCATTGAAATGTGCAAAAAAATATAACTGCACCCGGACAAGACAGATGTCTTGTAGGTGGGTGGCCCTTCCATTAGCGGTAGAGGTGATTCCTTTTCTTTTGGGGGGGACAACCCTTGCTGCAAAGAGTGAGGTCCGCAGCTTGGGGGTGCATCTGGACCCGGCGCTTACCATGGAAACCCAGGTGGCGTCCGTGGTCCACTCCACCTATTTTCATCTACGGTGGATTGCCCAGCTGCGACCATATCTTGATGGGGGGCCCTCACTACTCTAGTCCATGCGCTTGTAATCTCGAGATTAGACCATTGTAATGCACTCTACGTGGGGCTGCCTTTGAGGCTGATGCGGAAACTTCAGGTAGTCCAGAATGCGGCAGCCAGGCTTCTTAGTGGGGTGAGAAAATATCAACACATCTCCCCCACTCTGGCTGCCTTGCACTGGTTGCCCATCTGTTTCCGCATTGACTTCAAAGTTTAAATGATTACATATAAAGTCCTAAACGGTTTGGGACCTCAATATATGGCAGATTGTCTTCTCCCACCCAGATCTACCCGAATCACCCGACATAGCCAGCAGGGATGGCTGAAGGACCTGACGCTGAGGGAGGCCCGGAAGGAAAAAAACAAGAAACCAGGCCTTCTCGGTGGTGGCCTCTCGGCTGTGGAACACTCTCCCTACTGAAATTCAGCTGGCACTCTCGCTGAGCGTTTTCAAAAGCCAGTTAAAAATTTGGTTATTTAAACAGGCCTTCCCTCCAGCCAATTAAGTGATCCCCCCCCCTTCTTGAGTCTTGCCATCTTGGAAATGTGTTGTTTAGAATTTATTGTAAGAATTGTACTTTTATATATGTTATTTTGATGTGTTTTAACCTATGTAAGCCGCCCCGAGTAGACACTGTCTAGAGGGGCGGGGTAAAAATCAAATAAATAAATAAATAACTATGGCCCACTGGAGGATCACTTCAGAAGGAAAGAAAGACAATAGGGCATTTCTCATTTTTCATGTGTGCATATTTAGGATAACTTAATCTACATTAAAGATGATTAAAGAGTACACTGTCTTGCTTTGTATTTTTACAAAGAGGAGAAAGTCTACAGAAATTGTTCCCTTGCTTTTAGGAGTAAAGAGAAACACTGGGAAGAGCCTAATTTATCCTTCAAATGTATTTCACTACAAGAAATACCTGCAAGCTTTTCCTGGGAATTCCTTTTCCTAATAGCGAATTAGCAAGTGTCATGCACTGTTTACTGAAAAATCCAGAAAAAAGTGCAAGTGTAACATTCCTTGTGCTTTTATCTAATCAAATTTCCAATTATTTAACATAAAAATAAATGTGTACCATCCTACTGCTTGGGTAAAAGGAAACATCTTTAAAATCAGATATACCTACCACAAATCCAAAGCCATTTTTCAGATTTATCTCACGTATACGGCCATATCCCTTGAAAAATTTCTCCACATCTCGCTCTCGAGCGTGTGGACTCAGGCGTCCAACGAAAACACGACAGCCACTCATCTTGGTCCAACCTGCAAAAAATGAAGACTGGTAGTGCTCATTATTAGTTTTATCACTTATACCAAAAACCAAATGATCTTAAGGCAGGCTAGGCAAGAGAAGTAATGAAACATGAATTTTCTACAATACTCCCTCTCATCAGGGTTATTTTTTAACGTGGTTGTGAAAATTCACATTGATAGGGTTGCAAATAAAGAATCTACATTTACAAGACTGCATACAATGTACCATCAGGAGAAATAGCCAAATACCAACCCTACTGAAATAACTAATTAAGCCTGATGCCATTCCTTATACCCTCTCCGCTGGTGTAGGAGTGAGAAATATGGAAGCGTTGTGTAATTCAAAGATTGGCAAACTCCTCCAAAAAGGGGGGGGGGGGCTCAGAGAATGATAATGCCCTCCGTACAAGAGAAGTACAGCCCTAGTGGTCGTGACGAGCCAAACGCACACACGCGAAATACCTCCCAAGCTTGCAGGAAACAGAAGGCCAAAATAAAAGGCATCTCCTACGGAGGCAGATAGATGTGATTTCTCTTTCCTCCAGGAAGAGAGACGTCTACAACAGCACTGGCAAAAAAAGGCGGCACGCAAAACTGGAGGAACACATAGTTCTTTTCGCTCCGCTGCCTTCCCGGTTATTTACCTTGTAAACGAAGGGGAACGAAGGGGACTTTTAAACTGTTCGGCGGCGGCGCCTCCGAGGCCTGCCCTGTGGGACCTGGAGAGAAGCGGGAGAGGTGGTTGGGGGGAGGGAGAACGAGGCGGTTAACGGCAAACGACTGAGGGGGAAAAAGAAGCGCCGCGGAGGTGATGGCGACCTCCTCACCCGGCAGCAAATGAAGGGAAGGAGGCACCACGCAGGGCCTCGCGAAGGCTGCGGTCCGACGGCCGCAACGGAGAAATAACGCCCGTTCCCTCCTCTCGAGGCTTCGGCTCCCCCTTGACTCCGCCCGGCCTTTCCCGCCCGCCCCGCCAAGAGACAAACACTCACCGACAGGGCTATCGCTGAACTCCACTCGCTCCCCCGGGTGCGCGGCCGCACGAACACGCACGATGGTCCGCCAGAGAAAATGGCGGCGCTGCTTCGCGGAGGAGAGGAGCGGCAGCAAAGGTGGCCGTGACTGCGCAGAACTTCCCCTCCGACCCGCTCGAAGACTACAAGGCCCAGAAGGCAACGCGCCGCGGCTCGCCCTTCAAACGCCTTCGCGGGCGCGGGGAGACGGGTTGCTTTGCCTCTTTCCTTTCGAGAGACGTGGGCAGGTCCTGCACTGAATGGCCTCGAGGAGCCGCTGTTAATAAGAGAGAACTACTGCTGTTGACTATGAGGGATTAGAACAAGATAGAGGTTGGGAAGGGAAGCAAGGAAGGAATTAGAAAAGATTATTAAGTGTAGGGGGTTACCAACGGAGACCAAGGCCAAGATCATTCACGTTTCCCGATTACTATGTAGAATGTGAATGCTTGACAGTGAAGATAGCTGACAGGGGGGAAAAAACGATTTGTTTGAAAGACGGCGCTAGAGGAGAGCTTTGCAGATACGGTACATTACTCTGGACTGCCAGAAAGACAAAACAAGTGGGTCCAGGGGCAAATCATGCCTGAACTATCTTTGGAGGCAAAAACATTGGAACGGAAGTTGTCCTACTGTACTTAGGGCACATTATGAGAAAGCAAGTTTCTGTGGAAAAGACATTGAAGATGCGAAAAGCTGAAGGCAGCAGGAAAAGAGGAAGACCAAATATGAGATGGTCTGCCTCCCCCCCCCCCCCCAGGAAGCCACAGCCTTGACTTTACAAGAGCTGAGCAAGAGTGTTGAGGGCAGGACGTATTGAAGATTGTTCTTTCATAGGGTCGCTAGAAGTTACTAGAAATTACTAGACAGCATGTGATAAATCAAAAATCAAATAAATTTATGGTCATTGTGAGTATATACATAGTATACCCATACAACGAAATTTACACAGACACCCAGAGACCAGACCCACATGCACACACATAAAAAATCCCCAAACAACTACCGTGTTTCCCCGAAAATAAGACAGGATCTTGTTTGCACCAACATGGGGTGACGTTTGCACCAAAAAAAGCATTAGGGCTTATTTTCAGGCTTTTTTATTTTTTTCATGTACAGCAATTTATTCAGTTGTGTCATCTGGTTGCTGTACAACGATGGAGGGCAGGGTTTCACTTAACGGGCTTATTTTGGGGGGTAGAGCTTATATTACGAGCATCCTGAAAAATCATAATAGGGCTTCTTTTCAAGTTAGGTCTTATTTTCAGGGAAACAGTACTATTGTATTCAACAGAGGTTGAACAGAGGATCTTGTAACTGTATTATCATCAGTGATGCAGTGCTAAACTTGGAAGTGTGCAGAGGGTTATGATGGGCTCTGCAGCAGGTCCTTCCTTAAAGGAGAGTCCAAAATGCAGGCAGGTAGATCAGTAGTCAAAAACGAACAAGCAAATTTTTGATTACAGATTCAGTTTGCTCATTCAAGACCAAACCACCCTCAAACATTTGTAACTGTAAAATATATTACTGTTTTCAAAATTTTTACATCGAGTATACATTATTTGAAAGAACCATGACATAGGTGCACAGCATGATATTTTTGAGATGAAATAAATTTTGTACTGTGACTGCTACTGGACTCTGGAACTCCTTTCCAGAGGAGGCCAGACTAGCCCGATCTTTCTCATCCTTCTGCAGTCAGGCAAAGACCTTTCTCTTCAGGCCAGTTTTTCTTTAGAGACTCTCTTTCTAGGAGACAATTGTTGTTTAGTCGTTAAGTCGTGTCCCTGACGATGTAGTTGTTTAATAATCTTAAATCTAGAATAGGGTGAAGACCCCCGTCTTTCTTGGGGATGGAGAAATAGTGAGAGAAAAACCCAGTGTCGTTTTGATAGATGGATTCTTTGGCATCTTTGATAAGTAAATTTGTTATTTCTTCTTGTAGGGGTTGTGACGGTGGAGTAATGACGTGTGTTGTCGGAGGAAGTTCAAAGTGGATGCGGTAGCTGTTTTTGATGATGGAGAGTACCCAGGGATCTGTGGTGATGGATTCCCATGCAGGCAAGTGTTTCCAGAGAGCAGGGTTGGTGGAGTAAGTGGTGATCTCGGTCAGAGGAATGTCAAACATGGTGTTTGGGTTTCCGGTCATTCCGCCTAGTGGCAGACTGTTGCCGGGTTTTGGCTCTTTCGTTTTTGAAGTACAGTGGTGCCCCGCTTGATGACAACCCCACTTGATGACGAGTTTTTTGCAATCGCTATAGCAATCACAAAACGATGATTCCTATGGTTTTTTTAGCTTTACGATAACTAGGTCCCTAGTTCGCGAACCAATTGTTCACAAGATGACGATTAAAAACAGCTGATCGGCAGTTCGCAAAATGGCTCCTTGCTGTTTTCCAGACCTATTTTCACAAGACAGCGATCAAAAATGGCTTCCCCTATGGAGGATCTTCGCTGGACGATGAGTTATTTCCCCCACTGGAACACATTCAGCGCATTCCAATGGTTTTTTTTTTTTTGCTTGACAACGATTTTGCTTAACAGTGATTTTCCTGGAATGGATTATCATTGTCCAGCGGGACACCACTGTATGGATTGTAAGAGGTTTGTCGTGGAGGGTCTCGTTGGAACCTCTGGTACGAGTTATAGGTTCGTTTCCATTGATTTTGCTGAGGACATTGCTGGTAGGAAGGGTAAACTTCTTAACGCCTAGCTGCTGAATGTTTCTTTTGTACGTTCTCTGGTATATTGTCACTTTCAGCATGAAAAGTACCTGCTCCATCGAAGGGGAGGTCATCGATATGTGCCCAAGCATCTTTGGCTAAGCTGGCCGTTCTGATCCAGGAAAAACGGTGAAGGGCTACTGAAATGGCCATGGACTTGGCTGTAGTATCTACGGTGTGGCGGGCGGAAAGCATTTGTTGTTTAGCAACGAAGATACCTTCTTATTGGAAGATTTGAGCTAGTATCTTTTTATCCTCTGGCAGGGATTCAATAAAGGTGGACATGTTGTCCCAGAGGAAGTGTTGGTAAGCTCCCATGGCTCCTTGATAATTAGTGACTTGCATGGTGAAGGCTCCAGTAGAGTAGAGCCATCTACCCATGGAATCTATTCATCAGGTGTCTTTATTTGATGGTATGAGAGATTGTCGGTGTCGAGATCTCAATTGAGAGGCTTCGACAAATATAGAATTTGGAGCTGTTTGTTTTTGGAGGAAAATGGGTCCTGGGTCATGGATTCTATAGAGGTTATCAATCCGCTTAGACATGGTATGGGAGGAAACTGGTTTTGTCCAGGATCTCTGTGCAGTACTAAGGAGAGATGGTAACATCAATATGTGCACTGGAGTGATTGTATTTTTTAGAGATTGGATCATGTAGATGATCGGCTGGTTCTGGCGATGGTCGGTGTACTTGCAGATCAAGGGAATCATAATTAGCCATGTGAATAATAAGCTGGGTTTAGGTCTGGAAATCCTCTGCCGGTGACAGTGGGTTGGTATCAACAGTGTCCGACTCTGGAGAGGTAAGTAACAGCGATGGAGTCTGCAGCCGAGATCCACGGTCAGAGCCATCAAAGTCGTGTCTGGAGTCGACAGACTGTCGATCAACTTTGGTGTCAAGAGGCTGGGTCTCATAGTATTGCCGGTTATGAGTTGGAAAAGATGGAGGCGGCATGTCCATGGGCATCTGTCAATCTCGAGGATCGTCTACATAGAAAGATGGTGGTTGAGCGTTGACGGACCTCGATTGATAGGGCTGGACCTCAGTGCTGAGCTTGGTGTCATAATGGTGCCAGGGTCAATGACTTGGATTTACCGGCGGACGTGAACTGTGTTGATGTAACAGGATGGAGCGAGTATCCATGAATATCGAGGATCGTCGATATCAGAGCCTGTGTCTCTGTGATGTTGGAATGGAGGTTGCTGATGTGATGGCATAGCAGTAGAATAAATTGAGGCTGTCGATACCAAGCGTGAAGAGTGATTTCCGTCATCTATTGTAGTAGGAAAGTATCGGGAGGCTGGGGCTTCAAAAGCCTCACGTGTAGATGAAATCTGTTCAACCGTTTATTTTTTTTAAAATACCAAATGGGAAGCAAGTTGACGTATAGTCACCTCTTGGTGATGTGGCTGCTTCAATACTGATGGTTGTCGAGAGGTATGGCAACTATTAGATGGCATTATCGAACTGGGTAAAACATCTGGTCGACTAGTTAGCGCAGTTTGTCAAGCAGAGCACTGGTTGGGGCAAATGGCAATGCAATGCAAGTGCTGAGCGTGGATTTGAACCACATGCGATGAAGCAAGCTGTCAAGATTGTTGATGTCAACGGTCCTGGTTAGGAATTGGTGGGCGATCCGAGGGCATCAAATATGGAATGGTGTCAAGCCATTTAGGATGGGAATCCTTGGACTATGGAATAACCGAAGGATTGCTGGAAGGAATGGAAGGTTGTGGACTGGGAGGAGAGGACATTAGTTAGTCGACTCTATCATCCCATTCTGGAGACTGAGAATAGGGATGATGAGACAGAAGTCTGTCATAATGTGAGGAAGATCCAACCAAAATTGATTCAGAGAGTTGTGGTTATGGTGGGATGTCTGTAGGCTTAGACTGTTTAGCTTGATTAGGAGGAACAGGCTCCAGAGCTGGAGCAGCTTCAATCAGTCTCTGACGTTTAGAGGTTGTTTTCGAAGTCAAGGACTTCAGTATGGAAGGTTTCGATTTGTGTGTCTTCGAGGTCTTAGACAAGGCAGATGGAGAATTGGAATTAGTTGGTGTAGCCAATGGGCGTTGTTTCGATGATTCAGTAACGGCTTTCTCCATTGCTTTGGGAAGTGGCCCTACAGGGAGGTTGGGCCATTTGAGCTGGTTGTAAGAATTGTTCCTAAAGTCGGAGTTTTAGCCTCGAGAGGCGAGATCGAAGAACTCTGAGCTTAAAATTTTTGCAATGGGTACAGGAGGAAGTTTGATGTTCTCCCAAGCAGAAAAGGAACTTAGTGTATCTCTCGGAAAGTGGAATCTTATTATCACAGACAATGCAGTGCTTAAACTGCCCCAAATAATTTGAGGAAAATAATTTGAGGAGAAAAACTGGAGGGTGTGTGTGTTGTGGCTGGAGGCCGAGTGAGGGGAAAGGAAAATTCTCTGATGATAAAGAGTTTGATCTAATAGTCTAAAAGAAAAAAATGGTAACAGGAAGGAATCAAGAATAAGCTTTCTTTCTCTTTTACTCACAGAAGCAGAAATATGAGTCTCAACGCAGCGGTTGAAAGAAACTGAAAGGGGACGCTTGGCGCCAAGGTACAGGTGGGGAGGGGCATATTCTAATGTGTTCATTGCTACCACAGAAGCTGTAGAATCTTCCGATGAGGCTCCTCGCAGGCGCGAATCACCCAGGGTCTGCTTAACAGAGGCCCTGAAGAAGAACATTTTCTATCACTGAATTATGGATCAGGCTCGAAACCTTTTTGTTATAGAGGCAACTTGGGAAGAGGGCCAAATACCACTCTAGTATATTAATGATTCTTTTTCCTGCTTCCAACACATGAATGACTTGATTATGTAGCCTTACGTATTTTCCTAGGCTTCCTCAGTGACAGAGCCTGTCTATGGCATGCAGAATTTCCAAGGCTCGACCTCTAGCATCTCCAGCTAGCATTGAGGGGTGGGAAAGCCCGTTCTCAAAACCTGAATGACTGCTGCCATATAACCGAGGACCAGTAGTCTGAATTGCTTCCTGTGTTACTGAGTTTATACCTGGCTCTGAGGTCCATTGTGTTAGAACTTGCTTCTTTGCTGCCCTGCTAGTCGCCCAAGTGCCAGGTATGCCAGTCTGCAGGTGACGAAGTGATCTTGGGAAAGGATGAGTAATGCCTCTCTAGGCTCAAAATTAGATGCGAACACTCACTTTTAATTTTTTTCCAGTTGAAGTGATTGGCACCAATTATAGCGTAAAAAGTAAAGATGAGAAAGAACTCTTTCAGGTACTGTACAGTTGGCAGTGAGTCTTAAAATTTGGTGTCAGCTGGAGGCTTATTTATTCACCCAGATTTTGGATTGGATCTGTAATGTAGTGCTTGATTCACCCACCTTTGTTCCTGGGACAATACTGATTTTCTTTGTGGAGCATTTTATTATGCAGATCAGCACAATACTGGTATCTAGTGCCACTAATGTATTATTATTGTAAGTGAACTTGCTGCCTCCCCGACTGCTCCGGCCTCATCTTGTTGGAAAATGTGTGGGCATAGTGTGACATGCATGCTGAACCTCCCCTTCAGCCTGCCTTTATAAGGAACTCCTGTGGAACAAGCTAATAAGAGACAAAGAGGTGTGTGCTCTGTCTCGGTCTGGCATGTTTGCCTGCAAAATGCATGGCAGCCCATGGAATTTAACGGTCTCATCTCCTTAATCTCTTAGTGCAGTGGTTCCTGACCTTGGGAATCCAGGCGTTCTTGGACTGCAATTCCCAGAAGTCTTCACCACCAGCTGTGCTGCCCAGGGTTTTGAGAGCTGCAGCCCCAAGAACTCCACTTCCTTAGTGTATTAAAATAGATATTTTCAATTTACTGCATCCCAAGTTTCCTTTATAAAGCCCGTCTTCTGTTCTTTCCACTCCAGTGGCCAGCCTACAGTACAGTTTTTAATTCCATCCTCTCTGCAGCTGCAGGCTTTCAGATTACCGTATTTTTTGCACCATAAGACGCACTTTTTCTCCCAAAAAACTGGGGGGGAAAGTGCATGAGTCTTATGGAGCGAATACTGTCCCCTCCATGCCACCATCGCTGGCTTCCCAGGCCTCCGGAGGCCTCAGCAGGCCCCGTGGGGGCCTCCCCCAAGCACCATCGCTGGCTTCCCAGGCCTCCGGAGGCCTCAGCAGGCCCCGTGGGGGCCTCCCCCAGGCACCATCGCTGGCTTCCCAGGCCTCCGGAGGCCTCAGCAGGCCCCGTGGGGAGTCCCCCACCACCACCATCGCTGGCTTCTGAGGACCTCCAGGAGGCTTTTGACCGGTAAGGTGCTGCTTTTTACTTTTTAAAAAATGTTCTGGGTGGGTTTTGGAGGGTAGATTTGGGCTGGGGGTATGTTTCTATGTTGCTTTGTGTTTTGGTGATTTTTTTGCAGTCCCAGCATGAGACTTGCTCTGTTTATTTATTTTTACTTCATTTTTTGGTATTTAAAAATTAGTTGCTTCTTTTTACTTTTTTAAAAATGTTTTGGGTGGGTTTTGGAGGGTAGATTTGGGCTGGGGGGCATGTTTCTATGTTGCTTTGTTTTTTGGTGATTTTTTTTTGGCAGTCCCAGTGTGGGACTTGCTCTGTTTATATATTTTTATTTTATTTTAATTTTCAGTATTTAAAAATTAAGTGCGTCTTAACGTCCGGTGCGTCTTATGGAGCGAAAAATACGGGTACATTATCTCAATTTCCTCTTCTTTGACTATCCCCAGCCTAACATACAGATGCAGGTAAAAGTAATGTGAAAATGTCAGTTTCTAGTAGAAAAGAGGGTTTGGGTAGGTTTTGATTTCTGGATAAAGTACTACATAGTGAGTAGAAACTGAAATGAAAAAAACACATACCCCCCCCCCAAAAAATTGCTACTTCCTCAAGCTCTTAAAATCGGAACAAATGAATTCTGATGAAATCTGGGAATACACATACAGTATATAGAAGTATTTCCTCCAGGAACCAACTCCTACTCTATATTTTCTTCATCATTGTACAGAATCAGGTATTTCGATTCTAGTAACAACTGCAATTGAAGAAGTAGTTAATGTCAATTATATAAGTCTGCTGAGCATTCCTTAGAGAAATGCTTTTACTTTTGGAATAGTAAGGGTTTTATTTTGTTTTGTTACTTGAATGACTCTTTGGTTTAGTAACAATTAGTTCTACTACAATAAAGAAAAAGCATGAATAAAATGAGGATATTCAGAAGCAAAATTCTGCTTTACAGCCTAGTGTGACTTAGAAAACACTATGGAAAAAAACATGCCTGCCCCATGTGGATTTGTGGATTACTGCTTATTAGGAATCTTTTTTTTTAAAAAAAAACAGCAATTAAATTAGAATACTATAATAAGAATCCACATAACTTCTTACACAAACTCAGATACTCTGGGGGTAGAGTGGGGACTGGCACTGGGGGAAAAACAGAACAAGGAAGAGTTATTTTGTAAAAAACGTTGCTAACTCTTTGCCAATTTTGCCAACATTTTTTGTAGTGCTTCATTTTCTGAAACCTTCAGATAGCTGCTCAATAAAATTGGGATTATTTACCTCCCCCATATTGCTATACTCATAGTGATGATGGAAGGTGCAGACATGTGTGTGCAAACACACAAAAAGCGGGCATGTGTGTGTGTCCAGGACAAAATAAACATAAAATGGAAATCAATTAAAGCCATTTAATTTAAATTTAACAATTTAAAGCCATCTTGTGCATAAGGTGGGGTGGGGATGTTGTTTTCCGGTTCCCCAATGCCCAAGATTAATGTTAAAAGTAATGGCTGCCACAAGGAAATGAGATGAATGGTTAAAATTAGAGTAACAATCCTATGCACATTTGCCCTAAGAGTAAGGCACTATTTGCTTTTCAGTAAGCTTCTATAGCAACTTGCTGTAAACCAGTTAAACTTTCTGGAAACATAACATCAAGTATTAACCATTAACTATTCTGAAAAAAAGCTCATTAAAATGCGAAATTTTGAGAAACATGCACCGTCTTTGGAAAAATCTGCAAAACCAGATGAAGTCAGGAGTACAGTGGTGCCTCGCTTAACGATGTTAATTGGTTCCATAAAAAAAATAGTTATGTGAAAACATTGTTAAGTGAAACACCATTTCCCATAGGAATGCATTGAAAACCGGTTAATCTGTTCCAATTGGAACAGATTAATGCTTGCAATCATTAGCCCACCTCCTGAAACCTATGCAAACTTAATTTGTTGTTGTTCTGAGTCGTCGTTAATTTTTGGTGATTTTTTGTTTTCTCTCTCATTGAAATGCATTGGATGGACAGTTCAATAGAGTTCAATGAGGGAAAAACAAAAAATCACCAAACATTAACGATGACTCAGAACAACACCAAATTAAGTTTGCATAGGGTTTGGGAGGTGGGCTAACGATTGCAAGCATTTAAAACAGGTTTCTAACAGTTTAAGACACTTTTACAGGAGCGAAAAAGGGACATCGTTAAGTGAAATTCCCCCATAGAGAACATCGTTAAACGATGGGGGAAATTCCTCAAAGAAACCCATTGCTGTGTGAATTCATCGTTGTATGAAGCAATCGTTGTGCGAGGCACCACTGTATTTGTGCAATTCCTGAGTTACTACAGGATGGAACAATGAGATGTTCTTTACCTTGTGGTGGAGCAACACACCAGATCCTTTATATACCCTGTTAGCCATTCATAGGGTTAGGAAGATGGTCAGTGATTTGAACTGAGGGAAAAGAGTGAGCTGTTGGTGGCAGAATCAAAGGTATGAATGAAAGATGAACTCTCATTGAAGTCCCAGGTATTCCTGGACACTCTAATCATGGAGGTACCAGAGAAGGCTCAGTCTGATGACTCCAAAACTTGTGTGTATTTGTGTACTTGTGGCTGTTCTGCCAACCATGTTGTAGAACTATAGGCTGAAGAGAACAATTCTAATGACGTATAGAGCTCCTTTTTGTATTCTGGAGTATTTGTTTTCAGAATTCTCTCAGGCCACTTAGTTTACTAAAGGTAACTGAACTGTTATTATTACACAATTAGGTTTGCGTACGTATGTGTGCGAGAGTGTGGAAGGATGCTCTCAACTGCTCTCACAATAAGGGCACAAAATATGCTCCCCACCCCCAGTCATAGACGTGTGTTTCCTTTGCTTCAAAACAGAGACCAGGAATTACACAGATAATGTTACAGACCCAGGGGCAGTGTGTGTCATCTTGTGTTACCCATGATACGTGCACATGAGGAGTGTGCAGAAGCCCTAAAACCTGGTCTGTACCCAAATAAAAGGCACATAGATTGGGCCAAACCACCCTGTACCTTTGAAGAAACAGGCCATTGAATCAGTGAAGATTTGATGAGTCAGTTCCTCTGGGTCTGACTCTAGCTGCAACTTACTATGTTAAGCAAAAGGATTTTAAACCACTGTCTCTTAAAAGGTACTGGGTTGACCCCAATCTGTATGGCCATTTTTTGGGTACAACGAAGATTTGGGGGCTTTTGCATTCTCCTGATATGCACATACTATGTGTGATACAAATGTCACACACTGTGACACCAAATTACTTTTTGTTATACATACACCTATTGCATTTGAAGCAGCAATACTAGCCATCAAAGTACCAATTCAAGCAAGCAGCATGGGTGGGGGCATAGGAAGTCTTTTTCTATGTGCAGCATTTAAGAAAACACATACATACCTTAACATCAAAATAATATAATTCCTCAACTAGTAATGGATTGTGAAAAATTAATTGAGCCTTCTTGGTTATAGCTAAGAGAAATTAAATGAGTTAACTAGGCAAAATAATGACATCTGTACTTGTTATCACAAGATTTTCTTTTTAATACAGACTGTGACAAGCAATATCAAAGATGCTAACTCTCAAGCGCCATATTTGGAAACCAGACAACTTTCAGTAACAACACATAGTAGGCATATTGTAATTTTAATTAAATATGAAAACATGAGCTGTGTACATTATTTTCCCCTAAAAAAACACAGCAATTTCAAAAAGTTTTATTGTAAAATCTTTCCATGAAATGAGTGAACCAGCAATACATGCACTCAAGTGCCTCTCCCTCTGGAAAAAAAATGTGATAAGGAATATATAGAGACAGATGAGAAAATTGACTCATGATAGCACAATATAAGGATGGGATGTAACATTGGATTCCATTTCCTATGTCTCAAAAAGAAGGGCTGGTGGAACCAGTTCATATTTTGTATAATATTCTTTAAATTTTCTATTTATGCTTCAATCTCGGAGAAAAATACTTTTTTTCCCTATAATAAAATATGCTTGTTTAAATGTAACTTTTTCCCCAGAAAATAATTTTGTAAACTGTCGTTTGTCAGGGGTACGATATACTATTTGATTTCAACATTCTCCTCCCTCTTCCCTCCCCCCCCCAAGGCAATCTGTTAGTTTAAGTGGAAAGAGGAACGTGACAGGGAGGCATAGCAGAGCTTGCTTTGCAGACAGAAAGAAAAGTGCGCCTGGATGGGAGAGGGTAAGGATGTGTGGTGGATAGAGAGGTGATAGTTAAAGGTCACTTTCGCCATAAAGAGCTGTAGAGAAAGACATGTAGTCCAGGGCACCAGGTACAGAATCCATCCCAGTGTAAGGTGCCATTCTAGCAATACAATATTCGGCTTGATCAGGAGGCAGCTCCCGTCGTAATTCATCCACAGTGATATAATTCTGAAAAACAAAACAGATATTTCTTTTTTCCATTTTAACTGGATGAGGCCAACATAGTTTTATTAATACGAGTAGAACTTATTTCTATTTGAAATGGAAGCTTTATTTTATTAAACGTTTTGTTCAACTCTTAACTTTTCTTGGGTGGAGGAGGGGGAATCTTTTATAAGAGACACTAATACTTTGTGTTCTATGGAAGCTGTACACTACATTATTTTGTTATAATATCAAAATTCTTACCAGTTTTGAATAATGGACAGCTAAATGGATATACTTGTGAAGAAGAGCTCCTACAGTGCCTTTCAAGTATTTAAGAAGCACTTTAGGTATCATCTTTACAATCATCACCCTGCAAGGTTTGTGTTTCTCCTACCCAGCACACATTTAACTCTTCACACTTCCCAGCATAACACTGGAATAGAACTTTTATTGACTACTGCATTACTCAGCTTTAACACTTCAAAATTCCATTCCTTGAGTTCTGAAGAGTATTTAGCCTGGTCTTTGTAAAGATTTTTGCTATATTGTTCCATCAGAATCTGGGATTTAGGGGAGACTGGTGGTCTTATCAGAATCTGTTACTCTTCCACATGCCTACAGTACTGGGGCAATAATTTGACTGCTACTATGTTTGAGACCTCAGCCTAGACCCCTTTGCCACCACTGCTGAAGATGTGGTAGTTTCTCTCAATTCCTCAAAAATATTAGACAAGATAGATCATGTATTCATACATATATAAAGGCATCAGGGGATAAGACAAATGTAGATTGTAGATGCCTTTGTACATGTCCAAGTCATACAGTTGTTCTCATTCAAACAGACTATGGGCATCTCTATACATACTCAATTCATCCAGCTGTTCATAGTTGTGAGACCACTGTTGAAGCTAAGTGAACTGTGCAGGCAGAGAGACACTTGAGGTCTTTCCTAGACCATCATGTCCACTGAACTTGGTTTTGTCACCTCTTTAGTATGCCAATAAAGATGAAAGTAGGCTTCTAGAAATATCTGCAAACTAATTTGGGTGGTTCAGAGAAGTAAATAAAACCAGAGCTTTCCCACAATTCCTCTTTGAGCTGAATGGCCATAATGATCTTTATTGAAAACACCTAAATGTTTATTTCATATACATTTTAAAGCAAATCTGAAATGAGAGCTGTGTGTTATTATAAGACTATAAGTACCCCATTTGAGTCTGAACTCACTTTATCTCCAGCCAGGATCTTGAAAGAAGCCATCACTTGATCAGCTGTATCCGTATCTGCTGTTTCCCTGGACATGAAGTCAATGAAGCCTTGGAATGTCACTACTCCTATGCGGTTGGGATCAACAATGCTCATGATACGAGCGAATTCTGCTTCTCCCTAGACAGTGAGATAACACGTAGCAACAAATCAATCTACTGGCCATAGAGAAGGACAAAATGCTCCCTAAGTCAGTGTTCTCAAACCCAGTGCCCTCCAGATGCACCATACAAAAAATCCTGTCTTCCTTAATCAGCATGGCCACAGGAAATTCAGCATTATATCATTTTCCATGTTACAATTGCTTGCTTAATGTGTAAACTAGCAACTCCCCAAGTTTATTTATTTTACTATCAGATTTATATCATCTTTTTTTCAGAGACAGAGGCGAAAAAGCAAACTATATTTGGATTTTAAAAATTTATACTATTTCAATAGATTGTATACAGTACTTCATTTCCTTGTTATGAAGAGTGTGGAAAAAAACCCACCTGTTTTCCCACATTACATATGATCTTTTATTTTCTTACTTTTCCTAGCCTTAGCTCAACTGAGCTACTCACACCAGCAGAGACACAAGCAGTCAGAGAGGGTATGGAGCTAAGCTCCATAATTTCAATGCAGTAAAACAAGGCACTGGGGCCTTGAAACACAGAAACTGACTTCTATCCACTGAATATCTGGCACTTTCAGGGATAGTGTCCATGGGGGCAGAAAACTGGCTCACCCAGACCTGATATCACTAATACTGAAATATAGGTGTTAACTCAAAGCCAGTCCAGCTTTGTTTAATGGGGCTTATTTCTTAGCATTTATACACAAGATTGCACTCCTAGTCCCCTTGAAACCAACAGAATGAGTGATTGCATAGCTAAATTATTGATTGATTTCAATATTTACTTAGAAGTTATTCCAGCAAGTTCAACACATTTCCAAGTTATGTGTGTGTATGACTGATGTACCGTATAAGGGCTAAGATGCTCATGACTGGCTATGTGGTTAGCCGCCTAGAGTGGTCGCAAGACCAGATAGGCGGGATATAAATAGAATAAATAAATAAATGTTACTGGTGGAATCTGCATAATTGGGTCTTAACAACCACCACCACCACACTATTTTTGTATTTTTTTGTTTCCATGATTTACTCTTCCTCTGCCAGCCTGTGCACACAGTGGAGATGGCAGATGTTCTGGCAGTATAGCCATGGTACATTTCTGATGCTGGTATACTGTCAATGTAGTGCTGTGATTTGACACAAAGAAACTTCTTTATGCACATTTCATTGGGCATAAGTCATGCTCAATGCAGGAAAACTTGTTTGCACAGTAAGCACTAAACTATAAAAATATATTCACGAAATAGCAAAGGCTTGGCTAAGGGAACTATATTCTTCTATTGATAGAACATTACTGCTAGTATAACAGAATAGATACATAAAGGTACAATAAATCTTGAGAAGTCACATTCAGTATTTTACAATTAAATTAATATATTTATATTGCTGATTTTGCAATGGGTTCTATTGAAAAAAACTATCTTTAATTTCCAATTTACTTAAATGTCACTTTTGCAAAAACAACAGATCATGAAAAAAGACAGTTTAAATCCATATAACATTCTGTTTTTCCTTCCAAAATATAGTTCACATTAAGTCATTCTAATTTTTCAACAATATGCCATTGCTTCCATTCCAGAGACAACTGTGAGATGAACATGTTAAAATCATGGGGCTGATGTAGCTTTGCTTTGTTTCACTGAACACATGCTATTCCTTACAATTATACAACTGAGAAGAAAACTTAGAAGTGCCTCTACGTTACCGTATTATAACCAATGGAGATAAGGTAGGTGTGGAAATCTTCACTATCCATCATGCCAGTCTTCTTCTACAACAATAATTCAAGGATGGAGGAATAAAGAAGAAAGAAAGAGGGAAACATGGAAAGCAGTCCAAGAAGATAAAGAATGTTACAAAGAACAAATTGGCATAAAGGAAAAATAACAGACATGGTGTATTGAGGAATGAAACAAAACAGTACAGAAAGCAAAAGATTGACATATTCCATTGAAAACAAAGATAGAAAAATTGAAGGTTAAGCAAAAAGAAACAAGGTGTGGAGACAAGAGGAGAAATGTTTAGGGAATTGGAATGTTTAATAAGAACCAAAGGAGAGATTTAAAGATGTGAACAGAAAGAACAGAATTGTGATAACATGATTAGACATAGAAATATACACAACAAAATATAAGAAAATTGACAGCGGATGGATTAAAACAGAAAAGAAGAAGAGGGGAAAATTGTTATTTCCTAACAGTTCGATATTTGGAGGTGTTCCCCCCTAGTATTCAGTACCTGTGCATCGTTTCCAATATCGTAACCCAAGCTGATGAGGCAGGCTTTGAATTCCTCAGGGCCAAGTGTGCCGGAGTGGTCCTGGTTATGCAGTGCACCAGGCAGCCGGACATGCAGTGCCAGTGGGTGTAGCGATATCATATGGCCAGAAAGAAGGGAGGGAAAAGAGGTGGTGCACCGTGCAGTGGATGAAGAAAGAGAAGGAACGGGGGAGTGGCATGCAGAAAAAGACAGGGGAAGAAATAAAAGGTGCACAAAAGTTAGATAGTATGTTGACATTTCAAACCGTGGTGATGCTTTGCGTTTATAAAAATGCACTTATTTCTCACAAAACATGGCCAGATCTGGCCAAAGGTCTACACATATTAACCATGGTTTGTAGCAAGCTGTGAAGACTGTTTTTCCTCAGACCTCCTTTGCAATCATTTATGTTTTCTTCAGGAACTTTAGAAGTGCAGTAAATAACCCCAGTCTGCAGAACAGCAGGCAGAGGGGACGGGCATTTGACAACAATCTTGCTACCAGAGCAAGAGTTACAGGGACCACATAGCCAATCTGTTACAGCAGCTCCACTGGCTACCAATCTGTTTCTGGACACAACTCGATGTGCTGATTCTAACCCATAAAGCCCTAAATGGCTTGGGTCCAAGCTATCTCAAGGGCCACATTTCCCTTAACGAGCCTGCAGGGGAGGCTTTCTCTTGGTCCACCACCCTCATAAGTGCATTTGGTGAGGACGTGGGAGAGGGCCTTCTATGTCGCTGCACCCAAATTCTGGAACTCCCTCCCATATCTTGCTTGTGGGTGGGGAAAACACCAAACAGTGAATGCGAGTGATGATAAAGAGAAAGTGTGAGATAGGGGATTCATGAACTGAATTCAGTTTGTACAGCTATTGTGTATTCCCAGTTATCCCTTCCTTTCACAGTGTTCAAGATAAATTGTATTTCATCTGGATTCTGTTACTTGAGCTGGGCATTGTAACTCTTGCTTTTTAAGGCAAAACCCATGTGGAAGGCAGAATGTGAAGCACAGGTAGCATGGGCAGAAGCTGGTGCTATTGCTGAATCCAAGACATAACTAGTTGCCAAAAGCAATCTGCTGTAGATATCTTGGGCGACAGTGGGACATTGACTTTAAATGTATAAAAGGTATAAATCCATTAACAGAAGTATAGTCTCCAAATCCTGTGAGGTACTAATTCCCCTCTATTCAGCACTGGTTAGGCCTCAATTTGAGTGCTGTGCCCCGTTCTGGAGACCACATTTCAAGAAGGATGCTGACAAATTAGTTCAGAGGACGGCGACAAGGATGATCAGGGGGCTCTTATGAGGAAAGGCTGAAAGAATTGGGCATATTTAGCCTTGAGAAAAGAAGACTGTGGGGAGAACATGATAGCAGTTTTTAAATATTTGAAAGGCTGTCATACAGGGGAGGGGCAGGTTCTGTTCTTGATCATCCCAGAATGCAAGACGCGCAACAATGGGCTCAAGTTACAGGAAGCCAGATTTTGGTTGAATATCAGGGAACATGTCCTAACCATTAGAGCAGTACGACAGTGGAACCAATCACCTCGAGAGGTGGTGAGTGCCCCGACACTGCCGGCATTCAAGAGAAACTTATGACAACCACCTGGCAGATCTCCTTTGATTTGTATCCCTGCATCGAGCAGGGGGTTGGACCTGATGGCCTTAGAGGCCCCTTCCAACTTCATTATTCGAGGATTCTGTGGTAGTGTACTGGCAAAAGTTGTCTTTCCCATGCAGAAAGTGCAAGTTCAGTCTTGATTCCAGCAGCAATATTGTACACTCACATAATGGGCTGGGGAGAAATAATCCTTTGAGCAGGCATGTGCAGAGTATTTTTGCCAGAGTGAGTTATTGGTTACTCTGGAAATAAATCTGTAGATAAGATGAGAGCTTGTCTGTGAAGCAACTCAAAAATAAATGAAGCCTGAGAATTAAGACAGATTAATCCCATGTTTGGTATGGCCAGGAAAACACATTACGGCAATTTCGCAATAATTTGTAAAGTGTCTATGAGGGAACAACTGAGAATCAGTCAGCTAAAATATTAAAACTTCTTATGGGGAAACCCCATCTGAGTTACTAAGGAAACTGCCTTACACCGAGCCAGACCATTTGTTTTTTTAGCTCAGGATTGTCCACCCTGACTTGCACTCGCTCTCCAGAGTTTGAGGCAGGGTTTTTCCCCAGCCCTGCCTGCAGGTGCTGGTGACTGAACTGCATGCAAAGCATGTGCTCTATCCCTCAGCCACAGCCCCTCTCTCTTACTCTGTCAAAGTGGTTGAAAGAGGCACGGAATTCATTCATCTGTTCTTGGCTGATTCCTTTGGCATCCCGAGTCAAAATCTGGTTTTCCACCTCATTGATAGTCCTGGCGATGGTTGTGAGGAGCTGCTCCCAGCCCACTCTGATGTGCTGGAAGAGAAAGGGGAATATATTTCTACAGATGTCTTAGATTTGAAATCCTGAAACTACCATCAAGCGATCCTAGACTTGAAATATATGCTGCTCAGCCGGAAGAGGAAGCACATATCAGATCTTCCAAGTTTTCATTTAGGGCCAAATGCTATATCATATAGTGTGATGCATTCTGGTGTTTTAGTCTAAAGTAAAAGGGGTGCCTGATTCACACTGGAACTGCAGAATACAGGAGAAAAGGGCTATAATCATCCCTTTCCTCGCTGCAAACTACTACTATGCTGCAAAGAGCAGTATGTGTCATCCAAAATAAATATGTAAATAAAGCATCTACTGAAATATTCTCTTTGTGTGTATGACTGAATGAAACAGGTATGGATTAAACCTCCCTTCTCCATGTGTTGTTGCTCCAATCCAGGTGGGGAGAGAGGCACATGCTCATTTGAAAACAGGGTAGACCATCTTTGCACCCTCAAGGGCTATGTTTGGTTTTCTGGAGGTGGTTGGGGCCTTCTGAATCCCATCAAAGAGCTATTCAATAATGATGAATGGGAATCTGATTCTGTTTGAAAACAGGATGCACAGGGAGCACTTCCTGCGTGCTTTGTGTTCCAACTACATGAGGAAAATTGGCAAAGGCAGAGCATCCATAATAGGTGACACCAGTGATGTCTATATACATGTTGCCTGTGTGTATTCCAGTTCTAACCCAAAACAGAAGGCTATATATTATGAATTTAACATGTGCAAAAATGGCATTAGTAGTAAAAATAGTAATATTTCCCCCTTTAAAAAAAGGCTCTCTTACTATGCTATCCACAGATAATCTTGGTGATAGTATTATCCCCTAAACTACTGCTCATTGACACTCAAAAGGATTCCACAGACTCATCCAAGCATGATTACACTCACTGCAGATTTGTGCCTCAGACATTTAATCCTTGAAGTACTGTGCAGTACAGATCATATCAGGTTTATGTTCACCATTAACAGCAAACATAGTTGTAATTTCTAGCTTGACTGTGAAGAATGAGCCTCAAGATAAAGGGAGTCAAGGGTGGGGGTGGTTGTAGCCTGCAGTGCCAAACTGAAATGTGCCCAAGTTACAGCATTAGAAAGGAGGGCTGCCTGCCAATATTTGAACTCAGCAGCACGTTTGGGTAATGTTACCTTTCTGTTCCTTTTATGAACAATTTCTTTAACAAGAACAAGAAGAGGGATGGGTAGTATAGGATCTCTACTTGTACAGAGAGCTGGTTACCCTTTCCTTTCAGGTCTGTGCTGTATTTGTGCTGCCTTTACCTCCATAGTATAGTTGGTGTGCTTATTGTCGAAGATGAGGGCTTCCTGAATTTGCTGGTGATCTCCCTCCAGTTGATCAATCTTTGGTTTGTAGTTTACGATGCTCTTCTCATACTGCCGCAGGTGATTGAGCTGGTCCTCTAGAGTCCCATGCATCTCTATGGAGATGCGGCCTATCTCCTGCAGGAGCCCCAAGGAAATGGGCAGATGAGTGACAAGTTTCAACACGTCCAGTGTCTGCTTGCAGCTGTTCCCTAAGTGAGCTAAAATACATTTAACCACATGCCTTGTAATCTCAAGAGAACACAAGCTTGCTCGCAGGCATTTCAGAGAAGTAAACAGAACTTGGCTACACTCTTTTGGCTGGCACACATCATAGTAGCTGTACTTCGTTAAAGATTAAGCATCAGATAAAGACTTGCCCAGCTGCATGACAGAGCTCTAGAAAAAAATGTTTGTTTCATCTTTGTGGCTGTTGTTCCCTTTCTCTAAATTAGGACTGTGTTTAGTGAGCACATATTATAGATCTGTAACACATTATAGCATCTGAAACCACATGTGACATAATTGCCAGCAGCCTCCCTAGAATATAACTACACTGTCAAAGCAGTTAAATTAAAAACAAAACAAAATAGAACACAGATGCGCATGGCCACGCATACCATATGAACACATCTGGTGGGGAGAGGCCACCGCTTGTGGTAGGCATGTTTAAAAACCAATCTGTAGCCAATTCAGATGGGCTGGCTTGCTGGAATGTCCCAGTAGCCCTATGACGGAGCCAGGAGTGTGTGTGTGTGTGTGTGTCTTTTAGTTCCACTGATTTTACTGCAAAAATTAAACACATACCTAAATCTCACTGGATATCACAAGTCCTAAAAAATGCTCACCTCTGAGCATGCCACATGCTGAAGATCTAGAAAAGCTTTCCTTACCTGTGCACTCCAGATGAGTTGGAGTATAGTTCCCATCATCACCAACCAGCATGATGTCCAGGGGTGATGGGAGCTGTACTCTAAAATATTTGGAAGGCACGTGCTTGTAGAAGGCTGACTTAAATACGAAAAGACAGCACAGAACAGGAAGCACTTTGGATCAGTTAAAATATGAACCTGTTTTTACCTCCATCTTGGTTTGGATCCAAGGGCCAATGACATTGGCCTGGGTGGCAAACTGCTTGCGGAGTCTCTCATTATGCTGTTGTCGAGCATGTTCCTCCATCAGCGCCTGATCCCTCCTAGGAACTAGCTGTCTCACCTATAGGAAAAATATAAAATTGTGTTCTACGGAATGTTGCTTAAGCATTTACACACTCAACAAACTTGGTAAAGCCATGTTTCATACACTATTGACTGAAAATAAAACCCAATGCACTTCTGCTCAAGTAGCTATTAAAATGGGTGTTCAGTTGAAGTGGATAATATGCTCACAAATAAACCAAAATAAACCAATACATTTATCAGCAGATGAGATGCATGCTAGAAATCAAAGCTAATGCATGAAGCTTCTCAGGAAATGCCTATATTTACTGGCAGGCTTTATGCACTACCTTTGGCTTAACGGTGGAAGTTTCAAGTGGTATTATGTCATCGCTTGGTGAATATGGAGGTTTCACTTTGTTTTGTGAGCGTTTATTCCACTGGAATAGAAAATTAGGAATAAATAATATTCTGTGGAATAATATAATTTAGTTTGGAAGTAGCTTTTATAAATGATACTGGATGTAGCAGCACCTGACCCACCGCTGCAATTCTGGGTCCACTGTGTTGTTATGTGCTGTCAAGTCATCTTTGACTTATAGTGACCCTATGAATGAGGGATCTCCAAAATGTCTGTTCTCAACTGCTCTGCTCAGCTCTTGCTGACTCAAGCCTGTGGTTCCTTTAGGGAGTCAATGCATCTGATATTTGGTTTTCCTCTTTTCCTGCTGCTTTCTCCCCTTTCCCAGAATTATTGGGTTTTCCAGAGAATCCAGCCTTCTCATGATATGCCCTAAGTAGGACAACCTTACTTGGTCGGAAATCCCATAGCACTCAGTGGGGTTTCCTCTTCAGTCTTTCCACCTCTAGGGATAATTGCCAAGACTTGAAAGCAACTCACGTGGTCCCATTTGCCATTGATTTCCTGTGGAGTGATTGTGGTGTACGGGTTGGTCCCTGCCATGTTAACATGATAGGTTTGAACAATTTTGGACACTTCATTATGTATTCCCAGGATGGCCTGTCTTTCCTTGTCAGCATCTGGCAAGGTGGCTTTGAACTGTTCATGGGCTGTGGTCAATCCCTGAATGAAATGAATAACAGAATAATTAGGAGAGAAACATCTTGATCTCCTCAATAATAAGTGGCTCATGGAAAACTGTACAGAAAATTCTCTGTCAACAACAAAAAAGTGGGATAACTTAGACAGTGCAATATGTGGCAAGGGAAATTCTTTCCAGGGACCAGAATTTTTAAAAATGGAAATAATGATCTGAAGCAATGGAAATTTAGATGTGCAGCAACTAAAGCTTCCTCCAGTATTACTGCTGGAGGACATACTAGACAGGTTTGAAGGACTGCCAGGATGGAACCTTCTTTCTAGTATGCTGGCAGGTGGGTGCTTTTTTCAGACATCAGTCAGGAACTGGGATAAAGAATGCATCTAATTCTTTTTCAAACACTGATAGGCATTTTTGCCTCATCCTTTGGAAAGGGGGAAGCCCTAGCCTTTGTTACAGAAGGGCTACAGCCGGTTGGCAGAAATGTTACAACTGATAGTATAATAGAACAGACACCATGAACTACAGTGGAAGAGAATAAAAGCTAATCTATAGTGAGAGGGACATGGTGGTGTTGCCGGTTAAACCGCAGAAGCCCCTGTGCTGCAAGGTCAGAAGACCAGCCGTCGTAAGATTGACTCCATGCAACAGCGTGAGCTCCTGTTGCTTTTCCCAGCTCCTGCCAACCTAGTAGTTCAAAGGCATGTAAATGTGAGTAGATAAATAGGTACCACCTCGGTGGGAAGGTAACAGCGTTCCATGTCTAGTCGCGCTAGCCACATGACCATGGAAACTGTCTTCAGACAAACACTGGCTCTACAGCTTGGAAACGGGGATGAGCACCACCCCCTAGAGTCAGACACGGGTGGACTAAATGTCAAGGGGAACCTTTACTTTTACCTATAGTGAGAGGAGGACTCATATTTACCTGAATTTCCTCAATGGTGTGGACTATGAACGTGTCCTGCAGATCCTCCATGGCTCCCTCCATCCAGTTATTGAAAGGGGCAGCTCGTTTGGCATATTCTAGATATAGCTGGTCAATTGTTTCCAGTAGCTTTTCTGTTCTCTACAAAATGGCACAAAAACAGATATAGAGTAAAACCAGGAATATAGGTATCACATTCTGGTCTCCTGCATGACATCTAAAACACTGCCTTAACTCTCTCCCCGCCACCTCTCATTCTCCCTGTATGTGCATGTCTATGTCTAGGAGGGTTCACTTCTTGCATTTTAAAAACAGGGATTCTTCTAAAACAGGCTAAATGTATTTCACCTGGAAATGCTGGCATTTTGACAGTATAATATATCTTTTTTTCCAGATTGTTCAGAGGAAAGCTCAACAAGCAGGGTTATTTTTTTTGAAAAATAGGCTAGATATGCTAGCTGTTACCGTTCTCCCTCCTGCAACCTTTTCTAATTTCTGAGCAAAACACACATTTGAGATTGCAATTAAGAAGGTTTTTTTCACACTAGATGAAGAGTAGGCAATAAATTAGGACCAAGAATTAAATAGTCGGAATTCTATATATGGCATCGATATCATCCAAAATCCATGTTCTACAGAGGTGGAAAAGGTGTGGTTCTCCAGTTATTGTCTGACTGCCGCTTCCAGCCTGCCTCAACACTAGTTACTGCTCAGGGCAGCTACAGTCCAAGAATATCTGGAAGACTATACTTTGCCCACTCCTGCTGTACTCTGTCATGTAAACAAATGGTGGAAACCATCATTCAGTCCCCTATTTGGCCATGAAGGCTATTGGATGAGCTTGGGTCAGCCCCTAACTATCACTCAGGCTACCTTTAAGGATTGATGCGAGACTTGGAGATGGGTGGAATGAAGTATAATAGATAAATCAACAGTGGAAATCATAAACTCTTGGTCTCTTGCCTTTCTAATGCCTTAGTAACTATAGTTTTAATATGTTCATTGTTATTTATTTTAGAAGCTTCCTTACTGCCTTTCATTTAAAATCTCCAGAGTGGTTTACATAAAAGAATGATTGAAAATCAACTAAAAGCAATCAGAACAGTTATAAATAATGAAGTCCTCAAAACACTGAGATCTTAAGAAGCAGATAAAAAGTATCATAAGGGTAAATTGAGATCATAAAGGCTTGGAAGAGTAAGTCTTTGAATTGCATTAAAAGGATGAAGTAGAAAGAGAAGTGGGGACAGGAGATTTTTTTGGCATACAATCTTTCAGAAAGTTTTCCAGTGCTTAGTGCTTCCATATAAAATTTTCCATGGGCAAACAAAACCTATTTCATAAAATTCTTCAGTAAGTGAAATTAATTAAAATAGTTCAATAAGTGTAATAAGCTTCCCTTGCCTGCAGAAAAAGAATCTAATTGAAATTCAGAGAGAACTAAGTAGCAGATCTGGAGGATTTGACTAAAATGGAAAAGAGTTAAAATTTGTTGGAAGTAGTTAAGTGGACAACCATAGCTCATCATATACTCATCACCGGGTGTCCTAACATTAGTGTTTCAAGTACTTTCATCCCACTAAATTAAAATAAATGTTAGGCAAAATATGGTGCGCACTGTTTCACAGGCATAAATTGGTTTAGAACTCTGGAAATAATTAATTTAAATGACTTTAAAGCTTCCTAACTATCCCCCCCCCCCCCAATTCAGCTTCAGATGCTTCCTAGAGTTCCTGGGAAGCCTTTGGGAATCTTGGGAAGCAAGAGGGGCTTTTAATAATCAAAAATCACCACCAGATCACAGCTGGCGATCCTTTGTGACTATTAAAAGCTTCCCACCCACATCCACAGACGCACAAAGTCTTTCTCGGGGCAAAAGAGAGAACCCCAGGGAGTTTTGGAGGCAGAAACAAGGAGAATAGGAAGCTTTAAAATTAATTAATATTAATTACTTCTAGCACCCTGATCTGGTTTATATTGATGAAACTGCGACAACAGGATTTTGCCCAGTGTTAGTGAAAGACATGTCTTTGTGAATTTAAAAGAAGTACTGTAATAAAAATAATTCCCGCACAAAGCTTTGAATTTGTTTGAATACAAGAAATAGCCCTATTAGGCACATTGGATTTTTGATTTGAATAAAGCATTTCAGTTCAAATACTTATGGGCCATGGAGATATTTAAATTTTTATTTAGTAAATGTACATCAAACATGCTAAATTACAACGTGCTCTGTTAGCATACTGACATTTATATCACAAAAAAAATTTAATTGAAAATAGGCCACCCCCATGTCATTGGACACAGATGCCAGACAGCCTTTACCTGGGGAAAGCAGCCCCTAAATTTCAAGGCCATCACTGAAACAGTGGCTAAATCTTATCAGCAGGCACATGAAGACAGACGAGTAATCATGTACTCCACCAGCAAGAAGTTTAAAGACTGAAACAAGCCAGAACTAGACCAGGAGTAACTGAGTTAAATGAGCTCAGAGATGGACCAGGAGTAAAAGACAAAATAATGGCATGATAAACACATACTGCCTGGTCCTAAGTTAGTGGTAGAGATGGGGGTATTCATATATGAATATCCCTGCACAGCTGGACTTAATGAAGGTCAGACTGTCCACTCATGGATCTGTCGGCGGCAGCCTCACTCATCCTTCCAATCACTCCCGGAGTGCCGCTTTCCTCCCACTTGGCTGGCCACCCAGCAGCCACGCAGGGAGACTCGTCCTCCTTCCCCCCTGCCTGGAATGGCTAGCAGAGCGGGAAGAGAGTGGCCCTCCAGGAGCAATTGGAAGGATGAGTGAGCCCACTGCTGCCGAACGCATGAGTGGATGGTCCCGCCAGACTCTCGTTAAATCCAGCTGCGTGGGGATATTTGTATTCAAATATAAATACCCCCATCACTAGTTGGCAATCTAGCAGCCACATGGATCTCTCAGGTTGAGCTATTTGTTTTGAGAGGTATTTTGAATGGCATGGTTTCCCCAAGCCTATCTGCTGAGTGTAAGGTAGTCTGGAAACCTATGGAAAAAAACACATTTGACTTTTAGAATGTACAAGGATCTCTTACCTCCAAAGCTTCTCGTCGCTTCTGGGTCAGAGCTCCAAGGTTATCCCACTGGTCACATATTTTTTGGCACCTGGCATTGACACTTGGTGAATCGTAATAATCCAACTCGCTGGAAAACACAAGTGAGAAACGGGGGTGGGGGAATTGACAAGACTAATAAAACACGGGTTTTGATGCTTTCACAAGATCATAAAAATAGGTTTTCTGGCCAGCCGGAACCCAGAGACAGCAGACTTTCCCTTCCAATGTGCATCCACTCTCACTGTTCCTTGGTCCACACTCACTTTCCACACATCAAGCTCCCAACTCACCTAAACAGACGTTGAAATATGCCTAATCCCTTTTACAGCTGTCCAAACTAAACTTTAACATCCTGAGATAGGAAATTCCACAACTTAAAAACAACAGTGTGGGAAGCAGTCTTTTCTTCTGTCCTGACTCTCGTGCCCATTCAGCTTCATAAAGTCAGGACAAATTCCAGTATCACAAGAGGTGAAGAATACTTCTACCCACTTTCTCCACACTCAGCACACATTTATCAACCTCTGCCCTTAACCACCTATTCTTGGTAAATAAGATCTCTTATTTGGTTATGTAGACAAATTGTTGCACACCAGATCTATCAACTGTTATCAGATTTTTGAAAGGTCACAAGCCTAAAGATCCTTTGTCTCTATTTGCTTTACCCCACTATTTTTCTGCTTGGTTCTCAAGATTTCATTCTAAACAAGAGTTCTTCTTTTAATTCTTAGGTCTTAGTCACAGCTTCTGAAAATTCCCTCGACTCATTCTCTGCCCCAAAGCGAAGTCCATGCCCTGTGAGGAAGCCATACTTGAGCTCTTGTGCAATGGCTGCAATCTGTTCCACGCGGTCCTGATGAGCAGCAAGGTCACTTTCGAAAGCCTCATGTTTCTTTAACAGGGCCTTGATCTCGGATAAGGTAGCAGTTTCATAGTCCTTCTGCTGCAACATTGCTTCTTTACCTGTACAGGGCATCAAGAGGCAGGCGAGTGAGCCGAAGGTCAAAGGTGAGTGGCCTATACAGATTATCCATAGTTTGGAAGAAACCTCTTAAGGGTAACATCATTATTTGTTCCTCTCTTTTTAGAAGTAATGACATGCTGAATAACTTTGAATAATGTTAACATTAGTGAGCTTTGATGGTGTTTATTCATTATTTCAAAGCATAAATTTTGCGAGTCATTTGGGGAAATTTGTAGGTACTTTGAATTTTAAAGTGATTTTTTAAAAAAGTAATACATTTTTAAAAAGTGATATATCACACATCAGTTTTCAAGAAATGAGTAATGGCAACACACTGCTGATGAAGGCAACACTGCAGCAATAAATTTCAGAAATAAAATTCCCCATCAAAGGTCCCGAGCCCCCTGTGGGATCCCTCAGTTTACTGACCTAAGAAAGATGGAAGGCTGAGTCAAACTTTGAGCCAGCTACCTGAGCCTGTTGGAACTGAACTCAGGTTGGAACTGAACTCAGCAGAGGCTTAATTGCAGTACTGTAGTTTTAACCCCTGTCCCATGAGGCTCTTACTGCAAACCACCCAGAAATCTGTTAGTAGAACCTCTCACGGGCAATGAAATATGCAGAATGTACCAATTTGCTGACATCAATAAGTAAAAAAAAATCCGCTTCTTATCATAAATTTGTTAATTAAGCACTGGTTTTTTTAAATCACAAAAACGTGCTGACAAGACATATTTGTAAACCACGCCACATTACCATCTGTCCAGGATTCATGAATGGAAGCTTTTTGCCGGAACTTCTCAGCCAGGTGATCCAGACGTTCTAATCTTCGAATCTCATTCAAAAGCCACTCCTCATAGCCCTTCTCAGCCTGTTCCAGGCCACCCCATGCATTATTTATGTCCTATGGAAAACAAAACAGAATCATAACGCAATCAAGCAACGGCAGAAGAATTCCAAAGAAATAAAACATTCCAAAATGTTGTCCTCTAATCATATTTGCAAACAGGTTTCTGATCAGCTTGCACTAATGAGCAGAGGATCACACCAGAAAGAGTTGTGGAAAGCCATTTCAAATATGCAAATAATCTCAGAGAAAGAGTGGGAAACATTTGGAATTTTGAGCGACAAACTCCAATAATATTTTACTATTGATCATGCTGGCTTTTGAGAGGTTAAATCCAAAATTTTGGAGGCTTCAGCGTTCCCCACCCTTGCGCTAGAGCAGTGGTTCTTAACCTTTGTTACTCAAGTGATTCTGAACTGCAACTCCCAGAAACCCCAGCCAGCAGAGCTGATGGTGAAGGCTTCTGGGAGTTGCAGTCTGAGTAACAAAGGTTAAGAACCAGTGCGCTAGAGGACAATGGCAAATCAATACAAAGTGGAAGCAAGCCATAAGATCACTGGAAAGCAAGGTAGAAAATAAATCTATAGGACACTCCTATTTGGCTCCTGCTTATGATAAAAGATGGGTACTAATCCAAAAGTGTCAATTAGCGCTGGAGAGTCTGCAATCTGGACCATGTGTGGGTTGTTGAGCCTGACAAGATTGTTAGGTGACCAAAAGTGAACTTTCCGCACCAGAACTAGAGACAGTGCATCTCAAAACCCAGATACAAAACTAAGCGTAGCCAGAAAAATCTGAGTCAGAGCGCAGATGATCAGGACAAAATGCTCCAGCACTGGTCTGAAGACTTCCCTTCTGAAGGCTAAAATATTCCTGCAGGGAGATTGTTTTGTATCTTCCCTGCTTCCCTAGAGTTTGGTCCCAGTCTGAGAATGAAGGATGTGCACTCTGACAAGGTCAATATGTCTCCTGCAGAGCATGGAAATTTTTCCTTTTTTGGACTGAAATTCCCATAATCTCCATGGGCATGCTGGCTGGAAGAGACTGGGAGCTGACTTGAAAAAAGCAATTTTCCCAACATTTGGTCTCCTACTGTCTTTGGAACCAGAGTGAGCGAGAGAGAGCTCAGGAGGGGTTCTTATAGGGATGGGGGACCCCATCATCTCAACAGCTGAGAGGGACAAGTCAGGTAAGGAGAGCTCCCCAGGACCCCTGGCCCTGCCTTCACCCTGGCCTCGGTTTCCCTCAATGTCCATCTGTATTCCTCCCCACTTCCCTTCCATCCTTTTTCTTTCCTTCTTCAGTTCAAAACTACAGGTTCCCAAACGTATTCGATATCCATGGAAGTACTACTCAGGCCGGGCTCCTCCCCCCTCCCTTCTCCTCCCTTCACCCAAAGAACTGTATTGAGGGAGCTGCGACCCAGTGGCCAGTAAGTTAAAGGAGCTGCGAGTCAAAAAGATTTGGAAGCCACTGTTCTATACTGATTGATTCCACACACACACCGAAACCATTTTCCCTTCAGAAGGCATGAAGGCTGGTCTATTGCTTAGTCGCAACTTGGTCTGCAAGGTATTGAAGTTGATTTCCAGCTGGCACTTTTCTTGAACTTTAGGAGGTTTGTGAAGGCGGCGATAATCTCGGAAATCCTCTAGTTTCTGCTGCATGGCTTGCATGGTGTTCTCGGGAGTTCGATTCTCAAGCCAAGGGATCGTGCGCCGGATCCACTCCAGCAGCTAGGAATGACAAGGAGTTAAAAAATAGGAATGGTGATGAGTTTTGGAATGTAGCTTTGTTGCCATTCAATATGACCACAGTTTAGGTATTTTTAGGCAAAAACATCTGCATTTTAACCTCTTGACAACCTTGTCTATTCATACTTGAAATTGCTTTTGCTGGGAAGGTTTTGCAATACGTATGCAGAGACATGGTTTAATAGATGATGTCTATGGCTCTGTATTTGTAGCGATACACAGCCATATGCAAATATAAGAGTTTGCATCTCTTATTTTTTATTCTGGTAAGCGTGTAATGCACATATATTTTCACATATATATATATAAACGATCTAAATAAGGGCTTACTTGGAATCCCAGGTGAAATAGATGCATAATTCAGTTTTTTACTTTCATTAATTTGAGGAGTATTTTAATATCGCATTTTGAATTAACTTATTTTACTCAGTCTTTGATGTCAGGCTAGTTCTAAAGACTGTCTTCCACAAGGCACATCACTTCCTACCCACATTAGTTTTGTGTTTGGGATGCTTTGGTATCACAAAAAGAACCTCCTTTTTTTTTTAAAAAAAGCAACTACAGGTTTTCCCTTGTGATTTCTCCAGTTAAATTGCACTTAATTTTCAAAGGGTTTTTTTGCCCCCTTATATTTCTACTATTTGTAAACTCTTTCTTACAAGACATTTTAAGCTATCAGTTAAGTCTTCCTTCCTTGCAACATGTGTGACAAATTTCCATAAATAATTTCCATAAATCAACTTGTGCTCCTCATCTATTGGTGTTGGTTCTTAACATTTGTTGTCGTTTTAAAAAGCAAACTACTAGGAGACTTGGAAAGCACTTTACTTGTACTACCTGCTGCAGAAATGAAATGAAATTACTATGTTTTTTTATTTAAAATCTTTCTACCCTGCCTTTCTCTTTCAAAAGGACTCAAGATAGCTTAAATCATTAAAATACAGTATTTAATACTAAAGCAACATCAAAACAAATTCAAAGCAGCAGGGTATGACAATCCATTAAAAAACTCAAGCAACACCAAAATACTTTCAAAATAGTAAGGTAACACAATCCATTTAAAACCCCATTCAGGCAGACCAGTCTCTCATGTAGCTAGCTTGCCTGAAGAGAAAGGTCTTTGTCTGCTTTTGGAAGGACAGCAAAGATGGGGCCAGTCTGGCCTCCAATGGGAGGGAGTTCCAAAATCTTGAAGCAGTAACAGAGAAGACACTCTCTCGTGTATAATCTCATGATGACTGGGCACATCATGAGAAAACAATACCCATTGGAAAAGACAATTATGCTGAGAAAATCTGAAGGTAACAGGAAAAGTGGAAGACGGATGGCCATGATTAAAAAAGGCACAGCCTAGATACACAGGAGCTGAGCAGGGCTATTAATCACATGACCTTTCAGAGGTCATTTATTCATAGGGTTGTCTGAAGTCAAAAGCGACTTGACAGTACACAGTAAGACACCCTCCTCCAATATAAGCGGAAACACCACTGAATACTTTAAAGTATCTGTTGCTTTTCCTTGGCAGGATTGTTTGTTTGTTTGTCTATTTTGTATACTGCCCCATTCATCTGATGCACTATTCTGGGTGGGTCACAAATAATAAAATGAAACAAGCAATAACAGAGAAACAGTGAATTGAAACAATAAGAGTAAAAGTAAAAACATCAAGTTCCAGAACAATGAGAAGTACATAGATTCTACACAATGAATAGCTATCACTTTCTACCTAGCACTGTCAAGACATTGAAAGCAGGACTACCTACATCACTAGCCAACTTCTCATAGTCTTCCATTAGTTGTTCATTCTCTTGATTGACAGCCAGCACCTTGCAGATACGATTGGCTGCTGTTTCCGCCTGTCAGAAAACAGAAAGACAAATATACATGAATATAATTGTCTTATTTGGATGTTCAATTTAGCTTCATGCTCTTTGCCTTCTAGAAAAAAACTCTTTATCTAAGAGAACATTACTATTCTACCGGGAAATTTCTCTCCACACCACTAAAATTTAGAAATGATTTGCTACCACAGCATTTCTTGCTTTTCACCATCACATCCTGTGAGGTTCAACTGGAATGTTTTCCCAGTCTTGAACAACTACATGCCCATTCCTGTTTTAAATCTATTAACCCCTGTCCTGTATTTATGTCAACTCTGTATATGTGCCAATATCTATAGCTACAAGCTGGTAACATATTGAAATGATTCACATCAACGGACAGTATGAGCTAGCAAACATAAGGGAGGAAAGGTGGCAAATACAAATTCAGATATTCTCTAAGACCACCCTCCCTTTGTTTCCATGTCTCCTACCTTTGATTGACTGCTGTAAAACCCTAACTCCATTTGTCTTTAGAAACTTACATTTTCTATTTTACTTTAAATGTTCTATCATTTCCTTGGTATAATGTGTAATTATTCTGCACCAAAAGAAATCAGACCATAGGAAAACCATGGCATAATCTATATGCTGTTGAAATCTATTTCATATGTTTCAACAGCCATTAACCAAAAATACTTCAACTGGGAAATATATCCTGAATCCAACTGTCAGTTCCAACTAGAGTAGACCTACTAAAAATAGCATTTACATAAATATTCACTCCCCATTTAATAAGTGATTTAATGGCTAGAAATCTACAGTTGCTTGTGTTAAGTTTGCATGATCTGCTGTGGCTAACTTAAGCTAATTGACAAGGTGTTGGGATGTGTCTCAGTTGTGTGTCTGATCACACCCCCAACTGCTCAGTTGAGATGAAGTCCAGCACCATGACACTTGCACAAATGCTATGACAATTAGCCACAGCATTTACACAAACCCCATCTGAACACCAGCAGGGTGTTGGCCAATGGATCTACTCTAGGTAGGACTAACAACTAGCGATAGGGACAAACTGCTAGTTTAGTGGTCCGTGCTGGTTCCTTTAGTGGCTGAACTAGTGGTGTTCAGCACTTCAAAGCCCCACCTCCTTTGGCAAGTGCCCATTCAGGGGCAGCACCTGGCGAGGCAGAAAAGCCAGGTCTCTGCCTCTAAGTGGGCAGCTGTCTGAGGAAGTGGAGTTTTGAAGCAGTGAACTGTTGTGCATCAATGATGTACTTTGTCAGCAATAGTTAAAAAGAAATGGAACGTTTCATCTCCTCTGTCCATTTCGCATGATGGAGATGCCTAAGTGACTTAGGCGAAGGAGAAGACAGGAGATGCATTTTTTCTTTCCCCTTAAAAGGAAAGAAGATGGGTCTGAACAAATTGCTTGAGGTGCAGTGTGGTTGATCCTTGCATGTGGATGCATGGATTGCCTCAAATGGCATATCACCTCTCAAAGCAATCCTGTTTAGTACAATCTAAATCAGTGGTTCCTATCTTGGGTCCCCAGATGTTCTTGGACTACAACTCCCAGAAATCTTGACTAATATAGCTAATGGTGAAGACTTCCGGAGGTTTTAGTCCAAGAACATCTGGGGACCCAAAGTTGGTAACCATTGATCTACACCAACCAATATAGGTCAGGATAATTATACCATCTAGTAGCACCACTTGTGCCAGATAAGCATGTATGGGACTATTGCTTAACTGGAAGTAGCTGTAGCTGACCTATGTTGAACATGGAAGTGCAAATCAGAGTCTGCAGGGAAATGGCTGGGGAAAAAAATCCCTTAGCAATCACATGTCCTTTGCTTCAAGGGGTGTAGAACCTTCAGTTGTCCAGATGTTGATCAACTACCACCCTTTTGTATGCTCTGGCCTGATGGGCAGTTCAGCCACACACAGAGGGCCACAGAGACCCCTGTCCTGCTTTACTTATAGTGGGACATATATGTAGCAATACATCTTGGCAGCTTGGCTGAAGAGATCTTCTCAGGGAAGTAATTTCACTGAATACAAAGACATCAGCTACTGGTTACTTTCAGTTTAAAACCTTGATTCCCACTTAGATTTCACTGGTTCACCAATCATTAGCAACAAATCTCTGGTCCAACGCCTATGCAAGGCACCTCATTCTCCATGTTGCCTCTCCAAGATGAATGAAGCCGTCTACTTGCCAATCCAGACATTAGCGGCAGGGCTTAGAAAGGATATTTTTGAGGGGCTACAATTCCTAGTATTCCCCCAGCTGCCAAAAAGGGTATCTGAGAGATTTTATGAGTTACAGTATATGCTAGAAAAAAAATGAAACTGCAATTCAGAATCCAAAGGGAATTAGATATCAATGGCTGGAAAAAAAATCCCTTTCCAAGAACATTCCAAGCTCTGAGCTAGTGTATGTGGAGAAGAGTTCTTTAGTAGGTGCCTTGCCACTTTCCAGTGTTTTCTTCTTGGAGCAGAAATCCAACTTTCTTTCAAAAGTGTTCCAAGACTTCTTTAAATTCTTCTCAATTGCCTGCCTTTGAGTTGGGCCTTTTCAGGCTATCGCCAATGTTCTCACTTAGGCACCTAGCAGTGAGGTGGGATAAAAGTATATATAGAACAAATACAACATATTTACTTTTTAAATACTGTACATCAGAACAGCTCATCTAAAGAGAAGGGACAGGTTTCTTAAATCCAGAGCACAGAAAAGTTACTTTTTTGAACTGCAGTTCTCAGAATACACCAGCCAGCATGGCCAGTGGGAGTTACAGTAGAGAAAATTAGGAGTTATAATAGGGGGAAAAAATCCAAACTTAAAGTTTTTTGACAGAATCCAGAGGCAGGAGCTTTTCAAATATGATAGCACTTTTCAAATATTTGAAAGCCTGTCATACAGAGGAGGGGCAAGATCTGTTCTTGATTATCCCAGAGTGCAGGATATGCAACAATGGGCTCAAGTTAATGGAAGCCAGATTTTGGTTGAATATCAGGAAAAACTTCCTAACTGTTAGAGCAGTACAACCCTAACCCTAACCCTAACTAGTTACCTTGCGAGTTAGTGAGTGCTCCAACACTGGAGGCATTCAAGAAAAACTTAGATAATCACCTGGCAGATATCCTTTGAGTTGTATTCCTGCATTGAGCAGGGATTTGGACTTGATGGCCTTGTAGGCCCCTTCCAACTTTTCTATTATTCTATGATCTCCATAATCTGAATGTTCATATTTGTGACAAAAGATGGGTCCAGAAGAGATAAACAAGACATATATACATATATACTTTTTGTTTTTGTTTAAGAATGAGTGTACTCTGTGTATAAAAATAATGAAAAGTTATTATTTCTTCTACAGGAAAGCTAAAATCCGCAGCCTGCTTATGTTAGGGAAATTAAAGTAACGTACCTTTGCTCTCTCTGTTTATTTCATATACTTTACTTAAAACTACCAATCAAATAACCAGGCATTGATGCTCCATTTCCTGGCCACTGTAAATCTTAGCTTCTGAGCTTGTACAGAATTCAGAAATAAGGTCAGCTTGTGTGAGAAGTATATGCAAGTTTCCAAATTCCACAGACTTGTGGATATAAACAGCATTGTATTATGCACATTTACTCAGAAATAACATGTATTTACTTCCAAATATCTGTGCACTGGATAGCACAATAAGATGTGCTTCAAGTTGGAAGGAGCTGAAAACGGAAACAAATTCTTGCGGTTCTGTGAATTTATTTTGGGAGATTTTAGTTTCCTTAGCTATGAAAAGCAACCCGACACTACCTGCTGATTTAATTATTTTAACTGTACAATTATAATGCAGAGAGAAAAGGTCTGTTATTTAGCCACTACCTGACATCATTTAAGGTATTTGTATTACTATGATTCTCTTAAGAATTTTGCATGTTAACATTTTGTCCTGTTTTACAATGTATTTTAATTTGCATGTTTGTGAGCCATCCAGAATGTCTGTTACAGGGTGGCTATAGAAACAGAAGGGTAAGGTCACATTCTCTCACAGAGACACATCATGTTCTCCGGGAGTCTTACTTACAGCACCATGGTCAGTCTTTTCACCCTCACAGAGAGTCAGTCTGTCTTTTTACCCTCATAGATTAGTGAGAGGATTCTGACAGACTAACCAAACCAAATCAAAGCTTAAATCAGAAGGCTAGTCAGAAAATATTTTCAGCAATCCATTTCCCCAATGTATTATTATAAAGCATATTATTAAACCCATTTAGTAATTTTAAAAAACCCATTCATGCAGTTTAGTCTTATGAAAGTTAGAAGGAGTTGTAGGGGCAGGGGAAGCAAACTGGCCAAAGCAAGTATATGTGTAGAAATGCACAAAAAGACACACACACACACACAAATTATATGAAGGAAAAACAGCCAGGCACATACATATCATTGCAGGCTGGGCCCCCTGTACCTTTAAAGGCTCAGTATAAGAGAATGAAAGAAGCAGAAAGTTGATCATGTGACCTCCCCTTCAGGGCTGGTAGCAGTAATGAGAAATCTGAATGAGAAATGGAGCGACATCACAGTAAGTCACCTTGTCAAGAAAGAGGGTAGAGCCTGAAAGAGATGGGTTGCCTTCCAAGGCCTAAGCTAAAATGCATCTTGGCTAATCATTTGACATGAACCTCAAATTTGGAGCCTGTATCTATCAACAGCCAACTAACAAGCTTTGGGAGAGCTATGAAGGGGAAAGGACCTATACCCTGTCCTTTGGGTCATAAGACATAGCTCATAAGATTAGCTGGCTGACAACACACTTACTTTTTTTTTAAAAAAAATCTTCCTTTAAAATCAGCTTTGGGCTGAAGCCTTAATAGCTGATTCTTCACTCTTTCTTCAGTTACTTTGTTCAATGGCAAGCATTATTTCAGAAAATGTGTGTCTAGTTATCAGCTCTCTATATAGACTACCATGTTTTCTGGATGGAATGACTAATTTCAACAATCAAGATCACACAATCATTCAATAAAATGAATATGAAATTATTATTCTGGCTGAATACAAATTTACATAACTGATCTATATCAGTTCTATTTGCCAGGTGTTATTCAACATCAGTTTCATTTCAACTTTTTCGGTGGGGAGTGAGCTACTGAAAGACTGATTTACTTTTGCAAAGAAAAGAAAGAACTGAATTCAACTATTCAGTTGTTAATGTGATGAATGCAAAATGTCTTTATCTGCTCAAAATATTGGTCTGGGCTCTGGAAAAGTAGCAATAAAACACAGCTAGCTCTGCATTCTGCTAAACTTTGTATTCTTTCCTGAGGAGGACCATCTGTCAATTTCTTCCCCTATACCAGGGCTAGATGTTTACAGCAGCATGGTCCCGAAACTGTGCAACTGGTGCTCTAATTTGTGTTTTATCAGTCGTTTCATGGCTACAACTACTCTGCCTATTGTAACAAGCAACCAGGATGGAACAAAACTGTTGAATCCCACTCTAGAATAAAATACACCCATGAACTGTGATACTGTCTATAGACACTCAGGGCAAAGTTTTAGGCTTGCAAGCTGTTACGAGGTCCTTTGAACGTTTTAGTGTTCCTCTTATATACGAATTATAGCGTTTTCATACTATAAGGTCTGCTGTCACTGTCCAAAAAACAAAATGTGCCATTCAATACTGAATGTGTTTTAAAATATAATATGGAGAATAAGGTGTAATTTATAGATTCAAGAACTAACACATGTTGGCAACATACAGACTGGACCTCAATGTGAAAAAATTCACTTCCATTTGAGTTTAGCTTACATTTATACTGGCTCTTGGAAACCCCCTAAATCTGATATTAAATGGATTAAATAAAAATATGTTATTATAATCTGACTGATTAATGAGAAGATAAGGTAAATGCTATCTTCCAAGAAATCTGGCGACTGGCATAGTGAGGAACAGAATATATGAATTACCTATATAACTACCATCCCAGTAGACCTGAACTATCCAATGTGAAGCCATAGAAGCTTGGACTAAGGAATGCTTCTCCCTTGACATCTTATACTCAGGTATAAGTTAAACACTTATCTGATGGAGATGGGTCTGCTTTAAAAACAAAGGATAAATTATTATAATTTACACCCTTATGCCAGTACTGGGTGGCACAATAATTGTGTTTCCACAACAGAATGCAAACCGTTATTCACAATCAACAGAAGGCAAGAACTGTTTTATACCCAAGTATGACATGTCAAAGAAGCAGCAGCTTTAGAATATGGAGGAACCATGTGACAGATAATACAATGGATTTTTTAGAAGTCTGTAAGGATTGGAAACATCACAAATGGTAAGAGAAAAGGAAACAGTAGAATTAACAGAGGAGGGGGAACATCAATGAATGGGGACAAGGAGAAGCAACATCGGGCCAGAAATGAGTGAAGAGTTGTAGGCAGAAAGTACTGTAATAAAAATCTGGCATCAGGGATGGATATTTTGGAAAGGGGTACTACAGCCTTCCCAAACTGATGCTTTTAAGATGTATGAGTCCACCACCCCCAATCTGCAGTCACCATGGGAACAATGAGAGCTATAATCCAACAATGAGAGCTATAATCCAAGCTCACCAGGCTGGATAGGACACACTTTGGTCTCAAAAGTAATCTCTCAGTTTAGTAGCTAACCAGTATGGAGGAAAACGTAGCATTTTCTGGAAGAGACCTTCAGAGATCTCATATTCAGAGAGCATCTGGTGAAGCAGAAGTGGAATTAAAAAAATTTTCAAACCGGCCTGTAGACACATGAACTGACTCCACTAATACTAAAGCAGCAGCACTGGAGGTATTTTGCGATTCATTGTGGTGTAAATGCTGAATAGCAGTTTTCAATGTCTAAACAGAAAAAAAACAGCTGCTCAGGAATTAATACGTAAGACTGTTGGCATACTGTCAGCAACACCTGAATCCTCATGCTTTGTAACAGAAAAGTACTTCAACAAGTGCTATGAGGACCAAACAACACATGATGCTCAGCAGGAAAAATCCAGTGTGTGCTCATGGGGGCCGGGAGATCTTAAGCCTTGCCCCATCACAATATTTTCTGCAAAACTTCCCTGAGCTATTTTCTCCTTTAAAAAAGTAGGAGTAATTTTATTTATGAAATACTGTTTTTCTCTCCTCATGGAATGGCAGAGGGAAAAGAACATATTTCAGAAAAAATAATAAAGGTAATGAAGGGGTTTAAAGCTTAACACTCCTCCCAGATCTATGACACTGACCTTTTGAATTCAGAAAAGAGTCTTCCTGGCAACTTTTTGGAAAACTCTGGGGAAGAACTATTGCAATTAAACATCATGTATCACTTGAGTGATATCTAGTACTATTGTATTTATTGCCACTGCCAAAAACTGATGTAGAACTAGTTTCTTTATATACTAAAAGGCAGCAGTGGACTAGCACTGAACCAGTCATTTAAAAATGGGCAGTCGCAAAGGACTCTACGAGATGTTTAAAATTGTGAAGCTAACAGGGCACTATCCAGTATGGGGGCATCACATCTTTCAACTGAATACTGAGAAGAATGTTGACCTAAGCCAGTGTGATCCCAGTTTGACAATTCCAAGGTAAGAATTTTAGGGGAGGGGGAAGCTGAGATCTATAATAGTGAAAGAAAACCACAGAATCCTTAACCAACACTAAAAGCCTGAGAAGTTTGTTATACCTCCATTTGAAAGCCAGGAGTGAATTTCACACCTCTAGTGATCTAAGATAATTTCCTCTCTAAATGTATGGGCATGAAACAGAAGGAGGAAGAGGGGATTTTGTTAGGAGTAAAGTCTCACCTTCTGCGCACCTGAGAAGGCGTGGTAGTAACATGAAACATAGGTCATAATGGCCTTCTCATCCGGCCTTAGCGTGCCTATAATATCTGTGCAAAGAAGGAGAAGAGGTTGAAAGGATAAAGTAAGAAGCAGCACACAGAATAAAATAAAACAGTCATGGGTGGTAAGAGAGGGGGAAGACTTCCCAGCATGCATTGCAGGACAGGCCAAACAGATTTCCATGCGGAGAGCTGGGAATTCAGATCAGAACGTGATCAGCAGGGTTGGCTTTGTGGACTCCAATGACACCCATCATCACCATCTGCTTCCAGCTTCGGTTTCTAAGCAAATCCCCCCGGAATCATTATGGGGGGTGGGGTGGAGTGGTTTGACACAATTCCACAGTCAGTAGACTTGAGCCACTTGCAAAGAAGGACAAAGCTAGCAAAACTTGAGAATGTACAGGAGGGATTTGCAAAGTTGCATGTTCCCCAATAGCGAAATTCTTTACCACTGAAAGGTAGCATGTCAGGAAAATGTATTCTAACAGGGAATGGCCATCCCAGCAAAAATATTCACTTATATCCTATCTAGCTAGTCTGATGTGATTATAGCCGATGGCCACACAGGTGGTGGCATAAAAGGCATGTAGCCCCATGAGCCATATATTCCAGGTAAACTCAGTTGGCCCACTCATCAGAAGTACAGTGGGGGTTGAAACTTTTGGCCTCTGGCTTTTCAGCCAGGCAGTCCAGCCCACTGAGGCATATCAGTTCCATTTAATCATACAACAGGCTTGATGGGCAGGTTTCAGTTTTCAACAGTCTTCTTTTCATTAGAACTCCTGGGGCCAAATGATAGACTACAAAGCCTACTTATGTTTCCATTTGGGCAAGAAGGCAGGACAGAAATCAAAAGAATAAATGCCTAATTCTTAGATATCAAGGAGAGTTAGATCCATCAATTTGCAATTTTCAAAATGGCAACTTCCTGTTTGGAACTTTTACATTATTAGGAGGGGAAATTAGAATCTACATCTACTACTGTATGGTATTCAGATCTTATTTCTGAAGATTACACACTTCTGCAATGTAAGGAGACCCAGTTATCTTACAGGTTTCATAAGAACCCGTTGCAGCTGATCTCAAAGCAATTCAGCTAATTCCTACTTCAACAGATGAGAACAAGACTCCCAATGCCCTTCATGTGATCCACAGAACCTAGAAGAATGGTTTGATTCTCTGTCTCTGACTGCAAGACTGTGCTCAATCAATTTGCATTCCCAGCCTGTTATCTATCTAAGGGTGCCACTCTTAAGCCAACAAGCCAACACTGCCAAAAATAATAATAAAGATGCCTGTAGCTAGAGAGGAGAGAAAGAAAGAAAAAAGGTTTGGACATTAGCAAGAGGACCAGGTGCGCTGTGTGGAGGGAGCTTGGAATCCTGCGATACCTTCTGGGCTCCTGAGAAGGCGTGGTAGAAGCTAGAAACATAGGTCATGATGGCCTTCTCGTCAGGGCGGGCTGTTCCAACAATGTCTGTCAAAGAAAACCTGAAGTTAAAGAGCATGTCAACTGATAGGAAGCGAGCAAAGAGAGGTACTGGGGACACCAGGTATGGGTGAGTCTTGAATAGGAACATTAGCACGTAGACATTCCCTACAATGATATTGGTGGGATTTTCTCAGCAGAAGATTTTTCCCTGTAAAGGGCAATTTTTCCTGGCTCTTCTTGGAAATTGTGAAAAATTCTGAAGGAGCTGTATGTCTCCCAGATTAAAAAGATGGCCGATGAGCTACCACTCTGCGGCTGGACTCAACATAGACCACTGCTTCCATTTCCCTAGCACTTTGTCCATCATTTTGAAGGGTCCAATTTATTTTTATTTTAGCAACAGAGAAGCAGATGCTCACCATCTCTCAAGCGCAGGCCATGCAATGTTTTTCTTGCTTTTATGATGAAGATGGTGGTGGTAGTGGTGGTGGTAATGATTAAAAACAACAGCTGCCAGGGCACAGAAGGAGAAATAAATTTCCATATTACTAACCACCTGTTTCTGTGAACTTTCTTGGGATTCAAAATAATCTCAATACCCTTCAATATATCTCTTTGCTTGCAAGCATGGAGGGCAAGAAGTTATCTTAGTCAAAGAGCTTGGGCTTTTTGTGGACCTCAAATGCTACTTGTCAGGGGTGGTGAGGCAGACTAGCTGCATCAAGAACAACTGTTTAACATGATTAAACAACCCCAAAAGTGGATGGATTGGCAGTCAGATCTAGCAAAGTATGTCCTTCACTCTTAGCCACAGGCAAAAACCAATCAAAAAAAGATGTTAAAGAACAGGGCCTGCTCAGAAGCCATCCATCAGCCAATTGTTCCCTCACAGAAAGGACCATGGCAGAAAATTCAGACACAAAATTATCTTTCAAAAACAGGAAAAAGAAGAAAGCCATGCGGTCTTTGTATTTTAAACAAAACAAAAACAAGCTTTTGAGGCCAGGAGGCCCTTCATTAATCTGGGCTAAATTCAAAGGTGTGCTTCCGTCTCTCGGCTGAAATCCAGTTACATAAAGTTATGCTGGATAAGCACAATGATAGCTGCAGCTGTATTTTCTTTATTTCTTTTTTTAAAAGTTTCCTATACACCCAATCAGGTTCTAAGGTTCCCTCAGGATCCCTCTGATCCTGGGAAAGCTTTGGGGACAAAGGGCAGGGGGTCTTAAATGAAAACTGCTTCCCAGAATCAGGAATAGCACTTTTCAGACATTTAGGCCTCTTTCCAGGATCTTGCTGTCCCCAAAGAATTCCCCGGGACCTCAGGGATCCTGTGGGAGTCCAAGACCCTTGGGGAACAGGGACAGGGGAAAAAATTGTTAACAAAATACGACCACGGTTGATGACATAATCAGGCTTAAATGGCCTAACTTTACATTACTGGATCTCAGCCAATAATTTCAGCAGTCGAACAAAGTTATCATCCAACCTTGGTTTTAAAACATTATTGGTCCATGTGTCAGTGCCCAGTTTTCAAAATGCCAAGGTGACAACCTAGCGAAAAGAGATATTTGACACAAGGATCCAGGAATCTTGCTTCCAAGATCAAAAGATTATGATGAACCAATCTTAGATCACCTTACTTGATTTGACTTACAACTACAGTGGATCAGGAAATAAAATGCCCAGAAAAACATAATTCATATGCAGGATGGAGGATTGGCTCTTGCCATCTTCTTTTCTTGCACACTGCAATTACCAAGGCATTTGCCCTTTGCTGAGAATTCAGCTTGTTTGTCCTAAGTGACAACCTAGTCAGAGACAAGTGTCCAGCTATGAACGGCTTTATGTCTGTGTTCTAAGCAAACTCACCATAACAAGCTTCACAGCAGGATTGAAAATACCAAAAACATCAAAAGCAAATGGAACACATCATGAGCACAACCCTGCCATTCTCTGGTCTTAGCCTCATTTGAAGATCTGGGGTGCTGTGTGCAGTCTAATTCATTATGGACAAAAGTTACCATGTCATCCTGGTAACCTCTGAATAGAATTGCGTGGGAGTCAGAAGTCAGGTTAGAAGGTCCCACACCCATGTTGCCTTTTCCATATGGTACAGAAAGAGAATTTTACATTATCTGTGCCTCTCATGTTATTTCTTTAATTGGATGTTACAAAGTTTATGTCAAAGTCAGTTAACAGAAAACCCTTCAGATAATGTATCAGGGCTTATGTCCTGACCAAGCACAGAGATTCTGGGTACAATGAATGTACAGGGAGAAGCATGCTACCTCTGCCCTCTCTGTTGCCATTTCTATAACACACTACATGTGAAGGGCAACTGGCAGAAGGAGTGAGCTTTGTATTGCTGTGGAGGCATCAAGAACTTTGGTTTTAGGGACCCTGGAATACAAAGGGTTGAAACTGCATGGAGCACCCCACAACTCAAAGAAGGTATCCCCTTCAGATCCCTCCATCCGCAGAGAGTAGCAGAAATGGTGACAGAGGAATGGAAAAAGGCAGGTGTGCTCCCCAGCCTTACAGACTTAAAATACCTTGAATTTTAATTCCTACATAGATCTTTAGATGTGTGACAAGGAGGGGACAAGGGATATTTGAAGGATCTAACAAGTATATAAGCAACATTTGTGCAATTTCTCTGAAGAAATCAAAATTGGATTATACTGTACCTTCTGCATCCAACATCTTTGGGATATCTAGGTACCTTTCAGCCACATCAAATGCTGTGTTCAAGTTAGTAAGAGGATCATCCTAGCAAAGAAATAGTCTGAAGTTAGCAAGAGGTAAATAACAGAAGAAAATTATTTATAAACAGCATTGTTTATACATAGTACTGTACTGGGATCTTAACAATTTGCAAATTGACCTGCAACTATTGACAGACCACAGGATGGCTCCACTAACCTTGCCTAACTGAGAACTACAGCAGTAATTTCACTTTCATCCTCCACAGAACTATTTACTTAATTGGCCTAGACAACAAGACAAAAGAAGCAGAAGAAAATTACAGTATGTTCCAATGAAAGTGAACATAGTTGTCATGCCCTCACTTGCCTTGCCTTAACAGACGGCATGGTATTGTGACCATACATACCTTCCTCATTTGGATTCTGAATTCATGAGGCAGTTGCTTAGGGGAGACATGAACATTTGTCCCTAACATAATCATTCCCAGCTTAGCTTCCAAACCGGAAGGTAGTGCTAATCTAGCTTTAGTGTTCCTCCATCAATGCAGTTCAATGAGAACTATGTACATTTCCAAGTGGCCTTTCTTTAAAAGGTGATGGGGAAAGGTATATATGTGAATTGGAGAAATGTGGGGAATAGTTTTGTATTTAATATTTGTAAAATGGTCGATTGTCTTTTCATTCTTTGGAAAAAATAAAAAAAATGTTTAAAAAAATTTCCAAGTGGCCTCTTTAGACCTCCTTCTGTGGGGACCTTGAACGGATGCTATCAATCTCCTTTTCGCTGGACACTGCTTATTTCCTGTACCACCCACGAACATGACAGCTGTACAACTGTCAGCTCACCCCTGGCTCAAAGAAGTCCTCTCTTGCTAATTCAAGCACGCCAGAGCCTTGGTTGCTTTGCTCCCCATTTATGTTTTCTTCCATTCTGCCTCTTCCTATGCAAAGGAAGATAGTGAATTATGTTACTACAGCTATGATGAGGTTGTTCTGATTGTTCAGAAATGTTAGTGTACATATACCAGTTCTGCTGACGTCAAAAATGAATGCTAGATTCTCTTACTGCTTCTTTTCTACCCAAGCATTAAAAATGCTGACTTGCAAAGACAGCTTTCCCTCCTAGCAATAAGTTCTACCTCTTCATTTCATAAAACGTTGCTATGGTAATTACTGCAATGTCACCAACAGTCACCTTTATAACATCAGCAAATCTGCTGAAGCCGAGTAGGAGGAATGAGTAAAAATCTGTTAACTATGTTTGTCAGAAATTCACCTACTAAAATGTATGGAGTTTAGAATAATCAGAATAATCAGGCCAGAACATTTCAGTCACAAAATTTGCTGTTCTTAGCGATGGAATGTTTCAAAGGTTAGAAGTGGAAACATCTAAAATTTCATCTAGCTTCCTTAATGGACAAGAAGATCCAAGGGGATGGCCTACCACTGATGCACATACATTTTACAATTTGGCCAGGACAATGGAAAAGAGTATTTGATGTTTCTTTTCCTACCAGCAAACTTCTTTTTCTTCTTTATGATTCTTATCTCTCACAATGATTTATATAACGCTTGATCTCATGGACTCAGGATAGCTTACCACTGTTTTCCTATACAGCAATTGTCTTTTCCCCACCAGGAGCTCAGTACAATAGTTTGAGGAACCACCGAAGCAAAACATGCCATTTCATACAAACCGAGAAAGACTGCATTATGTCCCACTAAGAATTCCAGGAAGACATTGCTAGGATAGCTAATGCACGGCATTGCTACTTTGTCCAGGGATGCCAAGCCCAATGTTCATTTAACTGAGAAGCTCAGTCAGAAAATATTTTCCACCATCTTCCAATCAGGCTACAGCAGTTTTCATCAATCTGAACTCGAGGCACAGTACTGCAGCCAATACTCTGCCGACAACCCAGGTTCAATCCCAGGTAGCCAGCTTGAGGTTGACTCAGCCTTCCATCCTCCAGAGGCTGGTAAATTGAGTACTCATCTCAGGAGTGGGCAGCAATGTCTAGCCTGCATAATTAAATTGTAAACTGCCCAGGGAATGCTTTAATAGCTATGGGGTGGTATGTAAGCAGCACACTTTTTTTGCTTTATTGTCTGACTTATGTTTCTTAAGATCCAGTAAATTTTTGGCTGGTCTGAAAAACCACCATCAAGGTCTAACTGCCAGAAACCCATGAAACCACTGCATCTGAGCTCTTTGGTGAGTAAATTTCACTCCTCCGTCTTACGGTCTGATTAGGTATTAAAACTGCTACATATGTTTTCCTCCTCCTAACCGAGACCATGAAAAAGTGGATAATTCCAAACAAAGAGGTACCTTTCGTAACTTTCCATAGTCAATGAGCTCTGGACGATGTCTATGAATCAAGGCACAGAAACCAAGGCCATCCTTCCAGCTGTGAGAGAAATGATAGGATACACTTAACTATATATATCATGTCACTTCCAGGTTTGAAGAAACATCCTACCTTGACTTTAATACAGGCCACAGGCCACAGAAAGTCAAAACCACAGCTGAATTTTCTTCCCATCTGCTAAGTGGACAGGGTGGGTGAGAGCATGTGAGCTGTACCTCAAGTCCAAGAAGGGCCTCTAGAAATAGCCCACCTGGTTTGAACAAAACATCTCTGCAGCAGAAGAAAGAAGAACTACAGACATGACTTTATGAGCCTTACAATATAACTTGCTCTCTTTGCTCTTTCCTTTACAGATCTTCAGCAGTTGCATCTAAATTGCTTACAAGGGGTAGAAAGGATAAGCAACAGAACTATTCTATCAGGAATATGACATCTCACATTTACTGTGTCTCCAGGGTCTGGGTTGCTGAGAACATACGTTGTTAATGATCAGCTCCATCCTAGCTTTAAAATCCAAACTTTAAAGATTTAAATCCATGCAAAAACACTTGTAGAAACAACGTTCCGAGCAGATGGATATTTTTAAACGTGTGTTAAGCAGCTGCAGTGTGTAGGGCAGGGAAGAATAAATTGACTGATACAGCACACTTTCTCTTGCATTTCAAGCAGAGGGATGTGCTCTTGTCTCTTGCTGATAAAGCTACAGGCAAAAATAGTCCCTCCACTTCACAGCATTGCAGCTCATTATTACATATTTATATATCACCTATACTACAGTTCTTGGTGACTGTGGGCCATTTTGAAGGTGCATTCCCAGCTTAAACAGCAGTCCTGCCTCAGCTTAAAATCAGTGCATGGAAACATTATATTTGAGACTGCAAGTTCCAGAATATCCTAGTCAGCATGACTAATACCTAGGTTGGCTGTGGGATTCTGGGAACTGTAGTCCAAATCCCCCCCCCCAAGCTCTGTTGAGAACTACAATTAGCTTAAAATTACAGCCCTATTTAAATGGAGTCTATGATTCTGGCTAGTGAATTAACATTAAGCCGCCTAGAGTGGTCCAGATAGGCGGGATATTAATTAATTAATTAATTAATTAATTAATTAATTAATTAATAATAATAATAATACTAATACTAATACTAATACTAATACTAATACTAATACTAATACTAATAATACTACTACTACTACTACTACTACTACTAATAATAATAAACCACAGTTCCTACTTAATTCAGACAAGACAAAGGCCTGTCGTTTTAAATTAACTAGGATTGGTATGTCAATGAAGGCTCAGTGAGATGTGAGGGATGAATAAGGGCCTGACACTCTATCCCTAGTTTGTTAAACTATAATTTTGCAAACTAGGAGTAAGCTATTACCATTTCTGTTTGTACCTACAGTGTATAAAAATGGCTTGACCATTTAAAGTTACAACAGACATGGAAATAAAGATGTAAAGTTGTAGTGCAGAAAATAATTAAAGAATTCCCTCTTTAATCCTGAGCTGGAAGACCAGCTTTCAGGGTATAACTGCTTTGCCATAAGAAACCAGAAAAGTTACTTGTTTGGCAGTTTCCGAAGAAGTAGCCATGTTAGTCTGTCTCCTCATGTTGTGAAAAAAAAACATAGGGGAAAAACAGGAAAGGAAGAAAAAGAAAAAAAGCATTTCCACACTTTACTAGCACAGTTATGGATCTCAGAGGGGTGATAATAGAAAAAAGACATTACAAAGGGAGGCTCAAGAGGGAGACAGTAGACATCATAGGCATCCTTCGGTCTCATGGTAACATGCTCTGAATCGAGGAGTGTCCTCTCCAGAACACGAAGCCCGGGTAAGGTAATGTGGAGGATAGGCTGTTACCCAAGCAGCAGATCCCCCCTCTCCACATTGCTGAAATGATCCAATGGAAAGGCAAGAGCCAATACAACTGGTTCCAGCAATGTCGCAGGAGTTGGCAGAACGACACATGCTGCCTTCGGGACTCCAGCTCCGGATTTTGCCTCGAGGTTAACTCCTGAAGCCTTTTCCATGAGTGGATATAGCCACAAGGCAGCGGAGGTTTGAAATCGGAGTTTTCCTTCTCCTAGATGGGCTGCCTTCCATGGCTGACAAGCCCCACCTACCCGGCCTGCTCTTTACTAGTGCAAAAGTATGATCTGATCCTTAAAACTTTCCAGACTCCCAGGCTTATGCAAATCTAATTGGCTTTCCTATTTACCATATTAAGGCCAGATACAAAATTTAAGAATTTCGCGCACTGTTAGGCATGCAGTCCTGGGACACGCTCTTTTAAAGCAGGAAGTCCCACCCCTACGCCCCACCCCCATGCCATGTCGTCAGGAGACAAAAAGAAAGCCCGGGGGAAAAAAAACTCAGCAAGGCATCCATGCAAACAGACCTGGCCTTCGCCCTCAGCCCAACTTCCTAGGGAAAAGGGTCCTGGGTCCTGGGACACACTCTTTTAAAGCAGGAAGTCCCATCCCTAGGCCCCACCCCCAGGCCATGTGGTCAGGAGACAAAAAGAAAGTCCAGGAAAAACTCAGCAAGGCATCCATGCAAACAGACCTGGCCTTAGCCCTCAGCCCAGCTTCCTAGGGAAAAGGGTCCTGGGTCCTGGGACACGCTCTTTTAAAGCAGGAAGTCCCACCCCTAGGCCCCACCCCCAGGCCATGTGGTCAGGAGACAAAAAGAAAGCCCAGGGAAAAACAAACTCAGCAAGGCATCCATGCAAACGGACCTGGCCTTCGCCCTCAGCCCAGCACCCTAGGGAAAAAAGAGACAGTAGAAAATGGCTACATAAAAACGCCCCAGTGCCTTTCTAAGGGCTTTGATGGAGAATAAGGCTTTTTAGCCTCTACTTCTGCTTCACTGACTGCGCAAAAGGCTTTGACTGTGGACCACAACAAACTATGGCCAGTTCTTAAAGAAATGGGAATGCCTGACCACCTTATCTATCTCCTGAGAAAACTATATGTGGACAGGAAGCAACCGTTAGAACTGGATATGGAACAATTGATTGGTTCAAAATTGGAAAAAGAGTACGCCAAGACTGTATATTGTTCCCCTGTTTATTTAACTTATACGCAGAATACATCTTGTGAAAGGCAGGACTGGATGAATCCCAAACCGGAATTAAGACTGCTAGAAGAAATATCAAAAACCTCAGATATGCAGATGATTCCACTCTGATGGCAGAAAGTGAGGAGGAATTAAAGAACCTCTTAATGAGGGTGAAAGAGGACAGCGCAAAAAATGGTCTGAAGATCAAAAAAACTAAGATCATGGCCACTGGTCCCCTCATCTGCTGGCAAATAGAAGGGGAAGATATGGAGACAGTGACAGATTTTACTTTCTTTGTCTACTGTTTGTACTCTGATCTGATCAAGAGCATATACAGGTCATCTATTTGCACTCCGTATCGGCGGAAGCAAACTTTGATATATGAAAACTCACACTAAAATAGAACTATCCATCTTTGAATGGCTACAATGTTTTATTTTTCTCTGCTTTTGCCAACATTTTTGTACAGTGACTTTGAGAATCCCACCCCACTCGACACCATGGCCAGTCATCAAAAGGAATAACCTTTCCCAGTGCTCTCCAATACCAGTCCCTTAATGAATTGCAATGGTAAGTTCCCCTAAATGTTCTTAATGCCGATGATGGAAACAGCTGGGCTAAGCATCAAGCAACACCCCAATACTTCAGGCCATGCAGAATAACAAGTTACCAGCTGCTACCCTTCACCTTTATGTTACCTTATATGGAAGTTTTGGATGTTCACATTTTTGTATGGGGCTGTCTTCCGCTGACACCACAACAAAAGCCCTTCTTTAGCAGAGGTCTCTAAGGAACAAAAGGTACATGGATTAGCCAACCTCTGGAGCATTTTACCCACTACTCTTGAAAGCTGCCTATTCATTTTAAAATGTTTCAAGCCACTGAAAGCGGATTTGGGCTACTCCCCCCCCCCATTTACAACAAGCAGGGAGTGCAACTTGAAACTTCTATGGTAGTCACTTTTAGTTTATTACCAGGTAGTGTACTTATTTGCTAAAACAAAAATGGAAACATTTAGGGTTACCTTGACTGCAAAGGAAATATAAAAAATGATTTAAATCAAACAAAACACAAAAAACAAAGAAACAGACTTGTAGCGAAGAAGAAATGAGAACCAGTGTAGTTGGTGGCTGGACTATGAGACTCTAGAGACCTGAATTCAAATCCCTATTTGGCCTTGGGAAGGCACTAGGAATTGGAAGTGGTAAACCACTCCTTGAACATCTCACAGACACTGAAAAACCTGTTAGCATTCTTGAAAGTCAGAAGCAACCTGATATCACACAGCAATCATAAAAAGGAGGACAGTCATCTGAACCTTCTCCCTACACCAGACATGACAAACAATCAAGCATATATTTAATAATGCCTCTAAATTACAGCAGAGTGGGAAGCATAGAAACAAATACAAAGGGTTTTGTATCCTAAGACAGTGACTATACCAGCCAGAATCCTATTGATATTCACATGAGATATGTATAACTTGCAGCAGATAATTGTGCCTAATTGCCAAAATACGTCTTAGTCATATACCCTGCCATGTGACCAGCTGCATAACTGAGATGAGTCCCAGAGCATCATAAATTAGCTGCAATGAGTTACGCAACCCATATACGTACTGTACAAACACTAATAGGATTCTATCCGGTAACTCTCCACAGTGTTCTTAGTAACATCTTAAGCACATGTTCCACCCTAGGAGAAGACAAGACAGTCCTCCAGATTAAAGCCATGGCCAATAAGAGTTGTTCCAAACTCCAAACCTACAGCACAGCTGGTGGCTGGTTTCCTTGGACTTGTAGCCCAACACATCAGAGGAGTTGGGGATGGCTGGTTTAGACCGTCTTCACATCAATACTTGCAGCTCCAACAGCCAAAGCCAACAGGCTTTATCAGAACCTGTCCCCCTAGAAGCCGCAGGTTCTAAAAAGCCATTGTAGCAGTCTCTCTCTCTCACACCCCTGTCTCTCTCTCTCTCTTTTTTTTTTCCAAAACTGACAGACACACAAAAACATGCAGACAGTGCAAAAACAGACTTGCTACTCTGGAAGCCTCTAGGGCTGCTGATTCTCCTTTGAAGTTGTGTGCAACTTCTAGTGTTTTTCTTCCAAAAATGGAAGTAAATTTCTAGCTATTTCCATTTTTAAAAAAATGCCAAAGGATCACTGACAGCTGCTCCCCAGAGGATAACATTGGCAGCCCCCAGAACTTGCCTCTCCCCATCAAGCAAGTAGAAATGGTGGGTGATGCTCCCCAGTTCATACACAGTGATCATCAGCTTTGATGAACTGATAAGCAACTGCAAGTAGGTTGCACATATTTATATTTAGAAAATCTGCAACATGCAACATATTTATTTATTATTTATTTATTTATTCCACAAGTATTTTTGTGAAGGATGAAGATTACTTTGTGTTTACCTTCTACTGAGATGTCTTGAATAGCAAAACGGAGAATGATGGTCCAGATCATTCCAAGGGTCATTTTTGCATTCCCATCAACAATTTCTGTAAGAGAGAGAAAAATATAAACTGTTCAGTTGAACAACTTAATAACTGCACCAGTACCCATTTAAAGAAAATGTACTGCTAACCTAGCATAGAAACTGAGCAGTTTTGTACTTGTGCATTAACGATCCTCTCATAAAACTTTGAAAGACAGAGCCCCACATAAATCTGTTTGGGGTTTTATCCTGGCTAGGACATTCTTGAACATACAAGTTCAAAAAAGTAAATTTTCCATGCTTTGAGAAATGAAGACCAAGATTTACTGATAGATCTCTGGGTAATATGTAGTAGATCTTGAGGTAATGTCTCTTAAATATTTAACAACAGTAGCAATCAAATGACTCCTTTCCACTTTTATACTGTGGGAATGACAAAAACTTGGGGATACCTAGGATTTTTGTGTGGAACAAATGCAAATTTTATTCAATCCTTCTCGGACCTTGAAAGTGCTTTACTGGACTTTGTAATACCAGAGGCAGATTTTTGCTTCATCAGTCTAAAGAACATGAGTGATTTGAGAATGAAGGGGCCACTAGCATTTCCCCAAATTTCACACTGTAATGGCTTCCCAAATTAATACATTTCCTCTGCCCTTTGTAATCACCCAAATACAAGTATCAGGAAAGTGGGACTTTAAAATGCAGCCATGATAAACCTGTTGAGATATACAATGATCTAAAGACAATCTAATAAAGATGTCAATGTATTTCCTCCCCATGAGATTAAGCAAAGTTCAGCAATACATAAACAGCTTGGGAACTGGTGCCTATGATACCAACGAGAACGTAATTACACTATACAGTTATAGCAATTTGATGCTGCTTTAACTGCTAAAGCTCTCCCCTATGGAATACGCAGGATTTTTTTGAAGTACTTTGTAAGAGAGACCTAATGAAGTACTTTGATTGCTCTGCTAGAGAGCCCTTAGATCAGTGGTTCCCAACCTTGGGTCCCCGGATGTTCTTGGACTACAGCTCCGAGAAATCCTGGCCAGCACAACTGGTGGTGAAGGCTTCTGGGAGTTTTAATCCAATAACATCTGGGGACTCCAGGTTGGGAACTACGTATTCACCAAGATTCTAGCAGAAGACCTCATGGAAGTGCAAATCTGAGAAGACTGTAGGATGGAGTCATAACAGCTCAAGTGGTATAGAACTTCTATAATTATGTATAACATAGATACGGCGTAGACCCTGATTGATTTTATTTTAATAAAATAAGACACAAACTCCCCACCAGTTTTCTAGTTTCTTACTAGTAATCTCAGGCTGCTTTCCACAAAACTATTAGCAAGCTGAAAATCTTATTAAAATCTATATTAATTCAAGAAGGGAAAGCTATTTAAAGAATGAGAACAAGTGAAGCTTTGCAGTCAGTAGCAGGAAAATGGAAGAAGATTTTGCACTGGCTGAATGTGTTTTCATCTCATTGCTTTTATTACAACCATCTTCTATCAGGAGGATATGCAAATAAAGGATATCTGTCTCCATTTCTTTATAGGCCATTTGTTTAGAAAGAGTGTAAGATATTAAATATTTGAGAATAAAACCTGGTCAGTAGAAAGAATGTGATTCTGACACGCCATCTCCTCTCCCACAGTCACATTCCCATCATCTCATCCTAAAGATATGTAATTAAAATTATAGTTCTATATAATTTTAATCATAATCCTAGAACTGCAGCACTGGATGGGACCCTATGGATCATTGAGTCCACCCCTGTCAAGGAGGCACAAGTGGAGAATCAAACTCCCAACTTTTGGTTCTGCAACCAGATACATAAACTATTGAGCTATCCAGCAGTTCTTCTGCCTAGCAAGACTGGTCATCTTGCCTTTTAAAATCTCTCTCCTGCTAACTCAAAACGATTTTCTAGCAAAGCCCTACCTGCTTTGTACGGCTTATCCTGTCTGAATCTCTGGAACCGCATTCTGCCTGCCTCATTGACTTTTATTTTCTAGTTTATGGGAGTGACAGCTTTCAAAAATCTTAATTTAAGTCCTTTAAAATTTATAGACTGGAAAACTTTCTAATCCTTTCCATAGGGCAGTCTTTGTACCACAGAGCTGTCAGTCAACCCCAGCTGCCCACAAAAAAGCTGTGATATAATCTTGATACAAAATAAAATGCCTACAGTAGGTTGGGACAAGAATTGACACATTCAGCCTACATTTATTCATATATTAACAGAAGCAGTTCAGGAGTAATTCTGTTTTATACTTATCCTTTTGAATGGGAGGAAATAAACCATATCCATGAGACATGTCAACCCGGTTACAGCCCATAACGTTTTTACATCTCATGCTGGTATTAAGAAATAATGTGCAACCAGAGCCTGGAAAATTGCAGCTAAAAAGTAATTAGCTACAATTATAGTTCAAAGGTTAAAAAAAGGTAGTTAATATTATAGGCATTTTTTAAAGCAGCATTTTACTTTCCCAGGTGGCAGCCATGTTAATGTGCCATCCTAACTCAATGATACATGCCTGGCCTGCCTGCTAGACTCAAAGCCGAGAAGAGAAGGCTTCAGCTGGTGGAGGGAGAGGGATTTGCTAGTAGGGGGAAATAGGGGATTTGTGTGTGCATTTTATTTTGCCATTTTTTTGTGTATGTGTGGATGTATATGATTTCACTGGCTGATTTTTTTAAAAAAAATCTTAGTTAATACACTACAATTTTTTTTGCTTCTGGGGGGGGTTATGTGGGTTGGGAGGTGGACTTTGTGACTGTGTCAGTGTGCCACTGGGCTGCGTGGACATGTCTCTCTTGCTGTTCTTGGTTCTGGGCATTTGTTCCTTGTTTTGGTGAGTGAGTGTCTCTGTGCGCCAGAGAGCAAATGCCTAGCTAGCTAGCTGCTTCTTTGCCTTTTTAATATCATGCTGCTGAGGCCCAGAGGTTCTCTACTGTGCTGGGGGTGTGGCACGGAACTCATACTATTGTTTTTCCTTTCTTTCTTTCTTTTTAGTGCCTTGGTTCTTTTAGAATTAGATGGTGAGAGACTGAGGGGTTTTTTTGTATAAGTTTTATGTGATTTTTCATTCTCATGTACTATTGCCTGCTTTTGGAGTACAGTGGTGCCTCGCATCACAACGTTAATTCGTTCCAGCGAAATCGCTGTAGAACGAAAACGTCGTGATGTGATTTTAAAAAGCCCATAGAAACACATTGAAACCAGATTAATGCGTCCCTAGGGACTTCAGACTCACCATCCAGCGAAGATCCTCCATAGTGCGGCCATTTTCGCTGCCTGTGTAGCGAGGAATCCGTGCGAAAACACAGCGGGTAGCCATTTTGTTTACCCGGCGGCCATTTTGAAACCGCTGATCAGCTGTTAAAAAGTCATTGCTTTGCGATGGTCGGTTCCCGAAGCAGGGAATCGATCATCACAAAGCGAAATTCCCCCATAGGGAACATCGTTTTGCGATTGCTTTTGCGATCGCAAAAAGTTGGTCATGATGCAATTTCATCGTCAAACGGAGCGCCCGTCTTGCGGGGCACCACTCTAGACTGATTCTCTGTTGCCTTGTCTCTTTGGTTTTTTAAGAGTAGTTTTTAAAGATTCTTTGGGGCTTTTGGGGTGCCAGAAAACACGAACGGGAAACATATAATGAAGGATCCAAAATTATTTTCCTTTTCATGTAAGACAGAAGGACCAGTACACAAAAAATACAAAAATGAAAGAGACAACTGCCAAACAACCCAAAATGAAATACATTTGTGTGTACGTACACCCCTACCCATACTCCAGCACACAACTGAAGTCAGGGAGAACAATTATCCAGAAAATGAGCAAACATAGAATTTATACCTCTGCCTAAGACATATAAGGGTAAATCTTAGCCAGTCTGGGATTTTATAATTTTGGCCTTCCTGTGTCACAAGATACGAGAACGGAACATTCACAAGCCATATACCGCATGAAATATTCAGTAGTAATTTATTTGACTCATCTCTCTGAACTTTGAAAGAATCTACATGAAGGAATTCAGATTGGTAAATGGGTTCAATACCTAGCATGAGCTATCCAAGTGTCCCTAGTAAAACTCAACACCAGTGCTTACTAAGAGTGTATTCATTGCATGTATACACAAGACAGAATTCCAGTGGGGGGAAATCACTACTATAGGGTGACTTGACTTGCAATCAGGAAAAAGGCTCCGTACCTATAATCATATCAGTAGTCTTGCCACCCACTTCTTTGCTTCTGTTGGAATTTGTTGCTGCTTACCTTCTGCTCCAATGGATACCAGCTTCACTCCTTTGCTAGCGATGAAATCTAGGGCTTTGTTCACATTTGAAATTTTGTGCACTCTCATTTTGCCTCTTTCTGGTTTAGCCAAACGTTCACCTAGTAAGAACAAAAATGTGCCACTGTATGAATAGGCTTCATTCAATTTCAGTAAATAAATTATACAAGACAGCAGAGGCTAGGAAGCCATCATCACCACAACCATCACCACCATCATAATTATTTCACTGTAAAACTGCAACTGCAATCTAAAGATATTTGTTCATATTTAAAACTACATATGAGAGCCAGTGTGGTGTAGTAAACAGAGTGATGAGCTAGGACTTAGAGACCTGGGTTCAAATCTCTGCTCAGCCATGGGGGATAGTAGTGACAAAACTATTCTTTAAACATCTCATATACCCTGAAAACACAATTAACATTACCAACAGTAAGATGCAAATTGAGGGCACTTTACAACAACATTAGATGCAGTCTCAAGATTGAATTGTTTCAAAAAACAATTGAGAGAATGGCATATTTGACTGCAGTATTTCCCAGTATGAAAACCCCCTGCACACAGTCAGCTAGCACCTCAAGGAAAAGGCAAAGCTACTGTAACTTTTTCATGCTGACATTTTAACCTTCAATAGCCAGGGAGCTTTGAGTGGGGGAGCATGTTTAAGTATACAGCTCACACTTCTGTTTTGAAATGTTGCAGTTCCATGAAGGCTCTGTTGTATGTTTTTTCCCCCTCACATACGGATTAACCCTAACTGCTAGAGAAATGCAGTGTTTTCTGCTTTCTCATAAAATAAAGGTTCACACCTCTTGTCCTCAACATTTAGATCTCACTGCTTGAAATAATGCACTTGATTGTCTTCCCATTAATGGCATAGAAAGCACACCTCTAGGGACACTGCTGCTAATGCACATACTGTACACCAAGGTATTGAGGGCCTGCTTCCCACCAGTTTTTTAAAACTAAATTTACATGTACACATATTTTTCCATTCTCCACTTTAAATACAAGAGACCATGTCTCAGGACAAGTGGTCTTAAGTAAAAATACCGTAGAATGGCAAAAATACTTAAAAGGGTGGGGCTGTCTAATGTAATGGACCTGCTTCTGTTTCAGTGCCACTGTTATCTTTGATTTTCTTCTATTCCTTTTCCTTTCGTTTCAAAATACTGCATGCCCAGCTTTTGTAGTTTTGTGTTTACTTTGAATTGCTGCCAACAGCAACTAAAACTGAAGTTAAGAGAGACAGAACAACAGTCCCATTTACTTCTGACAAGCCCCTATTGACTCTCCTTCTGTGCTCATGGTAGTTTTCACCACACGATGCCGCAACAAAGTGGGTGCTTGTCCTCCACTTTCAAAAGGCATCCCAGACACATGCCAAGAGTAACATATGTGATCTCATATTGCTAAAGAGCAAAGAGAAGGTTTCCAGGCTGCTTTTTAATTCTAAAAAAAGGGAAAGCCATTGTAGCATTGAAAGGCTCAAGAATACCCTGGCCCTGTTTACATGAGTGCCAAAAATGCAGCAGGCAACTTTTCTAAGATATGCTCACTGTGTTCAACAAGATATAAACTCTCAAGGAGCAGTATAGTTTAAGCACGCGCACACGCCAAAAATACAACACCAAGGAGTTTACATTGGGTGGGTACATGCCATGTCCCTCTAAACTGGAACATCCAGACCCTGCTTCATTCATTCGCCCTTGTTCTATCATGGTCTCTGCAGTGCTTCCTCTTGGCTTTCAGCTCCTACTGTATGTATGCATGAGTGAGCACTTCACCAACAAGATAAACAAGACAAAAATAAAGTATGCGAGTGACTCAACTCAGCTAGTTTCTGGAAAGCATCAAAGGAAGCCATGAGACAGGGTTGTTCAGCAGCTTACTTCAAAATTCATTTGGAACCCTACATTATTTGAATCAGCATGGAGAAGAGAGATACCCACTGTTTTTCCCAAAGCCTTTTGTTTTTGAAAGTCAAACAAGCCACAGACACATAAGCACACATGGAAAGCTCCAAAGAAAATACAGAAAAATATTGGGGGCAGGGGGCAACTAAAGAGCTCCTCTCTTTTTCATCCCCTCCCTTGGTTTGGCTAACACAGTTGACAAACCTCACACCCAGAGCTTGGAAATAACAGGAGGATTCTTGTAACGTCATTGTTTTGAAAGTGAAAATAAAACACCAAAATGTTAAAACTATTCTCTAGATCAGGGGTCAGGGAACTTTTTTACCTTTTACCCCCCCCCCCAAAAATTTATATACACCGACATTACCCCCTTGATTTGAAAGGAAGGAAATCATACATTATTTGAATTAAAAATATTATTGAATCTATACAGGCTGTGTACCGAACCAGCAGGATGCACCAAATTTGATAAAGATGTGGACTATTTTTGCTGGAACACATTGCACTCCAGCCATGGTGTGATATAGGGAGTAGTAAGGTGTCCAACGTGCCTAGCAAGTTGCATTACATTTTTGCTAGCTCGCAGAGGATTTAATCATCATCAGTGGCTGCCAGAGTGGTGCTAGCAATGACATGCTTGCTAGAGACAGCCAACGCAGAATGGGGGGGGGCTTTCCCTACCACTTTAATCATTCTATGTGTGGTGTGCAAAAAGGAACAAACCAGGCTAAAGGTCATGTCATGCACCCTGGTGCCACAGCCCAATATCAAAGGACCAGTGTGCTTTTTTTTAATCATCATCAATGGAAAACTCAGCAGTGGCCAGAGGATTGGAAAAGATCAGTCTACATCCCAATCCCAAAGAAGGGAAGTGCCAAAGAATGCTCTAACTACCATATAATTGCACTCATTTCACATGCTAGCAAGGTTATGCTCAAAATCCTACAAGTTGGGCTTCAGCAGTAGGTGGACTGAGAACTCCCAGAAGTACAGTACAAGCTAGATTTCGAAGGGGCAGAGGAACTAGAAACCAAATTGCTAACATGCGCTGGATTATGGAGAAAGCCAGAAAGTTCCAGAAAAACATCTACTTCTGCTTCATTGACTACGCAAAAGCATGGCAGAAAGTGAGGAGGAATTAAATAACTTCTTAATGAGGGTGAAAGAGGAGAGTGCAAAAAATGTTCTGAAGCTCAACATCAAAAAAACTAAGATCATGGCCACTGATCCCATCACCTCCTGGGAAACAGAAGGGGAAGATATGGAGGCAGTGACAGATTTTACTTTCTTGGGCTCCATGATCACTGCAGATGGTGACAGCAGCCACGAAATTCAAAGATGCCTGCTTCTTGGAAGGAAAGCAATGATAAACCTAGACAGCACCTTAAAAAGCTAATGTCTTAGTTCCATGCTGTGCTCACACTTTGCCAAGGGGTGTAGTACAGACAGCAGCTGTGTGAACACTGCATTTGTGCATAGTAACAGCACTGCATAACAATAGACTCTAACTTCTTGTATCTTTGAGGCTATTCTTCCTTCTAGATTTCAAACTATATTTTATGACCATGAAGCACAAAAGAAGGGTACTCTTGCTTCTTTTTAATTGTCCTTAGAAAACTTTAATACAGTGGTACCTCGACTTAAGAACTTAATCCATATTGGGACTGCTTTCTTAAGTCGAAACGTTCTTAAGTCGAAGCACTATTTCCCATGGGAATGCATTAAAAACCGATCAATGCATTCCGAGGGAAGAAAAAAGGAAAAAAGGCAGGGGAAAGGGGCTGTAAATTTGAATTTCAAGCCCTTTCCCCCTGCCTTTTTGCCTTCAGAGGTCTCAAAGGGCTTCCTCCAATGTCAGGGGGAAAGCCCTTGGAGACCTCTGAAGGCGCTGATCGCTCCGTTTGCAAAAATTGGCATCAACTTGCGAACGGAGCCTTGACCTCAGAAGGCAAAAAGGCAGGGGAAAAGGTCAGGAAATTTGAATTTCCAGCACTTTTCCCCTGCCTTTTTTCATTCGTAGGTCAAGGCTCCGTTCGCAAGTCTATGCCAATTTTTGCGAACTGAACCGTTCGTAAGTTGAAATGCTCGTAGGTTGGGACGTCCGTAAGTCAAGGTCCCACTGTACTGGTTTCTGTACTTGGGAAACCCACTAAGTTTAAGAATTTCCTAGACCATTTCACCATTGCATGATGACTCTCTTACCTGATATGACTTCCAGGAGTAACATAAGCTTAAGGCCATCCCTGAAATCTTCTTCTATGTTCTCAATCTGTGTGCCTGCCTTGCGGAGGTGAGAATTGCACCACGCTGTAAATGTCTGGAAAGAGATGAAGGGATAGAAGGCCATGAAACAATTCATCCTCTAAGATAACTCAACAGAGGTACTGAAAAGAAATCTGTAACATTTCAGAAGCATGGATGCTGTGATTTACTGATTTTGTGTTAGGGTATAATTAGATTCATCAGTTCTTCACATAATAGTTCCACAGGGCAGAAAACCTGTGCAGACAAAAAAGGCTATTGCTTGTACATGAATAAATAAAGTTCTTGCAAAAAAAAAAAAGACAATCTGCTGTTCAGCCTGAAGGTACTCTATAGATCCAAAAGCAACTACACCCTCATAGAAGGGTTCTTGCACTTACTTGTCTCATACAAAATTACTGCCTTCTCATCAAAGAGAAGTCTCCTATTGCTATGCCACAAATTACAGTGATGGCCACCAAGTTACAAGAACTGGATCAGCTCAAGGAGAATAAGGCTATCGATAGTCATTGGAACTATATACTGTCACCAGTGTCTGAGAAAGTATGCTTCCGGATGCCAGTTGCTAGGGAACACAAGCAGGAGGTCTTATATTGCTCTCCTGCCACACAATTACAGGAAACTGGTCGGCCAGGATGGCAACACAATGCTGAACCAGGCAGCTTCTTCTTATATATATATATACATTACATATTATTAAACAGCTGAATGGAATGGAGGTAGCCACTCTTGCTATCACACTGGGAGGGAGAAAGCTTTTCTTCCTATTACCCTGAGTCACAAGAGACAACTATTGTTGACCTTCTTTCTCATGGTCTGCTGTCCTAAAACAATCCTTCTTCCTTCAAGGCCAGGTCTATGGATTAAGATTATAAATATACTTTGGCAAGTTATCTTAGTTCAAGGATCCAGATTTTTATTCATAACAGTTTTTGACTGAGTGCTCATGAGCCAACCACCAGTCTGTTTTAAATAAGCAGCTTTAATTTTAGTATTTTGCAACCACCATGTTTAATTTTCCACATGCTAAAGTGCAAGGCAGCTCTTTACAAGCAATGGGTGCCAACTTTCTGGCTCTTGACCACTGGCCATGCTGGCTAGAGCTTCTGGGAATTGAAGTCCAACAATTTTGTGAACCCAAGCCTGGAATCCACTGCCCTGATGCTGCTTCATATCTGTGGAAGAAATAAAACCTAGAGTAATCATGTGCTCCATGCAATTTGTCTCTTCTTAAGAGCAGTAAAAGCCATTGAATATTGTTTGATCAAGCACAACAGCTGTTTCAATGGAAGAGTCAATGTTTTCCACGTAAGAGGAGAGGGGAGAGACATTATACAACATCTCTGCTAGAAACAGGACAGTTGTGTTATAGTGGAGAAATATCTGAAGTTAATCACCAAGGAAAAATTCTACAAAGACAATGGCTTGGAAATCAGTGAGAGATAAAATTATGGCTCCACAAAATACAGGCTCAGATTTCTCTAGCCTGGACAGGTTTGAAAGAAGAAGAAAGTACAATGAAATGAAAGTGAAGTATTAAAATTGGAAGCTCATTAACTGGTTCTTAATTAGCAGAATGCTGAATGGACTAAAATTAAAGATTTGTGCCTGTAGTTACCATTCAAAAGCACTCTGGTAGCTGAAATAAGGCCAAGTAACGGAAACATGAAAACAAGCAAACACACTTGACACACCTATTGATAGTAAGGATTCTTTTATAGCTATAGCCACTTCAAGCTCTGCACTTCTAAGACTGTTGTTAAAATGAAATCACGGTGTGAGAACAACTAGAAAAACAGGGGTTTTTAATTTAATTTTTGTAAATAAAATGCACAAACATAAAAGTAGTAGTTGTGGGTTTTTCGGGCTGTTTGGCTGTGTTCTGAAGGTTGTTCTTTCTAACATTTCGCCAGTGTCTGTGGCCAGCATCTTCAGAGGAGAGGAGTCAGAACTCTGTGCTCTGGTGCAGTTTGTTTGGATAGCTGAGTATTTATAGCTGCGGGATCAGCTTTTGTCCTTTTCAGGAGATGGGTGATTGTCGTGATCAGCATGTTTTTTGTTGTGGGTCTGTTGTGATAAGAGGGAGAGATTATATGACACTGTGATTGATGGGTATCATTACCTGGTCTTTTGAGTGCAGCGATCACAGGTCTTTGCGGCTGGGTAGAGTTCATTGACCTTTTGCAGGCTGTATTTTTCAGTGCTGGGAGCCAGGCTTTGTCGAGTTTTAAACTTTCTTCTTTTTTGTTGAAGCTCTGCTGGTGCTTGTGGATTTCAATGGCTTCCCTGTGCAGTCTAACATAATGACTGCTGGTGTTGTCCAGTACTTCAATATTTTGAAATAGAATTTCATGTCCAGCTTGTTTTAGGGCATGTTCACCTACTGCTAATTTTTCCGGTTGTTTTAGTCTGCAGTGTCTCTCATGTTATTTGATTCTGGTGTGGATGCTGCATTTTGTGGTTCCAATATATACCAGGCCACAACTGCAAGGTATCCGATATACTCCTGCAGTGGTGAGGGGGTCCCTTTTGTCCTTTGCTGACCGTAACATTTGTTGTATTTTTGTGGCGCGTCTGAATATTGTTTACAGGTTGTGTTTTTCAAAAAATTTCCTGATGCAGTCCGTGACAGTATTCAAGCGCAACACAAAAATACAACAAATGTTACGGTCAGCAAAGGACAAAAGGGACCCCCTCACCACTGCAGGAGTATACCAGATACCTTGCCGTTAAGTCCAGGTATATATTAACTGGTATATATTAACATGGTTTTAGAAACCTTTTTAGTAGGTATTCTGTCAAAACAAGGATTACACAACTGAGGAAGCAGGATGGTCTAATGATGTTTCTGCAGCCAAATGCGTTAAGACTTTTATTTCTATAATAAAGTAGTTGATTGACATTGTTCAACCATTCCGCTGACCATGGTCAATAACATTAAATCTATTGCAGCTAATCAGGAAGACGCACATTCTGCTTGATTTAAATACTTGCTTTATGTTTTCATTTGTATCATGTTGCCATTTGTTAGAAAGGGCAGCAGTCATTGCCCTTTTCAAGTCTGTGTGCACCAGACTGTCCTATATCTGCAAGTTATATCTACACTTAGTGGAAGATGCTGCCCTCATCTTCTCTCCTGGGATATGACTATTTATTTCCCAGTACTCACTGAGGCCATTTGGGAGTCATGTCAGCCAAAGAGAATTTGATTCTCTATGTGAATCAGCTTAATTAAGAAGCTTGGAAAAGTTATTTTATTGTCCAACGGCCATGCTGTCCTGGATTCTGTGAGTTGTCATGCAAACTTTTCCCAGTTCTGTATAATGCTGTTTAATGTCACTCATGCACATTTCATCCATAATTGTGCTCCTGAATAGCTGCAGTATAGATTATGAAACAAAGTCTTAAACATTATTGGTGCAGAAAGTGGAAACAACATGCTTGAAAATCAAAGCAGAGGTTAAGTGTAAATCGAGTTCATTCCACCAATATATACAGCTCTGACTCTGATTGTGGGTTTCTTCTAACTGAAATATCACTTAGAAGGTACCGTATTCCTTATTCTCACAATCCTGATATGATGTCTTTCAAATCATCATGTTCTTCCTCACAAGCTGTATAAATCATAGCTACTTGCTGAACCAACAAAATGTAAGAAATCAAGAAATACTGCCAAGCTTTCTGCAGAGGGAATGGTAGATATATGTTTTGGTGAGGAAGGGACCTTTGGAAACAGAAAGTCTGTAGAAAAAAGCCAGACTCAGATTCCTTTGAAAACCATGACAAGAACAAAAAGTGGTGACAAGGGGAACACCAAAATCTATCTTTTCTGAGATTCTTGGGAGCAAATGAGTAGCTCACCAGAAATAATTAACAACAATCCTTGGGCTCAAGCATGATGCAAACTGGAGACCTGAGCCAGTTACCCTCTCCTACACTAACCAGAATTTGAAAGCATTACCCTTTGGGCCATTGTGGCTAAGGGGTTTTGGGAAATGTCATCTAAATAATATATTTTCCAAGCTCTGCAAAGAACACTGATTTGTTTGCGGATTTCTGAATCAATTTTCCCCTTAACTCTTTGATGAACTGTCTAAATAGAGTTGTATAGTACCTTAGCAATATCAGTAGATTAACCAGTCAGTAGATTGATCAAAAGTACTTGTAGAAGCACTTTTCACTGATGTAAAACCATAACTGGATGCAATCCTTGAAAAAAACAAAACACAGAAGAATGCTTGTATTTTCTCTCTCTTTCTGGGATATTTGAGAACATCGTAGAATTTCATTCTGTTGATCTTGCATAGAGACGTGAGCACAGAGAGAGTCAAGTATGAGCAATCCTCTCTATATGTTTGCCACTATTATATGACACAGAACGGAAAAGCCATAGAGAAATTGGTAGGACTAAAGGCAAGCACAATTCTCTCTTGTTCACCTAATGATTTTTTTAGTATGGTATTCCACATGTTTTTCCTTCAGTCAATATCACTTTTGAGTATTTATTGTATTTTCCCGTTTATAAGATGACCCAATGTAAGACAACCCCCCTTTTCTAACCCCAAATTAGAAAAAGCAGGGAACAAAGTGACTGCCACTTTTCCTTGCCTTTTGAGAAGGCACAGAGCCTAGCAAAAAGGAAGGGAGCAAGGCCTCCCCTTCCTTCTTGCTAAGCCCTGTGCCTTTGCAAAAGGCAGTGGTAAAGATCTGCCTTCCATGTATAAAACGACCCTCAATTTTTTTCTCAAATTATTTAAGAAAAAAGTGTCATTTTATACACGAAAACATACGGTAGTTTGAAATGAAGCACAAGCTATTCAACTAGTTTGGATGAATCTTACTCCTGTAGCAAGAGTTTGCCCTCTTTGTGGCAACAAAATAGTTGTCATGGGTCCCTAATACCACATTCATTCATTGCATGCTGCCATAGAACATTGCCTCTCTGAAGCAAGTGCTTATCTCTGCTGGGCTTCAGAGCAAGGGAAATATTCTGTAGCTGCACAATGGGTCCCCAGCTACGTCTCAATCCATCGACTCTTACAAGTTCAGCCAGAACCCAAACCACCAAGGAAGTATCTCCTTCAAGCTTCACAACTCACAATCAGAACCATGAAAGGAGACCATTCTTAGTATGCTTCTGACTCGGCAAGTGTTTTAATCCTGCCAACCGGGAACCAAGTCTTCACTCTTACAAAGCAAATTCTGTTTTGAAATGTATTACCAGAAAAACAGCCGAGCAATAAAATGTAGAGCATTCCATGTGCGAGAAGAAAGGCACTGTGTCACAAGTGCCCAGTATACAAACAGGCTAGAGGTCTATGTGGACAGCCCTCTAGCCTGAACATTAGAAATAAACAGATCTAACAAATACAGCAAACACAGCTGAGATGGAAAGCCAGGATCTGTGGATTGGGGGCAGCAGCAAAGGGATCCACCCATCCTTAGTCTCGGCCCATTCAACAAGATAATGAATCAGTATGAGTGTGGCACTGTATATAGGATAGCAATTATCAGGCACTCAGTCCTCTAGACAAGTGGTCCCCAACCTTGGGCCTCCAGATGTTCTTGGACTTCAACTCCCAGAAATCCTGGCCAGCAGTGGTGATGGTGAGGGATTCTGGGAGTTGTAGTCTAAGAACATCTGGAGGCCCAAGGTTGGGGACCATAGTCTAGCCTAAGCTTAGAACTGTGCCCAGAGTATCTGCTGCTTTATCAATATTCCTCCACTTGCTACTCTTTCAGATCTTGATCTCACCGTCTTGTTCTCAATCCCTATCTTTTTCCCCAGAGTTACTGAGTTTATTCCAACAAACAAAAACATCTGGTTGCGGAGATTATAAATGTAGACTTTAGTCTATTTCTTTGAATGAAATTTTGATACTGTTATAAACCATTCCTGCTTCAATCCAACATAACTGGCTGCCAGCCAACCTGGGTAAATTGAACCACACATTACAGAGAGGGCAGGAGGAACTTAGTACTGTATGTGGTAGCAGCTTTAGGAAGCAATCCATTTTTCATCTTACACAGTGTTATGACTTTTCCCCCCTTAGAATTAACCTCCCCACTGAAGCTCCTCATTGAATTTGGAAGGAGAAGTACAGGAAACCCAAGTGATTTACAAAACTGCACAGAAACTGCAGTGATTATTTTTTTACTATGGAGTGTATTAATAAGTGTCACTACTGTACAATATAACCATTGCAAGCACACTGAAGCACACATAGCAGAAAATAAACAATGAAGTTATAATTCAGTTGAGTTTTTAATTAACTTCTACAATCTAAATTTTGGTCTTGCAGCAAACATGTAAGTGCCAAGCATTTAAAAAAGCCAAACAGGAGGGATTGCACCCAACAGGAGTGAGAAAGTAAGCTTTGCTTGAGACCTCTCTTCTACTGACTGTATTTGTATAGTAGATTAAGTATGGAGCTGTGAACCACAACTCCTGGCCCCAAATCTTATATGCCAACAATAAATAATATCTGATTCTCAGTTCTCCCAACTGCAATAAGGAAAATCATAACCAGCATCCCCCTGTATCAGTTCTTTACTGAAGTAGTTTTCCTAACAGTTCTATAGGTATACAGATTTGTGTTTCTGGACTTCATCTCCCAGAATTCCTCAGGCAGGATACCTACCTGAGGAATTCTGGGAGCTGTAATCCCAAAAATGTGCAAATCTTTAGTTCAAAGCATTTCACACAGTTTAAGTCAGGCTTTGCCAATGTGAGAGCTACCAGAAATGCTGGACACCAGTTCTACAGTCTCAAGCCAAAATGCCGAGCTGGCTGAGAGTGATGGGAGCAGCAGCTCAACACACACTTTGGAGGGTACAAAATGAGGGAAGGCAGGGTTCATATTAATATTAATATTTAAGAAGGAAGTACTTTGTTTTGAGTTTGACCCATGCTTAAACTTAAAGATTATACACAAGAGATGCGCAAAGAATGATCACAAGCCCGTTTCAACTGGAACAAAGTTAGTGCAATCACTAGAAAAAAAACAAAGTGCACACACTTCTGTAATAGAAGTGTACAGTCAAAAGTGGGCTGCATTTTTACAGAAAATTTAAAAGCAACCTCTTCCCCTTCGCTTCCCTTTTATTTTTAAAAACTGAAAACAGATATTTCACTACTCTTGACAAAAATATCCTACACACAACAGCCACACTATATTTTATTGATGTATTGTATCGAAGAAGTATGTTTTCTAGGGGGGGGGGGCAATCTGATTCCATAAGCTACAACCTTTCTCTGCTCCATAAAAATGAAAGATGACTATTTCCTCCATTCACTTCCATGTAATAAAGGAGAAGTATACACAATTGCCAAAACCTGAGGTGTGGGGGGGAGGGGTTGGAAATGGTGGATCTCCTCAGAAAAGTTTCTGACTTTCTTCAGACATTTGGAATTTTCCTTGGCAGGCGCCTGTGCTTTCTGTTGGGGTGAGCCAGATCTCATCCTGTGACGGTTTTATTGGTTGCATAAGTGTTCTCCCTTTAAAGAGAGAGGTACAGTCCTCCCAACATTCATTGGTATGTATCACAGCTTATCTAACATTTACACCTGCAGATTTTCTTAGTTATGAGCCAAACTCAGGAATACTCCATTTTTGGCTGATCTCAGCAAGCGACTATGTATTTACTCAGGAGCTCTGGAGACCAAGTGATCTCCCTCCAGACAAGCTCCTTTTGCCGACTGACATATTACTTGTAATTTCAGTGTTTTTGTTTTGGCAGCTTTGAATGTTGCACGCAACTGCTGCTAGTCAGGGTGCTCCTTGTATACTAAAGTCTGAAGTGGGGACATACCCATCATCCTCATGCTGTTGATGCAGAATCTTCACATGCATCCTGAGCTCCATAACCTCCTCAATCACATAACCTTCTATCAGAGCCTAAATTATGAAAAAAAATCATTAGATAGGAATCCTCAGATATCTGATAATCTGATATTCCCACGCTACGTCTTCTTTTGTGCGACGTTCCTTTCTTTTCTTCTTACAAGAATGAAATGGGTTACAGCCCCTATATGGTCCTATTTGGTTGAAATGGCTGTCATTAATTTTCTATGTCCTGTTGAAAGATCCTTCAGGGACTTAGGTTGGGTGTGAGGAATCTAGATAACATATTAAGAGCAAAGCAAGGCTTTATTACAATTATTTCTGTATAAACAATTATGTAAAACAAGTCCGACCAGAATGTTTAATGACTGTTTGAGAAGGCCAGAGCAGATACTGAGGGTGTAATGAACCTGCATGTGATTTGCATGTTGTAAGCTGTACAATGTAAGTAAACAAACACAGAAACATGTGTCAGAGATCAAAGTGGAGAATTTGCATCTTGTAGTCCTTCAAAACATTTTTTTTCAATAGCACTTTGCTCATAGAATGAAGAAGTTCAGATTTTTCAGCAAAAGATATTTTCATATAGTATTTTACGAATTGCTGACTGGATAGCTCAGTGGTTTACGTAAGAGGTTGGAGTTCAATTCCCCATTGTGTCTCCTATGAGTAGAGCCACTCTGTGTGGCCTTGGCCAAGGTGCACAGAAGAAGGTAATGATAAACCACTTCTACCTGGAAAACCATGAAAAGAACTGAGTTGATGGCTCATGATTATTATTATTATAATTTCCAAATAGTTTTCTAAAATAATTTGTACTGCATCCATTTGAATGGATTTGAATTCGTCTCCATTACTCTTTTTTTTTTTTTGGATTTCGCAGCTTAAGCCTTGCTCTCGGAAGCCTTCTGTTGCTTCCAAACAGTCCTCCCCTTCAAATCTTATAGGAATAACCCTTTGGCTAGGTTACCAACACTCTGCTACTGTTTCTAGCTATGATTAATTTAACATATGGCACAGCAGGGAAAGTTTACAGAAACCAAAAAGGAGAGACATTCAGCTGCCATGGCTAAAATTACTCCCTCAAATTTTACAAGGATTGAGAAAATTGCACTTTGGAGTAGTCAAAAAGTTTTTTTTTTAAAGTAGGTGTTGGATTTCACAGTTCTGCTTCCAAACAGGACAAGACAGGTAACATTAATAAACAACCAAAAGTTGTGATCAACATTCTCAAAAGTAAAGGCAGTTTAGCACAAGTCAGAGAAAAGCAGAACAGCATATGCTGTTGTATGTACCAATTCTCTCACATGTGACCTGACCACCATGTCAGGTCATCAAGTCTGACACCTAGACAGCTTCCCAAGAGTCCTACAGAACTTTATGGATTTCTAGGGAAGAGTCAGAAGCCTGTGTTCATTACAGCTGGAATTTACCTCAAAAGGGTTAAGTCCAGTATGAACCAGAGGAATATTTTGCACCTTGTCCAATTTACTCCCTCCTTTTGAATATCCTTTAACTTCTTCACCCTGTGCAAGAAAATCTCTACTTTTCTTCTTCTTGAATAGGTACATGCAAACAGATGTAAATGTCAGATATTGTCTACTGAATATCCAAAATTTGTAACTACAAAACTTAATACACTGTTTGAAGTATGTAATTATGAAATGAACTGAACAGAATATATAAGTACTCTAACAAAACTTATTATGATGGTTCAGAGTGGAATAGGAAGACTTCAGCTAGTGTTAAAATACTTCATAATAATAAAAAAGCATTACAAAAGTATACGGTTAGAAAAAATAACTCTCAGTTAAGTCACATACAATATATGTATCTTAATAATGTAATTAATAGAGCATAAGCAATTACAGAATCACATCAGTATATGGGGAAGGGGAAGTTGTAGCACCCCTCCCCTTTAACGGTGCCCTCCTATCATCCTCTGGTCCTTGCCCTGGCTATCTTTTCTGGAAATTATTTATGCCCTTATCTCCCTGATAAAGTGAACATTTACCCCAATCAAGTGAACATTCTCTTCTGCTGGGCCAAGTTACAGGGGCTTGATGGACCATAAAAAAAATTATATAATGATACTTTTACATTTCTTATAAAACACAATTCCTGTAAATCAGAATCCTGCAAGCTGCCACCATGACAATATCCATTATTATTTTGACTAACAATTGATTACTTACTAGGCCACAGGGCTGCACTGGGTGTAAATCACTAAAGCAGTAAAATAGAGGTAGAGCACATCACTAGATCTGCAAATGCAACGTGCTGTTCATGTTAACACATTGCAATGTTTTATATAATACAAACCTATTTTTTCAATACCCTTTCAATTCTTTCCTTTGTTTGGGCTTTTTATTATTTGTAAACATGTTCAACTGCTGGCATCAGAGAGGGCCTTTAGTAAGGCAATGTTATTGTACAGTGACCTTGCTTCCAGACTCTTAGCTACAGAGTTGGCTGATTTGTTTGGATTTTAGTAAACTGCTGTTCAATCCTCATTTTTAAAGTACAGTGTACATTTTCAGGGCTGCTTTTTCTCCACACACACCCTTAATTATTTTAGCACTGTATACATTCATAATTTTACATCTTGACAACCAGGTAATAATGCCAGGAAACAGCTTTTTTGTACTATGCTAAAAGCAATTTATAAACAACTGCCTGCTGTAATATACAGTACTAAATTCCACAATGTGAAGGTACAATTCCCTGATACACATACCTCTCAAATGAAGCACCAGCATAATGTGGCTGCTGGATAAAATATGAAACAGCTCTGAGTCTTGGACAGTGTCAATGGTTGTATACTGTGCTGACTGACTGATACAGATTTGGTTGGTTCAACTTACACCCAATTCAAATCAATGGGATGTTAGAAATGATTTAGCTGAACCACCAGTGGCTTCAACAGGAATTACATTAATCAAACTCAGTCTGGATATAACACTATTGGATTAATTCAAAATTAATTTGTATATAAGGTTCCTTACAACAGCGAAAAGAACACAGGCAATGGAAGCACTGTCATCTTCTGGATTTAAAGGTAAAATTCTAGTTATTCTGAGGATTCTAGTTTGACTTGCAGTGATGCCACCTCGACTCTTACTCTTAATCCTCCTCAAAAGGTCACCCTTTCCATGGCACCTATGGGCCTCTTCCTTTCATTCACAACAAATATTCCCACAAGTTGAGGAGAGTAGCAAAAATATAGCAGGTCTGACAGGACTTGGTGTTCACCAACATTTGGCAAACTACAGTACACATTCTCCATCTCTGCTAAAGTTGGGGAGAAGGAAAGAAAAGAAAAACCGCAGCAGCCCTCTGAGAAGGCAGAGTTACAGCAAGCTGCATCTAGGACAGTGTGTTACCATTCTAGTTAAGAGACCAGTAACTCTTCTACAGTAGTTTACTTAACCGTAGCCAAAGCAGGAGGATAGAGTTAGAACTCCTGTCCTCTGAAGATGCCAGCTACAAAGACTGGAGAAACGTTAGGAAGAAAAACCTCCAGAACACAGCCAAACACCCCAAAAAACCTACAACCGCCATCAGATCTGGCCATGAAAGCCTTCAAAAACACATTATCTTTTATTGACACACAGATTACTAATTAAAATCAGATTCTGATTTTCTTTTCTTCATCTCTGCTCTGCACTGTATTTCAAAATTGAGGACTTTTTTCAGATTTAGGTTTGAAACACAGATTTTAAGGGGGGAAACGTCCCCTGATATTTTGGACTAAACCTCCCAGAAGCCTTCACCATTAACTCTACTGGTCAGGATTTCTGGGAGGTGTAGTCTGAGAACATCTGTGGGCCCAAGGTTGTGAACCACTGGACTAGAATGTAGCTTACTTTCAGGAATTTTGCTTGAGGAGGTTGAAAGTGGTAGCAATTTCATTTTTCAGACTTCCACCGATTCTTCTTCTTAAGTATTTTCTAGTTATTTAATTGACAACCATTTATTGTGACGGGGGAGTAGTTCTTGAAGTTCTTGATAGCCCTTTTTAGTTGAAAAGGGCAGGCTGGCAGTTTTTCAGGAGTGAAATGGAAAAAAATGACATACGTGACATCTATCATAAATCAGAGACCAGTACAACCACAAAGGAAAGGTTGTCAAACTATGCCATAGCAGGTGCACTGAGGTTATGAAAATAACTGTTCTAGCCTTCTCAAGCGTAACATGTAATTTACAAGAACATACAGTTAGCAATGAGTACCGTTTGTAGCTGTACTCAGGCTGCCTTGTACCAAGTAATCAGATAGCCCACAATTCTGTCTCTTAACAGTGGCCAGCCATATGCAAAGAGACGCTCATGGACAAGATATCATGTATGAACCACAGCAATAACTGCCCTTAACACCCAGCAAAGGAAGGTTTCCTCAAGCACTTGGTGTGCCTTGATATAGCTACCTGATAACCCTATTTTCCATGTATTTTATCTAGTCTTTCAAAAACCAATAGCCATTACTACATGTTGGGAATTTATGAATTCTGCAAGTTAATCATGCATTCTGTGAGGTACTTTATTGCAATAACACTTAAAAGAAGAGGACTGCAGTTGGGAAACAAATACCAAATAAGCTTTTTAGTCTTCACGGTGCCACAAGACTCCTTGTACTTCTTATGATCTGAATATAACTGCATCCAAGTTCCTTTCAATGGCTCAGCCCTATTGAGGCCATGGAGGAGGGAGAGAATATACAAAAGTAATAATGACATGACATCAAGTCAGTTCTGACTTCAGGTGACCTTAGGGCTTTTTAGGTACACAGTACTCAAAAGTGGTTTACCTTTTACTTCTTCATAAACATAATAAACCAAGAAATAAATCTGAACAAGAAGGTCAACAAAAGAGTTGAAATGTAATGACCAAAGTCTATAAGATTAACCCTAGAGACAAAAAGTTCGTTTAATTTGCTCTGTGCTAGGACTTTGAAAGAATATACGTAGCTCAGCTCTCTTGAATGCCTTACTCCTCCAGAATTAATAATTTCTAATAGGATGGTTAGCTCCTATAGTCTGTTCTGTCAGAAACAATAAAGAGTCTTGTGGCACCTTAAAGACCAACATGTATATTATGAAATATAAATGTGCTAGTCTTTCAGGTGCCACAGGACTCTATTGTTCTGTTCCAGGGATGTGACTTCCTAAGACATTCTGAACTCATGTGACCATTCACAATGGTCTATGCTGACTAGGGTTGATGGGAACAGCAATCTAACGTCTCAGGGGCATATGTCCCCCACTTGCTGTTCTGGCAGAAGCAGAGCTCTTCAAAGGCAATGGAAACACTAGCCAACCTATTCTTAGCCACATTAAATGTCCACAGACACAACTGTGTGTTAAAAACACATGCTGTTTCTGCTGAAAATCTTTCAAAGTGAATAGTCAGCATCAACTTCGTCTTTGTGAATCAGCTGAATTTACCTCCCCCACATTTGCCATGTGCTAAAGTACATTCAGTGAGCATGTTATTCAAGCTTCAGTGTTTCTCTCTGATAGCTGCAGAAATTTCCTGTAACATTTCTCATCACTGGCTGGGCTACTAGATGTGGTGCTTAACACACACACACACCCCAAATTCATCAAAGCAGAACATCCACTGATGTTGCAAGTCCTGTTAGTAACCACTGGCATCTGCAGGATACTGTTTATCCTATGAATGGCTGTTAATGATTCAACTCCCTCCACCACAACATATGCATACTATTCTGTGTCTGTGAAAAGTCTTGCTTAATTATTCAAAGGCATTTTGAGATTCTGTGCTTCTGTGCCATATCAACACAACAATGTCAACCGCAGAAGGGGAGGGGGGAATGTTCAACCTTTTGTTTTGCATAAATAATTCTCTCTATCTTTTTTTGGGGGGGGGGGTTCTGTATAGACAGTACTTCAGTCAGTACTATCTTTAATACACAGTGTGGTGCAGCGGAGATTCAGGAGGCATGAGTTTGAATCCCTGCTCAGCCATGGAAACTCATTGGGGTTGTGGAACTAGTAAAGCCACTCCTTAAATATCTCACTTACCTTGAAAGTGCTATTAGGGTTGCTATAAGTCAGTTCCAACTTGACAGCACACAACAACAACAACAACAACAACAACAACAACAGCAGCAGCAGCAGCAGCAGCAGCAGCAGCAGCAGCAGCAGCAGCAACAACAACAACAACAACAACAACAACAACAACAACAACACAGATAGTACTTCAAGCAATACAGTGCATATATGTCTTAACTGTTTTGAAGGGTAAAAAAGATGATTACTGTAATCACCAATTATTTTACCAACAACGGAAGTTGCAGTCTGTTAAAATATAAAAATAATCTTAAGTTTGCACTAGGATTCCTTACAGGGAAGAGAATATAGTATTCACAGAAGACTGGAATCTGTACAGATGAGAACCCAGACAAGTTTTACACAGAAAAGGAGAACAGAAATAGGCCCCTTTACAAAGAGAACAAAAAACAAAACAAAACACAAAAATGTTACAGATCAAAAGCTTTCACATCAGGTTTTTTAATAGCCTGTGGAACAATTTGCCTGTTTCTGCCACTGAACAAAAATGCTTAACAGAATTAAAGGATTAAACATTAGTATAGTTAACACATCCATGACCACTTCAGTCATTCTCTACCACCTGGTCTTTTGAGATGCTCTTTTAATTATGGCACAATTCTCCAGTAATACACATGAAATAAAACACATCACCTTTTAAAATGAATTTTGTTGGCACCATAAATAGAGATACTGATCCAATATGATGGCTCAACTGGTTTGACATGTTGCATTTCTTTGCCCTTCTTAAAACAAGAAAAGTGTAGCAGCTAGAGCATTGGGAAGACCACTTCAGTCATGAAACTGACTGACGGAAAAGCATATGGATTGCCTTGGGCAGCTTACAGGTAAGGAAAGGTACACAGGTAATAAATTTTATAAGGTTGTGAAATCTTTCTACTAACCAACTATTGGCACAGGATTAGAGTGGAGCAGGATAGATTTTTAAAAAATTAATGATTTTTAAAAAATCTAATTATTTAAACCATTATTTATTCAAATCAAATCCACCCTGCATAGGACATACCACTCTCACTGGTACCTTGCACACAAATTAGCAAAAGATTCAACAACCAAAGCAGGTGTCATGGGGACAACCAGAGTATTTACTTATCAACCTCATTTACCTATGAAACAGAAGGTGAGGGCTAACACAACAAAAGTTCACATGGAGAAGGCAGAGCTATTGTACCATATTCAGAAATTCAAAAAAGTTACTTTTTTTGGATTTACAGATTCCAGAATCCTATAGCAAGCATGGCTAGAGGCCATGCATGTTTTGAGATACTGCAGCTCTTAGTCTGAAAAATGTAACATCTCCAAGCTTTGGTTACAGGACAAGTTTTGTATACAGAAAGCTCAGCTTGCAGAATTTCCTTATAGGGCTAGGAACAACTCCTGTCTTGAGATCCAGGAAGTCAGTGATGAACCAAATGTACCAAGAGACTGACATGGTGAGTAAGGCAGCTTCCTATATCCCTATGAGATCTGCAGTCCTATACACAGCAGGCTTCTGCTCTCTCACCTCACTGACACTTTTCCACTGAGTTCACTGCTGATACCATAATAGGGCTAGAAAGAATGGTGGACAAAATGGCATATATTTAGTGAATTGTGGTTCAATTCCCATAAACCAACTGCAAGTTCTATTATAAAATCTTGGGAACCCCGAGAAAAACAGTTTTCTAACATAATATTTTAAGCTATCACAAATATACTCCTCCCATTGTCTGCTAAGGACAAGCTGTATCCACTGACAAACAATAGTGTTTGGCTTACATGAAGGTCAAGATACTACAATACATGGAGTGGTGCCTATCTGTCTTCTCCTTGTTAAAAAAAGAAAAGAAAAGAAAAAGCAAAGCCAGTAAAAGCACAGCTCCTTGCTGTGTTTGTTCAAGGACTAATACCTGATACTTTAGTGTATTGTAAATATTGACTACTAATAAGGTGCTTGTATCAAAGCCTCACACAATCCATGAAGTGCTTACTGAAAAGGTGAACTCTGACCTGTGTTAACTTCCTGTTCAGGGTGTGACCACAACAATATTTCCTGGCATCTTTAATACTGACAGATTTATTATAACATAAGCTTTCACTCTTTTTTGTGGATAACAGCAAAAGGTAAGAAATCAGGATTCAAGGTAGAACGGAGAACTGAGCCAAAATGAACACAGTGAGTTCCAATACAGAAAAATATAAAGCTCTTTATTTAGGCAGGAAAAATCAGGTACACAAGTACATGATGGCTGGCAAATGAAAAAGATCTAAGGCTCTTAGTGGACCATAAGCTAAACATGAATCAACAGCATGAGATCATTGGGGTTAAAAATACGATGCAACACTAGGCTACATCAAGAGACATATAGTACCACAATCAAGGAAAGTAACAGCACCACTGCTTTCTGCTTTGTTTTGGACTACTGTAATCATTTGTCAATATCACAGTTTAAGAATTATATTAAAAAGATGAAACATGTCCACAACCATTTGGCCAAGATGGTAAAGGACCAGGACACTGAGTCCTATGAAGAACAATGGAGAACAATGTTCCGCCTGAAAAAGAGAAGACTGAAAGGTGATATAACAGCTGCCTTCAAATATCTGAAATGATGTCATGTGGAACATAGGGGAAGCTTGTTTTCTGTGGGATAAAATCCGAACTATGGGGTTGAAATTAAAAGAAAGAAAACAATTAGGAACAATGTCCTGACAGTAAGAACTGATAGGACAATAAAATACATCATTGGTGTCTTTAAGGCAAAGGTTAACTAGCAATCTATCACAGATCTGGATTTCTTTTGTTATGGATTTCCGGCTTCCATAGGGAATCAGTAGCCCTTGGTTTCCCTTTGAGCTCTACAATTCTATGGTTCTGTAATTTTAGTATGTATTGGGGCTGCATGATGCTTCCAAGAAATGGAGAACAGGTGGCCCCCAAATGTTATTGGACTACAATTGTCATTGGCCTAGCCAGCATGGCCAATAAACAGTAACAGATGATAAGAATCGCAACTTAACATCTGGATGCATATCTTCCACATGCATTACCCGTAGAGTTCAAAATCCATCATGTGTTTTTCAAGCAAACCTTCCATCACTCCTGACTGATCATGGGCAATCACTACTTCACAGTCTAACCTAACTCAGAAACTTACTCTCTCATAGAAATATGACCCAGTAACCAGTCAGCTTGCAATAGATTCCAGTAAAAGTTCATGAATTAAAAAAATAAATTATTTGGTTTTTATGGGAACATTTACAAAACCAGCACAGTGGCTGAAATCCTATTACTAAGTGTAAGAAAATTCAGGTAGTGAAGACTAAGATCCAACACTGATTTCTCAAAAATCAGTCAAGAACACATATACCCTTATCTGAGGGGGGGGGGGAGAGACCATACGGAAACACAAAAAGTTATAAAGAGATACATCAACCTTCCCTGTTTGGAATAAGAGGCATTTGACAGAAGAAAGAGAACTGGAGTGAGTGATCAGCCCAACATACACAAATTCAGCTTCTGAAGGAGGATCACATCCATGTGTATTTAATGCTGATTATGAAACACCAAGATTAACAAGAGACTGTGGCATTACTGCTGCCAATTTGCGTGAGAGGCAACAAAATCATGATTGTGCTCAATATATATTTTCAGTAGGGCTACGCATTTAGAAACAGAACACCAAACTGTGTTACAAAAATTTAAGTTCCTTCTAATGTGAATTTGCTGCCTTGCTTTATAAAGATGAAGATGATTAGTAATCTCTACAGAAGGGAGAGAGGAACACCAATTAAAAGGAAGCTCAGGAAAAGAGACAGTCTATTGGCTAGCTATAATTTCCATGGAAACAACAGACATTGTTAGCCTCAGGGATGCTGCCAAAAATGGCCTCCTCTTGGGAATAGACACCCTCTCACACACTGTCATATTTAGAGATGCTTACCATGTGGATCAGAATTAGCATTCTGTGAGATTCCACACCCTGTCCTGCACAGCAGGAAAAACATGGAGACTTGTGTGATGGTCCAGTCCTCCCAATAAGTACTTTGCCTACATTATAAGACAGGGATATCCAAACTACGGTCCATGGCCACATCTGTCCTCCCTTGCCTTTTTATCTGGCCCAGGGATAGGAAGAGGAGTGAAGGGGAACCCAAGCGATCCCCCACCTCCTGCTGTTTGCAAAGACAACGGGGGTGGGGGATCGCATAGGTCCCTCTTTCCTGCTTCAGCCCTCAAAAATGTGTAAGATATATGATGTGGCCCTCATACTGAAAAGTTTGGAGACCCCTGGTATAAGGATGGGTCAGTTGCCACAGGGAAACAAGCATCTCGATGACACTGAAAAGAGCAGTTTAATCATAATGAAAGCTGTGGAGAAGAAGGGGTGAAGTGGAAGCACTACTGGTAGGGGGTTGAACAGATAAAGTGACAACAGAAACTAAGAGAAAATCTGTAAACAACTGCAACACACAGAGTTCAACAACCACGAAGGAGAAAAGAGGAGAAGACTTCCAATTCAACCCTGTGGTGGTACAAACAACAAAAAAGATTCTGTCTCCAAATGAGGGCTCATGGTATTGTGGCAGCAGAAAAATGAGTCTTCTAGCACCTATTCAAAGTTCTATTTAGGCATTATGCCAGGAAGTATGAAGAGGACTATGCATGGTAGGGACAGGTTTGTGCAAGACCCCATCACTATATTCCCTGCTCTCCACCTAGAATTTAGTCAGACCTGCATGCATTGAGAGCAGCAGTCTGACAAAGAGCTTATTAACTATAATAGGCAGGGTTCCCAGTCACCGCAGCTTCATAAGCCAAATTCCCTTTCACATTTCCCTTCAGACCTCTGAACTCATCACTTACAGTCATGTTATGGACTTGTGAAGAGGTGGCTCCCCCACACCTTTTGTCCCCTCCATCCCCATCATGAATACAGACTTCTATATGCTTTCAGGCATAATGCCTGAACAGGGCTAAAGACCACTGGTTAACACACCTCCTCCTCACAAGCCCTGTTTGTTGTTTTTATGTGCTGCAAAGTTGCCTCTGACTCATGGCGACCCTCTGAATGAGGACTCTCCAAAATGTCCTATCCTCAGCTGCCCTGCTCAACTCTTGCAGGCTCCAGCTCATGGTCTCTTTTAGGGAATCAGTCCATCTCATATTTGATCTTCCTTTTTTCCTGCTCCCTTCCACTTTCTCCAGCATTATTGTCTTTTCCAAAGAATCCCATCTGCTCATGATGTGCCCAAAGTAGGATAGCCTCAGTTTCAATATTTTTGCCTCTAGAAATAGTTAAGGCCTGATTTGATCTAGGACCCACTTGTTTGTCCAGTATACCAGCCCTGTGTATAGGATACAATCCTCAGTAGAGCTTGGTCTTTTACAAGCTCTGCTTTTTTTGATCTATCAAATGGTATATTTGCTGCAGTGCAATGTTAAAAAAAACCTATGATAAACCAAACCCTGCTTTCAAAAACCTGGAACCAGGTTTATGTGTGAACCTCAAATATATAACCTGTCTCACCACCCACCCATTCAGACAAACTGTTGTGGAGGGACTATTATTGTATGAATCCTCCCCCTGGACTTATTGGATCCTAAACCAAAAACACTAGAGTGATTATGTAGAGGACGCATGAGCACAACGAAAGAAAGCCACTGCAGTTAGTCTTGTATCCAAGAGACAGGAGATAACCTTGAGTGTGTAAACATTCTCAGCACCTTGACAACCAGACACCATAGCAGCTGTGTGACACTCTAATCCACAGAGAGAAGAGCATGTGAGGCAGCTTCCATACCTTCCCATTAGAAGTGCTTCTTACAGGTTAGTATTCTGGATCCACAGCATTTTGGTACTCCACAGTTGTCTTAAAGGCAAAGCTCTTCCTGATTTGCAGCACAGCTTCCATGTAATGGCAACTGGCAGTTATCATGTCAGGGCAATTGAAATATGTAAAGCTCCAGCAGTTCAAAGAATTGCCCTTTCCTAAATGAACACTTTGTCTTCAGCTGCCACCACTATTCAGGTTTAAGAAACAGGAGTGGTCTTCAGAAAGGCACACGGACATTAAGGGCAAGAAAGATATATGGCTTTTGGAGCAGGGTCTAACAAAGCAGGTGTAATCATGGCACTGGCATGCCAAGTCCTTGTGGCAGTTTCAATACAACTAGTGCTTTGCTGCAGATACAGATGGGAAGGATTCTCCTTACCTTGCAGTGCCTTGGCTGAAAATTATTCCTTTGCTGAAGCACAAGGATAATGCCACAATACTACAAAGAGGCACAAAAGATTCCAGAAATAAATTCTAAGGATTCTGGTATCAGTGCAAGGCAGGGAGACAACAACATCGCATTCTCCAGCAGGCGACATTCAAGGAGCAAAAGCTCAGAAGCATGTAAACAAGCACCAGGCAACTGGCATGAAATGGTTTAGGAAGTATGGAGTGGTCCTTAAAAACATGCAATGACAGGGCTGCAAAACTGGTAAGGAAGTCGTCAGCCCAGGGGCCAAGGATTCAGAGCAAGATAGTGATGTGATCACATTTCACATTGTGTTCAAAGCGTATCAAGCCAGTGCTGTCTTGAAGACCAACCAATATTCTCCTCCGAAAACACTGAGTGATCTAAGGTAAATAATAGTGATGCTGCTTCTGATAATAACAACGAAAACAACTACAACTAGTTTAAGGAATAAAATAATTAGTGAGCAGATCTAGATTGTTGCCTTTAACATCTTTCATTCCTGCAGATGTAGGCACCAGATTTGCTCACTTGTTTTGCCCAACACAAATGCTGGGTTTCCCAGATTCTTGCTAAAGCCCTTAAGGGTTTCCACAAGGAAATATTTTTCATGCAACATTCAAACAAACAAACATTTCTTACTCCTACTATATATTGCAAAGCTGCAGTAGTTCACAAGAGAAAGAGAGAGTATGCTGAGATAGGGACTACAGTATAAATGTACTTTGACCCAACTTGTTTTAATTGTATTTGTTCTGTTGTCAGCTGCTCAGAGTGGTATAATTATACCAGATGGGTGGGATATAAATCAAATAAATAAATAAATAAATAAATAAATAAATAAATAAAGAACTCAAGCAGAATCCACAGGTCCCAAGCAGCTTCAACTAGATTTGCATACTAATTGGTTTCACAATTAATACTTCTACTGGTTGTTGTGGGTTGTTCGGGCTTCTTGGCCGTGTTCTGAAGGTGGTTCTTCCTAACGTTTCGCCAGTCTCTGTGGCCAGCATCTTCAGAGGACAGCAAACTGAAGATGCCGGCCACAGAGACTGGCGAAACGTTAGGAAGAACCACCTTCAGAACACGGCCAAGAAGCCCGAACAACCCACAACAACCATTAGATCCCGGCCGTGAAAGCCTTCGCGAATACAATACTTCTACTACTGCTAAAAGGCAGGGCTAAGAGATCCTCATATTTAAAATATTTCCTCTTACCTCATCTTAGCACACATGATGGAGAGTAGGCCATACAAGATGCCTTCACTTTAAAAAAGAAGGATGGGGCATCCAACTCCTAGCTATTTGAACTCAGCCAAAGATATGCAGAACTTAAGACATAAAGCTGAGATCAGCTGCCATGGTAACACTGTAACACAGTAACTAATCTAGATTGTCCTAGTTTTGAGCAAGATGAAGAAGAGGAAAAGTGGGTGTAGATATGAGATGAATACAATTTCCATATGAATCCAGATACTGTTAATATATGTCAATACGTAACATGGCTTCTCACTAAGGGTTAACATTGAAAAGACCTCATATGTTTCCTGTAACTAATTAGGCTTATAAAGCCTCCTCTCCTTTACCCTCTCACAGACCCTTCCTGATGGTGGGAAAAAGCAGAAGCTGTCTGTCAACGTTACCTAAACTGCTGTCGCTTACTCTGTATACTGCTTCTGGTATGTTATGCGATACAGTTTTAGCACTTTGTTTTCTTAGGAATCCCATTTACCCTTCCCTAAGAGAACTAGATAAAAATATATATACTGTTTATCTCAGTGTCTCAAAGCCTCCTTTTTTTTCAACAGATACATCTGTTCCTAGAGTTATATAATAAACCATATTTATACTAATAATGGTATCCACCATTATTTTCCTTGGGACATAAGGCATAACTCAGTGGGCCTCTAGAACAAGGAAATCAGATGCGCTCTTTAGATGAATCAGTGCACTAGTAGAATCTTGCAGTTCACATAGGGATTTTGGCAACATCTGATCACTAACAACCCACTATTCTTTGGGACTAAATCCAAATACCAGTCCCAACTAGAAGAGATCAGCTGTCTCAAAGTAATACTTGTGTGTTGACTTATCCTTCCGCATTTGATTCAGTGACTCTTCTCTTGTTGGAAATAGTCACTGGATTTAGGCCTCTGCACTTACTGTACTCATAACCAGATTAATAGAAGAACTGGAGCAATTAGGTTGATGTGAATGGAAGGTCCAATGGAAAAGGGCAGCAAATTTTGAGCCAAACATGACACATCTGAAAGAAAGTGGGGTGGTCTAAAGGTCCTTTCAGGATGACTATTGTAGACTTACTAAAATGTAAGATGTAACCATCTGGCTCAAAGTTAAAAAAAAGAAAACAATGCCAAAAGCTTCCTAGACTGACTTAAATGCAGTCTTTTGGAGTGGTATTTGCATGTTACTAATGTTCAGCAGACTGCCTCTGAATAAGGTGCATTACTAACTCATCTTAATATGACTTGCCCTCATGTATGCACTTATGGAGTTCTTCTGCACTAATATATTAACATACTGTTAAAAAAACTGTATTAACAACTAGCATTTTTAGTCTTACATTTTATGTTTCCATTTATAACCCAGAGAACAGATGTGTTGGCTTCTTTTTAAGGAGAAAGGCAGGATAAAAATATTTTAAATAAATAAATAAGAGTTCTGAGTTAACATATTCCAACTGTCTTGGGTAATTAGATTAAGGAATGATTGAAAAACAGCCCTCATAGCTCCTTCTAGTATGTGATGTGGCCAATTACAATCAATAAATCCATAATATGAAAACAGGAGATGAAGATTAATAGGCCAGAGCCATAAAAGGATTCCATTTGGAAACATTCTGAAACAGAGACCCGATTTGTTTAAAGGATGGCTACTTTCCCTAAGGCTTTCCTACCACAGGAAGATTTTCCTTCTCCTTTCAGGGTATATTTTATTCAGGTATGGGATTTCCTTAGGCTAATAGCATTAAGTCAGTTTAGCAAATAGTTGAGTATTTCCTTGAAAAATGGGAAAAATGATATTGGTTTGTTTTTCCCCCCCTATGATTCCAGTTTTTAAGCAACTAAAAATAAAACTTTTTATAGTAACTAACAGTACTATTTAAAAATGCTCCCTTTTAAAAAGGGAGGGTGGGTTTTCTTATGAGTTGTTGTTTTTTAGTCCTTAAGTCATGTCCAACTCTTTGTGACCCCATGGACCAAAGCACGCCAGGCCCTCTTGTCTTCCACTGCCTCACGGAGTTTGGTCAAAGTCATATTTCTCCCATACAACTAGACTGCTATACCATCAGTGGAAGAGAATACATTTCCAAAAAGAAAATGCTAACTGTATCAACTGTCCTTATCCTAAGTATCTGAATATTACTCCATTCCAAAAACATCCTTAAAATTAGCACATGGAAAAAGTATTTACACGTGTCACATCCTATTACTATGACCTGAGAAGGATATAGTGCATGGTAAGTTTTATCACTTTATTTTGCTGATAGGCTCTGCTCTGGATCTGTTCTCCAGATTTGTGTTCAATCAAAAACCAAAAAGGCTCCTATCTCATTGTCAGATGTCTACTATAAACAGGCAACTACCACTTCCACACACATATACACCACAGCAGAATGTTATATGAACATGGGAATGAAGCAAAGTCTATCCTTCATTTATCATACAGATGATCCTTAACAACAGTTGCTAAGCAAAATGCTGAGATACATTTTGCAATTTTAAACTGGCACTGAGCTCCAGCTGAAATTATTAAGTAACTTTAATGTATTCATGTTCAACCCTGCTCACGTTCCAGATCTCCTCCTCCACCATCAGCTCCGTATCAGTTAATCAATTGTCTATAGCAATTTTAAAACACAAACAAACAAATCATGTGGGCAGAAGTGTCGTTTAAAAAAGGAAGAAATCAGTAAGCTCAGCTAACCCACTAGGACTCACTCTGTCCAGAACTGTTGGAGTCCAACAACTTTAGAAGCTAGAATTTTTTTCACCTTATCTTACTCCCCGTCATAGTTTGTGTACAATGCTTCCTCTTCTAAATGTACACTAAATTCCTCATTAAAAAGCTGCTACCCCCATCTGTGCAATGTCTTCAAAGTCCTGTCTTTCTCTCTCTCTCCCTCCAATGCTGCTCTCAGGGCGTGGTTAAACTGCTGATTTGTATTGATTTCAGCTCCGATGTATTTTACATCAATTTTCAGCCATGTGGTTATTGTATCACTGTGCAAGTTCACTTGAAAATTATTACACTGATATAGAGACTTAAGACATGTGAAACTTCAAATCATTTCATCAACCATCTTTGCAGAACACATGGTTTCCATCGTAGCTGATCCCAGCGCATGGCCAATGTTTACAAGCTTCCTTTTCCTATTTGTTTTCCACTTTGTGCAGTATTTCTTCAGTTTTCAGGCATCCTTTGGAATGTGTGTATTTTTCTCCAATTTTTTAAGTGACAACTTTAAGTGACATAGCGGCATAGTGACATTATTTCCAAAACCCTGCCTGCTTGCCCAGAAAGGCAATTATCTACATTGCCTGAAGCAATTCATAAAGAATAGATTTCATAAGTGTGTTAAATTAAAAAGCCCCTGCCAGCTTCTTCTTCTGCTTATTTTTTAAATCACTCTGTGGACAGAAAAAAAGTGGGATTTTTCAAATTGATTCCAATTATGCAAAACCCAGTTCAAAAGCAGTTCTTACTGTCAGTGCAACTGTGCCCCAACTCTCCTCTCTGGCCTTATTTCAGAGTGCTGACTCTTCCTACTTTGCAGCATCCCTGGTCCAGGAAGAAGATGAATTCAACAAGGATTCAGCTGCCTGAGTGTCAACCTTCAGATGGACTTCAGGCATCTTTGTGAATTAGGACTGTGCCCTAAGTGGCAGGATGAGAACAGTAAAGGCTAGAGTGATCACACTAGCATCAACATTCAGTCTGTCTTGTGCTGTGGAAAGCTTAGTATAGCGTTTTCCCACTAACAAAACGAGCAAGATATTGCAACGTTGGACCGTTTCCTGGTGTTCTGAATGATAGACATAGAAACAGCATTCCACATTCATGAATGAGAGGTTTTTTGAAGGACTGGATTTCTTGGATTTTAAAAACAGAAATATAAGAATATACAATTCAACAGAAGAAATCTGAATTTCTGAGCTGTAGTACCATATATATACAGTTCATAGAAGGATGCAGATTGTTAAAATTTCAAACCCATTAGACAAACCTATCTTGGAATACGTTCCAAGAACTCAGTAGGGCTTCCTGGTTTTTTATTTAAATCACGATTTAAGTAAAATCCTCTCTGATGCAAGTACCAATTGTTTTTGTTGTTGTCGTTTAGTCATTAAGTCATGTCCGAATCTTAGTGACCCCATGGACCAGAGCACACCAGGCCCTCCTGTCTTCTACTGCTTCCCAGAGTTGGGTCAAATTCATGTTCAAATTCAGCTTCAGGATCTGTCCTTCCAGTGAGCACTCAGGGTTGATTTCATTCAGAACGGATAGGTTTGATCTCCTTGCAGTCCAGGGGACTCTCAAGAGCCTCCTCCAGCACCATAATTCAAAGGCAGTCAGCTTTCTTTATGGTCCAGCTCTCACTTCCATACATTGCTACTGGAAAAACCATAGCTTTGACTATTCAGACTTTTGTTAGCAAGGAAGTCTCTGCTTTTTAAGATATTGTCTAGGTTTGTCATCACTTTCCTTCCAACAAGCAGGCATCTTTTAATTTTGTGGCTGCTGTCACCATCTGCAGTAATCATGGAGCCCAGAAAAGTAAAATCTGTCGCTACCTCCATATCTTCCCTTTCTATTTGCCAGGAGGTGATGGGACCAGTAGCCATGATCTTAGTTTTTTTGACGTTGATCGATTGTTTTGACATTATATCAAATTCAGACAGAATCCAGGCTTTTGGCAATGGCCGTTTGCAAATTATTCCCCTACTCCCATGGATTTATTGTTCAGCTTTCCAAGCACACAGCCAACTAACTACTTATGAAAGTAGGCACCGGAACTTTTTTGCTTAGATAGTATTTGTACTGGTTAACAACACTTTAGCATCTAAAAAAGGAAAAGAAAAAACGGTCTAAATTTTTGTATTCCTTGAGGCAGAATCGTATTTTTGTTGCAGATGTACACATCTTCACAAGTAATTCAAACATTAACATCATAGTGACTTCTTATTCAGAAACTGTTGTATTCTGGTACCATGAGTTAACCAACTGGAGTAGTGAAAAAAGGAAAAAAATACCTTTGCTAACCTGACAATTAAGCATCTTTAAAATATGTGCTAGAAAACTTTTATTTTTGAAATCTACAATTTCTAATTATACATTTTTAAATGTATTTATCCATTGTCACCCGCTGTGTACACTGCGGGTGTCCAGAGCAAAGAAATATCAAAGGAATATTCTAAGTTAACAGTAGGAAACTCATGCCCTTCTGTGTTGGCTAGCCAAGAATGGATGGATGCAGGAAGCTAACAGTTCATTGCAAGGATTAAGAAGAACACTAACACGGAACTCACCCACTGTATCAGAGGCTTGAACTGATTTAAATACCAACCCAGATTAAAAAGAGATGCCTGCAGAAAGGCCCTTGTAATACTTCAGTTAACTCCTTTTATGCCAAAGAGGCACTCCTCGGTGACAGCAACGGAAGGAAGACCCCTGTGTAGGCTGGTGCATGTTGGCCAACTCTTGTTCATAGTGTTAACACTAAGGAAGGATGCATGTCTATGAGCAAGAAGTGCAATAAGCTTTACTGAAGAATTGGGGGGGGCACGTGACCCTTGAACATAATGCAAAGACAAGTAGGATGACGACTAAAAATTCACAAACAAAAGCTAGCTTGTGATAATTTTTAAAAAAAAATCTTGATAAAGGTCTATATGGGCCAAACCACAGCATTTATTTGTGACTTTGTAGCACTCTAATAAAGATATCATCCTCACCCCCACATTTGGATTGTGAACAAAGTGGGAATCATAGCACAACGAATATGCATATACACTGGTGCCCCGCTTGACGATTACCTCGTTATACAACGAAATCGCTTGACGATGTTTTTGCAATCGCTATTGCAATCACAAAACGATGATACTATGGGCGATTTTTGTTTTACGATGATCGGTTCCCTGCTTCGGGAACCAATTTTTCGCTTAACAACGATCAAAAACAGCTGATAGTTGGGTTTTCACAATGGCTCTCCACTGTTTTGCTGACTTCATTTCGCTTTACAGGCATTTTTTTCACTTGACGATGATTTCGCTGTGCAGTAGAGCCTCACTTAACGGGCGCTCCGTTTGACAACGAAATCGGTAGACGACAATGTTTTTGCGATCGCAAAACAATGTTCCCTATTGGGGAATTCCACTTTGAGATGATCGATCATCACAAAGCGATGATTTTTGGCCAGCTGATCGGCAGTTTCAAAATGGCCACCGGGTAAACAAAATGGCCGCCCACTCTTTTCTGGCACGGATTCCTCGCTGCATAGGCAGCGAAAATGGCTGCGCTATGGAGGATCTTCGCTGGACGGTGAGTTTCGAGCCCCTAGGAACGCATTAATTGGGTTTTAAAGCGTTTCTATGGGCGTTTGAAAATCGCATTACGACGTTTTCGTTTTACAGCGATTTCGCTGGAACAAATTACCGTCATAATGCAAGGCACCACTGTACAGCGATTTTGCTGGAATGTATTATCGTTGTCAAGCGGGGCACCACTGTAATCCAAACCATAGACAAAGCTATGTTTTCAGCCTGTGTGTATAGTACTTGGAGCACTACCATGGAGACCTGTGATATTTTTCATAAGAGGTTGTTCTTGAATGCTTTTTAAAGCTCAAGTTTGAAGCATTGAATTGTACTGTATTTGAAAGGAAAAGAACAAGTGTCATGGATGGCAAATACTAGTCAGCAACAAAGGAGGGGGAGGGTTCCCCCTCAAGCACTGGACAATTAGGACACCATTCAAAAAGGAGGAACTAGAGATAATAGCCAATCCTTCATCAACACTGCCATTGTTTCCCAGCACTTCCTTTCCATGGCTTTATCCATTCATCAAAACACAGGAGTACAGCTTGAAATGAAAATGGAAAAAAAAAAACCTCCCCAAAGCATGGGAAAAATCGCAGCACATTGAACAACAGCAGATCCTCGCAATAATACTCATACCAGTTTCTTTCTTTCTTTCTTTCTTTCTTTCTTTCTTTCTTTCTTTCTTTCTTTCTTTCTTTCTTTCTTTCTTTCTTTCTTTCTTTCTTTCTTTCTTTCTTTCTTTCTTTCTTTCAATATTTTACCCCACCTTTCTCCTTGAAAAGGACCCAAAGCAGCTTACAGCTAAGAGCAATGAATAAAGAGGCACCTTACATCATTAAAAGACAACATTAAAGCCAAGTACAATAAGTATACAATTAAGAAAAGAACCAATGTCACTCTGAGAAATGGAAAACACAAGTAGTACTAAAAATCCAGTCAGAGCAGTAATACATAACAACCCATCTAAAAAATCACACACAAGTCGCTGGTTACTGAGGGAAGGCTGGCCTGAAGGGAAAGGTCTCTGCCTCCTTTTGGAAGGACAGCAAACATGCGGCTGGTCTGGCCTCCTGTGGAAGGCAGTTCTAAAGTCTGGGAGCAACAGCAGAAGAGGTCTTCTCCTCTGTCCCCATCAGATGCACTTGCGAAGGTGGTGGGACTGAGAGAAAGGCCTCTCCTGATGATCTTAACACTGGAACTGACTCATAATGGGAGACACTGTCTTTCAGATAGCTTGGACCCAGGCCGTTTAGGGCTTTATAGATTAAAACCAGCACTTTGAATTGTGCCCAGAAACTGATTGGCAGCCAGTGAACCTGCTGCAGCAGGGAGTTGTTTGATGAATCCAGGAGCCCCCCCCAAAACTGTGCACCTGTTTTTTCAATGGGAGTGTAATCCCGTCCAGTATAGTACTGCATAACATCACAGCAAGTTATATGGAGAAGACTGAACAAGTCAAATGAACAATTGCATCTATGTATACCTACTCCGAAGTAATGTCATTGCTTTCAATCATCTGGCATTTTAAAAATCATCTTAATAAAACCACTGCATTTTGCTACTGGGATATATCATATTCTTTTCCTCCACTTTCCCCTAGTCAATATAATGTATTGGGATAAAAAAAATATTCAATGCCGTTTTTCAGTAAACCATGATGCCAGGAACCAGAAGTGACATACCGTACTTTGGTTGTCAGAAGTTTTCCCCCTTTCACCCTGAAATCCTGGAAGGCGCATGAAATGCACAAGCACCTATAACTCAAAACCTCAAAACCACCTATAAATCAGTACTGCTGACCCACTGTGTGTAGACAGTAACCTGGAATTCACTCAATGGAAGTGTTTTTATCCATGTGATGAGGTACTTGTATTTCAGTGTGATTGTATTGTGTGTGACAGGTTTTGGCACTGGAGTAATTTTGGAAGAAAATTCTCAACAAACCACTTTAGTTGCTCCTTTACATTTTATTTCATCTGTACTCCCTGGATTTCATATCACTGAGCAACAGAAAAGCAAAAGTAATGTTGGCATAATCATTGCGAAGTACCAGAATCACCAACAAGATGGTCTTACAAATTCTCTAAGATAACCACAGCACAAAAGTTGCTGAGGTTGAGGGTTCAAAAGAAGAGAAACCTGGGATTTTTTCCATCAAGGTTTATAAAATTACAGCAAATACATGTGATAAAGCAGCTGACTAAAGTCTGTAAACCCAGTGTCAACATTCCCTACATTAACACATATGGTTCCTCTATTATCTTCTTTTACTTTTCTATACCCTTCACCGACCTCTTGAGTTTTTAACAGTCTTCAACCCTCCCACCTCTCCTCCTCCCCCTTTTGCTTATGCTTGTGGACTTGTCCACGAAAGCTCGCATTAAAATATAATAGTCTTTAAGGTGCCACATGACTTTTTTCCATTTTGTTTTGTTTCTTTGGATTTTGCCTGATATGCTTGCACAGACTAATAACATGCCTACCTCTTCTAAAACGGTGAATTAAGTACAGATTAATAAGTATGTCTTGTTCAGAAATTAATTTCTAGAACAAGGCTGGAATTTCTCTTCATAGTGTTTATTTAAAAAGTGTTTATTTAAAAGAATAGGGCTGATCCCGGGTGGCCCTGCATTCAGTGAAGATGGGCAGCACTTCAGAGTTCTTTGTGGCTACAGGTTTTACATACATTATTACTTTTGGTTAAATTTTTTAGGACTTAAAAAAATCTCTACCTCAAGAAAGAATAAAGGGCTTTGACTTGAAAAGATGCCAAGAACATAACAAAGTCTGCAGCAGGAGATATTTCCTTTTGGCCTCTAATGAATCCCAGCTGGCCTTTCTTGTTGCTTTCCCAGTTGCATCATAGATCAACATACACACACAAGGACAAACTGATTCAACAACACAGCACATCTACTCTAAAACCTGACAGAGTTTTGGCAGCAGAACACGTCAATATTTCAGCATTGCCACCTCTTTTGTCTTTTTTGTGCCTCCCTGGGCTATTCTCCCCCTTTCTCCTTCCCTGCCACAATACTGTGGATTTTCAAAGATGCTTGAATTCTACATTCTTCAGAACGTTCCTTTTCCTATCCCAGAATTATTATTAAATTTTGTATGTATTTTTGTTCAAAGTGCTTAGGACAACCAACTCTGGGACTATACAATAAAGCTAATAAAGAGTCTATAAGCATTAGACAAGTACACACACAGATGCAAGAAGGGGGTGAAAGGGAGGAGTACACTGTACGTTTGTCCCCATTTGGTTCAACAACAGTAGAGACAGAAAAAGAAGCCTGAGGGTCAACCATGAATGAATTAACAGAGATAGTAGATTAAGTCACCAAGGCGTATCTAAAAAAATTAAGTCAGTTTTCAAGGTGAAGGAGCATGTATGTCTAGGCAGGAATATATATATGGTTGTTGTGGGTTTTTCGGGCTTCTTGGCCGTGTTCTGAAGGTGGTTCTTCCTAACGTTTCGCCAGTCTCTGTGGCCGGCATCTTCAGAGGACAGCAAACTGTGCTGAATATATATATACTTTATATTTCTTTGTAAGCAACTCGGTAAGTCCAAGCATCACTTTCATGTTGTTGCTGTTACATGCTGTCAAGTCGGAACCAAGTTATAGCAAGGTTTTCAAGGTAACTGAGATATTTAAGGAGTGTTTTTACCAGTTTCACTTCCCCAGTTCATTTCCACAGCTGAATGGGGATTCAAACTCTGTTCTCCAGAGTCCTAGTTAGTCACTTTATCCACTATACGGCACTGGTGACTTCCTTAGCATCCCTTAATTTTAATTCACAAGCAGAAGACAGTAAATATCTTTGATTACATATTGTAATCAATCATTAATATAATTTATATTAAGTAACAAAAAATGTTGCAGCCTTAATAGCATTTGTCCTCATACCACCAAGTAGGAAGACTATTTACTATGGAAGTAGGCAACTTTAGAAGGTAGAGTGGAGTATTATAGGTCCTAGGACTGCCTGAAAAATGCACGGACTGAAAAATATGTGTGTATATTTTTACACACAGTAGAAAATGGGTAGAAACACACCTCCAAGTCAATGTTATGATTACTATGTGGCATATGGTTACACACAGTCATGAAGTTTACTGAATATTGTCTATGGCACAACAACTAGCTCCAGTTATTTCACATACTTTTATTTTTACAATCAATCATTGTAAAGAAGCATTTCTCCTATAACTGCATGCTCTTCTGAAGCAAAAACAAACAAACAAACAAACAAAAACAGCACTGGAGTTTTCTCATTCTGTACTAGCCCAAAGCAAGAGCCCTCATGGGTCACAGCAGGCCAGATAGCACAGCACCTAGGGAAGCCACTTGTTCAAATAAGGTCTAACACAAGAGTGAAGACTTTTAACGCTTCAGTCCAGAGACTTCCTTCCTACAAAGCTGAAAAACAGAAAGGGACAGGCTTCTGGAGGCAGCACTTCTTCATGTCTCCACAGAAGACTGCAATCAGGTAACTAGACAGCAAGGAGCACCAGAGGTATCTTGTAACAGACAGTAACTTCCCAGGAGATGATCTGCTTACAATGCAAAATAATAATTTTAAAACCTAGAAAGCTATCTCTGCTAGTCAAGAATACTAACATGTTCTGAAACTATCTCCAGGGCAATACAGGCATGGGTGGATTGTAGATAACAAAGAATGAAAAAGACATGATTCCTGAAATTGTCAGAAGAAGAGCACAAGTATCTCTGAACTGAGATACTGAGGATATTCTAGATGTATTTCACCTTCTAGTTTAGACATCTAGTAAATTTTCTGTTGATTTCCAATGCCTGCCATGTCCAGATTTTACTGAGTTTTTTTCTAGCCCAATTTATAGAGGGAATATTAGTTTTAATGTTCATCTGGCACCGTATTAATGAGTACTGTTGGGAACAGAGCCAGTAAATATACATAATGTTTTAAAATTATGGATGAGAATGGAATTCCTGAAACACAATTTCAAACTTTGTTCCTTTGCCTCACTAGTAATGTGTCAGTCAGTGGGTGAATCAGTGTAGACTATAGTATGTGTAGGTCTGAGCTGCTTCTAGCAAGAGTTTCCAGCTTCATAGGGTTTCATTCTGAATAATATAAGAGTACTAAACATAGTGCCTAAGTTAAGGACACTGAAGACTAGTACTTACATTGTAATAGTTACTTTTTCTACCATGCTTTGGGCATTGTCACATTAAACAATAAGATGTAATGACAACAATCCCTATTTAGACATTAAAAAAAGCAGTAACTTGAAAGTAGGAGTGAAGAATATTGTAGCTCCATCTCCTCCCTGTTGCTGTCTCCGTGCAAAGAACAGTCTGAAGCGGACACAGCCTGTGAAGCCACTCCACCTGACCAGCAACCCTGATTTTTCAGGACCTCCAATTATGTAGCACAGTCTTCAGGCAGTCCCCTTCTCCATGGAGACACTAAGAGGCATGGTGTGGGCTTAGACCTCTCTCCCTGCTCACTTCCAAACTGGCCACTTTTGGAACACTTGAGGAGGGCTACACATTTAAAAAAAAAAGTCACTCTAACATTGCTCGTTCATATATTGTGGCAAAAGAGTTCCTCAGTCATTTCCTGTTGTGTATAAATCTTTCAGCAGTAGTTCAGAGATGCAGAAGGAAGCTCTAACCAAGCCTTAAATGAGTGAATTAGAAAAGCAAACCTCTTGAGGTTTGAGGCAGAAAAGTGTCCACTCATGTAATCACATACCTGAGAACACTCAAATTTGCCAGTATTGCAATGTCAACACTTGGCTTCTCACCATGCTGATGACTAGCTTCATCCCTCAAAATGCCAAAAACAGGAAAAGACTAAGCATACCATATGTTTGTGATACACTGTATCCAAGGAATAACAAAGAAGAAAAAATTGCCTGTTTCCTCTTGCATTAACCTGCTTTGCAGCAAATTAAGTGCCTTCCTGACTAGTAGATTTACTGCCAAGGAAGCTGTTCAATCTTCCGTTACAAACAGCAGTCTGAGTATTGTACTTTCCCCAATTAGCAAAGAGGATAAAAGCAGAAGGAAAGAAACAGCAGGGCAATGGTGGGATACTGGGTGTGTGCAAATGGAGACCAGGTCTTGAGAGAATACAAGAAGCCACAGTGGGGGAGAAAGAAAAATTATACATATAAGAAGATAGCACAGAAGGTGAAAGGTTGACACAAGATTCCACCAGCAAACCCTCTTTACTGCATTAAACTAGGTCAGGACATTAGTAAGTCAGCAACAGTTTGGATCAGTTTTGAGCAACTTTAATGTACCATCCATCTGCCTTTGTTATGGGATAAACCACAGTCAGAGGATTACTGTATTGTGCAACTTACATACATAGAAGCAAGTCTCTGTCTGTATATCAGTTTGTTGATGCATCACACAAACACAGATTTTCATTAAAATTGGGTCCTTATTTTAGGGTGGTCTCACTTAAAACAGAGGCTATGGAGTGAACACAACAGAGAGAGGGAGAGAGAGCAATGGAAAAGGAAAAAAAAGAAGAAAGACAGAGGCCATTAGGGTGAAAGTGAGACTCATGAGACTGTAACCTAAGCTAGGTTTTGGCTTGTTATATATAAAGATAACAAAACCATACTAAATTAATTAAAATGGAATACCAACTATTCCACACAAATGAAATAAAGTTGTTCCATTTTTTAAATCAACTCAACTGTGTTTCCATGAGATATTAATTTGAAGCATCTAAAGGTGTAATTAGTGTGCATTAAGTACCCCAGGAAATTTTATTATACAGCAGAAATACATTGGAGAGGTCTCTTAAAACTATCATCCACACAAGGCGAATCTCCTCATACAGTGAAAGAAAGCAAGATTTCTGTTTTTCTCAATGAAGTTCAACACCTAACAAAGAAAAGGACTTGGTTCTTGTCATGATCCCCTTAGCCCCTAAATAAGGAACCTTTCCACAACCCCAAAATACTTCTGAGATAAAACACATTCTTGGAGCCTGCTATATCTCAGCCAGGCAGCCCTACCTTTTCCACAGACCAGCTCCCCTATTTGGACCAAATCATCAGCATCACCATTTACATCTACAGGCAGAGAAATAGGCCTGTGTTCTAAAAGGACATGCCAAGGAGGAATTTTCTAGCCAGTTAAAAGTCATGAAATTTGGCACTTTTTGCCAGGAATGAACTCAGATCTGGCTCCCCACAAATGGATAGCAATCAAATCCTTGCATTCTCCAGTGGAATGAATGCCATTTTGAAAATGGTGTCTCCAGACTCCTGGATAGTGAGCTTAATTTCTGCACCAATAAGAGTGGATACTGGGATGAGTACTAGATCCAAAATAGGGCTGAGCTCACCCAGGGCAAAGATGCTGTCATCCTGACACTTCACTTCTAGCTGAAAGCTGTACCAGAAAAGCTCTTATAATGATGCAGTGGGCCAGTGAAGAGTGATATTCTCTCCCTAAAACAGCTCAACATCCAATTTGAAATGTTCAAAGGAAAAAAAAAACCCTGAGAAGTAACTAAAAAGAGATGATGTGTGGAAACCACCACATATCTGATTATTCAACCTTCAGAAGCTACTCTGGGCCACTGTGGCAGAAAGATATACCGTCGCCTTGCTACTAAGAGGCAGATGTCAGCAACAGCCATACTTCTATATGGCAGGAAATGGATACAAAGAGAGAGAGAAAAATGCTCCTTTACTGCCCAACAGGGAGTTAAGAGGCCTGCTTGGCTCCCAGCCTTCCCACAGGCATGCTGCTGCCCTATACTGTTAAAAGAAAAGGGGAAAGAAAGGATCAGAAACAGGAAAACAACTCTTTGCTAACTTTATTAATACATGTAATAAACTTTGTCACGTGGCTGGCCGAGCTCTGCTTGCTTCAGCATCCTGTCTTTCCTGTCTCTCTAACACTCTTCCCCCTTTCTCCTCCTCCTGCCTCCCATATTTGAAGTTGTAGCCTTAATGCTGTAGCTGAAACCACAGGACCCACTGTTTTGTTACATACCAGTGTCATTCCTAATCTCTTACTGATTAAGTTCTGCTGTTTGAATCACTTTCTGAGGCACCGTGTCGTATCTCAAGAGAATACTCTCTCTCTCTCTCTCTCTCTCTCTCTCTCTCTCTCTTACTTTTTTGGACTACAACTCCCAGAATTCCATGACCAGAACGACTAAGAGTGAATGACTGATTTCATCACAAAACAATCTCTGCAAACAGTGGCGTGGGGGTGGGGGAGGTATAATTTTTATTTAATCAGCCACACATTTCTAACAGACAAGCTCATAACAATTTTTCAAAAGCTGAGATTTTGTTTTCACAGTCTGCAGAAGCTTGGGAAAACAGCCACACAGAAAGCCTCCTCATATGTCCATTTACTCTGCTGACAACAGGTGCCAGCTAAGGCTCAAAGGAAGGCACGTTTTGCACACACACTGGCAGCACAGGGACGTGGATGTTAAAACCCCCCACACACAAGGAGGCAACTGGAAGGGACTTGCACCACAGTGGGAAAGTGATTGTGCAAATTTACCAACAGGAAGAAGATTTCACAAGCCAGCTATTTGTGAGCTTGTTGTACCTAAACTCATATTGTGGCTACTAGGAAACTAAGCCATGGGATTACTTTGCCCGGTATTTATTCCTAGCCTAGCATTTGTCTCTTGCTTAGGTAATTGATTTGTAAAACCAGATAAGACTAAAGCAGCAAAGTCACCGTGCACTTTACCACCTCAGAAGCAACCATCTGTTCCTCTGCGCTCAAATTATCTGAGCAGTAAGGATGCCACAAGGAAGTGGACAGGAACCAAAACGATCACTGGCACCACTCACTTTCAGAGTGGTTTAATTAGAAGTGACCCACATGAGAGCTGTTCGTTTCACACAAATGATACCGCACACCATTCTGATCCAACACTGCTTGGGATCTCAACAGCAACCACATTGGGTGAAAGAGAATTGCTCAGTGCTATCACATCCTGGGTGGACGCAAGGTGGGAATGGGAGTTATATTAAGATAGAGGCAGCCTGTGAAACAGTTCTTCAGAATTCTGCTGGATGGACGACATTTTTCCAATCTATAATGAACACAAAGATTTCATACTCAGGAACTGAATTCTCAATATATATGGTGGCGGACAAGCCCTGGGAGACCTCCCTGGGGGTCCCCGCTGCCGTCATCGGCACCTTCGGACCTCTCAAAGGGCTCCCCCCCCCGACATCGGAGGAAGCCGTTTGAGAGCTCCGAAGGCAAAAGGACAGGGAGAAAGGGCTGGAAATTCGAATTGCCCGCCCTTTCTCCCTGCCCTTTTGGGTTTGGAGCTCTCAAAGGGCTCCCCCCCCGACATCAGAAGAAGCCCTTTGAGACCTCCGAAGACAAAAAAGCAGGGAGAAAGGGCTGGAAATTCAAATTTCCAGCCCTTTCCCCCTGCTTTTTTGCCTTTCGAAATGCTGGAACGGATTAATTCTGTTCCCATGCATTTCAATGGGAAAGGGTACTTTGACTTACGAATTTTTCGATGTACGAACGTCATTCTAATACGGATTACGTTTGTAAGTTAAGGTACCACTGTAGGTGATAAACAGTTTGCAAGTAATTCACTAATTGTAAATACACTGTTTCCCTAATGAATTTTTAGGTACTTTATATTATATTACACGACTCTCAAACAGTAACACACAGGATTCCACTTGTGGTATCACTGTAATATTTTAGTTATTTTCATATTATATTATTATATAATATATTATATATTATTTTTATATTACAGATTATGTTGCCTCACTAGATGGTGGAGGAAGAATATCAAATAGTTGAAGCAGGAACTTATGCTATCTCATCTGTTGCAGGTACTGAGCTGACACTGAGTTGGATGGGAAGAAAGCTACTTGTAGCATTGAGATGTTTCAGAAGTAACTAAGAAAAATTATTCTAGGGTGTTTTTTTAAAGGAAATTGAGATGTGTGTGTTTTTTTTAATGCGTCTCTAACAGTTAATGAACAACTTCTGGACAAAGAGGTGGTCTTATAACTATAGTAGCAACTAACTGTTTTTAAAAGCAATTTCCTAATCTTTGAAAACTACCTAGTAAATGGTGTCCCAAGCCTGTAAACAAAGCATTTCTCAACACATAAATTGTTAAGCATGTGACTCACCTCAAGGAGAGGAATTCTAAAGAGCGAGATGTCATAAGAATTAAAGAGTGAAGTTATCACTGTGCATATCACTCTCCTGAAAGAAGCCACTGACAAAGCTAAGAAAAGATGTTTTGGGGATAGATCTCTCAGAAACTCAGTCAGCTGTAGCTCCCCAAAATAACCTATCCAAATTCCAATTCAGAGCAGGGCACACACACCCTGTCCTTGTAGTGAATATTGGGTCAAATGAGTGGTCACTGAGTAGTTGATGGTAGCACTCATCTCTGGTTTACCTGATGTGTGTATCTGGGCAGTCAAGATACTACCATTTAGTTCAACAATTCAGATTCAATAGCAGCAGCTTACATGAAAAAACATAAATACAATAGCATTCCTTGATGCTTCTGAAGGAAGGCAAGAAAAAATGTCATTCTTTATCTAGCATTTAGAAGCATACAGTAGCTAACATGCAGAAGTACTGTATATCTGATGTCTTTATTATACGGGGAGCCATTTTGAGTCCCAGGTGGAAGAGAAAGGTGGTCAATAAATTACTTACATACATACATACATACATACATACATACATACATACATACATACATACATACATACATACATACATACATACATACATACATACATACATACATACATACATACATACATACATACATACATACATACATACATACATACAATGTCCATGTTAGGAAAGTTTAAAAGGAAAAAAAGTTTATGTAAGTTTAATTTGGTAGCACCAACTGGAAGAGTTGCAGAAGTGGCTTAGAAACATATAAGGACTTTCATCATCCCAAATTTTTATAGGCATGAGATGCCACCAAAGTACAACAGGAGGACTTGAATCCCTACAAATTCCAAGTTACTTTTTGGAACCATAATTTCGAGATGGTCTCAACCAGCAGGGAGACATGCTGTTCACATTCAAAAAAGTGACTCCTACACTCTGTACCTGCGCAGCTGAAAGACACGGATGAAACTTCATGGAGGTTTTAAACCTGACTTTCACCTGCATCAAATATTTTACCACAATTAATAACAACCTCACCTGACTTTGACTATTCTGTGAAACCTGCAATTCTAGAAAATGCCTCCCCAGAACACACATAAGAATATATGAATTAGAAATACAAGAGAAATCTGCTGAGTATCCACACCCAGGACCTTCCACACACCCTGCAAAATGTAACAGAAGAGGACACCTTTGTTCTATTAATCTAGCCTGTTTTGTTAGCATCCTTATGAGGATTCGTAATGTAATCCAAGGTAGTATACTTCATCCTTTAAGGCAATGTGAATTTAAAACATCCCTTCTTATGTCTGACTCCTCCAGAGCTGTTGGTAACAGTTTGAAGTACAGTGGTGCCTCGCATGACAACATTAATTCGTTCCGAAAAAATCGCTGTCGAACGAAAACGTCATCATGCAATTTAAAAAAGCCCATAGAAACACATTAAAACCAAATTAATGCGTTCCTAGGTGCTTAAAACTCACCGTCCAGTAAAGATTCTCCATAGCGCGGCCATTTTCGCTGCCCGCGCAATGAGGAATCCGTGCCAGAAAACAGCGGGCGGCCATGTTTTTCACCCGGCGGCCATTTTGAAACCGTGATCAGCTGTGTATGAAAATCATTGCTTTGCGATAATCGGTTAGCGAAACAGGGGACCAATCATCGCAAAGCGAAATTCCCCAATAGGGAACATCATTTTGAGATAGCTTTTGCGATTGCAAAATCTTCGTCATGATGCGATTTTGCCGTCAAACGGAGCGCTCGTAATGCAAGGCACCACTGTATATCATTTCTATTATTGATTCCTCAGCTCTAGTCCTTTTCTCTTTCTCTGCCCATCTCATAGCACATTCCTTCAGGTTCCTTTTGTTATCAGTGTGCTCTCCGTTGCTCCATTATACAGCCATTCCGCTCTAACATTAGTTTGCTGCTGAACGTGGGATACCTAGGTAAAACAGTTGTTCTTGCAAATCTAAACATTAAATACACCAATCTGCAAATCTTAAAATTAAATATACAAATCTTTTGGGCACACCATTCCTACATGAATTAGCATACAGTGATATTGCAAAATTAACACGAAATAGGATTTTTTTCCTCTCTTTAAAATTCTTGGATTTCCTTCCAGTGGGATTAACCACTAACCAAGAATAACTATTACTAAATGAATCGACGTAAGAATATATTCTTAATCCTGAGAAGGCTTAATCAGTGAACAGGATCTCTGGAAATAATTTTCTCAGTTTTGAGACGTGCCTACCTTTGCTTGGATTACTATATATTTTCATACTAACTCACAAAGGACATTACTGTCTGCAACATTTCCAAACAGGAGACATTTGCTTGTCTAGTGAGACGCCACATTTGGAAACACTGCACTGGGCGTTCTTCTACAACAAGGACTCTCTAGAAATGGACTTCCTTTGCCTGCAAATGATTGTTGGAATCTGAGAAACTGATTTTTTTGAAAAAATATGTAGTGGTTTTCAAAAAGTGCATGAGGTTTCAAGAACCCACCTACAACACAAACAGTAGTTCCCTGCCTGTCTGCATTATACTACAATTTTATTAGCATGGGAATTTTTCCAAGTTTCATTATGTAAGAATAAGAAACAGCAGTAGCCTGTCAAAACTCCGCAACAGTACTTCAGACAGCCAATATTTACCTGAGATTTATACAGGCTAAGGAGTGGACTGGAGGAGGGTCAAGCAGTTCAACTGGCACAAACTTTCAAAATATTTTGGAAATGAAAAAAGAAAAGCACATTAATGTAATAATATAATAATTTTAGAACTGCAAAGCTGGAGGGACTCTATGAATTATCAAGTCTTATAACACAAGCCCTCAGAGAAATAGCTATACAAAACCTGATCAGATGTTAAAATTAATTATGTTTACCATTTCCTCCTTCTTTCTGATGATTATCTATATACAAAACATGCTCACAGAGCCTCTTTACAGAGTCATGATTGGGAAAGCTGGTGTTAGTACAAAAGTTAGTAGACTCCAGCTTATTTTATTTATTTATTTATTTATTTGATTTGTATCCTGCCCATCTGGTCTATGCGACCATTCTGAGCGGCCTTTTGCTGAATAAGTTGCTCCTGAGAGGAACATTCATTTTAATTATTTTATAGGGCTTTGAGATTTTATCTAGGGAAGTACTGTGGAAATGGCACTTGTTGGGGGGGGGGGAATAATCTCTGATTATTGGACCGTACCAATTGAGGGGTTATCAGGAAGTGGGGTGCAACAATATTTGGACAGTCACAGATCCTTCCACTCTCTTCTATGCAAATATTACACTTTTCCAGAAAGTGACAGCAATAAATTTCACAATATGATCATTTCTCCCTCTCAAAACCTGAAAGAAAGCTAAGCTCTCCTTGTGCGCTTTACAATGAAGGCAGTGTATGAATGAGACAGACACAAGACATCTTACAGCTATTTTTCAGGAAAAGGCTAACACACACACACCCCGCCCAAACATTTGCCATTTCCACGGTACTTCCCTAGACAAGATCTCAAAGCCCTATAAAATAATTAAAATGAATGTTCATCTCAGGAGCAACTTATTCAACAAAAGGCAAGACAGTACAGATACTAACCAAATGGATCCTGGAATATTCTTATGTGGAATACTCATAAAAGTTGAGATACTCCATCTGCAGCGTCAATCTCAAGCAGACAAACGTGCTTTTACATGTGCTTTTACTCCTTGAGGTGACATTTCTTCTTGACATAATGCTTTCTATGGTTGCATGGCCAGCCTGAGTGAGGCACTGAACACTGAAGTTTCTTCTATGACATTTCCACAAACAAACCCACTTCTGTGCCTGCTATATGTACAACCATCAAAAAACTGCTTAACTTTAATTACAAAGTTAAGAAAGCTGGCTGCAGGCAATAGAAGCTGATGCCAAATAAAATGTGTTATTATGTGGGCATGAGCTAACAGAAGCTTTCTTAATGTGGGACAAGATTCTTTATTGTTTTAATTGCAAAAATTCTTATTCCGCAAGGAATATCCAGTGCGTTATCATACTGAAGCACAAAGGCACATTTATGGTAACCCTTCTCAAAGTTTCTTAAGCATGCTCAGCAGTAGTTCCTTTATTCTAGCTACCTAGCTAGGTAGTTTACTGAGTTGGATACCTGGCTGCAGAGCCAGAAGCTGGATATTCCTTGCTGTGCTTTATAGGAGAAGAGCCACCCTATGTGGCCTTGGACAAGCCCTACAGGGTCCCCAGAAGAAAAGAACGATAAACTACTGTTGAATACTTTATGTCCAGGAAACCTTGAGAAGACTTTCTATAAATAAGAATCTACCTGACAGCAAGAAATTATAATTATCTCATGGATACAGGTCCACATCCACAGAGTACTAGTAAATTCTGAAGTTCAGGCTTTCCTCCTTTCCTCTCCAGCCTTTAGCACCACCAAAAAACCCCTGCTATCTGTGATCTCTTGACCCTCTTGAGGACTTTCATTCTGTAAGAAAAATGACCCCACTACATTATTGCTAAGCTCAGTGGAGACAGGAAAGCATAAGAGGGTGATGGCAGATGATGGCCCCAGCTAATTAAGAAGCCTCAGTGCTTCAACCCTGCCAGTTCTGGCTTCACTACAATACTGACCTCCTGAGTTCATACTAGTGCTGCAGAGCAAACACATTATGGCATGCAGCAGCACCTAACTATTGTCACTGCTGGCTCTATAAATCCACTGGCCAAACAGAAATGATATCTGAATTTCACACCCACGGAGACTTGAAGGCAAGGGATGAATTAGAAGCCACAGAGACTAGTGCAGGGGCGGGCAACTACAATGCATCTACAATCCAATTCTCCTCTGAAACCCATGAGGATCTGTGTGCGCACACACACATGCATGCACACGTGTGTGTGTGCATGTGCGTGTGTGCATGTGTAAACCCTCCCCCAATTCCAGGGTAGCAGGCCATTTTAGATTACAGGAATGTCCTGCCACATCCGTCCCTTTAAGATTAAAGTACTGTACAGTGTTTGTCACTTTATGAAATCACATCCACTCTTGAGTTGACTGTACTTGATTTGGGCCTCTCAATCTATTGCTCCTGATCATCCTTCTTTCTGACCTGCCCATTCCCTCTCCAACTCATATCTCTTGTCAGCTCCCATACCAGCAACATTACAGTTACTAGCTCCCACTGGTGCTCTCACTAGAATCACTGGACCAGCCTCAGTCTGGGATTTACAGGCCATCAAAGGTACAAACACAACCAAAGCTTGGTAATGATCCCCCTTTCCCCTTTGGCCCAGGGGTGGACTCTGTGACAGCACTCTTCCCTCCACAACCCTGCCCCTCCCCCAGTGCCCAAAAGAGAGTTAGGAGGACTCGTTGAACTTCCAACTGCTGATACCTTTGATTATTCTCAATTAGACACAGATTTATTCCTTCCCTGCCTTCCTAATCTCTTCTTATAATTTATGTCCTACAGCAGTGGTTTCCTGTCTTGGGTAACTCAGGTGTTCTTTGGCTGCAATTCCCAGAAGCCTTCACCACCAGCTGTGCTGGCCAGGGTTGCTGGAAGTTGGAGTCCAAGCGCACCTGGGTTACCAGAAGTTGGGAACCACTGCTCTACAGTTTGAGAATCAACCATTTTCAGCAGTCATTCCCAACGCAATTTTTCCCCAAGTACAAGGCCATTTATCATTGACTGTTGGCCATACTTTTCGGGGCTCATATGAGTTGTAAACATTGGGAGGCAGGCAGGTTAGGGATGGTTGGTTTACAGGGAAACATTTCATATTCTTCTAGACCACTGCTCTATGTGCTATCTGGGCTCAAGGATGGCATTAAGCACGTACCTCCCAAGGATGAGTCTTTGCCTTATACAGTATTCCAGCTCAGCAGCGGAACCACTAGGTAGTTCTCTAGAGTCTCTTGGACTTCTCTCTCTCTATATATATATATTTTTTTAAAAAGGAGATGTGTCTGACCTCCTATGGTTGCTCTAAGTAAGCATGGATTCAGGAAATGATGTTTAATCTCCTGGTTTTTGCCCATTGTTTTTTCTCCAAAGTAGTCTTAATTCTTCAGCATACAATAGAATTCATTGATTTAAAATAAACCCAATCTCATCCGCAATCAAGGGAGTCTAGCCTTAGTAGCATATAGGACCATGGACTAGCTCACCAGACCCAGTCTGTGTCAAAACAAAAACTGGTGCTTGTCCCACCCTTTTGTAGACACTACAATAGAATCCTAGTCCAGGTCCATGACAGTATTTGTACATTTCTATTTCTTGCAAAAATAAAATAAAAATTATCCAGGAAACGCAAAGGTCAAGACCAGGTCATAGACCAAATGGTGTAGAAGAAACTGGACAGTGTATGGCCACAGCAGCAGCATTCTGTGGACTCAGGACTCTGCTTTATTTTTATTTTTCCCAGCCACCAGAAGAAAGCCTTAATCTCATCAGTGAACAGAGTGGCCTCCTAAGGTAGCCACAGGGAAAGGAGTGAGCGATGATGGAAACAGTCTTCTATGATGCCTTCATAAAAGAAAAATGAACAGAGTCTGCTCTTTTTTAAAAAAAAAAACTTCCCTTCTCACCTTACCTCCTCTCTGGACCTGAAATTAGTGATGCTGAAACCACACAGATTACTTAATCCATGACTTTATAGAAGGGAAGATTCATTTTAACATAAAGAGCAAACTCTCCTTTTCCAGCTCAGCATTTTCCTAATATTTTCTTCATGATTCTTTTTCTTTCCCCACTTCTAATTGTGACATGTGGATGGTGGATTTAACAAGAGTAATCTCTCTGTGTGTGTCTGTGTGTGTCGGGGGGGGGGTGCTCCTCCTTTTAATACTTTGGGTACTTTGCTTCAAAGATGGTTCCCCCAGAAATGCACAAACATCCCTAATTTGATTCTTATTTACACAGTCGTCTAAAGATACATACTACTAAAGATTTGCATTATCTGCTGTTCTACTTAAGCTGCACTTGTTGCTAGTTAGTTCAGGGTGCTTTATTAAAAAAAGAAATTATGAACTCTGGAGTTACAGTATCTCTACTCAGGAGTGATCCTCCCATGCAACCTTAGTTTACAGGACTGCAGCTCTGCCTCATCTCCCTTGTTGCTTTTGTCACCCTCAACACATCAGTGTGCATCTGCAAAGAAAAGCCTTCTGCCTCCATGGGAGGGGTGGTGTCTCCTCAAACTGCTTTTTCTATAGTTCTAATAGGTTATGGATATAGGAAGCTCTTTTTCACAGACAGGAACCTTCCAGTTGTAAAATGGGGGCAAGAGTGATTTAAGGGACTTGGATGGAACTAGTACATTTATGGTTGTTCTCTTCCTCACACAGAGACAACAAAGAAGATGTCTGAACAGGGCTAGTGCAATGGTAGGTAATTTCTGGCTTTCAAGAAGTTGTTGACTACAACTCCCATCATAACAGACTTACTGGCTTTGCTAGTTGATAGGTTCCCCTCCCGGAACTACAATAATCCTACATATGTTTTCTTCAAAATAACCCTCCGAGTTGTTAAGTACTTGAGAATCGCAGCATAAACTCTCTGAACCCGCTATGTCTTAGAGTATTTGTGTAGAGGACAACTTTCTGGATTTTACTGCTAAAGACCCTATTCCATTTCACCTTTCAAAAGTTTCTAAATGGGAAAAAAGTATAGGTATAACACTATAGTGGACATCTCAGAAACTTCTATTTTTATTATATTTCTTACAATATTTTAGAGTTTTTGTAATATCTGATGTTATGAAGCTTTTTAAAAAATGTTCTGTTTCTATGCTGATTTCATGTCAACATCTGCTTAGCAGGAGACAGATGTGCTGTTAATCATCTCACATTACATTGAACCTCAAAATTTATCACTTTACTACCAAAATTTTTTTTACTCAGTTTATCATATTATCTCTCCCTCAAGCCCACAAAAAATTGTTAGAATGAAGGACCATCTGCCAACCATTCTTTGAAGGTATTACCCCCACTCTAAATTAAAATAATTTCTCAGCTGGTAGATCCCATGGACCAACTATTTGTTCGCCACATGGACTGGGAATTAAATTACCACCTCTCTCTCTTTGGTACTATGCCACAAACTCCATTCTCCAGTCAGTACTCTTATTTTCATGTTTTATCTCTCTTGCCTTTGTTGTCTCTCTGAAGCCTTAACAAGCAAAGGGGGGCACGCCACTGACAGGTACTCTTTAATTAATTTGGCTTCCATTGACAAGACATCCTTTCAACTATCTTAAAGTATCTATGCAAGGGGCACAACAACCGACTATTCTCTAACGAGTATTGTCTTTCAGCTGACAGATTCCCATCTTTATCCAGGGTTCCTTGTAATTGTTTTTACCCTCCTTTCAAAATATGCTTGTATGGTATTTCTCTCATCCACCAAGCCAAACCCACCTCTGCCCCTATTTTTTTTAAAAAAAAGGGCAAAATCGCAATTTAACAACTCAAGCCCCTTGAAGGAGCCACTCCGCTTCCTGACCTCTGCCGGCTACATTACTACGGAGGCAACTTCTCCTCTTTCTCCCTGGGCTTTACTGTCTGACAAAATGACTAAAGGGGAAATGTTTAAGGGCTCAGGATTCCAGGGTGAGCTAATACAGGATGCCTTTGGTTGCTGGCGGGGCGGCGGCGGGTGCGTGCGGAGATGAAGGGGACGCCTCCTAACCTCGCTCCCCCGCCTCCTTAAATTTAAAAATGGAATGAATGTTACCATTTTTGGACATGAGTTTTGCACAAGCCCAGCCCCAAACCGCAACATTTAAAAACTGAAGTGAGCGAGCATCCCGCGGGTGAAGAGATATCGGTGGGGTGGCCGAGGGAAAGAGAGGGCGGCTTTCCTGCCAAAAAGCCATACAGTGATCAAAGAGAGGGAAGGGGTGGGGTGGGAGTATGGGGTGGCCTTCGAGCCATCAATGTGATATCTCAAGATAACAGCAAGATTTTCGAAACACTCGGGGAAGGGGAAAGGAAAGGCGACAGAGTTTGCGACTGGCCGAAGCGTGGCCGCCCACTGAGCTATTTGACTTTCTCAAAGACGACTTGACTTCAGATCTCCTCTTTCCCGATCTTCGCCTGCGGCCATCTCGAGTTCAAACCCCGACTTCGCCCCCTCTTTCCTTGTTGGCGGGCAACTCTCCCTATTCTGGAAGAGGAAGTGCTCCCCGTCAGAATACGGCACTCTGAAACAGGAACGAACACACGTTACCTGCACACCAGCCCCTTCCGCCCTTTTCTGGGGCGAGAAAGAGTGCAGCCCCCAAAAGGACCGAAGTCGCGGCCAACGACAAAAAGGGCGAAGCCAACTCTCTCCCCCCCCACCCCATCATCACCACCCTCACGCCAGGCACTTCCCTGGTCGAACAACGAACGGCTTTTTGGGTCGCTGGCGTTGTGAAACGCCGGAGGAGCCAACTCGAGACAGCCTGGCTCCCGGCGGCCGGTCGGGAAAAAAAAACATCTGTTGCTTCAGAAGCCGAGGAGGAGGAGGAGGAGGAGGAGGAGGTGGTGGAGGAAAAGGGAAGGCAACTTCGGAGCCACCGCCGGGTTGAGCAATCCAACGGCTCCCTTTGCTTACCACCCACCACAGGCTTTCATGATCGATCCTGTTATTTCAGCAACAGATCATCCCCTCCCAACTCCCGCTGCACGTCACCTCCGCTCTTTTCCCCAGCAACCTGATGCCTGCTGATCTTCACATTTCCCCCACCCTAAAAAAAGGCATTAAAACACACACGAGCCTACAAATAGATAAGGTTTAAACTTACAACGATGCTCTGGTCCCAAAGGAACCGACCGTGATTACCTCCCGCCTAGCCCTGGCCGATGCCACAACTTCAACCAATGCTTCATAACTATTTGGAAGTGGTTCCCCCCCCCCTTTTGCATTAACTCTCGCCAGTTGTTGTGCCTCATGAGCCACGCATGGCATTATTCCGTGCCAGATTGGGTGGCGGGGGGAGAGGGAAGGAGAGACGAGGCCGGGGGGGGGAGGGAATCTCCCCTGGAGACAAATCCTTCATCAGGCGTAGCCCAGCGTTGCCAACCCCCTCCTCTCTCCAAAGGTCTGGGGCATAAATGGAGACAGAAATGAAAGACGAAATTATTAGATGCATTAAGACGGTGGTAATAAAGAGGAGGCGTCCTAGCCGGATCCTGTAAAGCCATCAGGGACGACGGCAGCAGCCGTGGGCTCTGGGTCCCTGAAGCAAGGGAGCTCAGCGACGGGGAGGGGGGAGACCGCGAACACGGGAGAAGCATGTGTGCGCACATGCATTCTCCTACCTACGCGGTGCTCAACGAGATGCTCATATCCGAGTCCCTTCGTGCGTCCCTCCCTCCTTCCGTCTCTCCACGCGGTGAAAACACCTCTCCCCGCCGATCCATTCCCTTGCAGCAGCCTCTGGCCATACCCTTCCCCATCCTGGAGGCTGGAGGCGGGGGGGGGGGAGGAAGGCGGGATAGAAAGCTGAGATCCGGCATTACCTTTCTCTGCTGCTTTTCCCAAGCCGGATCCAAAAGAAGATCCCTGTCCCAGTCCTCTTCTGGCTGCATATAGTCATTGGTTTGCTGAGAATCATAATGATCCATGCCTGCGCGGCTTCCGTCCTTTGATTTCTGGGGCTGCTGCTACTCGAGGCTGCTGCTGCTTCTCCGCCTCCTCCTCCTCTTCTTCCTTCTCTTAAGCGCCGCCGATCTCGAAAGCTCCTGCTGAAGCACAGCGACAGCACCGGAGAGCGAGTGGAAAAGGCAGCTCTCTTTGCCAGCTCGCAACCCAATCTTGCACACACCAAAGAGGGAGGAGGGAGAAGCGAAAGCAGCCCTACCTCCGGATTTAGCTTATTGGCTGAGGAGAGTTGTCTAAAGTTCATTTTCGAGGGTCGCTCTGGCCTCCATTGAATCCCTCGAGTGTCAATCGCAACTTCCAGCAGCTCCCATAGGTCGATTTAAGAGTGCCCCCCCTCCTGCTTCTATCGCCTTAACACATGTGACGTCTGCATTTGATCTGCTTCGAAGGAGCGGGGTTGTGACGTTTCCCTGGAAATGGGGGGATTTTTCAATCCTAGCCGAAGCTGCTGAGAAGACAAATATATGGAATTCACTTTGTGTTACCCATGCTTTGCTTTGTTTTTTCTTCTTCTTCTAAGCAATGCAAGGAATGTGGGGAGGGGAAGAAAGCGGGAATCACCTCTTCCCCCTTCTCTTCCTAGGTAAGTTTGTACATGCAAATGAACTACAGGTCCAAAGTTCATCGTTCAGCACGGTGTTACTGACAAACTATGCTTTCAGGTAAACTGGAGCCAAATTCACACAAATACACACATCCATTCATTCAAATGCTTTTTCCCCCTGGCTGTAATTATGTGTGCTTTCTGAGGGATAGAATTTGAGTGTCAAAAGCATTTCCATGGGTAGTGCTAGTAGATGAATAAATAAATGACATTTATTGATGTTCTTTAGTCCTTAAGTCGTGTCGGACTCTTTGTGACCCCATGGACCAGAGCACGCCAGGCCCTCCTGTCTTCCACCGCCTCCCAGAGTTTTGTCAAATTCATGTTGGTAGCTTCAATGACACAGTCCATCCATCTCATCCTCTGTCGTCCCCTTCTCCTCTTGCCTTCAGACTTTCCCAACATCAGGGTCTTCTCCAGGGAGTCTTCTCTTCTCATGAGATGGCCAAAGTATTGGAGCCTCAGTTTCAGGATCTGTCTTTCCAGTGAGCACTCAGGGTTGATTTCCTTTAGAATTGATAGGTTTGTTCTCCTTGCACCACAATTCAAAAGCATCAGTTCTTTGGCGATCAGCTTTCTCTATGATCCAGCTCTCACTTCCATACATCACTACTGGAAAAAAACCATAGCTTTGACTATGTGGACCTTTATTGGCAAGATGATGTCTCTGCTTTTTAAGATGCTGTCTAGGTTTATCATCACTTTCCTCCCAAGAAGCAGGCGTCTTTTAATTTCATGGGTGCTGTCACCATCTGCAGTGATCATGGAGCCCAAGAAAGTAAAATCTGTCACTGCCTCCATATTTTCTCCTATTTGCCAGGAGGTAATAGGACATGATCTTAGTTGTTTTTTTTATGTTGAGCTTCAGACCACTTTTGGCGATCTCCTCTTTCACCCTCATTAAGAGGTTCTTTAATTCCTTCTTACTTTCTGACATCAGAGTGGTATCATCTGCATATCTGAGGTTGTTGTTAATTCTTCCGGCAATCTTAATTCCAGTTTGGGATTCCTCCAGTCCTGCCTTTTGCATGATGTATTCTACATATAAGTTAAATAAGCAGGAGACAATATACAGCCTTGTCCCAATATACTCCTTTTCCAATTTTGAACCAATCAGTTGTTCCATATCCAGTTCTAACTGTTGCTTCCTGTCCCATATATAGATTTCTCAGGAGATAGATACGTAAGGTGGTGAGGCACTCCCATTTCTTTAAGGACTTGCCATAGTTTGTTGTGGTCCACACAGTCAAAGGCTTTTGCATAGTTAATGAAGCAGAAGTAGCTTCATTAGCTCTAGAGCTACTTGTCCTTGTCCTCAACTCTTCCTCAGTAGCATGTTGGGCATCTTCTGACCTGAGGGGCTCATCTTCCAGCATCATATCTTTTACCTTTTTGTTTCTGTCCATGGAGTTTTCTTGGTAAAGGTACTGGAGTGGCTTGCCAGTTCCTGCTCCAGGCGGATCGCAAATTTCTGTTTGTAGGGTCCAAATCCCAGAATTCTGCCTGGAAAACATTTGGAGAAGTTGGAGTCATTGTCCAAGAAACAAAAATACATTCACTGAAGTACCAAGTTAGGTAAGGCTGATCTATATATTATCTATAGTTCTTGTTATGGTTCTTCATATAACTTGTTAAGTAGGAAATGATTTATTGAACATTTGCACCTGTCTTCATTTGGCCCTGTACCCTGCCATCAGACTGCCTCCCACCAGAGCTGCTATTTGTGTGAGATTTCCTGTACAGAAAGGAAGTACGAAGTCTTAAGATTTAAGAAATTCTTGTGCATAAGTAAAAGTAACTTGTGCCTCTTAAAACCCATAACTTACCTGTGGTAAGTATACAGTATTATAGCTAGTGTCTTAAACTCAAGCTCCACACTGTAACAATCAATTCAGTTAGAGCAGGAAATGTAATCCAATAAAGTCCTTGTACCTTATGAAAGTAACATTTACTGTATAATAACAAAAAAGTACGTTCTGTACAACTAACTCTCTCTATCTCTCTCTTTCTCTCTCTCTAAGGTAGGTGGCATCATTCCCTCTTATACATTCACACATTAAAATGTACCTTTCTTCCACTGTTGTTGCCCAAACCCATATCTGACCTGAGGTTAGTATGTCACTTCTGCGAGGTTAAGTCCCAACTCCACATTGTAACAATCAATTCAGTTACAGTGAGGAATGTGGTCCAATTCATCCATGTAAATTCTATACATACCTTTGTAAGTGGTAAAAGATATGTAACTGCTTCAGCGTCACCCTGTAAACTTAATGTTTTTTTAGAGTCAAGCGAGACTACTTTGGGGCTAGTGGTCTCTTATGATGGGTTCTTTCAAATTATGCCTGTCTCATATTTGCAAACTAGAGTTAACAATATACAGTGTTGCCTCGCATTACGATGTTAATTCGTTCCAGCGAAATTGCTGTAGAACGAAAACATCATAAAGCGATTTTTAAAAGCCCATAGAAACGTATTAAAACCCAGTTAATGCGTTCCTAGGGGCTTGAAACTCACCGTCCAGTGAAGATCCTCCATAGCATGGCCATTTTCGCTGCCCGTGCAGCGAGGAATCCGTCCCAGAAAACAGTGGGCGGCCATTTTTTTAACCTGGCGGCCATTTTGAAACCACCGATCAGCTGTGCGAAAATCTTCGTTTTGCGATAATCGGTTAGCGAAGCAGGTAACCAATCATTGCAAAGCGAAAAAAATCCACAGGAAACATTGTTTTGTGATCGCTTTTGCAATCGCAAAAACTTCGTTATGCGATTTCTTCATTAAATGAAGTGCTCGTCTTGCGAGGCACCACTGTACTGTACTACTAATCTGAAGATATCTGAAAAGCTGTGGTCAGTGTCTTCCCCTTTTCTCACTAATCTGAATATATAACAAAAGCAGCTTGAAATATTACTTTTGAGATACCGAAAGCACTCACAGGGGGTGCTATCAATTGCTACCAGCTATATATTACCTCCAATACAAGAGTAAGTATATTGTAAAATCCTAGCAGCTAGGAAACATGAGTGGGATAGTGCTATCAGACTGTGGCCCCTTTTTGTTGGTTTCCTCTAGTTATCTTTTTTCGGCAGTGTGGGAACAGGATAGTAAGCTAGACAGACATTTGGTCTGATGTAACAGAACATTTCTTATAGCCTAAGCCCACTCTGTCCCCTGATAAATCCTTTATTGAAAACACTATGTTAAAAAAAATTAAAAAGTGGAGGGGACCGAACTGAATTTATTCTTCATTTGATGCTAACCTTGGTGAGCATCTCTGATTCATATTATTATTAATAATGTGCTGACAACTCATTTCCAACTGTGGTGACCCTTCCCAGAGTTTCCTAAGTACAGAGGACTCAGTAGTAGTTTTACCATTCCCTTCCTGGAAATCAGTTTAGTTTCTGAGGACATTCATGAGACTTTGGCAGATTAGCAAAATCTGTTTTTGCTTCCTTTTCTTCTACCACCACAGCTTGTCCTACAAAAATTATATATGTACTTATCTGTCAGTGTGGAGGATTTATAATAAAAATCTGAATCAGTTGAAGATGTTAATGTCTCAGGGAGCTGGCTGGAGTCTCAGGCAAGAGCTAGGCTCCCTCCGGTCTCTAGGCAGGAAGATAAAATCTCAGGGGAAAGAGCACCGGAAGAGGAAGAAGTTTGATTTTGTGTGTGTCTGTGTGTGTGTGGACATGAGATGCGTTTTTAAAGCCTGGGTGCCCATCTCCATCCATTCCTTGTGGGGAACTGGACTTGCTGGCTCAGCATGAAGGTGTTTGCAGGTAGGTTGCATTTGCAGAACACCTGCACTTCTAAGGGCCAGGATGGAGGAAAATGGAGAAACAGACTACAGTGGTGCCCCGCTTGACGATTACCCCACTTGACGCTAAAATCGCTTCACGACTATGTTTTTGCAATTGCTATTGCGATCGCAAAACGATGTTTCAAAGGGCGATTTTCGTTTTATGACGATCTAAAAACAGCTGTTGTTGGGTTTCAAAATGGCTGCCCGCTGTGCAAAATGGCTGCCCGCTGTTTTCAGGACTGATTTTTCGCTTTACAGGCACCGGAAAATGGCCGCCCTATGGAGGATCTTCGCTGGACAATGAGGTATTTCACCCATTGGAACGCATTAACCCATTTTTAATGCGTTTCAATGGGTTTTCCCCCCTTGATGACAATTTCACTCTACAGCAATTTTAATGGAATGGATTATCGTCATCATGCGGGGCACCATTGTATATGCGCAGGCGCTTGGGTCTGTTATGCCATTTGCAACAAGATAGGGAGTGACAGCACTGCAATTCATGAGTGTTCATGTTGCACAAGTCCTGGGGGCAGTAGCACAGGGACAAAATAAACACACACACTTCAGTGAGCTGGTAGTTATACTTCTCAAAGCCACAGCAACAGCCTGGAAAAACTCTTCCCATGTTCATGTGTGCTGTAACTGAAGCTGCACACAGTGTAATTGGTGGTAACCAACTGAGCATATTTGTCACCAGTTCAACCATTTAAAAATGTCTCCCCTGCCTATGGTATACTGTATTACCTCATGAGCTGGCTATGCCTTGTTTCTAGCCCATTTACCTTCATTCCTCTCATGCCTGTTTCCACAGGAACAGTTTCAGACTTTCAATCTTTGCCTGCTCAGATTTCGTGACATCACCCTATGACAGTGATGGTTAACCTTTTTGAGCCCGAGTGCCCAAACTGCAACACGAAATCAAGTTATTCATTTCAAAGTCCCAACACTGCAATTAAAACATGAATACTGAGGTGTAGCGGAACCCAAAAGATGACATCATTCCTGCATGTCAATCAGAAGATAGAGCAGGAGGGGCAGAGTCAGAATGACGGTTAAGACAGTTGGAAGAGACAGAGAGAGAGTTGGAATAAGACAGGGATAGAGAGAAGTAGGGACAAGAAGTTATTGAGAGAGTGTTAGGGTTTAGGAATAGATTAGAGGGGTTAGGAAGGAGAATTGAACAGTTTACATCATATTGAACAAGCAGGAAAGAACGCATAAGCACAATATGAATAATACCAGTGATTGAATATAATTGAACACCTGAAACAGTTATATTTGATTCTCCTTATAACTTTTGTTCTTTAATAAAAGAAAGTTTGATCAAAACCACTGATTCCTAAGTTCTTTGAGTAGCTGCTAAGTGCGTGGGAATTGTATTGGTATTAAGAGAATACCTGGTGGCAGCGACAAGGGCGTGTTCACCTTTGTGGAGCCCAAAGATATAAAGGGCGCAAAGGGGGATCGCCACATGAGGTTTTAAGTTTAGAAAAAACCAACGGCTCCTGCACTGCAAGGGTTAAATGCTTGTGTTCACCCCCCCATGGGCAGTATTAACAAATACTTACCCATCCTCCAATCCCTCATTGGGGTAGACCAGTAATGGTCGCCATTGCACCCCTCCGCTGGACCACTGCACCAACAGAGAAGTGACAAAATCCGGGATCAGAGGACGGGTATTTCTCAATGGCGACTTATGGCTCGCGTGCCCACTGAGAGGGCTCTGTGTGCCAGGCGTGGCACGACTGCCATAGGTTCGCCATTGCTGCCCTATGACATCGCAAGAGCCTGCCACCAGGCCTCAGCTTTTGACTGAATTCTTAGGAAATAGGATGTGGCCAACCTTGCAATTCATATTTAATTAAATATGGCTCAGCACTTGTCGGTTGTTTCTCAGCCCAAATAAAAGGTAAATTACAAATTTGTTTGTATGTATTAAAAAAAGGATTCAAGTGCATTCCTCCAGAATATTAGAATACAAAACAAAATCTAGGCTATATTGATTATCATTGTAACAAAAAACCAGTTTCCCCTCGGCAGGTTAATTTCAGATATTGGCAACAATTCATTTACATGGAAGTTAATGGAATAATTTTTGGTGACTGAAATTGGATATACTGTATATCTAGCTTAGTTTGTAACCATATCCCCAGATGCTATATATTGGGTTGTCTTTCTGGAGACCAGAAACCTTCCCAGTCGTTTGTTAACTAAAACATAATGTGAAACAATGCTTATTGACTCTGCCTTAATACAATTAATTTTATAATCAGAAAGCGTTTTGCGTTGTTTGGGTGAAGGCATCACAGCAGTTGTTCCTAATGTTGCTGACAAGGGGGTATTGTAGAGGAGTATTCTGGAGGCTGTAGTCCAAAAAAGGTTATCTTTCCCACCTCTGACAGGAGCAGAGTGTGGAGAAAGCTTATTTCCTTCCAGTTTTGTCTTGGTGGAAGGTAGGCTGCTTCCCTCTGGCAGGACAGGGCAAGTTTATTTAACCTGTCCAGGAACCTTAATAACAAAACTGTTACAAAAAGGCAGAGGGTTTTTGCAACAGCACAAACAACAACTGCCTTCCTCTAAGCTAAGGGCTCAATTACACATGCGATACAGATACTGCTGTTTTTAAAATTATTTTATAAATTTCTGTTCACATGATGCACGGGAAAGATGGATTCATTCGGCCAGCCAATCTGGTTCCCCCCCTCCCCGTGCAAAGTGTTGTTTTAAAATGTGCCGATCACATATGGCATCCCCTGTTGAAATCCGATATGGAGTGAAAAAAGATAGTAAATCAAGTAGATAATGGGGATAAACTCTCTCTCTCTCTCTGTCTCTGTGTTGTGTGTATGTGTATGCGTGTGTGTGTGTGTGTGTGTGTGTGTGTGTGTGTGTGTGTGTGTGTGAGAGAGAGAGAGAGAGAGAGAGAGAGGAGATATAAGAGTTTATGGATGAGAAAGCTATTATTATTGTAACTCAATAGATATTGTTCTATTATGCTACAGTGGGGTCTCTACTTAAGAACTTAATCCATATTGGAAGGTGGTTCTCAAGTTGAAAAGTCCTTATGTTGAATCTGCATTTCCCATAGGAATGCATTGAAAACCATTTAATCCGTATCTGCTCTTTTCTGTCCATAGAAACTACAGTGGAACCTCTACTTAAGAACTTAATCGGTTTTGGAATGGTGTTCTTAAGTTGAAACGTTCTTAAGTTGAAGCAAAATTTCCCATAGGAATGGACTGAAAACCAATTAATCCGTTCTGGCTGTTTGTTTGTTATGTAGAGGTGCGTTCGTACATTGAAGCATTAGTACCTGTAGGAACTAATGCAAAGCTGGTTAATACATACTCTACCACTAGGGGGAGAATTTTTTTTAACCTAAGATGACCTAAGGTTAAAAAAAGAGCAGGAAAGGTTTTTTTTCCTGTTCTTATCTGGATTTGTGTTCTCAAGTGGAAGCAAAATTTAGCAAATGGAGCTGTTCTTAAGTTGGATTGTTCTTAAGTAGGGACGTTCTTAAGTAGAGACCCCACTGTATTTTGAATAGACTGATATGCTTTTTTAATAAATCAAATATTAAGAAAAAAGAGATTTATTTACTTCACAAAGGGGTCAGATTTTTGAGTGCTGTGGCCACTTCATGGCCACTGCCCTTGTACCCTTTTTAAAAACATTTTTAAAACAGGATATTGATAAATCACCTGTAAAGGTGCCACCACTTCCTTATACTTGTAGGTATAAGGAAGGAAATGGGAAAGAGGGCTTGAGCAGAGAAAGGGACATTTCCTGCTTTGAATTGTTTCAGAGGGGAAAGAAAAGGACATTAATGCCTCTCTTTTTTTTAATACTGTTCTTCACAATACTTTGAAAGTCTTTTTAAATCTGCTTCCTCCTCCCAACACTGTTCAAAAGGGAAAAGAAAAATGAAAGCCAAGAACTTAGAGGGAGAGATATGCAGGGAAATAAAGAAAAGTATACAAATGAGTGAAGACAGGAGGGCCTGGCGTGCTCTGGTCCATGGGGTCACGAAAAGTCGGACATGACTTAAAGAGTAAACAACAACAACAATACAAGTGAGTAGAGGGGGAAGGAAAAAGAGGAGGTGGAGAGAAGGAAAAGTGGGGGAGAAAAACAGAAGTAAAGAAAGGAATGAGGAAGTGAAAATTAAAATGTAAAGGACAGGCTGCAGGTAACATATACCACCAGGTTACACATTGACAAACAGTTGGAAGTTACAGGAAAATAGTGATATATCACTTACAATTTATTTATTTAAAATATTATACCACACCTTTCTCCTTAAAAGGACACAAGATGGCTATTAAATTTTTTTCTTTAAAGAAATTTTTAGGGCAACAAGGACCTCCCAAAATAAGATGGCTAATGGATTAATTTATATGAGATGGCACGTGTAGCCTACAGAACCAGTACAAATAGCAAGAGATGTAGCCATTGAACTGACAACCACATGAACAGGTCCAGCAGTATATATATCATGTGACCAAGTGTAAATATGTATCAGATCAAGAAAGAGATCAAAAGAATCAATATAACTAGGGTTCTTTTGGCACATATGATTGAGCCCTACATTTGAAATAAGAGACAGTGTATATTCTTGGTGTCACCAGTAGCTGACGGGGGGGGGGGGGGGGAGGAACTGCCCAGGAAAAATTGTGATTGCTCTCCCACTTTGGTTATGGGGCACATGGTAGAAACTAATGGGAGAGACAAAGGAGAGGATGCAGAAAACCAGTGTCAGGGTTAGGAAATACTATTTTTTTCCCCCATAGCCATGGAAGGCATGCTTAAGCGTCTTCCATAAACAGGGACATCGGCCTCTCAGCTCAATAGTCTTGCTGGAACTTGTTAGAGCAAGCTTAACGACAAAAATGCTACAAAAGCACTTCATGATAAGTTGGAAAGAAATGGTATCACACTGTTACTCTTTCATTGTCCTAGCTCTTTTTGCGATATGAAAATGTATCATTAATCTCTTGGCATGCAATTATTTTTCAGCTCTGTTCTGCACTTTTAAGTCAGCTTAAGCAAACTGAATGAAGTATTTGTAGCATCAATTATAATTTTATCCAAACCTAGGATGTTGCCTTTGAAAGCACTTTGGAGGACAGTGAAGGCTTTAGTGCAGCTATTGACTAATTCCTGTAGACTTCATCAGTTGTTGATCTGTAAAGTTTTCTTGATTCTGTACTGTAAGAAAGCCCTTTCCTGCATGCCTCCTGCCACTGGGTAGAAAGCTCTGTTCATAAGCAAGTGGACTTTCAACTGGCAATAGGTAGCTAAATCTGATGGATAATTCTCATGCGATCCTTTTCCTACTCACAGGTTCATATGTCTGTGCATAAATCCATGTATTTTTAAAGCCTGTGTATATTGTGATCCCTGATATCTCTTGAATAAAAAATATGTAGTGTTCAAACCAATTTGCATATTATAAAACACAAATAATTGTGCAAGAATATCAACCTGCAAATGTAATTAAAATGAGGACAGATTCTTATTACATTATAATGTGTGGATTTTTTTAGTTATAATTTTTTTATTTTGGCAGGAGCAAAGATTAAGTAATGCACTTGTTTTTTCAGGCCTAATCTAACAGAATAAGGTGATGGGGTCCTGGAGTAGTAAACTGAACCATGATTCAAGCTGAAGACTCAGGATGCAATTTTACTGCCCTCAAAGTAGAAAATTAGTATATCAAACAACTTTCTCATCTAGCCTTTTTCCCTGTTCTCTCTTTCACTTTTTAATTTCCCCCACACTTGGATGCCTTAATAGTGATTTTCCAACTGCAGGTGATCATGATACTGCCAGTTCTTTCACCTCATTCTGCTATAAGGGCACATGAGACCCCTGTGCTGATGTTACCGAAATGTGTGGAAATTGAATTGTACTTGCCCATTCTCCATGCTTTCAGCATGTTACAGATATATAGATGACCCCCCACTGCTCTATGAGAATCCCCAGAGAGTTCCCATTCGTTATATGCATGGAGAATTTTTCAAATAACATCATGAGGGTGTGTGATCCTGCTCCCCCATCTCAATGCATGTAGAAAACATATGAACCCCAAGTCTTACAAAGGGCTCTGCAATATTTCAAGTGAAAGACTCTCCCAGAGGAAAAGACAGCAGTTGGCAGACAGAAAGAGAGAACAAAGGCCTCCCATATAGTCTTACTTCCCCTAAGAAGATAACAATCTCTGAGGACAGTAAGAGGTCTTTGGAAGCAAGTTCCACTTATTTCAATAAAATGTGCTTCCAAGAAGCCTGTTTGGAAGTAAAAGAGGCTAGCTTTAATCATGCTGCCCACAATGATTTAATAAGAGAAATGAATTGGAACTGCATTATACTGAATGATGGATGCGGGTTTTTTTTCCCCCCAACTACATTTCTTGGAAATCAGACAGAATAATTATTAGAATTCTCTATAAAAATGTTTGCATGAAAGTGTTATGGGGCTCTTAATAGTGATGCCAGGACCTTGGCTTCTACATAGAGCAGTGATTCTTAACCTTAGGTTACTCAAGTGTTTTTGGACTGCAACTCCCAGAAGCCTTCACTACCAGCTGTGCTGGCTGGGGTTTCTGGGAGTTGCAGTTCAAAAACACCTGAGTCACCCAAGGTTAAGAACCACTGACATAGAGTATAAAAAAGGTCAAAGGAGATGATACTGTGAAAAAAATCTCTTAAAGGATCTCACTTGAGGAAAGCTCAAAGACAACATCAAGAATGAAACAGAACCACATAGAAGGCCTGTGGCTGGACAAAAAGGTGATTGGAGGAATCCCAAGATGGAATTAAGATTGCCAGAAGAAATATCAACAACCTCCGATATGCAGATGATACCACTCTGATGGCAGAAAGTGAAGTACTGATGCTTTTGAATTGTGGTGCTGGGGGAGACCCTTGAGAGTCCCCTGGACTGCAAGGAGAACAAACCTATCCATTCCGAAGGAAATCAACCCTGAATGTTCACTGGAAGGACAGACCCTGAAGCACAGGCTGTCTCCAATCCACTGGGCTATACAGCCTAAGCATATTGTACTACATGTAATAGAGAAAGGGCCCCATGGCACGGTGGTTAAATTGCAATATCGCAGTCAAACCGAACTGAGCTCACGGACTGAGTTTGATCCTGATGGGTTCACGTAACCACCTCAAGGTTGACTCAGCCTTCTGAGGTTGGTAAAATGAGTACCCACCTCACTGGTGGGGAAAGTATTGTTTGCATCATTAAGTTATAAACTGCCCAGAGTGCTCTAGCACTATGGGGTGGTATATAAGTCACAACAATACCAAGTGTGTACAACAACCAAATCCAAATGTTTGTTAAACACAGACACGCAATACCTGAACAGGACTAATCTCTGTTGATTAGAGACTATGCGATTTTGGGGAAGCCAGATTCACCATGGCAACTGCTGTTTCAGTGCACGTTGTATACATCTTCAACTTCACATATTTCATAGGGTTATTGTAAGTATAACATGGGGAGGGATCGATTTACATCGCTCCATGTTCTGTGGAGAAAAGGCAGGGCACAAATATGACAGGTACACATATGTGTTGAGCTCATTTTGTTCAAAAGGAGGATGTGATGAGCTCATTTTATACAGAAAGAGAATATGAGGTATAAAAACAAGAACAAAGTGCCAGATATTATATAGAATATTCTCCCCCTCATTTATTTTCCTATAATTGATTTGTTTCTTTCTTTGTTATGTGCTATCAACTTTCAGCAACCCTAATAGGACTTTCAAGGTAAGTGAGATGGTTAAGGATCGGTTTTACCAGTTCCACATCCCCAGTGAGTTTCAATGGCTGAACAATGATTTGAACCCAGGTCTCCTGAGTCCTAGTTCATCACTCTATGCACTATACCACACTGATTTACTTAAAATCTTTCAAAGTCTGATCATTTGTACTGGGTTAGGAAGGAAATAATTTGAGAGGTTGTGCTTAGTTTTTTTAAAAAAAAGAAATAGAGGAAGAGAGGCTAAATTATGTCCAGAGAAGGACATTTCAATATGGAAGAACATGTTAGAGACAAGACTATATACTGTATCTAAAATCCAATACCTGCTGTGGAACAAAGGGGGGTATTTTAACATTGCACAGCATGAAAAATATAAGTTTTTTTTCTTTGTAGAAAGAGCCTCTGTGGTTACATCAGAGATCAAGCAATGCTAGGCTGACTCCAATTCTCCTGATAAAATCCAAATACTGTAGTTCCATATTGGCAGATCTATCCCAGAGCAAGACATTCTCTATCATCAATATGGCCTCTTAGACAAGCTGGCCCAATACATGAGGTGTGTCAGGAAATGGCATTTTACTTCCACCAGACAACGGGCACAGGTCCCAGAGCTAGCTGAGTTATACTATTAGCATATGAGGCAGAAGGTCCCACAAAAGCACATCTTCCTCTATCCTTGGCAAAAAAAAAAAGTAATAGTAAGGTAAATAAAGATAGATAACTGACCATTTATTGCCTTTACATAACATCCCAAATCTGCCTCACTCTACGTAATGTTTCCAGTGTAGACCACTTTTTTCACCCTCCGAGACTGATCATTCCTGATGCCCACAACAACGTCAGTGATTATGATCCTCCCCTCCCCGTACTTCTGGAAAAAAGACAGAAAAAGGTAAGCTACAGTTGTTATGTATGGAAAGTTGTAGGCTGGAAAGGTACTTTCCTGAATGTTCTCTTGACTTCCCTACAGATATTCTGAGTTCTCAAGGACTTCCTCCACAATCAGGTGTATTCTCACAGTTGAACTCACCATAACTCTTTTTCTCTATTTAGAATAGTAGTGAAAGAAGTCAATAAATATATATCAATTTATTTCAGATTTCTAGGAGATTAAATAATATACTCACTTTAACTGCCTGGTTGTGAAAATCAAGACTCAAATATTACTGATGCACTTCATCTTTAAAGGTTTGAAAAATACTTGTAAAAATGGATGTTACAACTCTGAACTGTTCCTTTGTTATTTACAACAAAATGCTGAGGATGGAGAAGTTATAATATGAGCAAATCCCAGAAGTGGTTGAAATAGGCAAAAAGCATAAATAAAATATATAAAAGTTGAGGTACTATGGGGGACATTTCATTTTTAAATGACCACAAAAAAACCAACTTTTTCAATTATCTGAACATTTTACATACAAGCCAATGTAGACTAGCACAATAGTGCCAGGCCTTATAGAACAGAGCAAATTTTATAATTCTGCTAGAGGGCCAAGTCAATTTAACCAAATAATATTACTATTATGTTATTGCTATTTAGTGATGCTGATTTTTGTTCTTATTTATTTAAAATATTTATATACTACTTTTTAGAGCAAAGTTGGCTGTATAGCTCAGTGGTTTGCCAGATGTTGGGGTTTCAATGTGCTTCCTGGGAGAAGAGCCAGCCTATGTAGCCATGGGCAAGCTGCACCCACCCACCAGAACCCACCCACCTCAGAAGAAGGGACTAGTAAATCACTTCTGAGTGTTCCCTGCCTAGAAAACCCTGGAAAGAGTCGCCATCCGTTGGAATTGACTTCACCGTGCACAAATGTTATTATTATTTTAGGATAAACCCTCCCACAGCAACATTCCAGGAACCCACAATACAATTCAGAAGAAAGCAATGTCAAAAACAAAAACAGCAAGAAAACACAAATGCACTAAAACAAAAAATAAAAAATAAAAACAACACATTCTAATGCTATAGATGCAAGAGGCCTTGTAGAAACAGCCATAGGCTAAAATAAACAAGTGTCTTTAGTCCTAGCATTAACACCTGAAGGGAATTCACCCAACACAAAGCCACTACCAAAAACGCCTCAGCCCTCAGGCGCATCAGCCTAATGGCTCTTCCAAGCGACCTGAACAGAGAGCCACAGTTGCCAACCTCTCCCTTCTAGAGACATAAGAAGAGCCCTGTTGGATCAGGCCAAGGCCCTATCTAGTCCAGCTTCCTGTACCTCACAATGGCCTCACCAGAGGCCTCTGGCAGCACACGAGACAACTAGATACCTGTCTCCTGATACTACTCCCCTGCATCTGGCATTTTGAGGTGCCTACTTTTTAAGCCGCATAACCTGCGATGGACTTTTCCTCCAGAAATCTGTCCAATCCCCTTTTAAAAGCATCTAGGCCAGATGCCATCACCACATCCTGTTGCAAGGAGTTCCACAGACTAACAGCACACTGGGTCCATAAATATTTTCTTTTGTCTGCACTCAGTGTCCCAACACTCAGTTGGAGTGGATGTCCCCTGGTTCTAGTATTGCATGTGAGAGAAAAGAGCTTCCTTCTATCCACTTTATCCATCCCCTGCACAATTTTGTCTCAGTCATACCCCCTCAGATGCCTTTTCTCTAGACTAAAGAACTCTGAACGTTGTAGCCCTTCCTCATAAGGGACGTGCCCCATCATTTTAGTCACTCTCTTCTGCATCTTTTCCAGTTCAACTATGTCTTTTTTTGAGATGCTGTGACTAGAACTGTACACAATACTCCAGGTGTGGCCTTACCAGCGTTCTGTACAATGGCATTAGAATGTTGGCTGTTTTGTTTTCAATCCCTTTTTTATACCTAGCGTGGAATTGGCCTTCTTCACTGCTGCTGCACACTGAGTTGACACTTTCATTGAGCTGTCCACCAGCACACCAAGATCTCTTTCCTGATCCCTCGCGGACAGCTCAGAATGCATCAACTGATAAAGTTTTGATTTTTTGCCCCAATGTGCATTACTTTACATTTTCTTATATTGAAACACATTTGCCATTTTGCTGCCCATTCTCCCAGTTTGGAGAGGTCCTTCTGGAGCTCTTCACAATCCCTTCTGGTCTTCACCACCCAGAAAAGTTTCATGTCATCTGCAAACTTGGCCACCTCACTGCTTATTCCTGTCTCCAGGTCATTCATGAACAGGTTGAAAAGCACCAGTCCCTGGACAGATCCCTGGGGCACACTGCTTTTCACCTCTTTCCAGACAGGTCCAATCTACCTATTGGAAGGCACCTTCTGAACTGAACGAGTGTCTGTTCCTCTTTCTCCATTCCAGATACTTTGGAAGGGAGAGCGGTATGTGTAAATGTGCTTATCTGGGGCGGAGGGGGAAAGGGAGAAGAAATGCACTTTGCATAATCACCACAGGCTCATTTCTTTCTTTTGTACCTCTAGGCTCCTGGCGGGGCAAAGAGAGGCAGAGCACATTCCGCCCCCCCCCCAGCACCTGAGGCAGCTGCTGCCGCCGTCGCCCCTCGAAGCAAAGCTTGTAAGCGCCAAAAAACAAGGAGGCAGAGCCGCTCCCGGCTACTCGCTTCCTCTCGAGCAGACAGGCCGGGGCTGGGTCGCATTCCAGGAACGGCTGCTCCCGCTCAAACCTCGCCACTGCCCTGCCCGGCTGCCTGCTGAGGAAACAAACGCTGGCGCAACTTCTGCCGCCGCCGCCGCTTCGTAGCCTGGGGCTTTCCCAAGCCGGGCCAGAGTTTCGCAGCCTTCTAAGGTAAGGCTGCCTGTTTCCCTGCCCAGGACTCCGGCCCAGCTTCCCTGCCGCTCAACAAGGAAGCCGAGAGAGGAAAGGTGGAAAAAGCCTGCCTGCCTGCCTTATATGGGCATGTTTGCATACTTGAGCCGTACGTGGGAATGTGGCGTCATGGAGCAGCTGAGAGAAATGCAGAAAGGCTTCCAAAGTGGTCGTCTCCTATCGAAGGGGCGGCCGGGGGGGGGGGGAGGCGCTCTCCTGTCGCGGAGCTTTACCAACCCCCCCCCCCACACACACACACACCTCGTGAACATCTCTTGCAACCCCGGCGCGCGCATCTCGCGCACGTTTCCCCAGGCTTCTAACCCGAGGGAGGCCACCTCTGGATTCTCGACCCTTTGTCACCAGCTCTGGTTTCCGGCTCTGTCGCTGAGCCAATTCCCCCCCCCCCCCACACACACACACGCCGTTCTTCTCTGGAGCGGTATTCCTGATGAGAAGGTCTGAACAGTAAGGAAAAGACCGCCGAGTATTGGTATCATCTTCCACTCGTTCATTACAAGTATTGGCTTTGAAGAGCTTGGTACTGTAGTTAGACTAATGGCCGAGGACGAAGACGAGGACGTTTGTTGCTGGCAACTTAGATGTAAAATTAATGTAAATCTTTTTTCAAGTAATTATTTTCTGAGTGTTGGGTCATGTATACAGTAAGGACTTCTGTGGAGTCAACATGACGATTGCATAGCATAGCCCCCAATGGATCTTGTTTCTCTGTGAACAAAGAAGATTGGGTGGAAAAAGGGTGTGCAGGAGATGACTTCTCTGCCCTGTTTAGTTGTTTAAAAGATAAGGCATTATTAGCCTGCTGAGGCTCCAATATGTTGGCCATTTCATGAGAAGAGAAGACTCCTTGGAAAAGCCCCTGATGTTGGGAAAGTATGAAGGCAAGAGGAGAAGGGGACAACAGAGGACGAGATGGTTGGACAGTGTTATCGAAGCGACCAACATGAATTTGACCCAACTCCTGGAGGCAGTGGAAGACAGGAGGGCCTGGCGTGCTCTGATCCATGGGGTCACGAAGAGTCAGAAACGATTTAACGACTAAAGAACAATAGCCTTTTACACTTCTACATGTTGCAATGCTCTGATACTTACCTCTCTAGGTATAGGTAAAGGTTCCCCTTTACATTTAATCCAGTAGTGTCTGACTCTAGGGCGTGGTCCTCATCCCCGTTCCCAAGCCATAGAGCCAGCGTTTGCCCAAAGACAGTTTCTGTGGCCACGTGGGCAGCGCGACTAGACACAGAACACTGTGGTGCCTATTTATCTACTCGCATTTACATGCTTTCAAACTGCTAGGCTGGCGGGAGCTGGGACAAGTGACAGGAGCTCATTCCGTCACGTGCATTCGATCTTAGGAGTGCTGGTCTTCTGACCCTGCAGCAGAGAGGCTTCTGCGGTTTAACCTGCAGCACCACCACATCCCTTACCTAACAACCTACAATAAATCTGAGTGTTTTACAATATACTTCTTGGAATGCTAAGGCATGTGTAGTGCTAGAGCAAAGCAATATATAAGCAGCTTGAAGATATGCAAATACTCAATTCCATCCCTACTGTTAGGAAAAGTGATTTTGGGGGGGACTGTAACTTCTGGACTCTCCTAGTCAACAAACTTAAAACAAACTAACTTCCAAGCTCTGTCCATTTCTCCTTCCTTTCCCCCATTTTTTCTTCTCACAGTCATTAAACATTTAGTGACAATTGAAAACAACAAAATGTAGAAGCAGGCAGTACTTTTATTAGACCACTGGAAAAATCAAGATTGTGAGCTTTCAATGGTAACATATTTCATCTTCCTCAGGTAGTTTCAAAAGTTTCTTGGCATGGTTGTCGTAGTACGTGTCACGTAAGCATTCTTAAGCAGCATGCAAACAGGTTTTGGGGTGTGCATGTGGGTGGAAATGCCCCTTCAAGTAGCATCAAATAGTATCTTGGAATTTATGCCCCATCTCTTCAAACAAGAGTCACCAAGTGATCTGCAACCCCCTTCCCATTAGTCTTTCCTCACAATCTATGTACTTGCTTTTTTCCCAGGGTCTAATACAAGTATTGCCTGCTTCTGCATTTGTATTGTTTTCTTTGAAAAACACTTGACCTATTTTTAATTTTTAATTTTTTTTTTTTGTAAAACTATGATAATTGAGCAAGCTTGGTCCTTAGCGAGGTGCTCCCCCCCCCATATCAGAGGAGAAGCACATAAATACCATGTATAAGTGCTTCTGCTAAACTTGGAGTTTATTCAAACCTTTTGATGCTTTTTGTTTATGTCAGAGTGGTGCCATTCTGGCTGTATAATTGGTTCCCAACATTTATGCATCACACACATATTCTCAGAGGCTTTCATGGTCGGGATCTGATGGTTGCTGCTGTTTTTTCGGGCTGTTTGGCCGTGTTCTGGAGTTTTTTTTTCTCTCAACCTTTTGCCAGCCTCTGTGGCCGGCATCTTCAGAGGATGTACACACTACACCGGAACACAGACAGAGTTCTAACTCCTGTCCTCTGAAGATGATGGCCACAGAGACTGGTGAAACGTTAGGAAGAAAAACCTCCAGAACATGGCCAAACAGCCCGAAAAACCTACAACAACCAAAGCCTAGTAAAAAGGTTTTAAATTAATGTCATGGTATGGAATTTGGGGAAAAAAAAGTTTAAGCTAATAAAATTGTTACAAAAATCTGAGGCTTGTGTCCCCTTTGGGATTTTTCTTTTAGCAGCTGCTGTGTTTCCGTTTGAGAACCATTGGGATATATGAAAACTCAGACTCCAAGAACAACTTTGCTATTCATGTCTATGAGAGCATAATGTAAAAAGGAAAGCAGGACAGGCAGGAGGTATAAAATGATATAAATTAAGGTGGAGATTTCAGACATGCAAAATCCCATAGACACCCATGGTAACAGCATATCTCCTATCTCTATAAAAAGCAACTATACAATATAGTATGGCTTGTCAAGCATACAAATAATTTCCCAGCAACTATCTTAGCTGTTTCAATAATGGGAAGAAGTCATTCTTCCACAATAAAAGCAATTGAAAGTATCTGTCCGGTTGAGTCACAACACTGAAGCACTTTCCAGGAAAGCCCTTGTGTCTATCTAGCTTGACCATACAATGGTGCTGTTCTTTGACCAAGTCAGCTGACCAAGATCATTTGACAATCCCATTCAAGACATTGGCCTGAATGGCCCAAATCCCACAGAAGCTGAATCTTTCCCATTAATCTACCCCCTAGTTTTAGTTGGTTCTCATCTTGCATTCTTGTCTCTTATAGAAGATCAGAGGTACAGTTTACCTTATTGGTTTTCTCAAATTAAAACTATTGCTTCAACAAAACAGTGTGGCCTATAATCTTTTGTTTCTGAGAAAAGAATGAGAAAAGATTATAAAGGGACAATTGATAAAGCTTTAGAAAGACTGAGGATTATTACTTTGAAGGAACTTAAATGCTAGAATACAGTCCAGCCAGACCATGTACAAATGCTGACAAAAAAGGAAATCAGTGGAGGGAAACCTCAGTATGTGAACAATGTAAAAACTATGTGGAAAGGGCATTGCATTTCCCTCCCCAGTCCAAGGCCTTTAATTTGCCAGGAGAACAGCACTGGCCAATAGATAGGTTGCTGGACTTGAATCTGATTGCTCAAGGAACTTTCTCTCACTGTCTCTCTCTCTCTCTGTCTTTCACTCTGTATCTCTCTCTATATATGAGTTTTACAATCTCCCATTTGCAAAATTGCAACAACTCATACATCTGCAAACAGTAAAAGTTTTCTCTTAAACTACAATATGAACCAAACAGACTTGGAGGCTGGTTCCATATAACAGCAAACTTATTTCCAAATACATTTTAATAATAATAATAATAATAATAATAATAATAATAATAATAATAATAATAATAATAATAATAATAATAATAATAATACCAATCATCATCATCATCATCATCATCATCATCATCATCATTATTATTATTATTATTATTATTATTATTATTATTATTATTATTATTATTATTATTATTATTACATAATGACCAGTGCACTAATTTTGCCACTCTATCACCAGCCTCCAAAAACCTATGGGAACATCAGGTAAAGAAGGTATCAGAAAACAACAAAGATCTCATGGGATATCCAGATCCAAAATGATAGACACCTTGAACATAACACACAAGATATAGTAAAAGAACGAAGAAATGTCTGGATCATTGACATTGCAATTCTAGGGGATGCCAAAGTTGAAGCTAAAGAACTGGAAAAACTAACAAAATACAGAGATCTGGCTAGCAAAACATCTTGCTTGTGGATGAAACACACTTTAGTGATCCCTGCAGTCACCAGGGCTTTGGAAACAATATCAAAACATTTCACACAGTACTATAAATAGTTGCAGATCTCAGAAATAAGAGCATCAGAGCTACAAAAATTGGCAATATTAGGAAATACTGAGCCGATAATTTCGGATTTTGGTTCAAATTTGTATTTGTTATATAATATCTGTCAATGTTTTTATAGGTTTGATTGATTGTACCTAGTATTTTTGAATGATGATGATGTAGCAGCAGCAGTAGTATAAATACTACTATTACTGTTGTTGTTTCTGTAGCAAATAATGACCCTAAAACTCTTCCATGCATGAACTTTCCCTCCATTTTTAATAGAAAATGTTAACCTGGATTGATCATCTGCTCTATGTTTCTGATCAAGCAGATGGGAAGGGAAGGAAAAAGATTCTGCTCAATCTCTTAAGCATTCACTTCACAATCCTGAAACAGCTTTCTCCAACCTGGTGCCCTTCAACTGCTTTGGACTACACCTTCTATCACCCCATTCAGTGCAGCCACTGGAATTCTAGTCCAATACATCTGGAAACAGTCAGGTTGGGGAAAGCTGTCTAGAGCAAAAGAAGTTAAGCAGGCACCACTGGAGCTGCTATAAAGCAGAATTTGAAGTCTGACTCAGAGTGTGCTCATACAGGCATACAGCTCACACTCTAGACCATTTGTGGCACGGTCTGGTGCCTATTTCTTAGTGAATACAAAATGTATCAGGAATAGTACTCTAGCTAGATCCTGACCCATAGCCAAGCTGGCTCTTTCTGGTCTAGCAGTTGGGCTACTATCAGTGGCAGACCTACAATTTTGGCGTCCTGAAGCTTCAGCTATTGTGGGGGGCCCTTCACAACCAGCAACAAGGTCTGGGTAACCTCTGTTGTCTTCTTCAGTGGGGTTGTTCCATGGCAGATCATCACAATTTTAAAAAAATTGACTAAAGGTACTTCTGGGGGCCCTCTGGGATTATGGGCCCTGAATCTTAAGCTTCATTAGTTTCATAGCAGATCCTCCCCTGGCTACTACTTTGGGGAATGGTCTGGAGTAACTTCCTAATGGACAGGGGATCACTTTAAGGGAAATTGCTCCTGGCAAAGTGACTTTTTTTCAGTGTGATTAGATGTGTGCCTTTCTCACAGTTTGATGTCAGCCTCAGATGAGAATTCACAGAAGTAGCTTCTCCCCAAAATTAAAATAAGTTTGCATGGTCAGTTTCCAAACAACAAACCTAATCTACTTCCAGTTAGCACAATTATGGTTCAAATGCAATATTAATCCTAATTAGAGTAGACACACCAAACCAATGGAACCTACAGAAATGTTAACCCACTGATTCAATAGAGCTACTCTAAGTAGCGCCAACTGGTGGATGTAGGTTTTCAACTTTTCAGCTGTGCTGTATATTATGAAGATGACAAACTGTTAACATTTCACAAAAATTCAGTTCATGGTTATGCAAAATAAAACTTTAGAGCACAGGTCCCCAACCCCCGGCCCACAGCCCAGCGCCAGTCCGTGACCTTGGCAGAGACAGATTTCCCACTCACCGTGCATGCACACACACACACACACACACACACACACACACACACACACACACACACACACACACGGCCCGCCCGCCCACATGTAAAGGTGCCCCACCCCCCATGAGCACGCCTCACCCCCCTCAAGTGTGTCCCTTGTCATCCGTGCATGTGTGTGAGCGCCTCCCACAAATGGACCCTGCACCCCCAACCGGTCCATGGGTTGGAAAAGGTTGGGGACCACTGCTGGCAAAGTTACTTTAGAGGACCTCTTAGGGACTGGAGTAACTGACAAGCTGGTAATGTTGCTTTCTAAAAAACTCATAATATACCAGATTTAGCTTTAGACAGTTATGCATTTTTCAGTTTTGATGACCTTGGTTTTTATTTTAATTCACATAAATGTTCCCTTAAGCCTTCTCAAAGATAGGAACGTACAGGAGAGTTAACTTGAAGATCAAAGAAACCCTTTGGTATATACATGTGTAATTCACGGATAAATATAGATATGTATTTTTTCTATAAGTTAGGGTTTTAAAAAACAAAAAGAATAATAGAAGGTCTTTAACAGAAGATGCAATGCAGGAAGTAGCTCTCAGGTCTGGGGGTGCTGCGCTAAGTTTCTGGAGGGCTTTCTCCTGCTGTTGTACCAGTGTTCTCCCAAGATGTTTCAAAGTTTCCTCGACTACTACATTGGAATTTAAGTCCCTGGTCACACAAGGGAAATGTTTTCTAGTTCTTCTGATAGTTTCCATACCTCTGTTGTATTGAATCATGGTCACATGGTTTATATCCCAGGATGAACATCCCAAGAACTTCTAGCAATACTGATTTATTTCCTCCTATTTGAATCATTATTGCTGGCTACATCATGGTACCGGTTTATTTTCTCTCTTGCTTCAAGGATAAAATAATATCTCTTCATACACTGAAGTATCAGGAACAAGTCTTCCTCTAAGGTGTGCAACTGCACAAGTGTGCTTGACTTTGTGCCCCTCTGCACAGTTTTCCTCTTCCCCTGTTCACCCACAGCTATAGTTTCCAGCCCCTTTTGTTCCAGTCACAACAGAACCCTATGTGGGGGGCGGACTCGAACATGGGGTGTGTGGAAATTAGTGGGAACATTGAATGGAAAGGGGGTTCTGTTTAGGAAGGTGTCTGTTGCATTGACTGGCCCTGCAGAAATGCATTGCACAGAAAGGACTTGGGATATCTGCACGAAAGTACTGAGAATCATGCCCCCCTCCCTGTGACATTGGCATACCAACATTTCAGTGTATCTTCCCATAGGAAAAATAATACTCTCCAGTATCACTGCTTTGGTCCCTTGTTGAGAGATAATAATAATAATAATAATAATAATAATAATAATAATAATAATAATAATAATAATAATAATAATAATAATAATAGTAATAGTAGTAGTAGTAGTAGTAGTAGTAGTAGTAGATGATGATGATGATGATGATGATGATGATGATGATGATGATGATGATGATGATGATGTAAGGGCAGTGCCCCCCCCCCCGGTGATATACTTTTACCAACATATCAATGTATCAGGCATGAAAAACAATGTGTGTGCTGCAGGAATGGCAGCCACCTTCCTGATTTCAACTCTGAAAAGAACCAGGGCAGATCGTGCAAACAGGCAATCCCAGTAAAGAATGCACCTGCACAACAAAGGTACAAAATAGCACAATCCTCCTAGTGATGGGGAAATGTTCCACAGTTACACCACTGGTTGGGAAAATGTCTCAGTCTTGACTGTGCAACGTGTGATCAGGAAAAAAAAGCAACAAGCTAACTAGGGAATAACTAGAGAACATTTCCTTCATGACCAGGACCTAAGTAACTGCTGATTTGTGACTTAAATGATGGAAAATAGCTGGAATCAAACAACTGATCTTCTATCTCTAACACATTGCTTAGAGATTTTTTCTCTAAGCATTTTTTTTTAAATTCGGCCTATACAAACCTAGGAGGCATCTATGTTGATCCTTTACTCTACAGTTTGCATCAGACCAGTGATGACATGATGCAAAGCTAAGTGTGGAAAAGCCTGATGGAGAACCATAACTTTTTACTGGGGAATTGGCTTTTTTAAGTTCAGCTGGGCAGTGTGATTTAAATTTTGGTCCACAATGGCATTGCTTTTCTCCACTTTCTGCCCAGTGTGAGTTCCTGATGTGATACAAAGGGTCACTTGTGAGGTGAGCACTTGTTGTCTATAAAGAGTTTTTAAAGAAGGCTTTCCAGTGTTGAAAGGAATTAGCACCAAGCCATTTTGGATTAAAAAAAAAGAAAGGAAGGAAGAAGCATGCTGCTCCATGTGGCACAGAGAACCACCACTCTGTGGTTTGTTGTTGTCTGACAGTTTTGCTTCTGTGGTTTGTTGCCCCTCCCAAGAAACCAGACAAAGAAGCCAAGAACAAATTGTGGGGTCTTCTTCCAGTTTGCTAGGGAGGAAGAAAGCTTTGCCAGGCCACATGGGGCTTTTAGCCACTTCTGTTTCAAGCACAAATGATCAAGCAGTCCACACCAGCAGACCAGGGAGCCTGACTCATTATGTTGTGCAAATTCACCCACTCTGTTCTTTTTACACTGTGGTTCTATATATGTTTGCTTATAATTAAATTCTACAAATTCAAGAACAGAATTCTCTTCAAGCTACACATACACAAACCTGTTAATTATGGACGTCATATGTATGTGTGCGCATGTGCACATGTATGTTTAAATGGCATACGGAGATAGGACCAAAATTGGTTCAGAACTGTGAACTTCAAGGACATGAACTTACCCTCTCCTGGAGTGTCATTTTCATGGCTAGCGTGATCCCATCACCACCTTCATGGAACGACTGTTTCTTCTACTGGAAGAACTTACAGGTAACCTAAAGGTACTGTTATATTATCTCTGGGAAGAAAAATACTAAACAAGGGGAAGGTGATTATAATAGCAGAGACTGTGTGAGGGAAAGTGTTAACACCCCCCCTGCTGCTTCTTAATCCAATTCCAATTCGCACATACAGTTACTCCACGTACAGTTACTTTAAAAACAAAAACAAAACAAAATGCCATGAGAGAATTTAGGTACGGAGCCACTATAACTTAGGGCCTGTCCAGACAGGAGAAGGTGGAGCAGTCTGGTTCTCCCTTAAAAGGTTCTTCAGTGCAATCTCTTTTATCTCTCACTCAAGTGACCCTTCTGTTTACACTGGAGATATTTATGCTCCCCTGGGAAGGATCCACACAGGTCTTTGCATTGCTGGTTTAGTCATTAGCACATTTACCCAACTTACTCACGTGTAAGTTTAACTGGTTGATTTATGAGCAAGGTGTACCCATTTTGCTTGTGAGTAAGGAGCCAGCAACAGCAACTGTGGACAGCCAGCAGCATAAGGGGAAAACATTAGGGTGAAGGTTGGGGGGATGGAAGACAGGTAAACCCCGCTCTTCCTGCCTTTCTCCTCAGCGAGGGCTCATGCTGCCTTGTGGGGGCATCTCATTTTGAAAAAATATATATGCAAGTACGGAATGCCTGAATTATTGCTAAAAAGCCACACACAGCCTATATGATGCTTCTAATCTCTAAGAGCTCACAAAAACAAGGTAACAGCCATCAGAGTTTTGCCTGCTTTTGTAGTGATTGTCAATGTCATTGCCTCTCATGCTACAATTTTCATTCTCAGGTCTTGGTCTCCCACAGCGTAAGGAGAAAGATTTTGCAGTGTCTTCTCCTCATATATGAAGACAAGAAAATGAGGATTTATTTATATTCCTGGTTTTGAGAAGCAGTGTCCAGTGGTTATACATGGTTATGCATGTACACAAAAGCCTTTGTGGTAGGAGTGCCCTTCCTCAATGTTTTGGAGAACAACAATTTCTGTATTTTCCTTGCGGCTTTTCTATTTCAAAAATTGGCTGTTATTTTTCTTGTTATTTGTTATTATGAATTGTATGGCCCCATCCCCTTTGGTATCATAGAATCATAGAATGATTGAGTTGGAAAGGGCCTTTAAGGCCATCGAGTCCAATGCCCTGCTCAATGCAGGGATCGAAATCAAAGCAGATCTGACAGAGGGGTGTCCAATTTTCTCTTGAGTGCCTCCAGCGCTGAAGCGAAGCACTCGCCACTTCCTGAAGTAACTGGGTCCATTAATTGCTTTAACAGTTAAGCAGTTTCAAGTATTTTTTAAAAAAGAGGGCTGTAATTGTTTAATGACAGCAGAGTGTTGTTATTCAGGTTTCAGTAGTACAAAGGTTTTGGACATGCAGCACTATAATGAAAAATTGTGTTTAGGATTGGACCTTTAAGAAAAAATAAATCTGGAGAGTCAGTATAACTTTTAACCAGCCGGGTGAGGGCAGGGGGCAGCAGCAACTGGAAACCTTTAAAACAAAAGTTCACATTGTTTTACTTGACTGAAAAAAAATGAACAGTTCTTTTCACAAAACATTTCTGAACATTCCTCTTGTGCTATCCCATCAACATCTCTCCAGCTTTCTTTCAGATAAGAATAAAATGCTGCAGCATTTTTTCAGTTTATCACTAATCTTACAGATAAGGTGCACACACAAAGTAATTCCTATGTCAACATCATGGACTTCTGGATGAAGAGCTATAGAGCTCTGTACCTTATAAGGACTGAGTTGTTTGCACAACTGCCTTCAGCCGTGGAGGCCTTGAGATCAAACTGGGCATGACACACAGGACACAGCTATCTTTATCACACCAGCTCTGTTTAAAATGGGGCAGGGCACCACACTGAGGCACTCAGGAGGAAATTACGTACTGGGAGTACAGATGCTTAATCTTTCCCTGCATACATTCCCCTTCTTCAGACTGCCCACACACAACCGATTTCCCCATACCTTTGAGGTTCCAAATGTGAGTTTGAGCAGCTTTGGGTCTTTTTAAGGAGCAAGGTGGGGTAAAAAATATTATAAACAAACGGTTGTTGTGGGTTTTTTGGGCTCTTTGGCCGTGTTCTGAAGGTTGTTCTTCCTAATGTTTCGCCAGTCTCTGTGGCCGTCATCTTCAGTGCTGTCCTCTGAAGATGCCGGCCACAGAGACTGGTGAAACGTTAGGAAGAACAAACTTCAGAACACGGCCAAAGAGCCCAAAAAACCCACAACAAGCATTAGATTCTGGCCATGAAAGCCTCGGCGAAAACAAACAAACGTTTGCTTGCATTTTGGAATTCTACAGAGGGCAAACACCTGGGGCACTCTTTTGAATTGGGAAAAAGGAGTTTGGTAAGCTTTCCCTTCATCAGCAATCAGCAATCCTGATCACCACTCCAGAAATAACTTTCCAAAAAGGGATACATCCAGATCCTGGGAATGGGAATGTGACTTGTGTGGGTTACTAACTTCCAATTTCTGCTTTTTTCATTGATGGCTTGGTTAAAAAAAACAGAAACAAAGAGAGTAGTGGTGGAAGCATTCTGATAATTACACTTCTCTATGTGAAGCTGGATGCTTGGGGTAGTTCTGTGGAAAGTGCTTTGTGTGGGGAGTAGCCTGTCTGTTTTGGGATATGAAGATAATCATAGTCAAGGCTGTCAATTTCCATGTGTGTTACATGTATTATGACCACAGAAGTCCCTGTTTGTCATAATAGATCTGCTGTTCCTATCATGCCAACCTAGTATAATGGACAGTGTGACAGATAAGGACTCGGGGGACCTAGTCCTTGGGGTGTGACTAGATGGGTATATGTCCCATTTTTGGTCCCTTTCTTGGATGGGCTTTTACTGGTGACCACACTGCATAAGTACCATCACAAACCAGCCTGTCTTTGATATGCATGTCTACCTGCACTTTTTTGGCTCCCTGTTGTTGTTGTTTTGGTACAGAAAGGATGACTCCATTTTGGTTCAGTTCCAGCCCATATGATTGCTAGGATCGAACAAAAGTGGATGACTCAAACTATCTGCTTAAGCTTCTTAACAATATCGGGAAATTGAAACTTTCCTGTACTCCTCTGTGGAAGGGAAGCAAATGTTTTTTTAAAAATCCTGGTAGGGCAGCAGTGATGCAAGGTGTCTTTTAGAAAAAAAATAAAAATAAAAATTGAATGCTTCCACCTGGAAGAAGACAGAAGGAGACAAGGAGATCTCCCTTCCTTCCTTCCTTCCTTCCTTCCTTCCTTCCTTCCTTCCTTCCTTCCTTTGATCATACCAAATGGCATCCTGCACCTCTATTCAACAATAAGCAACCCTATTTAGAGTGATTCAGACTGATACAATTTGGTAATTTAGTTGCACTCCTAATGTGCCTAGCCATAGAAACTCATTGGGGGTGGTAGCTGCAATAGTAATACTGCTATTAAAATATCTCACATACCTGTACTTTGAAACCCTGTTAAGGTTGCCGTGCCATAAGTTGAATGTAACTTGATGGTACATGGCAAATGAACATTACTGCCAAAAATACTGATACGGTGCTTGAAGTGTGTGTGTGTGTGTGTGTGTGTGTGTGTGTGTGTGTGTGTGTGTGTGTGAGAGAGAGAGAGAGAGAGAGAGAGAGAGAGAGAGAGAGAGAGAGAGAGAGAGAGAGTGTGTGTGTGTGAGAGAGAGAGAGAGAGAGAGAGAGAGAGAGAGAGAATGAGAGAGAGAGAGAATGAATTCTTCCCAGGGCCTGGGTATTACAGAGAATAATACTGTTTTCTTCCATAAGAATTGCCCCATAGTTTAATTAATTGCTCCACTGAAATCACAAATACTGTATGTAGCATGATTGTGACCTGTGTCCCTTTGTGCAGGTGTCTAGTGGGTAACAGCCATGGGCAATGGACTTGCTCCATCCTTGTGCCTCAAGATACCCACACACAGTCCTCCACTGGACTGTGATGAGGGATACTGTGCTTCCTGATCCATTTCACAACTTTTTAAAAATTATGCTTTTAAATGTTAAATGTTTAAATATTAGGAAAGCAGATTGGTCAAGGGAAGCACAACTGACTAATCTGGTGGGACCAGGACCAAACTGGTTGACCAGATTATGTCAAGAAGGGCTGGGTTTGCTCCAAATCCCTTGATGTCATTTAGCCTTGCTCTCTCCTCTGAGACCGTTCTATCTTTCTCTATGTAGAAAGAGAAATAGGTCTCCATGTCATGCCTGTCTCTGTATTGAGTATCAACTGGACTGGAACGGCTCACCCATGGCATGGCCCAGCTAGGGCCTGGCTCAGCAAACTTAATCGGGTGCATAGATTGGTCATTCTCCACCCTTCCTTTATAGACTGCTTCCTCTTTCACTAAATCCTTTTGGTGCTGTTGAGACCGTACCTTTCTGTAGATTAGCTGTAACCGGAGTTAAAACAGAGACTTCAATAACATTTAATGTAGTGCTTTTATTACCCAGCAATGCCCTTCACCACAGCCAAGATCTTTCTCTAAATTTTATTTTTTTTAAAAAATAAATCCTCGTTAGTAGAACTGTTTTTCTGTTGTGTGTATATTTTTCTGTCTCTGCCTGCTTTTTATTTTATGAGCTGATGGTTAAATTGTTTTTTTAATTGTTTTATTGTCCATCATTTGCATTAATAGCTGCTTGGTTTTGGCTTTTTAAAATTATAAGCTGCCTTAAGAGCCTGTTAGCCAAAAAACCAAACCAAACCAAACAAAAAAAGCAGGGTATATAACTAAGAAGAAACAAAAGACCATTATGAATAGCATAAGATTGAGATGACCATTATGATCACCTTGGTTACTCCAAGGAGATAATGTTTTGGTTTTCCGGGTTCCAAGAAACAGAGGGAAAGAATGAATCCTGAATGAGGCAGAAGCTGTGAGTAACAATGGACACCCCCAAAGATGGAGAAGGTGAGAATTCCACAGTCTTCTCCGGATTGTTTTGAAGTTGTTTCTATTGTGTGAGGTTGTCTTTTAAAATACATCCTTTGGGACCACTCTACCTAATACAGAAAGGGGAAGCTATCATTCAAGTTGTTAATCTGCATTTTGCTGTCATATTCAAATGATGGAGCTGTACTAGGCTTTGGACTTTGAAGGAAAAATGTCACCTACAAAGGAAGAATGCTTGCAAAGATGGATGATTTCTCTCCCCTTGGCCTTAGTGTTGGTAGTTAGATAAAAGTACAATACATGCATTACAGCTAATAAAACAAAACAAAATCTTCCTCGAAACAAATGATATATGGCAAGGGTATTTTTAATTAAATCACTAAAACCAATAAAGAGTTTTCCAGAAACAAGTGTTAAGTAATCCCATTTGACAGTATACCATAGTTTTATTATATGTGATGTCCAGATTGTACGGAATCACCATCTCTCTTTTGACTTTTAAATTATATATATATATTGGCCCAAAGACGTTGGCCATGGAATCTTTGATCTGATCCATGCCTAGGTAAGTGCACACAGATCAGAGTTCTTATGTACTATTCAGTTTTTTACCAACTTATGGTAAGCTTCTGAATTATTGACTTCCTTTTGGAAAATCTGTTCGCGAAAACAACAACAAAAAAAGGAAGGAACCAAAAACATTTTAAAAAGCAACAATTTTATTTCACTGTATTCGTGAAGGCTTTTTATTTCACTGTGAGGTTTTGTGTGCCCACTTCCTCAGACATGCCTTTTGGGAAGTGGGAAAGGACTTTAAAAAAGGAATGGGTACAGTCCCCTTTGATTCCTTCTAAAAACAACATGCAAGGGGCTTGCTTTTTCCTCTCTACTGTTTCCATCCTCAGTCTCTCTCTTTCCATCCTTTGTCTTCTTTCATTCTGAAAGTGTTAGGCCCACAAGACTTTGATGATTTAATACTTTTTACCTGGAGAGGCAAAGATAGCTCAGTTCTCAGGTAAAGACCATATTCTCCTTCTTAACTGCTACCACCTGAGCATCTTCCTTACATTTTTGTTTCTTTTTCCTTACTTCTGATCATTGCATGTGAATGCTGGATTTAATACAAGAGATCTATGGAGATGCCACTGTGCCTTAGGACTCTTTGCTCCACCCTGTGGCAACCCTGAAAGGCAAAAGTACCCCTAGTTCACTTCATATTTATGTATCTATCTGAAGGCACAGCACACATCCCTATAGGATATATTAAAGCAGTAACCTAAACTAGTCACTTCTTATGCATTCCTCCCTTCCAGTTAATAAGTGCAATTGTTTTTCATTTGTACCATAAAATATAGACATCTTCCTTCAAGTTATCCTGCTGAAAGGATAGTGTATTATATTTTCCCCAGCAAAAAAAACCTATTGTTTTGTATCTGTAAAACACAGTATGAGGTCCTGAATTTGCACTAAGCCTTCTTTGTCCTAAACGTGGTAGCAAATGATCCACTTCTCATCCCGTATCAGCTTCACCTTGTGACTTTTAGACATTTCGCCCATATCTTGATGTCCTGTACAATTGCAGAAGGCCAGGGGCCCAAGTAATGGTAGCTGTTTTCCAGGCACTTTGTAGTTCACTGGGTCATAACCCCCGCTGTCCAATCATTCACATGTCAGGTCATGTGAACAGCTGCACAACAAGCAGGGCAGGAAATCTGACTGTCTCTTGTGCAGTTGCATTTGTGGAAGATCCCAACAGGATAGTTTGAAAAATGCATTCCAGACTACTTTCTTCACTCCAGAATCCTTTAGTACCACAGATGCATCACTCCTCTGAATTCAGTTGGAAAAAGAATTAAAACAGATACAACTAACCACAGCATTGGGCTGTCCATTAATACTTTATGTGCCTCCTTCTATAAATGCTTATTTCAGAGAAAGTTCCATTCAGCAAAATTACCTTTTAGCACAATTTCTTTTAGAAAGTGTGATTTCAGATGTTGTCCATTTTATTTGCTTTCTGTGAACTGTAGCTATAGAATTTGTGGCAATTAAGGCATCCAGTGTGGTATAGTGGATAGAGTGATGGACTTTGACTCTGGAGACCTGGATTCAGATCCCCGCTAAGCCATGGAAATTCACTGGGGGTGTGGAATTAGCAAAACTGATCCCCAAATATCTCACTTGCCTTGAAAGCCCTTTTAGGGTTAATATATGTCAGTTCCAACTTGATGGCACAAACTAATTGAGGAACTATCCACCACTGGTTCCTCAAATGCTAAACAGGAAAACAGGAAGCTGTTAATTAATGGCACAGACACTTATAAAAAGTTTCCATCCACTCTGGACAGACTGGTGCTGCAATTGCACCTTGTTATTCTTCTGGCCAAAAATTAAGTCTGAAATGACAGAAAACAGGGTTACTATAAGGCAACAAAATTCTCATCCAGCTTCTATCTCTTACTCTTTCTTTTTCCCAGGGTGAGGAAACAAGGGATGCGAATTTTAAAGTAAACGACTATACAAGAGGCAACATTTGTGTTCCTTTGGTACAACTCTAGTCCAAAGGTGATGATCAAGCCTTTCCTTTCCTTTTTGTGAGTGAGAAAGGAGGAAGAAGCAGGAGGAGGGAAGGAAGAAATACAGGCGTGCCCAACCAGGTTTAGTGTTTCTTATTACAGCACTGTGTCATCCTTCTAGTAATCCTTTTCTTTTCATCGTAAACTTTAATTGTATTTGGTTCTTCAACACCAGGTTGCTTCCTCTGTGTCTTTAGATGGGACTTAGGAGACTATCATGCAGTGGTGAAATTCATTGACTGAATTAAATCTTAGAAATCTGGAAGTTATTTTTGTTTACCTTTTCTTTCAATGCCTTCTCCTTCATACTGCTTCTGTTTCCTAAGGAATAGATTGAGATATTATATTTCCCCAAATGCATCACAAGTTATATTCGTCCACTTATATTTTGACCACTAAGCCATATAATTGTTATATGCTGTTACTTCTTAAAAACCAGGAGGAAGTATTCTTCACAGAGCTACAAGCAGGGACAAAGTCATCACATAATCAAACTCCAGGAAGACCGGCCTCCCCTTCTATGGTCAGGTCCATGGAACTCACACTTCATTGTTTGTTGCCAGCAAATATTGCATATTGAGTAACCTTGGCATTTGCTGTCAAGAACAATCCAAGCATCCTATATAGTGTCAGCTTCGATTAAGAGCAGTCTGCTATTTGAAAGACTTGGGATTTATCAAGCAACAAGGAGATAAATGTTAAATGCAGAAAGACAAACACACAGAGAGAATTAGAGAAGAATATGTCCAGAAATTTTAAAAGTTTGACAGAACTTGGGATAACTCCAATGCTTCCAGTGTAGAAAGCTACCCCATTAAAAAAGGGACCCTTTCTCTGTTGTTTGTAGAGTCCAAAAAGTGTTTCTCATCCTTTTAAAATGCACTTACTATTTTCATATACATACACATTCAAATCTGCTTCCCCCAAATAATTTAACTGCAAGTGGAAATATTGCCATTAGTAACAAATCAAAGCTTATGTACATTTTAGGGGGTGATATTTCAGAGTTTTAAAACATTGTTAAATACATATTATTTACTTCAGTTGCCATTTAGGAGCTCATCCATATTGAGCATTTGTCCAGCTGCCTTTTTCAATCCATGACAACAATATTCTAGTGTAAGCAGTGGGGTTGCATGCTTGGCCAACGTTTTGGATCCTAAGCACTGGCAGGGAGTGTGCCTAAGGCAGATCGTTTTCTATGGCAATCCTTTTATGCTGCTTTGTTTTTATAGCCCCCAATGCTGAAAAAATGGTAGCATAACTAATAAAAGGCACAGAAAGATTAATGGAAGATAATAGGATTAAAATGTGTATTAAGAAAACAATAAGTTGATTTTTTTTCTGTTTTTCAAATAAATACTTAGACTATTATATATTTTTTTTAAAAAAAACAGATTACTCAAGCTTCCTAAAATTTGAAACATCTCCTAACTCCAGAGGTGACTCCAGACCTGGCCTGACCTTAAGTTGAAGTGAAACAGTTGCCTCAGGCAGCACAGAGCTTGAGGCAACACCAAAGCTGCTGCTGCCGTCACCCCCACCAAGTGAATGCTGTCTATTTCCTCATGTATTTATGCAAGAACACTGAGAGTGAGGGAAAGGAAGGAGAGAATTATGATGATCTCACAGAATGCCTTGGCTCCAAAGATCCAGACCTCAGCCAGACATCTCTGGCTATGCTGTGGTCGCACTTCAAAGACAAACAGGCAGCCGATGGTGACTCAGAACAACCTACCTTTGCTGTTGCTGCCCTTTGCTTCCTCCACCTCCATCCCTCCCCTTTTAAAATTTCCTGCACAATGTCAGCAGGGAGAGAGGGTTGTCAATGCAGTCCAGTGGCCCTCTTCTTGCCTTACCCAGTGGAAGAACTTACACTTGCAATGAGAATTAAAGCTTTAAAGTGTTGGAGGAGAGAACTGAATGGTAGCAGGTGTGCCCTGCATCCCCTTAAGGTAGTTTGCTGCCTTGAAGTGCAGTGGAGGACATTATCCCATCACCAGTATTGGAGAAAGAGTGGACATCCAGTCCCGGCCTTTGTACATGCAATGGTGGCAGTGTATGTGCTAGAATCATAACTCTAGAGCTGGAAGGGCCCAGAAAGGTCATTAGGTTGAACTTTTAGGAGGAAATCTACTACTGACGTTTCCCAGAGTGATAGCCATCCAACCTTTCTTTAAAAAAACTCTAGAGAAGGAGAGTCCACTGCCTTTCCAGGTGTCGGGTCTATTGTCAAATAATCATTACTGTTAGAAAGTTCTTCCTAATGTTTAGTCAAAATCTCTTTCTTTGTAATTTGAATTCTCTAGCTCTTTTCCCTACCTGTTAGAGACACAGAAAATAAGCTTGCTCCATTTTCTATAAATATTTGAATTCTCTCCATTGTTCCTCTTAGCGCTTGGTTTCTGTAATCTTTGTTATATTGGTCACCCACTTCTGGACATGTTTCAGTTATAAATGTCCACCTTAAACTCTGAAATGGACCCAGTATTGCAGGTGGTTTGATCAAAGCAGAATAAAGGGGTACTATTATTTCCCTTTAGCTGGCTGGACAGCTCAATGGTTTGAACACCTAACCTCTGGGGAGTCAGAGGTTAGGAGTCCAATTACTAATTGTGCATCCTGGGAGAAGAGCCAGCCTGTGTAGCCTTGGACAAGCTGCACAGTCTCAGGATGCCTAAAGAAGAAGGGAATGGCAAACCACTTCTGTGTATTCTCTATGTTAAAAAAAACCCTGTCAAGAGGTTTCATAAGTCAGAATTATTTGATGACTTGAAAGAAGAAGAAAAGGCTCCCTCCTTCCATTTTCTTCTTCTTCTTTTTCAATTTTCGACATGAGTTCAAGCTTTGCATTTACATTGTTCTAGTAGCTTTGCAGCAGCTTATCCTCTTTTCTCAACAGGGACTGCTGAGCCCTGTAGCCCATTTGTCACCAAATGCCCAGGGGCTATAGCATCTGACAATGGTCCTTGTTGATCTGGGCGACAACCAGTCCAGTAGGGATTTCTGTTTATTTCCTCTCATTATAATTGATGGTTTGTGGACACAGTTGGTTTAGCTTATCAGCTGTCTGGCTTAGGAGACCTTTCAGGTAGTGACACTACCGCCAGCATAGCTCTCAAGTAAACTGACACACACAAGCTCCCCCACCTGAACAAGGCCTGTGTCCATGGAGGGGTGTTTTTATAATTTTGACTGTATCTGGTATTTCACAACAACAACAACAATACCTCCAAGTTTGATAAGCGTCTTTCTTCTCCTTCAACAAATTCATTTATAAAAATGCTGAACAACATTGGGCCCAGTACAGAGCTAGGCAGCGCCCCTCTTATCACTCATCTCCAGGATGACAAGGACAATTGGTGACTGTAACAGCCACACTCGCACTTCACAGAGTGGTTGCTACTTTGCTATAAAATCTCTGCTGCCACCAACTTATCCTTAAGAATCAAGAGAAGGACAAGTGCAACTTGGAAAAACAAAAACTGGTTTATTGATTACAAAAATAAGAATGGTAAATCACGGGTAAAGACTCAATTAATCAATCACTGTTAATAAACACTGGCTCACACAGACTATCTCACCACTGACAGGCTCCCTCCCTCACTCTAACTACTAATCACTTTAAACTCTCAGCTCAGACTCTCATCTCCAATCTCCCCTCACACACTCTTCACCCCCCTTTTTATACTAGCTCCTCCCCTTAAGTTCCACCCTCCGTCACACCATAGGCTGATGACTCACTGCCCAGCTGTGACGGACATGTGATGTTATGTCTGTCCGTTACAGTGACCATTCTTTAGACAAGAGTCAACGACCAGCTATTAATCCATCTAACAGTAACATTGTGTATAGTCTATTTTGCAAGCTTAGCAATAAAAATGTAATGAGACATCTTAATGAAAGTCTTGCTTAAATTAATTAAGTCTGCTGACCAACCAAGCCAATAACCTTTACCTACCTTGGACAGCAGTTCCTGTACTACGTCTTTTATTCCACTCCCAGTAGGTAAAGGACTGTGTTCTATTTTGGGTGGAGGGAGAGGCAAAGTAAATGTTGAAAGAGTTCTGCCATCCTTCTACCACCCACCAGCATATCTCCATCCTTTCCATGGCCTGGACCTTCCATTTCCTTGTTGTTCCTCTTGCTGCAAGCAGAGTTAAAGTACCTTGCAAGTCTGAGCTCGTTCTGAGCTTTAACTTCCCTTTTTCCCTCCTTACAAATACTGGCTACTTGTTTGTACTCTTTCTTATTGATTGACTCCCTCCTTCCATTTCCTGTCCCTCTCGTTTTAGAACCTCAATTTATCTGAGAGTTCTTCATTCCATGGCTAATGTTATCTTTAAAGGATTTCCACTCCCCCCACCCAATAGGAATTATTTGCTGTGCTGCCTTGCTCCCATCCTTCCTCCCACGTACTGTATCTTGTTTTTTGCTTAGGTAGCAAAATGCCTGGGTAGTCAATCAGTCATAACTTGAATAGAGATGGGCATGATCCTTGGTTCAGAGGTTCATGCTCTTTTGTACTCTTGGCACTTGTGGGGGATCATGCCTCCTGGACTGGATCCTCCACTCACCAACTGGGGCACTCTCCTGCCCTCTTATTTGGCCATTCGACCAATTTGCAGCAGGAGCATGGGCCTCCCTGACCCGCCTCCTTGGCTGATTGCCCATCTCTTACCCTGAACCACTGAAGTTTGTTGTTATTAGTGTTGCAGTGGAGACCAAGCTCTTCCCGGCTCTGCTGGTTCTAGAAACAAAGAGGCCTCAACCTGCCATCCCTCTGCAGTGGGATTTCCTCCCCTTTCTGCTCATAATAGTGATGATGCTGAATTGATGGCATCTACTACTTTAGTTAAACTATAACAGTATTTTATATATTTATTTACTGACTTTATTTCTATCCGTCCTTCTCACAAAAAGGGAGCCAAATATGCACAAAGCTAACCAATTTGACCTGAGAGACAGTACAAGATGGGCTTCATTCCCCTTGCTTAAGTGCCAATTTGCTCACAAGCACTCCTTTAGATCCCCTTTCCCCACTAGGTAACCTGACTGTATATGCCCTTAAAGCAATTCTACAGTAACCCAACTTCGAAACACTTTTTGCAGCAAATCCACAACTACTAGGCTTTTTCCCAGTCTATTTCCCTCATTTTGAGGAAATGAAGAGCCTCTGAATGTAAGAGAGCCTGGGGGCCATGCCACACATTCCTGAATGACATGCAGATGTTTGCCAAAGTGTATAAAATTCAGGTTCTCAGATCAATGAGTCTACACAAAACACAAATTTACATAAAATATGTGTAGTTAAACTGTACTGTATTAAAATCATACACAAATTTTCTGAATTATTTGGAAACATAGGGCTGTCATATTGATGCGGTACATGCATTTGCAAGAAAGTGTAAAAATAAGATAATGAGCACAATTCAGTGCAGAGTCAGGCATGCATAGACTTATTGATTTTCTAAGGTTTAAGCATGCTTAAACCAGTGCTATGAAGTAAACAATGTGTGTAACTTTGCTCTACTGCCTCTCTCTATAAAACCAGAGGCAATCACAAAAGGCAGGGCCTCACACCTCCCGCTCCAGCGGTCTTGTTTTTAAGTCATGAGTTATTTCATGCTGGGATCCAACATGTCACATTGATACCAGCAGCAGCTAGTCAGAAAAAACATGGCAAGGAAGTGTTCCTTTTTCCTTTTGGTTGTTGCAACTATGGAGGCAGGTACATTACTAAAAACTTCATATTTCAATTGGATTTAGTGTGTTTTAAATCAATGTAAAAAGGGTGAATACATGACTGTGAGGGTTCAACTTTTGGCTCCTTCCTTTGGTCAAAGAAATCAGGAGATTTTGGTTGTTTAGAAACAGGTGTCATATTTATTGGTGTGTTCAACAAGTAACCAGTGTCAACAAAATGGCTCCAACGTTTTTCTCCTTCTGACAATGGATCAGCCAGGGGTTTCCATTCTCCATTCAGAAACGGGTTCCCTTCACCAGAGTTCCATGGACCCGGCCAATCTACGGATAGGTTCTGGTTTACCGCCTGTCCCGCTTCACCTTCCAGCAGGGGCACGGTGTCGTCATCCCGGCCATCCACCCACACGGAACATCCAACGGGTGTGAGGGTCTTCACCTTCCATTCCAGCCTCTCCTTCCTTTCTCTCTCTCTACTTTCTCCTTTTCTTCTCTTAATTTCCTCCTCCACTCCCTGGCTTCTGCTTCTCCCCAATAAGATGGTCTCGGGGAAATTTCTCTTCTTCTCCTATAATCTGCCTTGTCCTTAGGCACCCTCAGGGATCCTCCATCCTGACCCATTCCCAACCTGGAGGTAACTGCCCCTCCCTTCTCTTTATATCTGCCATTCCCACCTCTATCTCCACCCTCCTCTTCTGCTCTATCCCCCCCCTGTTTTCCCCTGAGTTCCTTCAACAGTTATTTTTTGTATGTCTCCTTCTGTTTCCTGTATATCTGTCCCTCGGTGTACTGTTCTTGTGGGGGATGAGGCAGGCTGGGTTTGTACCTCCTTTTCGGCTGTATGGGGGAGGGACGGCACTCCGGCGAGAGGGGTACCACTCTCGCCCCTGGTCTCAGAATGACATACATGGAAACATGGATTAATTTGATAGGGGTTCATGTGTTTTTGAGCAGCACTGAGGGGTTTTTTTACTCTTCACCAGGGGATTGTTTATTTTAACTTAGATGTGGAATAGATTCATTTAAATCAATTTTTCCCTATGTGATCACCTCTGTCAGTGTTAATTTTTCAAGACCCTCCTGATGGCTGACTGTCACAGCCACTTTCTCCTGGCCAGTGAGCGAGACGGGGTAAGCAAGTGCTGGGATATGTAAATACCTCTGTCAGTGTAAATAAAGATTGCCATTGCCCCCACCTCCACCAGAACCTTCCCTTCCCTATTTTTACTCAAACCTCTCAATTAAAAGAAAAAATTATTGCATGTGGTATAGCAAAAGAACAGAATGCCATATTGGGGGGGGGGGGGACTTAAAACAGACATTTCCTTGCAGCACTAATGGAGAGTGGAAAAACAGCCCTCTCATCCCTCCTATTTTAAAGGAGGTGGGGGTGACACCTAAAAACAAAATTGTCCAGCCCAAATTGCAGTAGGGCTGGCTAAAACTAACAAGGCTTGAGAAGTGTGGGAAACACACACACTGAGTGAGTGAAGAAGGAGCTGCTGGAGAGGAGGATAGGAAAGTAGAGATGTCTGTCTCCCTGTCTACATACCGGGCTGCAAGGAAACCTCTGTTTTAAGGCGGTTTTTCCTATGTGGTATTCTCTGCTTTCGCAATACAAGATGCAAGATGTTTTTTAAAATGCTGTAGAGGTAAGAGGATACACACACTGACAAACAAAAAAACCTTCTTGACTATCATGTGAATTCTTGACTATCATGTGACTTTAACCTGGATGCAAAAGCCCGAATCCAGGATCCATATATCCATATATATCCATATATATATCCATATATATATCCATATATATCCATATATATATATATATATATCCATATATATATCCATATATATGGATATCCATATACTGTATATATATCCATATGTATCCATATATCTATCTATCCAACTGAAGGGGGGAGCAATCCGAAGACTTGTCTGGACCTTTGTCATGAGAGGGGAAAAAAGTAAATCAGTGTGACGAGAAAGATTTGTCAACTAAGATAAAAAAGATTGCACTAAAGATAAGAACTGTTCCAGTGTTGTTCCCCCATCTGGGCATGCCCAGAGTTATATAATTTGGCACTGGTTAGGATGCTAGTCACTTCCAGCAACTGAAATTTGTGTCATGTCCCACACCTGACAGGGAAAGAAGATAATATATTGTTATTGCAGCCATCTTGATTTTGAAATTGGAGCTGGGAGGAGAAGCTTGCTAAGTGATTTCTCGCTGGTAGAAGCAATCTGTAGGACACTGGACACTTTATGGTCCACCTCTCACTTCCATACATCACTACAGGAAAAACTATAGCTTTGACAATGCGGACTTTTGTCGGCAACATGATGTCTCTGCTTTTTAAAATGCTGTCTAGGTTTGTCATCGCTTTCCTCCCAAGAAGCATGGAGCCCAAAAGCCTTGAACAGGAACATTGGCAGTATTATTCAATGCTGATGCTGGTTTCTTAAAGAACTAATGTAGTTCATTGATATTAGAAAGATGAGGAAATAAATTGTTGTCAATTGTGGCAGCATTAGACAGTAACCTATTAACTTTACATTATTCATAGATGTTGATTATTTTTGATTTCTAAAAAAACTCCTTAGAGTTGGCAGGTGAATAGCAAAAACTTGAAAAATTCCAGTCAAAATGTCTCTAAAATAATAGAGCTGGAAAACATAGCAAGAAAGTGTTACATGTTGGACATGTTACTTCCAGCCTCTGCAGAAATGAAATCAGTATAACCATACTTTTTCATATTATTATTAGCTCCCAGTCCAAAGTACCACTGAAGCATCTTTGGGTTACTGTACTAAAAAAGAAAGCTGAGCAATTTGAATGTGACTCCTGATTGCAAAGACAAATTATGAACAGGAAAGAAGACTGAATAGGTCTTTCCTGTTGATTGCTTGAGTTCTCACGGTAGTCTGAGAATAGATGCTGCCATATCTGAACAGGGAACTCTGAGGAAGAAAAGCAGGATGGAGGTGGAAGAGTGTGAGAGACTTTTCTTTCTTTGATCCTCAATGTGCTTTATTAAAGAAGCTTTTGTTTCTTCACCAAGCTCACATCTACCTTCAAAAGGATGATAAAAGTATCTGACTGCCTTGGAACAGAAGCCTGTTATCTGAACACACAGTGGAACATTTATGGTTACATTTCTCCTTCATGTGTGCTTCTTATGAACTCCTGGAACCCACACACTATCCACTGAACTATACTAGACGACCTCTGACTAGAGATGGGGACAAATATAAAAACGACTTGTGATTTTCAGTGAATAGAGCCAATTCATCATATATTCGTTGCTTCGTATTCATCAGTTCTGGAGAACCTGATGAATCCGAAGTGACAAATATTTACCTGGTTTTATTTGTTGATTCGACAATTCGTCACCTTTTTTGGGGCCTCTCTGTGCCATCTCTGCAGCCTGTTGGTGCCAATCAGAAGCTCTGGGCAAACAGGAGTTCCTGGATTGGCATGTCAGGTAGCCAAAAGCACTGCTGAAAGGCCTGTAGGAGTGAACCTTTTTCAGAGGCTTTATAAAGCCTTTCCCCTGTACCCATTTCCTACTTCTGCTCTGAGTCTCTTGGCTGAGACCAGTTGTTGCTGGCGGTGGCTGTGCTTTCACTTTTGTGGCAGCAAACACTTATTTTCCTTATTTAATTAATTTCTTATTTCATTCATTAATATTATTTGAACTTTACTGGGAATTTGGGGAGGAATTTAGCTGCATGATTATTTCAGTTAAGCTAGTTCTATTTTTGCTGCTTGTGTTCAGGCAGGGTGGGTGATCTTTGGGGGGTATTTTGTGTGTGACTGTCAAGGATAATTTCCACACTGACCATGGAGTATTTACACAAACCACATTGCCACCAGAACATAAAGCAATTGGAAGCAAATGGGTCTACAAAAGAAAAATGCAGATCAATGGGGATTATAGGTACAAAGCCAGACTTGTGGCTCAGGGATATACACAAAGAAAAAATGTACACTATGATGAGTTTTTTTCCCCAACAGTAAAGGCAGAATCTTTGAGGCTAGCATTAACTCTGGCTGCTTCGAGAAATTACCTAGTTAGTCATTTTGACATAACTACAGCATACGTGAATGCAAATCCATAAGAAGAGCTATAAATGGCTTAGGCACCTGGGTTTGAGAGTTCTAAACCAGGAATGGTGTATAGGTTAAACAAGGCAATTTATGGGATTAAACAAATGCATGAAATTGGAACCAGTTTCTAGATTTAACACTGAAAAGATTGAAGTTTAAGAGTAACCTGGCAGACCCATGCCTTTACAGTGGGGTCTTGACTTGAGAACTTAATCCGTATTGGAAGGCGGTTCTCAAGTCAAAAAGTTCTCAAGTCAAATCTGCATTTCCCATAGGAATGCATTGAAAACCATTTGATCCGTATCTGCTCTTTTCCGTCCATAGAAACTAATGGGAAGCTGCTATTCCGCCTTTGACCACTAGAGGGGGATATTTTGTTTTTTTTTCCTTAGGTCAAGAAAGGTTCAGGGAAGGCAGGGAAAATACAGTCCAGGCAGTACCAGGCAGTCTGAAGACTCCCAATCCACTCTCTAAATGCTGGGAGGAGTGAGGAAGCAGACAGGCACCCTTTTCACTGGCCAACAGTTAACTGAAAGTTCACATTTTGCACTTTCCCTGCCTCCCACGTGGGTTTTTTTCAGTTCTTAACTCAAATCTAAGTACTTAAGTCAAGTCAATATTTTCCTATGAGAGCGGTTCTTAAGTCAAAATGTTCTTAACTCGAGTCGTTCTTAAGTCAAGACCCCACTGTATGTCCAAGAAAATGGAAAAGAGCAAAATATTTTGCTAGCATACGTCAATGATATATGCTTTATGTCAAAAGAAGAAGCTCAAATTGATCTGTTTGAAAAACAATTGAAAAAGGAGTTCAAACTAAAGAACCTCAGCCAGATACAGAATTATTTGGGGGTTCAAATTCAGAAAAAAGACAATGGTTATGTCCTAAATCAGAGATTAAAGATAGAGGAAATGCTAATAAAATACAACATGCAGGACTGCAAAAGTGTAAAGACACCCATGACACTAGATTTTCAAAAATCAGAGATGAAAGCAAAGAATCTGAAGAACAAGAAGTGTACCAATCAGCAGTTGGAAGTTTACAATATCTAGCAAATTGGACAAGACCAGATACTGCTGTAGGAGTTAATATTCTGAGTAGGCATACTGCAAAGCCAACACAAAAACATTGGTTGGGGGTGAAAAGAATATTTAGATACCTAAAAGGTAGCCTTGACACATGTTTGTTAATACAACCCTCTAGTGATTTAAAATTAAAAGTTTATGTAGATAGTGATTGGGTCAACAACATAGTTGACAGGAAATCAGTATCAGGTTTCAAAATAAAGTTTGCTGAGACATTGGTGGGATGGAAATCAAGGAAGCAAAGTTCCATTGCAACATCCACTGCTGAGGCAAAGTTTGCTGCTGCTGAAGTCTGTTCAGAGGTAGTGTGGTATAAGCAGTTGCTTATAGATCTAAAAGTTAAAGTGGATCAGGCCATAACAGTGTTTGAGGACAACACCACATGTATACAGATGGCAACCACAGAAAAAATGAGAAGTAGAAGCAAACACATTGATATTAAATATCACAATGTTAGAGAGGCAGCAAAAGAAAAACTAATTCAACTGCAGTATTGTGAAACAGAAAAGAATGTAGCAGACATTCTAACAAAACCACTGAACGTGCAAAGACACAGAGAACTAACTGAAGAATTGGGGATATGTTCTGCTGAGGTGTAAATTAGGAGGGGTGTCAAGGATAATTTCCACACTGAGGCAGAACAAGGCCTATGATAATCAGCAGCCATACTTGACAGGTGTGCAAAATGCTGAATCGTGCAGTCTGGAATGATACAATGTCCACACTGATTGGCTGTATGTAAATGTGCATGTGTATAACTGTGTGGACATGTGGAGATGTATGGATCTCTTCTAATGAATGTCATGCTGTCATGCTGCCGGTTTGTACTGCTGAATTTCTGTATATACTGTAAATACACTTGGTGCTGGAAGAAGCTGCCTTTGTCTGTGTCATTCAACTGGACTGCCTGGACTGAAACAAAAACTCTGCTAACTTACAGAGGAATGTGTGGAATCCGTTTCCCAAAATTCATTTCCTGAGGGCTTGAGTGCCTGTGGTACTCGTTCTGCTTGCTGTCTGGTACATCTGTGTATGCTTCTCCAGCCTATGTGCTGAGAAGGTGCATTCAGTTTAAAATACATTTATTCTTTATTATTATTTTCATTAGTGGGAGACTGGGAGGGCTTTTTAAAGGCAGGTCCCATTTTAGTTAAAAATTAGTTCTTTTTGGAGTGTTCTTGTGCTCAGGCAGGGTGGGTGATCTCTGGGGGGAGTGCTCTGTGTCTGCGTGTGAGTATTGTGTTTCCTTTGGGTGTTGATATAATTATTTAGGGTGCAATTAGTTTTCCTGGCCCTTCCCCCCGATTACTGTTTAGTTTTTCATTCCCCTCCCATTTATTTGTTCAGTGGCTTGGCAGGCAGGGATGTAGGGCAGGTGAAAATGAAGGGCAGTGTCCACCATGAGGTATCCAAAGGGAAGATGCCTGAGAAGCTGCATAGGCTAGGCACCACCACCACCACCATTCCTCTTTTGTGGTCTTGGAGACAGCCGTGGAAGCAGAACATCCAGCGGCGCCCAAAGAACTGCTGCTCCTCTTCCTGGAGGAATCTGAGGAGTTACTGGTTCCTGAAGATCCAGAAACTTCCCAGTCCTCAGAACCAGTAATGTCAGGGCAGGTTTCACAACCCCAGAATCATCTCTTCTCTGCTCCCAGATCAGCAGCACCACTGAAACACAGTCTTCTTCCCAGGCCACCAGCTGTCAGGGACAGGTAGTGGGTGCCCGGAGATGCTCTCCTTGTGGCTATGTAACTTGGATGTCCAAAAACCCAAACTTCACCAAACTTGCAGTGCTTGTAGGAAAGTGTTGGAGTAAGCTTCTTGGTGAATTTTGTGTCTCTAGGTCCCGGGGGGGGGGGCATTTTATAACATTTTAAAGTGAAGATGAATGATGGGGCAATTTGTTGATTGATATAAAAATATTTGTAAATTCATACTTGTCAATTCAGCAACCTTGACGAATTACAAATTGCGACAAAACACCATTAAAAAAGTGTCCCTATCTCTACCTCTTTCTATTCCAATAAAAATGAAGTAACAATTCAACTAATTAGATGTAAAAACTGGAACAAAATGTTGTAATGTCCTTGTCAAGTGTTCCAAGTACCCATGTCTTTCCCCCTGCACAATATGCATTCTACTTCCTCCTGTCCCATACCCTCTTTCCCACTGAGATTATCAAGTAATCTTTGGCCACTGTGTGGGGCCTGGTCTAATTTGCTATTTAGCAGAGTAAAGGCTTTGTCCCCATGAACTCTTATTTTTCCTTAAGGCTTCTCTCTCTGCCACTGCACTGCGACTACATTGGTAAGCTGAATAGCTCTGGTGCAGTTTAATTCACAGCCTGTCTTCTGTTTCTTCACCCAGCTCACATCTACCTTCAAAAAGATGACTTAGTGATCACACACAGGCCACAGATTGATTCAGAGCCAGTGGCCTCACAAAAATCCAGTGCAATATGGCTTTCAGCCCACAGCCCCCTCTCTTTCTTTCCTCTGTTCCCACCTCTTCTGACCCTTTTATGGTCTCTGTGAGGTAAAGGTTCCCCTTGACAATTAGTCCAGTCGCGTCCGACTCTAGGGCATGGTGCTCATCCCCATTTCCAAGTCGTAGAGCCAGTGTTTTCTCCTTAGACCAGGGGTCTCGAACATGCGGCCTGGGGGCCATTTGCGGCCCCCCAGATGATAGTTTGTGGCCCTCGCCTTGCCTGCCCCCCCAAAGCGCCCACACATTCTCTGCTGTCAAGAGTAAAAAAAAAGCCTTGCCTCGCTCGCCGGCTCTCTCCCAAGACAGCACCTCTTGCACCCTCCACCCAGAACTGCAGCCTGCCAGCCAGCCCACTTGTCTGCTGGCTAAGGAAACTCCTGGGCCGCCTCCTTGGGCTCTTGCTCCGCTTGTCGGAAAATCTGATGCGGCCCAGCCTCACCCAGACTCTGCCTCCAGCGGCCCCCAGGTAAATTGAGTTTAAAACCCCTGCCTTAGACAATCTTCCATGGTCATATGGCCAGCGTGACGAGACATGGAACACCGGTTCTCTGTCAAGCTGCTTGATTTTCAAAGGTTTGCACAGAATTAGGGGAAAGGCAGCAGCTTTCCAAAATAAACACATTGCAGAAACATACACAGTCTTCTGTATTTCTTGAGGGTTGTTTCTATTTTGTATCATTTTTATTTTTATTTTCTGTGCTAAGTTGATCCTAGTGTTAAACTAGTATATCAAGGCAATAACTCAGTGCTAGACTTGTTTATTATTACATTTTTAAATGGGAAAACTAGGGGACAGACCGCAGGGGACAGTGTTCCTGTGGTACCTCAACTAGCCCAACTACCTACATCACCACAACACAAATACACATACACAAATCCTTTTGCAAAAGGAAATAACTGATCACATAGAGAAAAGTAAGTTTGAATCATTTAGACTTGAAAGATGTCCCCCAGAGGCAGAGGAAAGAGCGCTGCATCAGGAGCAAAAGGCCGGGACAGATTCAAACTGGCCTTTGTATCGTGTGATCAGTAGAAATAAAATACAAATTTAAATAATCAAATTCTGGTTTTATAACCTGAGTGATGTTGCAGCCTTAAGGGCTTTCCAAGGATGGTGATATTTCTCCCTTATTTCTCAGTTATCCTATTTTGGTCACATAGGCAGTACCTAGTTTACTGTTAGCAGAACAGGAAAGATAGTGACAAATTATCACACATTAAGTAAATAGTTAATAGGCAATTTTTAAAGTTAACCCATGTTTACATTGAAAAGAAGGCCTTTAAATAGGAGTTTAATTTTACATTACATTTGTTATGTGCCATCAAGTTGAAACCGACTGATAGTGACCTTAATAAGGCTTTTAAGGTAAATGACATAGCTTCTTTGGTTGAGCAGGGATTTGAACTCAGGCCTTCTGAAACCTAGTTCATCATTCTGTTCAATAAGCTATGCTGGGTAATTATAATTATTATAATTAAATTACATTACTACACAAAAATGTTAACAGAAGGAAGGTAAAACAATCTCATCTATAACCTTACTGCTCCCCTTTATGTGTCTCTGTTTTGAACTTTGGAAGAAGGAAATCACTGCAAGAATTTTTGAAAATTTCATTTCTTACCACCTAACCAAAAAATCCCTTTCTTGTTGGTTGTTGTGGGTCTTTTGGACTGTTTGGCCATGTTACGGATTTTCAGCTAGGTAGCCAACCAGACAGCCATACCCACTTTGAATATACTCCATTCCATACCCGCATGTAGACAGTATTTCATGACCATTGAGCACATTTGGTCTTCATAGTTTGTTGTTGTTGATTTACCATCCCTTCAGTTTCTTTTTTCTTTTAAAAAAAGGTAGTCATGCAATGTATTCTCATAGGCTTTCATGGCCAGGATCAGATGGTTGTTGTAGGTTTTTTGGGCTGTCTGGCTATGTTCTTGAGGTTTTTCTTCCTAACGTTTCACCAATATCTATGGCCAGCATCTTCAGAGGACAGGAGTCAGAATTTTGTCTGTGTTGTGGTGCAGTTTTGTGGGGTAGTTGAGTATTTATAGCTGTGGGATCACCTTTTTGGTCCTTTTCAGGATATTGGGTGATTATGGTGATCAGCGTGTTTTTTGTTGTGGGTGTATTGTTGTGATAAGGGGGAGAGATGATCTGTCACTGTGACCGATGGGTGTCGTTAGCTGGTCTTTTGTGTGCACAAGGACCAGTGATCACGGTAATTACCCAATATCATGAAGAGGACAAAAAAGTAATCCCACAGCTATAAATACTCAACTATTCCCCAACCACCACCCCCAGACCGGTATCCACACAAAAACTCCAACCACCACCCATGACAAAAAAGAGGCATAATCAAAACACTGGTAGACCGTGCAAATCAGAACTGTGAAGGGATCATTGCACACAAAAGACCAGCTAACGACACCCATCAAACACAGTGGCAGATAATCTCTCCCCCTTATCACAACAATACATCTACAATAAAAACATGCTGATCACCATAATCACCCAATATCCTGAAAAGGACAAAAGCTGTTCCCACAGCTATAAATACTTAACTATCCAACAAACTGCAACAAAGCACGGACAGAGTTCCTACTCCTGTCCTCTGAAGATGCCGACCACAGAGACTGGCGAAACATCAGGAAGAACAACCTTCAGAACATGGCCAAAGAACCCGAAAAACCCACAACAACCAACAATTCAGTAATACTTCACAAGAATCATAGACAGAGAGTCTGCAATTTTCTGAATGTTGTCTAACTACAGCTGTTGTACATCTACATCACTGGCTATGTTAGCCAAGGCCGAAAAACACCATCTGGAGGGCATCAGGTTCCATTCATGGAAGGAAGGAGGGCCGTGCATCCCAATCATCATGTTCCAGGTTCAAATCTCAAAACATCAAACAAGTATAAGCCTTGTCGTGGATGAAGGAATCAGTCAGGAGGATCTTCTGCACCTTCTCAGTCACCATCCATTAAAGACTGATTTAGCAGGTTTGAGAAGGAAAGGTTATTTTTAATTAAATCACAGCAGACTAGGGACCACAAAATTGTTTTGGAATGAGAGCTATTTTAAGGACTACACCATCGCTATGGAAACCAGGAGCTGGACCAGAGAGGCAAAAAGCCAGGCTGACTGATGAATATTTGAGGAAACCTCAGTTGGGTGATGAACAACTAATTCTGCTATGCCTTTCACTCAGAAGCTCCAGACAGGCAACTACAATAAAAACGCTGAGGCATAATTTTGCCATCCCTATAGAGTGGGCAGACTCATGGTGCAACTTTAGTGAGGAGACAAGACAAAATATGTATCTGTTTCCTACTCCCCCTGTACACTCTCTGACATTAGAAAATGGGAACGTGGTTGGAGGACGGGAGAAGAGGGACAACATACCTCTGAGAAAGATCTTCTTGAAGGATTGTAGGGGTAATAGCCCAAAAGTCTGGCACAGACTTCTCTCTCTCTCTCTCTCTTTCCCCCCCAGGGTCTCAGAGGCACTACAGTGTATCTGTCACTGAAAAGTTGGGTAGAGAAGTGAATGCTTATTTATTCAGTAATTATCTTTCTAAACCTCCTTTCAGGACTGTACACCCCAAACTATATCATCCACAGGGACAGGGGGCATCAAACAGACCTATGGGTCCTGACATATTACTGGAATTTCAGACTGCAATCCAATGAAACAAATGTTAGTGACACAAAATAACAGGAAACATGCCCCAAATTAGTACTCCAGGGTGTCAGAGTACTAGCGGTGATGGTCCCACGGTCCTTTGCACCTTCTTGCTGGGATCAGAGCCCACTCTCAGGTTCACCACTGGTATGGGGTTTGACTCCTCTGGTCTTGTGGGGTTGAGGTCCTTGCCCAGTGGTCTTCGGCCTTCACAGTAGTTCCTGGACACACTGTGCTACCTGTATCACCTCTAGATAGGTGTTGGGTGGTCTAGAGGAGTGCTGACAGGTTGCTTGGTGGGACAATGTTGGAGCAGGACATATCTGGGCCAGCACACAGCTATGTGAAGGTCCTCCTTGGCTAACTCCTCCAGAACCTCCGCCCAGTTGTTCTGATCTTTGTTAGTACTCCATCCCATTGAAAGTACAGTATTGTTCTTGCACTCCTCTTCCTTCTCCTGCAGCCTTGTCTTTTCTCCCTTTTGAAAGCTCTCTGCCCCAGCCCATTGGGTCCTTCTCATTACTGGGAGATGCCCCCCATGTGGCATAACCCCTGCTGTCCTCTCACTGGTTTCTCACTGGTTTCTAAAATGTTCTTCCCATGATCCTCCCACCCACTGTCTTTTATCTGCAATCACCAGCCCTTTAACTTTCACAGGGATGGGAGCTGGGGTAACCAGTGTATAGCTGTAGCCTGCCAAGTCAGGTGCCATGGGTGGGGTGGCTCAGTGGATTTATCCATGTGTTTGCTGGCGAAGGTGTTGGTGTGGTCAGCCCAGTGAGCAGCCATTCCTGGCTCTCACCACAAGGACTTAAAGCCCAGAAAAGACCATGTACAAGCAGCAATTAGAACTTGTAATAATATAACAATACAACTTTGAAATCACTGTTCTTTAAATATTTCCGCATATACCTCTAAATAAAAAGTATTAAGAATCCTTTAGACAACAGTCAATAAAATGCAGATTGAAATAAGAACATCACTAGGGTTTAAATAACAAGAAGTCATATTTATAAAGTTGCGTGAATTCTGTGAGCTGTCTACCCTTTGCCAGACCATTATCAGTCCCATACCCAATAGTTTTACCTCTGAGAGTTCTTGTACACCAGTGGTGTCGAACTGTGGCCCTCCAGATGTTCTTGGCCTTCAACTCCCAGAAATCCTGGCCAGCAGAGGTGGTGGTGAAGGCTTCTGGGAGTTGAAGTCCAAGAACATCTGGAGGGCCACAGTTCGACACCACTGTTGTAGACCTTTAATTCCTCTTTCACAAGAGGATAGTTCTTAGGGCTGCCCTTTTGCAGCAAACTATTATTGAAATCACTTTAAGTCAGTAGTTTAGGTATGTCTTTTCACTACATCCAGCTATGGCTCCATAATCTTGGCCCCAATGTATATTACCACATGTAGCAAAAGGCCTTTGGGTCTGTTTCAAATATCTTGCATCACACACATACATTTGGTTGTACTTGTATATATAGCCATAAACATTTTGAGATAAATCATGCATTGTTCTGCTTCCAACTGGGATATAGGTAGGATGTGGATTGTGCGTGTGTGTGTGAACTCAGTGGCAACTATTTTCACCAATAACAAACTTAAGCTTTTGCTGACATGTACTTGGTTAAAATCTATGGATACATTTAACAACAGTATGTGTTTTGTTTTATTCTTAGAAGTAAAATACATTCGCAGAAAAATATGGAAAGCAACTATAATTAATTTTGATTAGAAAATATTCTCGGTGTCTGATTGAATCCTCAATTCATCACCAGCCATAAAGCAGCCTGTCTCAAAGCTCCAGGGATCACTGGCTGTTTAAACCAGGCTGAATAAATGAAGAGAGGGAAGATAAGTGAGGGGGTGGATCAGGGAGCCTTGATTGAAGAGAGAACAAGAGGGATGTCAAAAGAATTATGCTGAAGACCAAAAGATAAAAGGCAGCCATTTCTGACATGGCTGTTTCTCCACTCTAAAGAGAAACAAAGTACAGCTTGAATGAGTGAGGGAACCGGTAACTAAATGCCTTTACATTAAAGAGGGTTTGTTTTAATCTTGTGTTAAGTTGCTCTATAAAACTTTTCCCATGTTTGAGGGAAAGTCGGCAGAGAGGAAAGAGTGGCAGCAAGGAGAGGATTACACAGATTTATTGAGAAGTGTGTTCCACAAAATTAGTAAGATTTAGCTAATTGTATTAATTAGGATTGGTTTTAGAGAATGCATAGGATTGTAATCTGATGCTGTATTGACAGAGTCTGATTTTGGGGAGAAATATAGTTATCCAACTGACTGGTACTTATAAGCTCATATGGGGGCTGGTCACCTGACCGTAATAAATAAATTCTATTCTATTCTATTCTATTCTATTCTATTCTATTCTATTCTATTCTATTCTATTCTATTCTATTCTAAGCTCATATAAAAAGTTTTCAGAAATATCTTCTGTTATATTTCTCCTGTCCATAACAGAAGCTACACATAGAAATCAGCCATTCTAAAATTAAGCAGCTGTTTCTCTGATATCGTTTTCAAACATTACAGTTGTTGGTGAAGTATTGCATGACGTCAGAAACATGTAATTAAAGGTATCTTTGGCCACGCTATAGATTGCAGCCCTCACAGGAAGCTTAGGGTGTGTTCCCACTGCAGGAATAAACCAGCAGAGGGACTGTTTTTTGGCATTTGGGCTGAAGTCAAGACTTTAGCCCCGAATTCAAAACTTTTGTGGCCATGTGTGCATCCTTACCCAGCCACTGTTGCCTCAGGCAGCAGGGAGAATAGAAAGGGAGGAGGAGAGCGAAAGGGGCAAGGGATGAAGGTGGGAGGGTACAGTGACGGGTGTCTGAGGGGTTGGGGGGGATGAGTGAGAGATGGTTGAGAGACAGAGAGAGAGAGAGAGATGGGGGTGACTGGGTGAACAGGGAAGTGGTGGAAGGAATGCAAAGTGGCAAGGGGTCGGGATGGGAGGGCCCAGGGAAAGGCACCTGGGAGGGTGGGCAACTGAGGGGGGGGGGCTTGTGGGAGAGCAAGTGAGCAAGGGGGGTGGTGAGCACCGTTTTTTTTGGGCAAGCTCGTCTCTCTTTCTAAATTCTTGCTATCTCTTCTAAGGAATTTTTTAAAAAGTTGATTGGCATTCACACATACGGAATTGATTCCAATTAATCAGTTCCAGATTCACACCAACATAAATGGACCCTTGACAGGGGAGCAGAAAAACTCACTCCCCTAGCACAGTGCTCCATGTGTGCACATATTTCATCTGTATGTTAAAATTTAAATTTCCTTTTTTTAAAGGAGAACCCGGTACAACAACAGTTTTTTTTTGTCAGTCGGCTTGAGCCCTAGTGAAGTAAATGGGCTGACATTACCAACCTCAAAACCACCAAAATATTTCAAGATACTGAAATAGTTAGAAACTAATAGTAATTCTAGTAGTCTCCATGCATTATTGCTGTTACTTATGCATTTCAATAAGAGAATTGTTTATATATGTACAGTAGCTTATAAATCCATAGGGAGGGAGAATGGAATATCAGGCGTTCTGTTTTGCACCATGGAAAATAAACCAAAAGGGACAATTGTGTGCGTGTCGTGGCCTTCCAGATATCGCCTACCTGAAACAAGAAAACAGAGCAACCTGCATGCAGGAATCCTCTCAGGTACTGATAAGTTTTCTTCCATTTAGAAGCAGTCAGGCAGATAATAACAAGAATGCAATATCCACAAATTTTGTTCACTTTTTAAATGTGTGTAAGAATTATTCTCCATTAGAGAGTAATCCCCCACTAGCATTTTAACGTTCTGGATCTGCTTCACAGATTCCTATGTGATGGGATAGCAGCAAAGTGTCTTTTGAGACACAGATGTGTGATTCTAATGTAATAGTAGTGGCTTACCTTAAGAACTCTATATAAGGACATGTCTACACGGGCATTTTTGGTGCAGCCTGGTGTGGTCTAAATAGGGTTGCCTAAGGCCAGGTGAGTAGCAATGAACCATTGGGTGTGATCTTCACATCTGAATGACATATTGACCTCAAGCAACCCTCCAGCTCCTTCCGCTGTCAACTTAACGCTTCCCCTGCTCAGGCACAATTTGATTTTACATGCTGGGAAACTAATAAAAGAACGCAGTTACATTCCTGACTTCTTAGATTCTGCCCCTAATCCTGTGATGTGACATGCTCTAAAAATGGCAGGAAACTGTGTCCCTAGACATTATTTTTAGGAAACAGGATTGCATTCCTAGTGACAGACCTCCTGCCAGACCCCATTTTTCATTTTGATTTGGAAGCAGACAAAGGAAGAGCCTGCCAGAGCTATAAAACTGACAGGAGAGAACTTTTCTCTTGAGCCAATGTGCTCCTCCCACCCTTAGCTGACAATGAAAGCAGCAATGCTGGCTCTCTTTCTTGCAGCAAAGCGCTTTTATGGACTAAGTTTAATGAACAGCAAATGTTTCCTCTGTTTAGTCATGTTTTTAATACTCTAGTCTGCACAGCAGCAAATGCCTTGGATAAGCACCACTCATCTGTCTGGTTTCTTTTTCATTGACAAGGAAATTGAGTAGCTACAAGGTTTAATTATTTTTAAGTCCTCCCCCTGCCATTTTAAGTTATAAAATCCACATATGCTATCCTTCTAGCTTTATGAAGGAAAATCTGAGCAATCAACACTTAAGTCAAACTTTACCAACTTGGCCCCCTTCCAGATGCATCGAACTACAACTTACATCATCCCCAACAGAAGTGCAAAGCATCACATTTGGGGTGTGCGTGTGCTGGGATGGAGGGTAGCATACTTGATAGTAATTAACCTAGAAAGGACAATTAATTTTTCATGCAATTATAGTATCACAGTGTATAAAAATACATTTTAATGACTCTCATGGACTCCGGATGTTTGTCACAAGTCAGTAAAGGTCTCAGACAAGCAGGACTGTTCCAGCTGGATTGCAAAAGCAGCAATGAAACATCCTTTCATCAGATTGGCATGGATCAGTTTCCTGAATGCTGGGAGATGTTCGGTCAGACATATCTGTTAAGACATATGCAATGGCAATAAAAACTGGGGGCTACCAACCTACCCAAAATGGAAGTGGCCTCTCAACATCATTTTGCTTTGATCTTTCATAATTTCTGCTCATAATTCTCAGAGGTGGCATTCCACCATGGATACTTGAGGCAGAACATTAGCCTTCAGAACCTCGAATTTTTCTACATTTGCTTTAGCATGGCACAAAAATGTCCCAACTGAAGCTGAATTACTACTTTCAGTTTTACATAATCTTCAGAGACTCTATTCAGGGGATAGGGGGAATACTTTGAAGATGATGTTCTTGCCAGCCGTGGATTCTAGGCACAGAAGCAGCAAACAAGCTCCCTGACTTTTACAAGTATCAATTACTCAGTATTTTTATGATGCTTCAATTTGACAAAATGATAGTACTTCTATGAGGGCTACATCTCCCCAGAAAGTGCTATTTCAACTTGTCCATCTAAACATTAGTCCCTAAAAGATCTCCTACGTGTTTTGTAAGTTCTCACTGACTTTACTCTGGTTCTCCAGTAGTTTCATTCATTCATTCATTCATTCATTCATTCATTCATTCATTCATTCATTCATTCATTCATTCATTCATTCATTCATTCATTCATTCCCCTAAGGTCCAATGGTGAAATGCAACAATAAAAACAATTCAAGACTATTTTAAAACACTTAAAAAGTTCAACATTTTAAACTTGTAAAGAAGTGTAACATGCATGCAGACTACTAACTGTAACTAGCCTAAATGGACACATCTTGCTGGTTCTCAAACAACCTTGATGGCTACCAATCCATTCCAGAGCACAATGTTCAAGTTCCAGTTCAATCCTGTTTCCAATATATCTTTTAGATCCAAATACCTGAAGGACTGCCTGATTCCACCTGAACCTGCTCACTTGACTAAGTCACCTTCCGTGGTCCTCCTCTGGTGGTACCAGCATTTGACATCAGGTGCCTAAGGCATTCTGGGAGCTGTAGTCCAAAAGGAACATTTCCAAGCTCCACCAGAATGCCAGGACAATCATGTGGTTAACTGTGTGGGAACCAGGCCAAGCTATGATTCAGAGGAACTTGTTTCTCCCTGTAAGAGTGGATTTAGTATATCACTTTTACACAAGGATTCTGAATACAGTACTTTATTTGCAATCAGATGTAAGAGAGAAAAAAGAACTCCAGTCAAGCAGTTTCATGCACCGAAGATATAATTTTGATTACATTAGATGTTTATTTCCCAGATAAACATGCAAAAGGGTAAGTTAGACTGTTGAAAAATCACTGTCTTGGCATGTCTGCTTTGCTTGCTAATGTAATTGCAGTTCAGAATGAATGTTCACAGATCCTGTCCCAATGCCAGCTCAACGCACATCTTTTGTTTGCATGCTGATGGTTTTTCTCATTAACTGCATCTGTTCCTGTGTCATGATCTACACTGGAAGGAACTGGATCTCGATTCAATTCACTAAAGATAATAATAAGTTGCATCTTAAAATGTGGGTTTTTGAGACATTTAAGCTATTGACATGAAGCGTTGTTGTGTAAGTGCTCAGTCCAGTTAACCATATATAGTAGTCTGCTGTGCTAAAGAGTTTCTTTGAACAAGTCCAGATGGTGGGTTATCACCAATGCTGCCGAGTTGCAATGACAAGTTTGTGTTTGATATTTTAAAAATAGGTCTGCAAGGAGGGAAGGAGGCTGCACCTAACTCCAGCATGTAGTAGCTCCAAGATACTTGATATGTCAAGGCAGCAATCCTGTGCACACTTATTGAGATAACATACTTCTAAGCAGATATGTATAGGAATGTACTGTAAAAAGGAAGAGGCAAAAACATAGTTTTTAATGGGGCTACAACACCCAGAATGCTGGTTTTGGGATTCTGGACATTGTAGTCCGAAAAGGAAATCTTCCCATCTCTGGTACTATGTACAGGACAGTTCTAGGACTGCTGTAATCCCAAACATGTGAACAATTCTGTTAATAGAAGTCATCTTCTTTCTGTAGTACCATCATGTCATTTCCAACACATAGCAACCTGATGAATTACTCTCAGAAGGTCCTGTCATTAGCTGTCCTACTCAAATCTTTCAAACAAAAGGCTGTGGCTTATTCATTCCATCCATCTTAAAGTTAGGGCTTCTTTCCTTGCTACTAACTTGAACTTTTCCTAATGTTATTGGCTTTTCCAGTGAGTCTTGTCTTCTTACAAAACGCCAAAAATACAACAGCCTTCTTTTAGTCATTTTAGCCAATAAAAAGGATTCAGGCTTGATTTAATCTAGAATTCAAGTATTTGTCTTTCTAGTGGCCTGTCGTTATCCATAAAGCTCTCCTCCAAACTATATTTTGAATGCATTGATTTTTTTCTCTTAGCTTTCTTCTTTATCCAGGTTTCACATCCACACATAGCAATTGGGAATACTATAAGATGGATGATCTTGGTCTCCAGCATTGTTATCTTTACATGTCAGGATTTATTTTGGTTCCTTCACTGTTGCCTTATTAAGTCTCAGTTCTCTAATATCTTGGTCACAGTCTACATTCTGACTGATGACTGAATCAATGAATAGAAAACATTTAAAAATGTCAACTTTTTTATTGTAGTTATCCAGTTCTTCCATAGTTCTTTTTTTCTTCTTAATCCTCAACTGTAATTCTGCTTTTGAATTTTTCTTTAACCTTCCTTTGCAGTCATTTGAAGTCAATGATATTTTCTGCTACAACTATGGTGTCATCAGCACAATTATTGATATTTTTTTCATCAATTTTCATGCATCCCTCATCTGAATCTAAGCCAGCTTTCTGTATATGCTTCTTGGCTTTACACCAGTTGCATCATTGGCAACAGCACTATATGCTCTTTTTGAGAAGCAGGTTGAGTGGCTTCTGACTGACCACAGTCCATGAAAAACCCTCCACCAATTTTACCTATTGCCATTGCTGCTGCCCTGCAGCTGCTCTTCAAGAATTCTCCATTCCATCATTACTGGATCTACCAGTTCTTTTTTGCCTAGGTGATTGTTAATTCCTGAAGAGGATCAAAGCATCTTAGTCTGGTGTCTCAGCTTTGACCATTCCATTTTGAGTAACTGGAAGCTACACTCATAACAGAGGCTACCATACTGAGGGCACTGTTCTCAGATTCCCTGACACTTTTTTACTATGCCAAAAGATGCCATCACAAGGACATTTAAAATATGAAAAATGTTTTCATGCAAATGCAAAGTGTATCTGTTATTCAAAACCACAGCAGCACTCAATCAACCTTTCAACCATCTTAGCACATATATGTGCAGTTAAGGAACCATAAGCAGGAAGGCGTTAAATCCTCCTCAGTACCACTCAGAGAGCACAGAGAAATTTCAATTTTGAATGATGAAATTCTAAACAGAATACTGAAAATATTTTTGTGGGAAGTGGAGAACGACAGAGTGAAATGAAAACGTTTGTATTCTTAATTAACTTTTAATATCATGTGGTGGGGAGATAGACCAGCAAAGAAAGTGGCCATTGCTACCATATTATATGTGCTTAAGGCAACCAACAATTTGTGCATTAAAGAACTGAAATGAAGAAATGAGTATTTAAATAATTTAAAAGGCAACTAACAGAAATGCAAAGTCAGCTAGAAATATAAATTGCGAACTGAGAAGTCAAACAGATTAGGTGTGTTAGTGCGTTTTGTGCATATTTAAGGCCTGAATCAATCAGGGCTCAGATGGACACTCGCACAAAAAAAGATGAAATAACTACCCCTGCAAAATAAATAGAAATATTTAATGTTGATCATACACTCCTATCACCTCATGTTTTATCTGTACCAGGCACTTCAGTTAAACACTCATAGATTTTCAGGAAGCATTACTCTGATATAGATAAGTTTGAATGCAGATCACTTGCAACGTCAGAATGACTCCTATTAAGGAGGAACCAGATTTCTAGGAATCCAGAGATCAAAGATTTGGGCTTTTGGTTCATGTACCAAAGACACTTGTTCAGGTATGCGTAATTTTTCTTCTTTGTCTATTGAAACCAAGACACCCAGAGAGGCAGTTATTATTCAAGACGCCTTGGGAATTATATTGAAGTCTGTGTAATATTAACAGGCCAGCTTTGCAAACATAAAAGACTCTTTTATCAAGGCTGCGATGTTAAAGATACAAAGTGCCTGAACTCTGCAAGGTACTCTAAACAAACTGTAAAGCTTTCCCACATGCTTTAGTTTAGGTTGCAAATAAAGTTATTACTTACATTTTTTTCTCAAACCATCAGGTTAGGATTTCTGCTGTGGCAGCCCTGACAAATGGAGCAGACAGCTACAGCTGATGATCCCCCCCCCCAAAAAAATAACAGCGTATATGGAGAAAGATGTTTAAGCACATTCAGAGAGAAGAAGAAAAGGAGGTATTGTTTGGAGAGAGATCATGTAAAGTCATCTGTTTTTTAAAAAATTAATCCTGTATATGACCTATCAGTCTTTTTTTTAAAAGAAATATCAGTGACACTTATTCCTTTAAGCATATAATTGGCATTGTAAAAGTCCTCCTTACTGTATTGCCAATACATTTAATTTAGCAACTTTATAAAGACCAGATGACATGGAGTGGTGATTGGTCGCACTCTTATTTAGTAAATCTTGTCCTTAATCTGTCTTCAATGCACCATATGATTCTCAAGCAGATTATAATCTGAACCAAGCTAGAGAAACTATACTGGCTCCTCATTTCTGGCCGACACAACAGTGGTAAGATTAATGTCATGCCATGGACCGTTGGTAACAATTATTTTCTTGAATCACATTCTGCCCAGTGATCTTGCCCAGGATGCAACTACATTAACAAATAATGTGAGAAATGTTCTAGGACTGGGATGTGTCATATTCAAATTTTTTCCATTAACTACATGGCATACAAGTCAATGCAAACCAGCCTGGAGTTTTCCCCCCAATCTGAAATGGTTTCCTCCATTGCTGAGGCTTCTACTCTTTTTTCTTTCTTCTTTTTCTTTTTTGGTTGCTAATGCATTTGCATCGGTTCAGGTGGTGTGATTGCTTGTACTGATGCGGAAGGGTTTGTAGTCATTCTGTCTGAAGACCTTCCACCAGGCTACAGCAGCAGCGAGAGAGACAGGACAGCAAGGAATGTGGGATGACATGTATTTGATATTCATAGAGCAATCAAGTCAGAATCCCAAGTTTTTATTTGGTGGTGATGTTGAAATTTTATTTCAAAAGACACAGCCTAAATGCACGTTGCTAGAAATGGAATTACTTCTACCTTTTGAAGTTAGAATTACAGTAGCATCTAGACCACACAGTTTCGCATATGTTAAATGTTGTGGGGTTTTGCAACAAGTTGATTTGAAAAGCCAACCATAAAGAAATAGCCATCAACTATAATTTCCAATTTTAAAGTCAATCATTACATCCTTCAGCACCCAAACATGCTCATAGCTTCTCAGAATCCATTTTTATGCTTTCTGGACTAGACCTTGATTTCTTCTGGAACTAAACCAGTATGAAAATTAGTGCACAGTTCCTCCCAAATACAGGTGGTTTGGCTATATGAAACCTCCAGCAACACATAAAACATACAAAGAAATCAGTTCTATCCAGTGGTAGGAGGCCATCTGAGGAGGGCGGTATCTTATCCAATACAGTGAGCAGTGCAGTGAGTCCCTCCTGCTTGGAGCATGTGTTGCCAGTGCTTGCATCAGATACTAATGCCTTTGTTAATCTCTAGCCCACAAAGTTTCTTTAATAAAACACAATAGACGAATGTGACTATGCAGCTCTCCCCAGCCTACATTCAACAGAAAGCAGTCTCAAGCCCAGCTGCCTATATGCAACCAGCATTCTTGGCTAGGCTTGCTAATGTCTCTGTCTTTGCTGTAGACTAGGCTTTTCCAAACTTTTCATCATGAGGGCCACATAATATATTTTCGAGGGTCAAAAGAATGCATACATGCGCCCACATGTACTCCCACCCGCTCGCCCATGTGCACACACGGACTGGACGAAAAGGCAAGGCAGGCTGGATTCAGCCCACGGGCCATACTTTGGAGACCACTGCTGTAGACAATGATTTACATCCTTTTGCTTAGTCTAATAAATTGTAATCAGAGTACGCCCACTGAATCTGTGGGGACTTGGGAGTCAACTCCTCCATAAGTTCCACTGATTCAAATAGGTCTGCTGTAATTTTAACTTACCATGCTAAACAACAAGATTTCAGCCAAGGTCTTTGGCCATTTAAAACTAATGCCTTTGTCCCACCCCCCCTTAATTCTCTCCAGGACATTCACCCCCACTTCACTTCCTACCCCCTCAGAAATTTTTCACTTGTGTCACTATTTTTCAGCCATTATTACCATCTATAAAAGTGAAGTAGCACAGACTGACATGGCTTCTATAACAATGGATCAGAAGAATCGGGAAACCACACTGTGAGAAAGCACAGATCTAGGTTTAGTTTTCCCTTGCAACAATAAGGATTTCAAGCCAAGGCTCTTGAAGTCTACAATTCTGCCTTTTGTAAGTGAAGTGACGGGGAAGACTAAGCATTGGTCAGATGTCCTGTGGTCCACACAGCTCTGTGCACAAGTTGCAAAACCATAATGCAGTAGTCTTAGTTAGGAAATCAGGTCCCTTGGAACACTAGCAAGTCTTTTCAGTGGTAGGAAAGAAGCATGAAGAAACTGATGTTGGTGGTGATTAAGATTTGATGTTAGTTTGCTTTGACAGCTGTGTTCATGGCTGGTCAACTGTTCTCAAGGCTCACCCCATATAATTACCTATTGACCACTACCCTAAATATACGATGTAACCATGTCCTCCTGAGCACAGTGTGTCTATGTTGGCTTGTCGTGTGTTTGCTTCAGCAGCACATCTACATTTGCTGAAGTTGGAACAATACAGAGATTATGTTCGCTCATTGCAATTTTGCCCATTTTCATAGCTAAGATTGTCCCCATATTTACTAGATACAGTGTGGATACAACTTAATTAAAGGTTGCACAGAATTGAAATTTGCCTGCTCTTACACCAACTTAAAATTAATCTAAGTTGAAAATATTTCTCTTTCTTTGTGAACTGAGTACATGCTTTGCTTTCATCAACACAGTCTGGATTTTGCAACAAGTCTTTTCTCTATAACATACCCAAAAAGTTGCTAAGGGTATTATTACTACACATGGCTGAAATGAGCCCTGGATCAAGCACACATGGCTGGTGCATACTTTGCCACAAGCATTACTATGGGTTTCAAACAAGAACTTCAACAACAAGGCCATACTTCAGTTTATTCAAATGGATCTGGCTCTGAAATGAATACATTTAACTTGCCTGTAATCAAAATACACAGGTGAGTTCAGAATGCACTGGAAGTAGTGAAACAAGTTACTTTAATGAGCACACTACCCACTGTTAGAAGGAAATCCTATGTAATATTTCTTTCCTCCATTAGGAGGAATATATCAGTTAAATTAGCAAAAAATATTCACAATTGCCCTTCAGTTATTCCAAGTTACCCTCTTTAAATCTATTGCAAATTTATTTGTTGAATCTAAAACAGAAACCCTGATTGAAAGGTCAGAATAGCCTTAATGCACTGAATTGGCTAGTACTCAGCTGGCTTGGCATGATACCATTCAACACCCCCCAACTGGATAACATAAGAAAGTTCATATGGGCACAGTGGCAAAATCCATCCCATTTCTATTCTAGTTCCAGTATATGGAAATTGAAATTACATCATTTTTGAGAATATAGACGCTTGTCACTCTGACCAATAAGATTACCATCAGTCCTCCACAAAACATTCAATAAGCTGCTGGTTTAGATGTGGTCCATTTCCTCTGATATTATTACCAATTATTTCCTGATAAAAGCAATGAGATTTTGGCACCGCACTATAGAGATTCCCTGGGGTACAACTGCGAAGGTAAAACAAACAGGCAGCAACCATGACAATCTTCAAGGAAAGATCTTTCATAACTGGCTGGTTTGGCATCTACTGTTGAAGAACCGAATCAGTTTCTAGTAGGCTTAGATTGCCATATATGCTCATATACACAATGACGTCTGAAATGCCACAAAAGTCTGTGGATTGGGAAAGAGATTAAGCTTCAAGACAAAGAATAAGCTCACACTTTATAGAACAAATTGATTAAGGCAATGAAATCTCTGAACATTTGCCAAATTCTAAACTGGTTCAGCCAAGATCCAGATTGGATTTGAGCAACCTGATTTGGATCTAAAATAGTTTGGTTTAGTTTGATTCGAACCAATCCAGAGAAATTGGATTGTCTCAAACAGCACCACAGAAGATGAAAAATATGGTGTGGTGACAAGTAGTTGGAGGAGATCTAGACTTTGCTTACAGACAACTCTAGTATCCAGTTTTGGTTAAGAAATCTCACCGTTTTTTCAGTTACAGTGCCTGGGGACAAGAATGCTGTGAGGTCACTGAACTATATACTGTATATGAAAACTTCTTTTGCTCATTTGCTAGATTTAGCTTTTAGTGGTAGACCTCTGTCTGACAACTGGTGCTGCTGCATGCTCACACAGGACCCACAATGCTGACTCCCCATCCAATGTTTTAACTCTATTATTTCCGGCCATTAGGTGTTCTCTTTGGGGCAGCTGACATGAATGTTGAATTTTAAAGGTGTTGTTGGGGGTTCCAGCAAGGTGCTTCTAATATTGAAGGGAGGAGGGTTGTGTCTGCCTGCAAAGGATGACTTGTTTCCTTTTCTTAAAACTTTCCCGTGTGTTTTTGTTTTGATGTCAGTTTATTCTAATTGCACAATAGGAGTTTCCCAATTGCAAAACAAATATTTGCCATTTCCAAATATCTTGTTGTTTAGTCGTTGTGTCCAATTCTTCATGACTCCATAGACCAGAGAACGCCAGGCCATCCTGTCTTCCACTGCCTCCTGGAGTTTGGTCAAATTCATTTTGGTAGTTTCAATGACACTGTCCAACCATCTCATCCTCTGTCATCCCCTTCTCCTCTTGCCCTCACACTTTCCCAACATCAGGTCTTTTCCAGGGTGTCTTCTCTTCTCATGAGATGGCCAAAGTATTGGAGCCTCAGCTTCAGGATCTGTCCTTCCAATGAATCCTCAAGGGTTGATTTCCTTCAAAATGGATAGATTTGTTCTCTTTGCAGTACAGGGGACTCTCAAGAGTCACCTCCAGCACCACAATCCAAATACCTAGGATGAAGTAAATCCCCTTAGCCTCCCAAATGTTCTCATAGATTTTTCACAAAATCTGAATGTAGTAGCAAAGTAGATCAAAAATGTACTTGATCTGAATATACTCTTTCTTCTACAATCTGAAGCTCTTCTACTTTCTCAAGTACCCTCCATGCATTACCTTTCACATTCGGCCATTAGCCTGACAACCCAGTTTTTATTCAGGGAAGATGCAGTGTAATACACTTGTTTTATCTGCAAACAGTACCACAGCTGCGATACAAGGATATCTGCAAGCGGGATCTGAAGGCCTTAGGAATAGACCTCAACAGATGGGAAACTCTGACATCTGATCGTTCAGCCTGGAGGCAGGCAGTACATCACGGCCTCTCCCAATTTGAAGAGACCCTTGTCCAGCAGGCTGAGGCAAAGAGGAAGTCACAAAGGAAGCAAAACCAGGGAGCTGGACAGGGGACAGATTGGATTTGTCTCCAGTGTGGAAGGGATTGTCACTCTCGAATTGGCCTCCTCAGCCACACTAGACGCTGTTCCAAGTCCTCCATACAGAGCACGATACCATAGTCTTTCGAGACTGAAGGATGCCTACAAGCACTTTTAAAACTTATGGCTACGGTACTGAGCTGACGAACTGTCTTGTGGAATTGTGTAAGCATGCTAAGACATATATTCTTGAAAAGGGATTCAACAGAAGCACTTCATTTTTAAGTCCAACATTTAAAGGATCCAAGAAATTAGTACGTCTCTCCATTCTCATCCATCAGCGCAGCAGCAAACAATAAACACAAAGCAAAATTATGCAAAACACTGTATAGCACAGTACTTCATTCTGCTCTGGTAACGGCTTCCCACCCTTCCGTTCTGACCCAGCTCTGCAGAAGATTCATACTGTGTAAAAACTCAAAGCAAGACTGGAAGAGGCATTCCAAGGGTGGCCAATTATTGTTCAGGTTCTAAAAGAAGATTCAAGCTATATTGCTAGTGACCTTTTTTTCATAATTTTTAACATCTTGCTTCAGTACTAATGGTTAAATGGTCATTTCAGTACAGAGTATTTCTACAACTGCAGCAAATCTACATACACTTACAAAGAATAAGTCCAGGTAAACTCAGTGGGACTTGATTCTGACTTAAGATGCAGAAGTCAGGAAAATAAGGTGTATGGTGTCTTCTCCATAAAAAGACACAGTCTGCTCTGATGCATTTGTAGATGGGCACCGTGCCTCAGACAAGTAAAAGACATTGCACAAACCTTCAATAAATTACCCGCTATGTACAAAAATGGAAATGCAAGAAAAGGAAATGCAAGAAAGCAAAGTGGCTATCCAATGAGGCCTTAGAAATAGCAGAGAAGGAAAACAAAATGCAAGGGAGATAGGGAAAATTACAGAAAAATGAATGCAGACTTCCAAAGAATAGCAAGAAGAGACAAGAGGGCCTTCTTAAATGAACAGTGCAAAGAAATAGAGGAAAATAATAGAAAGGGATAAACCAGAAATCTGTTCAAGAAAATTGGAGATATTAGAGGAAAATTTTGTGCAAAGATGGACATGATAAAGGACAAAAATGGTAGGGACTTTACAGAAGCAGAAGACATCAAGAAGAGGTGGCAAGAATACACAGAGGAGTTTAACCAGAAAGATTTGCATGTCCTGGACAACCCAGATAGTGTGGTTGCTGACCTTGAGCCAGACATCCTGGAGAGCAAAGTCAAGTGGGCCTTAGAAAGAATGGCTAACAACAAGGCCAGTGGAGGTGATGGCATTCCAGTTGAACTATTTAAAATCTTAAAAGATCACGCTGTTAAGGTGCTACACTCAATATGTCAGCAAGTTTGGAAAACTCAGCAGTGGATTGGAAAAGATCAGTCTACATCCCAATCCCAAGGAAGGGCAGTGCCAAAAAAATGCTCCAACTACCTTACAATTGCACTCATTTCACATACTAGCAAGGTTATGCTCAAAATCCTACAAGGTAGGCTTCAGCAGTATGTGGACCGAGAACTGCCAGAAGTACAAGCTGGATTTTGAAGGGGCAGAGGAACTAGAGACCAAATTGCTAACATGCGCTAGATTATGGAGAAAGACAGAGAGTTCCAGAAAAACATCTACTTCTGCTTCACTGACTACACAAAAGCCTTTGACTGTGTCAACCACAGCAAACTATGGCAAGTTCTTAAAGAAATGGGAGTGCCTGGCCACCTTATCTATCTCCTGAGAAATCTATATGTGGGACAGGAAGCAATAGTTACAACTGGATATGGAACAACTGATTGGTTCAAAATTGGGAAAGGACTATGACAAGGCTGTATACTGTATTGTTCCCCTGCTAATTTAACTTCTATGCAGAATACATCATGCTAAACGCTGGACTGGAGGAGTACCAAACTGAAATTAAGATTGCCGGAAGACATATCAACAACCTCCAATATGCAGATGATACCACTCTGATGGCAAAAAGTGAGGAGGACTTAAAGAACGTCTTAATGAGGGTGAAAGAGGTGAGCACAAAAAATTATCTGAAGCTGAACATCAAAAAAACTTAGATCATGGCCACTGGTCCCATCACTTCCTGGCAAATAGAAGGGGAAGGTAAGGAGGCAGTGACAGATTTTACTTTCTTGGGCTCCGTGATTACTGCAGTTGGTGAGAGCAGCCACGAAATTAAAAGACACCTGCTTCTTGGGAGGAAAATGATGACAAACCTTGACAGCATCTTAAAAAGCAGAGAATCACCTTGCTGACAAAGGTCTGCATAGTCAAAGCTATTGTTTTTCCAGTAGCGATGTATGGAAGTGAGAGCTGGACCATAAAGAAGGCTGACCACCGAAGAACTGATGCTTTTGAATTGTGGTGCTGGAGGAGACTCTTGAGAGTCCCCTGGACTGCAAGGAGAACAAACCTATCCATTCTAAAGGAAATCAACCCTGAGTGCTCCCTGGAAGGACAGATCCTGAAGTTGAGGCTCCAATACTTTGGCCATCTCATGAGAATAGAAGACTCCCTGGAAAAGCCCCTGATATTGGGAAAGAGTGAAGGCAAGAGGAGAAGGGGACAACAGAAGACGAGATTGTTGGACAGTGTCATCAAAGCTACCAACATGAATGTGACCAAACTCCAGAAGGCAGTGGAAGACAGGAGGGCCTGGCGTGCTCTGGTCCATGGGGTCATGAAGAATTGGGCATGACTTAACGACTAAACAACATCAGTGTACAAAAATCAGGATAAGAGGCAAAAGGAAGATCTTTTCCCTAGGCGTTATGTAAAGTACAATGACTGACATTATCCCCATCCCTCTTGCTTGATCTGCATTTGACTTTTAAAGTATAATACCACAGCCACAAAGCACAAGCTACACAGTACCGGTCACTTCTGCTAATGGTGTGAACAGTAGAGTTGTATCTACTTTGCAAGGTATCCATTTTGTCAGGGAAGCAGCCAGAAAACCACCTCCAAGTAGCTGCAAACTCTAGCTGGACCTGGGAGAACCTCATTCCACTGGGCATCATGGTGGCAGTCTCTATTGTTAAAAAAAATGGGAACAGGTAATATGTGATTTATATGATTCTCCCTTGGCGTCCCAGAAGAAAGCAGAAATGTCAGAATGGAACTCTAGACATCCCCCCTCCAGTACGCAAAGTTACAAAAATATATAAATTTTAGACTCTGCTATAAAAAACAAAGATAGTCCACACACACAAAAATATTTGTTTAATTGGAAACCATACATCAAACTGCACTTTTGATACTGTAGTGCAGAACTGTAAAACCAGAGTCTCTAAAGTCATCTTACTGTTCCAAATTAAGGTAAGTCCTTTTTTTTCCAAAAAGAAAATGAAACAAATGTAAAGGAATCAGGTCTCAAGATTCAGTTTGCACTCACAGTTTCTGTTCAGTACATCATTATGTATCTTTCTTGACTGCTGATCTACAAGGGCCATTTTTCTTGTCTGTACTCTGCCGCTAATACAGACGCAGGATGTGTAGCTCTGGTACACATTATTCTGCAACCAAATCATAATTTGGGGGGCCACAAATAAAGCACTAGAAGTCTACCACTGCTCCAGGAACAGACCTCAAACAGCTTTCAACTGGAGTAGAGTACCTCCCAACTGACTAATATGGCCATTTTGTAGCATGAAGGAATTAAGTTTAGAGGGGGAAACAAGGTAATTATGGAAACTACCTTAACAGTCTCTAGATCAAACCATCTCCTGCTTTTTCAATGAGCAGTTGGATTAACTTTAAGTACAAATAGCTGTGTGATGCTACTGCACATAAATCATGAAGATGCTTCCAAATCATGAGTTATTCTTCTTTAAGACTTCAGAAGCATAAGAGAGGGTTAAATGGCTGCATCTAATTTGCCCCCTTGCTTTCTTGTACAGAAAACACACTTCATTAGTTATAGGATGTCATTTGCCTATCACTCAGCTCAATGTGACTATAAAACCCACAGTATCAACACTCAAAGAATTTTTTTTCCAAAGAGTAAAATTTACAATAGCCACATCAGGTAGCTAGTTGAACAAACATCACACATCACAGAAGAATAGTAAGATTTACTTGAACAGAACCTTGTAAGGGTACACTATACTCAGTCTCATTGTAAAGAAGCTGATTAGATTTTTATACAACATAGCCCTGGCAATTTAAAACAGACCCAGTGGAGGGTGGAATGGAGAGTTGGAGACGCAGCTTTTCACAAACAGGCTGCATGGGTTTTTAACTTCTTTTCTGAGGAAGACTTCTCAGAATCAGTGTCTTCAAACTCTGCTCTGTGCCTTTTCTGCCGCCCATGGATTTGAGACCCATCACTGTCTGCAGGATGCAGCTCAGCAACATCCTCTTTCATGTTTGTGCTGTGACTGGGAGAGTCTGTAGCAGTCAGGCTGCATTCCTTGTGCAGGGATGTGCATGTCTGCCCAAGGCTGCCACTATCGGCATTTAAGTGTAATTGTCTTCCTTGGGCAAAAGCCTCCTGCTCTCCAAGACTTTGTCCATTATTAAGGTGGGAAGCGCGAGAGTGTAAACGGCCATTATTGTGGTTTACACAGGAATTGTCCATGTTCCTGTCCTCACCATCATCCGTTGGGGTTCTAGAGCAATTTCCAGATCCACTACAGTTGGCAGCAGTAGAAAATGAATCCTTAGAAACAGCCAAAGGCTTGTGGCTAGATGCTGCTTGACAACTCTGGCTATTTTTTTGTTCAATGAATCCTGTAGATGGATTGCATGGCTCTTCAATGCAACTACCTCGTTCTTTGCAAATGGCTTTTCCATTTAACTTCTTAGTATCAAAAGAATGGTCTACAGACCCACTGCCTCCATTATCTAGGGCTATGCTTTCCTGATCCTCTAGCTGTCGCTGATTTTCACAATCATGATCCTGACCATTTTTAGAGCTTTCTGCTGAACTCTGTTCCTTTACAATATCTTTACTATGGTTTTCATTTGAAGAATCCTGGCTACCTTGAGCTTTTCTGCTAGTGCCTGGTTTCCCCTCATTTTCACCACCCCCATGAGAGGATTCCCCATCTTTACTAGCAGCATAAGACATGTAAGAATAATGAAGCCATCTGAAAGCTTTGTAGATCTTTCTGTCTACAGATTCACTTTCTGAGCAAGGAGAGTTCTTCTCTTTACGGACCTCTGTATTTGCAGAATTCCTCTCAGGTGATGAAGCTGGAGAAGGAGAAAGATCATCTACTTTGATCTGGGGGTAATCATAGATATCTTCTCCTATGTAGGTGCTTGTGTTTTCTGTGTTCACATTAGTCCTTTCTTCCTTTTGTGGTTTCTGCCTTCGCCTCAGTGCATTGCGCTGCCGGGTGGAGGCACGCCGTTCATTCAGTTCCTCCTCTTCCTCTGTGCTGCTGCTGCTGCTGCTGCTGCTACTACTACTACTACTACTGGAGCTGCTTGAGTCATTCTCTTCAGGACTTGGGGACCTTGGCCTTGGGAAAAGATCTGCATCCAGCTCAGTCTCACAGGTATTTTCATCAGAATCCGACTCATTAGAAAGGGCTAGAAGACGCTTATCTTGATATCTCCTAAGTGCTGACAGCCGTTGCTGGCGAGATGTTGCAGCTTCTCTGGCTGGTGGAGATTCAGTGGATCTCAAGGTTCCCAAGTTATAGGCTGGCTCATCAGATTCTTCTGTCATGTGAGGTGGAGAGTGACGTAGAGAGGTGGAGGACTCAGATTCACTATAACCTGAGCGCTCACTTACTCCAGCATGGAGTTGTAGAATAGTGCTTTCACTGAGATCACTATCAGAATCAGAACTCCATCCCTCGATCTCACGTCGGACCAAGGAGTCAAAGAAGGCCATCATTCGTGGATCTTCTTGGACTGACTGGTTGGCATAATCATGGGACAGACCACTGCCACTGTTCAGCACAAGACTTATGTATTCTTCATGTGTGTACAGACAACGGGAGTCGCCCTCAATTTTACCATCAAGATCTCCTGTGCAACCAGGCTGTCGGTATGGACTCCAGATCTGCAAAGGAAAGGAGAAAATACTGTGTCATATATGTTCCACATACCAGCTGAAATCCTGGTGCTCAGCACAGTACGTTACAACTAGAATAGGCTAACTGAATTAGTGGAACTTACAGGAGTCAGCTCACCAGATCTCCACTGATTCAATAGGCCTACTCCAGTTGTGACTTATTACTCTAAGCAACAGGATTTCACCAACTGTTGTCAGGAAGCAATGTATCTGTATCAAAATTATAGGGTGGGGGTGGGGGGGAAATCCCTTTGCAATAACCTCAATATAGCTGATCTCAAAGGACAATTCTCTTTACTCAGTTCCACAGATGTATTCCATTTAAGATGAAAAAGTTTTCCCCAGCCGAACCAGAGGAATCACATCTTGTAAACTGTCTTCCACTTTAAAGAATGTCTAGAATTGTAACACAGAGTTTTTATGTAACAGAAGTTAACTTGGTGTGGTGATGAGGAGGCCGCTTAAATATCTGGTTGCCTTTTATATTAAAGATTGAGCCCAGAGGTAGGCAAGGTCTGAGAACTTTGAGACCAAATTCAAACTCCAGCTTTCAGTAAGGGGCGATGCCAGCTGGTAACTGTCTTTTTTTATATAGGAAAAAGTCAAGCAGCAAGTGCCTGGACAGGCATTTACGGGGAGTCTTGGGGAACTGGATTCGAAACACTGATCCTCGGCCCCTGTGGGGAACAACATAGGCTGCCTCGAAGTTTCAAACTGGGAGTGGTTCCTCAAGGGCTCTGTGGTAGTCCCAGGGACTACAAAATGCTTGAAGTGGCCACACTTTGCCCGCTCCTCCTCTAGGCATTAACAAAGGCTCTTCTTCCTCAGAAAAATAAGGATACTAATACAATAAACGTGTCATGATATTTTAGCAAACTACCTATTTCACTCCCTCAACTGCTCTGCATGCTTCTTTTGGCAAGTGGAACACATGGCTAAATTTGCATAAATGTATACAGAGTCACATACATGCATATAAAACATCACAGCTATTGAACCTTATGCTCTTCACCTCCCGCTTGCATAGTCATTTATTTATTTTATTTATTTATTAAATTTATATGCCGCCCCTCTAGACCAGGTCTACTCGGGGCGGCTTACAGCATAAAATAAGACAATATAAAATATAGATAATCATAAAAATACAATTGGTATATTAGTTAATACAATTAATTTAGGAAAGGATTGCCAAAAGGATAAGATGGGAAAAATAAAAATAAAAGACTTAGCTGACTGGAGGGAAGGCCTGCTTAAATAACCAAGTTTTGAACTGTCTTTTAAAAACACCCAGCGAGGGTGCTAGCCGAATTTCTGTAGGAAGGGCGTTCCATAGCCGAGGGGCCGCCGCTGAGAAGGCCCGGTTTCTAGTTTTTTCCTTCCGAGCCTCTCTCGGCGTCAGATCCCTCAGCCGTCCCTGCTGGTGATGACGGGTGATTCGGGTAGATCTGGGTGGAAGAAGACGATCTGCCAAATATTGAGGTCATGTCTATGAAAAGGGATGGATTGTACATTCATAGACATCTAAATCACACACTATGGCAGGCTCCCCCTCCTCTAAGCCATCTAGCTAGTGGCTAACGTGTCACCTAGGGTTCTGAGGAGAAGCTGGACAGACTCCCATTCAAAGCAAAGGCTACTGGCCACTATGTGTGTGCATAACCCACAGCCAGCCAGGAAGAAATACCTCCATTAACTCTCCACGAGATCAAAACTGTGCCCTCAGCAAATGAACTGGGCCCATTATTTAAAAGAGAAATAAAAGACAACGTCATTAAAACATATATTGAAAGAATCCAATGAGAAGACTTTTCCCTCTCTTTCCTTTTTCTGTTTGTCTCATTTTGCCCGTTGCTGCCTATCAACGTCTTGTTTTTATGACTGCCATTTTCAGATGCCTGAATCTGAAAATCAGTCAACAGATTAAACAGTGCTGGAGCAGTCATTTTATTTTGCTCTTTCTCCTGCAAGGCAACTATGGGGCAGTCTGAATGTGTAAAGAAAAATTGTTTTGGAGAAAGGTCTGCCATCAGTCTTGCCCTGAGACAGGTAGTGACTTGGGAATTCTCTTTCACACACAGGCCTGGAGAGAAGGGGCTGCTGAGTAAGCTGTCCCATGCAGAAAAACCCAACTCTCTCCTGCTTGCATTCCCCTAGCACAGGGGTGTCCAACCTTTCACCTTCCCTGGGCCACATTAGAAGATGAAAATTTAGTTTGGGCAGCACATAAAATAACAGTAACGATACCTGATCATCCAAAAAAAGAAAAAAACACCCATAGAAATCATAGTTAACATATTAAATTCATTTGGAAATGAAGTTCTGCCCTAGCAGAAAAGTTCAGAGATGTGGCAGGTATTCAGTGTTAGTCATTCTTTATTCAGCACAATAACTGAGGCTACTGAGCAAAGCTGCTACTTCATCACAAGAATCCAAGACTCAGGAACATTTGAAGGATGCATTCATTTTTAATGACAGATGAATCAAAATCCTGTAAGGCAAAATTAAAGTAGACCAATTTGAATCAAGGGAACTTACAGAGGAATTGACTCACCCAGTCTTCACTGATTCAATGGCCCTGCTCTAGTGGCAACTTACTATGCAGTGTAACAGGATTTGAGCTATAAAGAGACGAAGTTTTCTAGCACTCATGATTTTGCAGGGAAGCTTGGATTGTTAGATCACTATGTAAGTCCAGGATGAGACTGACAAACAACATTGTCTTCTACGGCAACCATTCCAATCCTAGTGTGCACATAACCACTCTTCAAATCTGAATTTTAGTAGCAGAATAAATAATACAAAAATTAATGAAGCCCCATAAGGGGCAAATGTTTACAATTATCTCTAATTTGTCTCCAATTCCTCTTATATTAAGGAGGCAGGCAGCGATCTCAGAGGAAGTTGTACTCTAGCACAGTCATTCTCATGGGGGGGGCATATGGCAGATTTGAAGGGGGGTCAGAGACTGGAAACACACTGCTTTATACACCAGTATATAATATTCCATTCTTGGGGAAAGTACTAGGGTGCGTTGTGGTCTCTCAGCTCCAGAGGTTCTTGGATAAGATGAATTATTTAGATCCATTTCAAACTGGTATCAGGCTCAGCTATAGGACAGAGACTGCTTTGGTCACCTTGGTGGATGATGTACACCGGGAATTGGATAGGGGGTCTGTGTCCCTGTTGGTTTTGCCTGACCTCTCAGTGGCTCTTGATACTCTTGACCACAGTATCCTCCTGACCTGTCTCTCTGGAATGGGACTGGGGATACTATTTTATGTTGGCTCCAGTCCTTCCTGGAGGAGAGAACTCAGAAGGTGGTATGGGGGGGTGTTCCTGTTCAACACCCTGGCCACTGACCTGTGGGGCCCCTCAGGGTTCTGTTTTTTCTTCTATGTTATTTAACATTTACATGAAACTGCTGGGAGAGACTATCCAGAGTTTTGGGGTGCTGTATTACCAGTATACTGATGTTGCGTGATTCTACCTCTCCTTGCCACCTAAATCTGAGGAAGCGGTTTTGGCTCTAAATCAGTGATTAGTATCAATTATGAACTGGATGAGGGTGAATAAAAGAGAGGTTACTTATCTGTAACCATAGTTCTTCTAGTGGACCTCTGAATTCACACAAGTGGGTTGTTCTGCACCTGCGCAGGACGTTTTGGAATTTTCTAGAGCTTAAAAGAGATTTGACAATAAGACATCCCCCCGTAGAGCGCATACTCCACCCTCCAAACTTCCCCTCAGTTCCGTCCAAAAGTCTGCCACTGTCAAAGTAGGAGTGTATATAAAAGACAACATGATGGACAGAGGGAAGGAAGGGAGGGATGTGTGAATTCACAGAGATCCACTAGAAGAACTATGGTTACAGCTAAATAACCTCTCTTTCTTCTTTGTGGCCTCTGTGAATATACACAAGTGGGTGACCGACATGCTCACTTACCGGATGGTGGGACATTATAGTAGCAGTGATGTCAAAATCGAGGCGATAATGCTTGACAAATGTCGATGGATTGGACCAGGTTGCTGCTTGGCAGATGTTTTGTAGTTCTATTTCATGATGGAGAGCAGTGGATGTTGACAGCGCTTTGGTGGAATGGGCCTTTAAATGTTCAGGAGGTGTTTTACCTGAAAGTCATATGCCAATGATATAGTCTGTACTATCCAGCACGAGATGGTTTGTGGTGATGCTGGAGCACCCCTGTGAGGACCTTGGAAGCATACAAATAGTCTTGGGGACTTCCTGAATGCATTTGTCCTGTTGCTGTAAAAGGCCAAAGCACTTCAGATGTCCAGCATATGGAGCATGTGCTCAATGGATGTAGAAGGAGATGGTAAAATCAAAGGTTGATTCAAATGAAATTCAGAGACAATTTTGGGATGAAATGGTACATCCAAATACATAGTAACCTCGTATGGATGAAATTGTAGGTATGGTGGGTCTGATCTAAGAGCTGCTAATTCACTAGCTCGCTTGGCAGATGTTATCACCATGAGAAAAGCTGTCTTCAGGGACAACAATTTTTATTACATGTAGCCATTGGTTTGAAAGGTGGCTTAGTGAGAGAATTTAGAACTAATTGTAATGACCATTGAGGTACAATTTGTTGTCTTGGGGGTTGAATATTTTGAAGACCTCTGAGAAATCTTTTTTAAAGTCAGGTGTGAAAAAAGTTTTGCTGATTGTGAATGAGAAGGTTAATGAGCTACGATAGCCGATATATAAACTTTCAGTGTTGAGTTTGATAGTCCTAAATCAAAGAGGTGGAGAATGAAGATAAGCATTGTCTTAAGAGAGACTGATGTTGCAATTAAGTTTTGTGATTTTGTAAATGCCCTGAACGATTTCCATTTATTTTCATAGAGTCCTTGTGTAGATGGCTTTCGAGCTCGGTCTACTATGCTTCGGAAGGCAGGAGTATCCTCCAGGCCATCAGATTCAGAGACTGGATCTCGGGATGGAAGATTGCTCCATTGTTCTGAGATAGGAGGTTGGGTATTGACGGTAGGTGAAATATGTCCATTGCCATCGACCTCAGATGGGTGAACCACGGTTGTCGTGGCCACCATGGAGCAATGATTATGGCATCTGCTCTTCAAATGATTGATCTTTGGATCAGAGGGATTGGAGAGAACATATATAGTAGTTCTCCTGTTCAGTCTATCATGAAAGCATCACCCAGTGATTTGGGGTCGAATGCCGGCTTGGGAGCCATATCTTTGACACTTCGTGTTGTGTTTTGATGCAAAGAGGTCTATGGTTGGGTGTCCCCATCGATAACAAATGGAAGACATGATCATCTAAAGTCCATTCGTGTGTTCGTGTGGGCAGTCAGCTTAGTTAATCTGCTATGTAATTTTCTTCTGTAGAAATGTGAATAGCCCGGGGAAAATGTGGTGGAGATAACACCATTCCCATAGATCCATGGTAAGGTATAGAATTTATTTATTTATTTATTATTTAATTTATATCCTGCCTATCTGGTCTTGTGAATGTGTGTCTCCCTGTTTGTTTATGTAGTACATAGCATGGTGTTGTCTGTGATGAGCTGTACTGCTTGTCCTTCGATACATGGTAAGAAGGCTCGAAAGGCTTTTATTATCACTAACAGTTTGAGATGATTTATATGTAATAACCTTTCTTTCTTTGTCCACAGGCCGTGTATTTCCAGTTCTTGACAGTGGGCTCCCCATCCCGAAGGGCTGGCATCGGTGGTGACCTCTATCGACAACTGCAGAGGCTTGAATGGTCTGCCCACTGCTAGATGTGGAAGGAATGTCCACCAGGTAAGTTGACTTGCAAGTTCTGGTGTCACAGTGAGGCGTTTCGACTGCTGGTCTGTCATGGGGTCGAATAGTGACAGGAACCATGCTTGCAACGATCTCATCTTGAGCCTTGCATGTTGAATGACCACTGTGGTAGATGCCATGAACCCGAGTAGATGTTGGGCTTTATGTGCCGATACCAATGTCATAGGTTGGAATGAACTGATGGCTTGTTCTAATTTGGTGATCCTTTCTAAAGGTAAGAATGCTCTTGCCTGCAGGGAATCGAAGTAAGGACCAATATAGCTGGTCATCTGTGATGGTTCGAGGTGAGATTTGGTGTAATTCACCTTGTGTCCCAAGTTGTGTAGGGTGTCCAAGGTTATTTCTGTAGCTCTTACTGCATCTTGGTATGAGGAAGCTACGATTAATCAGTCATCGATATAGGGGAAAGTGGTTACTCCTTGGAGTCGGAGATAGGCTGCAATCGGTGCCATACATTTTGTAAATGTCCTTGGTGCTGTGGATAGTCCGAAGGGAAGGGAGCAAAACTGGTATGATATGCCGTCAAATCTGAATCAAGGAAATTTTTGATTTAGTGGGTGAATCAATATGTGAAAATAAGCATCTTGTAAGTCAATAAACATGAACCAGTCTCCCTGTGAAAGAAGGGGAATAATGGTATTGAGAGTTAACATACGGAATTTTCAAAGTCGAATAAATTTGTTAAGCTTCCTTAAATCGAGGATGTGGTGAACTCCTCCATCCTTTTTAGGGACTGTAAAGTATCTTGAATAGAATCTGTCATGAGAGGATGATGAAGGGACTATAAGTATGGCTTGTTTTTGTAGAAGAGATTACACTTCTTCTTGAAGAACTAAAGAAAAGGGGATAGTCCTGATAATACTGGATGGTGAGGTTTTGAAAAATTCGATAAAGTAACCTCTTTGAATTATGGATAAAACCCATTTGTTTCCATACAAAGTTGTGAAGTCTTGTATGAAATGTTGATGGTAAAAGATTATGGATATTGCTTACCCTTTCTTTGTTGCTTCCGAAAGGGCTGTCTTCCGCTTTGTGATTGTTGGTTTCAAAATGGTTGAGAGGTCGAAGTCGATGTCGTAGGGTAGGGTCTGTCATAAGGTTGTGGTTGATATGAACAAAAAGGTTGTTGGTATGGATAGTGCTGTTGTTGGTAGTATGGCTGTTTTCGGTATGGTGTTCTCTGGTATCGATAAAGCTGTTGTGGTGTGTAAGATTTTGCAGTCTTTCTTAATTTATGTATATTTTTCATGAGCTCATCTGTTTTGAACTGAAAAGTCCAGTAGCATCAAACTGGAGATCCTCTATTCTTTTTGTGTTGTCTAAAATGTTAGATGATCTAAGCCATGTGTGCTTTCTGAGTGCGATGGAAGTGGCCATTGCTTTGGATGCTGCATCAGCTGTCTGTCGTGCAGCTACTCTTTGTTGCTTTGCAAGTGTTGATGCTTCTGTGTAAGCGTTGACTAATCCTGTTCTGGTGGTTTCTAATGTGGTTTGGAGTGTGGATCTTCAGCTGTAAGTTCGAATCCACACGGCAGAGTGAGCGCCCGTCGCTTGTCCCAGCTCCCGCCAACCTAGCGGTTCGAAAGCATGCAAATGCAAGTAGATTAATAGGGACCAACTCGGTGGGAAGGTAACAGCGTTCCGTGTCTAAGTCGCACTGGCCATGTGACCACGGAAGATTGTTTTCGGACAAAACGATGGCTCTATGGCTTGGAAACGGGGATGAGCACCGCCCCCTAGAGTCGAACACGACTGGACAAAAATTGTCAAGGGGAACCTTTACCTTTACCTTGGAGTGTGGATAAGACTTTATCTCATAGATGTCTCTGATAAGCCCCTGCGGCTGCTTGATAATTAGCGACCCATATTAGAAAGGAGGCAAGAGAATAAAGCTTTCCTCCTAGGATATCAATTTTACGTCCTCCTTTGTTGGTTGGTGCTACTGAAGATTTGTTACGAGCTCTGTATTGAGTAGATTTGAAGACTGAATTAGGCGTTGGATGTTTCAGAAGAAATACAGTGGTGCCTCGCTTAACGGGTGCCCCGTTTAACGAGGAATTCACTTAACGAAGAAGATTTTGCGATCGCTTTTGCGATCGCATAACGTTTCCTATGGGGAAAAATCGCTTTGCGATTTTTCCTCATAGGCTCCATTTCCGCCAGCTGACTGGAGGGGCTTCTTCCAAATCTCCCGCCAGTCAGCTGGGGGAAAAAGTCAGCGGGCGTTCGGCAGGAGGGGAAAGGAGCCTTCCTTTCCCCCCCTGGCCGATCGCCGGCACAGACGCCCCTGCACGCTCGGCAGGAGGGGAAAGGAGCCTTCCTTTCCCCTCCTGGCCGATCGCCAGCACAGACGCCCCTGCACGCTCGGCAGGAGGGGAAAGGAGCCTTCCTTTCTCCTCCTGGCCGATCACCGGCCAGAGAAGCCCCTGCGCGCTCGGCAGGAGGGGAAAGGAGCCTTCCTTTCCCCTCCTGGCCGATCGCCGGCACAGACGCCCCTGCACGCTCGGCAGGAGGGGAAAGGAGCCTTCCTTTCTCCTCCTGGCCGATTGCCGGCCAGAGAAGCCCCTGCGCGCTCGGCAGGAGGGGAAAGGAGCCTTCCTTTCCCCTCCTGGCTGATCACCGGCACAGACGCCCCTGCGCGCTTGGCAGAAGGGGAAAGGAGCCTTCCTTTCCCCTCCTGGCTGATCGCCGGCACAGACGCCCCTGCGCGCTCGGCAGGAGAGGAAAGGAGCCTTCCTTTCCCCTCCTGGCCGATCGCCGGCACAGACGCCCCTGCGCGCTCGGCAGGAGGGGAAAGGAGGCTTCTTTTCCCCTCCTGGCCGATCGCGATCACCGGCCAGAAGGGCGTTCGGCAGGAGGGGAAAGGAGCCTTCCTTTCCCCTCCTGGCCGATCGCCGGCACAGAAGCCCCTGCGCGCTCGGCAGGAGGGGAAAGGAGGCTTCTTTTCCCCTCCTGGCCGATCACGATCGCCGGCCAGAAGGGCGTTCGGCAGGAGGGGAAAGGAGCCTTCCTTTCCCCTCCTGGCCGATCGCCGGCACAGACGCCCCTGCACGCTCGGCAGGAGGGGAAAGGAGGCCGGCTGAAGAAGCAGGGGTGAGCTGGGGAGGAGGGCGTGGGAGCCTTCCCCCGCCCTCCTGCCCTAGCGCCGGCCCCATTTTCGGCCAGCGGCCAGCTGATCGGCGGCCGCAGCCATTTTCGCGCCCTGCCCTCGCTTACCGAGGGCGCGAAAATGGCTGCCATTATGAGAAAACATCGCTTTACGGTGAGTGTAGAAGCCATTGGAACGCATTAAACGATGTTTAATGCGTTCCAATGGCATTTTCCTATCTGTATAGCGATGTTTTCTCATAGCGATGGTTAATCCGGAATGGATTAACGTCGCTATGCGGGGCACCACTGTACTGCACTGGGTCCATGAGTGTTCTAATGATTTTCCACTGTGTGTGGAATCTGGAGGGATGATGGACGTCTATCCCATGAGTCCTTCACCAGTTGAAACATGGCTGGTATTAGATTTAAGCTCAGTGGGGGAGCTTTATCCTGGTCCAGGCTGTGAAAAAACTAAGTCTTTTTCTTGGGTTGGTGGTTCTTGGATGTCTAATTCTAATATCTTGTCCATTCTAAGGATTAATTGGGAATATGATGTGAAATCTTCTGAAGGTGAGGAAGGCTGATTCTCTCCAATATCTGATGTAGGGGTAGGGAGGCTGGTATGTGATTCTCTGAATCCAGTGGAGTCTTGATGTCGAAGAAATAGATGGTGAACGTTGTAATCTAGATATCAATGTTATTGGTATTGATTCTCTTGATTACTGGATTGATTTCAATTGAGTTTCAGTGCCGGTAAGTAAGGATGGACCTGCATAGGTTGTGGATATTTGTAAAGAAGGTTGTTTTGATTGCTTTGTTCTTTTACTCGGTATCAGTGTTTCTGATATTGAAGTAGGTCTTTTAAGGACAGACTTTGATGATGGATGAGTCTGTGTTTGAATTGAATGTGATGAGCGATGACGCTGAGTTAGAGGAGATGGTGATCTCGACATTTGAACGCCATGGTGGTGAGGCATATTGTACTCTTGGTTCGTCGTAGCACATAGTGTCAGGGTACATCCCTGGGTAATACGGGTCATAGTATTGCTGCCCGTGATGACAGAAAGGTGTTGGAAAAAACTGATGGTGTTCCAGGTAATAATATGTCTGTTCATGTTGAGGGGCATATTGAGGTGGAGAGATATGCCGTCTCTTTCCTTTGTGTTTACACAGAGAGTGTCGGGAAGATTCTGATCCCAAAGCTTGCACACTTAACGCCCGCCCTGATAAACAAGGGCTAGAAAGGGCCAAGGCCTGGCTGGAATGGATCTTAGCCTGTGAATGGCCTGTGCTAGGCGAAAGGCTAGCTATTGATAGTGCAGCTTGTGCTGAAGTTAAGTTATGCTCTTCTCTATCAAATGTTGAAATGGGAACTTCTCTTGATGATTCCTCTAAGATTGGTGAAGGAGGAATAGGCTGTAGTGGTTCTATATTTGTCGATTTTGATCTTTTTTTAGTTTTTGATAATTTGTCTTTGTCTTTTTTTTTTAGTGCCTTCGGCGTCCGTGTCTTCGAAATGGGCTTCAAGCTCAATTTCGAAGGACCTTTAGAAGATTCTTTTTGCCATGCTGGGGTTGGTGTCAGGCTCGAGTGAGCCATTGGGGCTCGATATTGATTGAGCTGGTTGTGAACATGTTGACTCTTTTGGTGAGGTAAGTATTTCCATAGTTGGGCCAAGACACGTATCCCACAGATGTGATCTTAATCACTGTAACCTTTGTTTTATTGCAGGTTTTGTTAGCTTTTTGCATTCAGGGCACAATTATGTTTGGTGTTCCTCCCCCAAGCAAAATAAGCATGCCCGTCAGTAAGCAGAATTTTCCTCTGGCAAAGAACGCACCGTTTAAACAGTCCCCGAGGGACCATAAAAATGGGAGAGAAGGGAAATCGTCGTTGTGGGGAAAGGGGGGGGGGGAAATGCGGGAAGATGAAAAAAGTTGTATGCAGGGAGAAAAATAGACGATAAACACAGGGGGATGTAAAATAATAATAATACAAGAATCTGAGGTAATTTAGAAAGTAATCGTATATTTAAGAAAACTAATACTCACTATTCACACTTTAGGTGTTCCAGTACGTCCTACCAACGCGGCAGGAAAAAAAGGAACTGAGGGGAAGTTTGTAGGGCTGAGCATGCGCTCCACTTGGGGATGTCTTATTGTCAAATCTTTTTCGTACTGTTCAGCTGCAGAACCCACTTGTGTGCATTCGCAGAGGCCACAAAGAACTGAAACTTAATCCAGACACAGTAGAGGTGGTTCTGATCAATTGAAACGCAGATCAAGGAATAGGGATGCAGCTTATACTGGATGGGGTTACATGCCCCCTGAAAACACATGTGTGCAACTTGGGGGTGCTCCTGCATTCATCTCTGAGCCTGGATGCCCAGGTTTTGGTGGTGGACAGGAATGCATTTACATAATTAACACTAGTACAACAGTTATGTCCGTTTCTGGAGAGATCTGATCTGGCTACTGTGACACACACCTTAGTTACTTCTCAGCTGGATTCGTGTAACACGCTCCATGTTGGGCTGCCAATGGAAAATGTCAGGAAACTTAAGTGGATCCAAAATGAAGCAGCCAGATTGCTGACTGGGGCTGGTCACAGGGATCACATAACCCTCCTGTTACAGCAGCTCCACTGGTTGCCAATCTGTTTCCTGGCACAATCCAAATTGCTGGTTTAATCTATAAAGCCATAAATGGCCTGGGTCCAAGCTATCTGAAGACATTATGAGCTGGCTTGGATGTTAAGATCATCAGGAGAGGCCTTTCTCTTGGTGCCACCACCTTCACAAGTGCATCTGATAGAAACACAGGAGCGAGCCTTCACTGTTGCTGCTTCTAGATTTTGGAACACCCTCCCACGGAAAACCAGACTAGCCCCATATTTGCTGTCCTTCTAAAAGCAAATACTTTTCTCTTCAGGCAAAATGGCTACGTGAATGACTGGCTACATGAATAAATTTCAGATGGATTATTAGACATTGTTGCTCTGACTGGATTTTTAGTACTACTTGTGTTTATCTTCAGAATGGTATTTGTATGTTCCTTTTTATTATTTGCATACTTATTGTTTTAGCTTTAATATTATCTTTTAATGATATAAGATGCCTCTTTATACTCATTGTTTCCAGCTATAAATATTGTCTTTCAATGATGTAATTTGCCTTGGGTTCTTTTTAAGGAGAAAGAAGGGGTAAAAATATTTAAAATAAATAAATAAATAAAACACATTATAAGGTTTATTCTGTGACTGATTTGGGCTATATTTCTTTCATATTGTGTTTATGGCCATAACCCCAAAAGAGATTGAGAATGGCTACTCTAGAGTATTCTGCATGTTATTCATATAAACTGAAGCAAAATATTGGTACTGATGTGTATAATTAGGGGTGCCCTATATTAGATTATCCTATGAAAGCATAGATACTAACCCATATCTATAACTCTCCATAGCCACTCAGCAGCTGAGTATCCTTTGCAGCTATCTGTATTGTTAGCTAGTAATTCAATATGATGTGCATACAGGCTGCTGTTGATAACATCCACATTGACACTTATCTCATCAATTCAATTAGCAAATTCTTCACTATATATGGTCTTTGGGTATAAAATTTAAAAGCAACCGTCTTGTGGTCTCCACAGCTCTATGTCCTTTGTCACCTTATCTTCAATGTTCACTGCAGCTTTTTCTTTCCATTAGATATTACCAATTACACAACTCTTTCTTGAACAAAGATCTGTTTACCAACAGCTTGCTGTGTTAAACTTTGTCAACAGCTTTTAGTCAATTAAGCAAGTGAACGAATCCACTTTCATGGCACAGCATTTCTCCCACATTACATATATACAGAATTGTGGTTCCTCAGTTCTCAGTCATATTTTGATGGATATCTTCTGCCTCTTCTATGCACTTGTCATAAATTTTGCTATGTATTGATTTAAAGAAGATTTTAAGTAAATACCTCATGAAATACCGATTTTCTGCTTCGGGAACCGATCATCGCAAAGCGACGATTTTTGCACAACTGATCGGCGGTTTCAAAATGGCCGCCGGGTAAAAAACATGGCCGCCCGCTGTTTTCTGGGATGGATTCCTCGCTGCACGGGCAGGAAAAATGGCTGCGCTATGGAGGATCTTCACTGGACAGTAAGTTTTAAGCCCATAGGAATGCATTGAGTTTTAATGCGTTTCTATGGGTTTTTAAATATCGCATGACGACGTTTTCATTCGACAGCAATTTTCGCTGAACGAATTAATGTCGTCATGCGAGGCACCACTGTACATTTTCCAAACTTCCTTTCAACTTCCTTGGAAAATACTTTTTTTTAACAAGCTGTAATGGAAATACTGATGGAATAAATATTTTTCAATACCTATTCCAAATGTTTAGCATATTTTTGAGAAAAGTATTTTTAATCTTCTTTCCAATACTGTCATTATTTTGCTCAAAAAGAATATTCTCCAAATCCTCATTAACCTGAAATTCCAACTTTGACCATATTAATTTATTAGACTGCATTGAAATTTCTACACGGACACGCACAAAACCTTATATTAGGTAAACCTAACCATCCTAGATTTTGAAATTTACACCAACACTTTTTATTTATCCTTGCTCTTTTGTCGCCATTACAAAATTTATTAATTATAGTTTGCCAGTCTTTTCACTCTTACTCTAATAACTTTATTAGCATAATCATAAATAAATAGTAATCTTAGGTAATATCTTCATGTCACATACTGCTACCATGCAAAACTATTCTATCCTTCTCAACTCCTCTGACTTCTTAAACTTCTTGTTTCAATTTATAAAAAGGTTTTTTAAAACATGTTTTTTAAAATATTTATACTTAAACACTAAATGCATTTGCATCTTTTAACATTAAATTTTCTCCTGATCATTTCTTCTTCTTTATCATAATTAAAATAGCATCGTCTCTGATTTGTCAATTTGTCTTTAAATTCATCACCTCAAATTCTTTCCAATGTGATTTTAACCCAAAGGGAGATGTTTGGAAGGCAATCAAAGGTCAAAGAAACAACTGAAAGACAGGTTTTCTTTGAAGAGACTTGCTTTAAAGAATGAAGTGACAGTCCTCCAAAAAGGGACATTTTGCCATGTATGTCTAGGGAATTAGCTTTCATATTTAAGGCATATTTAAAGCAGGTGTGTTTGTCCGAGTCCTGATTGGTTTCAGGAAACATTCTCTCAGGATTTCTGAGACCAGGCTCCTGACCACAAGTATTCAAAGGGGAAACCAGCTCCAGGTCTGTGGCAACTGAACTTTTGACCTTCTCAATCAGGACCCAAATAGCTGACTCTCAGAGGAGGCCCCTCGGCTGTGGAATACCCTTCCAACTGAAATTCAGCTGGCACCCTCACTGGGTGTTTTCAAAAGCCAGCAAAAACTTGGCTATTTAAACAGGCCTTCCCTCCAGTCAATTAAGTGATTTCTATCCCTAGTTTTTTCTTTTTCTTTCTCCTTATGGTAGACCATCTTGGCAATGTTTTGGTAGGTAATCAATTACTCAAATTGTAGTTATAATTGTAAATAACTGAAAAATTTTATGATTTTATATATGTATATATTGCCGTGTTTTAATTGTAAGCCGCCCTGAGTAGACATTGTCTAGAGGGGCGGGGTAAAAATCCAATAAATAAAATAAAATAAAATAAATATTTTAAAAGATTTTTTTAAAAAGAATTGGGAATAAATCATTTCATGCTCACTTCTTTAAGCTGTGACATTTCTTTTTAGTTTTTAAAAAAGGTTTTGTTTTATTTGTTTTGCTTTGTCTCCTAGGGATGATTTTATATGATGTTAGCAGAGCTTTGGTGCCTATTCAAAAAACTCCAGGTTATGAATGTGGGATACTGTGCTTTTGTGCCCGCACTGCCAAAAAAGGATGCCAAACTTTACATAAAGGGCAGCCTGAATGTTTACAACACCAATGGCAGCAATCAAGATGGTCTATAGCTTCTGTTCACTACCATTCACACTTTTTGCAAAACAGTACACAAAACCATTGTCCTGGCTGTTTTTTGATAAGTGTGAAAAACAGATATGACAAGATACTGTTGTTGCTGCCCAGGGTGAGATGGGATTGAAAGGTTATCTAATGCCTCAAAGCTGCTCATGCTTTCTGGTTAAGCTTTTCCACCCAAAATGGAAGTCCTTTTCCAGGAGTTTGGTTAATTAACTGCCAGCTAAACTTGGTATACTTTTGCTCACCAAAGAGGCCAAACCTCTGCATAATATATAACTCAATGAACATGAAATACAAAAACCAATATTTTTGTTAGCCATTACACAGATGGTAGGTTGTACTACAATGAGAACTAAAATGGGCTTGCAAAAATAGGTACATTTTCAACATGTGTCTAAAGCTATACATTTCTGGAGAACACCGTGCTAAATAGTGTACACTCGAAATGACTGCAGAGCAGATCTCAGGACCATGTGACATTATCAGGAACTCTTTTGTACTCAACGGGGACAGCATCACCCTTGCCAGCCATATGTGATCACAGAGCAGGAGTTCAAGGACTGACAATCTAAACTTGAGACATTGCACGGTAATTACCAAAGTGCATCAGAACCAGGAAAGAAAAATAGAAACTATAATAAAGCAATTATATACAGAAGAGTTTCTTCCTTGTATTTAGTATCATATTTATGAATTAGAAAACATGACCATGTTCTAAGAGGCCCACAGGCTGTGACCCCACAGGAATTCTCTTTTTCAGAGCCAAGCAGGCAGTACAGTCTTTAAAAAGTTGCAGAGATTCCTGAAGGACATTTAAATAATCCAACCTTTTAGCCCACAAGCAGAAATAAAGACACAACAAAAACAACCCAGGGGACACTTAGTTAATCCAACAGACGAAATACGGTTACACAGGAAGGATTCAGGGCATGATTGGTCACTAGAAGCAAAGTTACCAAAAGGCTTAAACGGGATCAATCAACTTCAACACACAGAGACAAAACCCTCTTTGGCAGTAACTTGTAGGCAGCCTGCAAATGTCTAGGCAGACTTCTGGAAAGTGAAATGTAAGATTTCCAATGATATACAACACACTTTTATTGTAAAATCCCCATTTGCAATGCTGTGACAGATGTTCCTTTTTAAATACGCAAATATATCTAAAGAAAAGAAAACAGCACCAAACGAAAGAAGGGTCCAGAGATACAGTCTAGAGTTTTAGTAGGGTCTTGGCAAATGATTCAAAAAACTGAAAACAGGCAGGCCTTTGGTTGTGCTGACCAGCCATGAACCCTAGCTGGCAAATGGCAGAAGACCAGCTCTTGGCTCAATTAATTCCATTCAGTCAATTTCCCTTTGAATATGCAATGTTTATGCCTATCAAAGTGACTACAATTAGTGCCATGTTCTCTAAACTGACAAAGTTCTTCAGTAAATCTTTGCAACCCAAACTGGATTAGAATTAATTTCTGTTGATCCTACTTGGTACATGCATCAATGGATATAAGACTAGCGCTCAAATACTCAGCTCAGTGTGTGAGAGCCAGGGTGGTGCAATGGCCGTGGGCTGGGAAGGGTGAGATTTAAGTTGCTGTCAATCCATGAAGTTCAATAGCCGATCTTAGTGAACTCTGTCCTTCATACTTGAATGCTTAGTTCACAGAATCATTTAGATATAAATTAGACTTCTGGTCCAAAAATTGTGAGTATGAAGAACAGAAACCTGTCTTAAGCCAATGTAAGAATAGACGTGCTTTAGGTCTTTGCAGCCTCCAAAGTTAATTACGTTTCAACGCAGTCAATAAATGTTTATCAAGGAATGGTAATTTATAATGGTGGCCCTGCATGAGGATTTGGAGACACTGAGGGCAGTTTCACACACTACCGATTAGTCAGACCAGGAGAGGTCATATATACATCTGCTTGCCTCCATCTGTCATATTTTGATGCTATTTTAATTCCTAGGAACGGAGGGAACTGAGACCTACATGAGGTACACATGCAGTTATGGCAGGGAGCTGCAACAAAGAGCATGCAGGACGTGAACGTTGGTGCAGGCATTTTACCGACTCTGTTTATAAAGGAAAGCAACTGAAAAGGTCTCCTATTGCAATAGCAAGTTCGCAATTGTGCAGTACATACAGAAATATTCTGTATACCTTAAGCGGCCACTTGCGAACTGGTACTTTAGTATCATGACAGCAGAATGGCCTTTGCAGTAAAGTACAGCAAACTCTTTTGCCTGTGGAGGGCATTTCCCCTCAATTAATCTTACATGCATTCATTATTTTAAAGCACCCAGAGAAATACAAATTCTGGCTTAAATTCAGTAGTAAATTGTAACTAGGTCTATTAAATTAGTGGGAGCTTGGTAAGTCAACCCTCCATAAGTTTCGCTGAGTCAATGGGCCTACTTTAGTGGTGACATACTGTTAGATTTCAGCCGCTGTGTCATACAGTGGCTGAAATTTGTACACAAATCATGGTAACCTAGCTCCTCCTCTCAGAAAAATTCCTGTGGACATCTTTGCTTCTGCTTGCTTCTCTGCTGGTCATGGTCATATTTTATTAAGAAAAATAGAAGAAAAATGCATGCAGGCCATGAGCGGTCTCTCAGGGTCTCATCTAATTAATCTTCACTAGACTGGATAAATGTTTGTGTCTTAAACTGCAATGATACTTAAAGCATACTCTTGGAATGTTGTTTATATGTCAGACGGGTGCCCTAACTTGTGCACATTCTCCAATTATTGGAATCTGTCAATATAATTGCAGCTCCTATTCTTCCACAGTTAGAGGAGCCAGCAGAATCTGCTGGATAGTTCAGTAGTTTAGGCATCTGGCTGGGGAGCCAGAAGTTGGAAGTTTAATTCCCCACTTGTGCCTCTTTGACAGGGGCTGGACTTGATGATCCATACTGTACAGGGTTCCTTCCAGTTCTGCAGTTCTGAGATTAAGATAAAGATAGGAACTCTACTTAGGAATATACATCACAGAGAATGATCAAGAAAAAGGTTTTTCTCGGTAAGACAAGAATACATGGAGACTCAAAAAAATCAGGAAAGGAAAAAACATTTTTGACAAACCTAGAAAAGCTCACCTTTATAATCTTTTCCACACCTGAAGAGCAGATCATGTAGGTGTGGGGATTAAATCGGACCTGGTTCACAATGGAACGATGACCTTTCAGGACCATAAAAGCACCATTAACTACCCTGCCAATCCCACCTGGAAAAACAAGAGGACGGCAGAATTGGAACGTGTACCATGTATTAGTTTTACTACACAGATACTGGACAACTTACGTTTCTACATAGAAGGATGATTTTCAATTGAGCTGCTGGATAGCTCAGTGCCTTTGGTCTCTGGTTGTGGAGCCATAGCTTGGGAGTTCAATTTCCCACTGTGCCTCCTTGAAAGGAACTGGACTCAATGATCCATAGGGTTCATTCCAGCTCTGCAGTTCCAAGATTATTATTATATGATTCCTTCTGCCCACCCAACATCTGAAAGACCCAGCTTTATAAAACAGATATCTTGAAATCTCACCTATGATATACTGGTGGTCCAAAAAGGTATCATCCATACAAGTGTTTGGATTTTGCACATAGGCCCTATGACTACATTTCTTTACTGTATATAAATCAACAGAGAGATGGGTACTATAAGCTCAACTCTCCTCCAAACTTTTTGCAACATGAAATGATCAACTGTATGCTCCACACTACATTTCACCTCTTGGGTGGTGGCCTCACTCTGCCAATTAGAAGCAGTGCTCAACCAAGATACCACAGAGGGAGGAGAGAGAAGAATTATACTATATCACATTTTTGTGAAGCATCTATTTCCTAGGTAGTATTCTGCAGTAAAATGTGAGATTCAGAAGTTAAGCATCTAAAAAAAAGTGGCCTGAAATCCATTAAAATGTATGTCAAATAAAGCCTGTCTTTAAGGTGACACAAGAATTTTGTTGTTATTGTGACAGACAATACCTCCCCACTGCTGACGTTTGAAGAGTTATATGAAAGATGATGTATTTTTTTAAATTTCCTATAGTACAAAACAAATAACAGCAATCTAATTCTGTAGACTCTACATGATCACTCACCTGCTTCAGGATCTGGAGGAATTCTCCACATGTATAAATTAAAGTCATCAGAGCCAGAAAGGATGTACTGTTAGAAAGGAAAATGCTGAAATGTTATAAGAGAATCACTATTTTGAAAAATTACAATAAGCTGATTATATGATACAACACAATGCGCGCATCTTTAAATTCTTACTAAAAACCATATTATCAGGCTATCAAGACCAGGGATTAATGATATTGTGTGTGTGAGTGTGTGATGCTATTTTATAATCAACTAGCTACAATTCTGTGTACATTTGCTTGCAGAACCAACAGAAATGAGTGGGACTTTTCAATAAACGTAAAAAAAGAGACTGATCTATAAAACCCACATTTCCTCTTTTTTTCTCCAAAGGATAGATCCACCTTTAGGTTTGTGGAACTGGGGTAAAAGTAGAGTTTCCTGCTGTCTCGTTCATCTGAAATGCTTTCCACAAGCCCTCAGAATTACTATAGAGAAGGTTGAGGGAGGAGTTGTATCTTTTCTGAGTAGAGTCCTTACATCTATGGAAGGCAGATCCTGGATGGAATCCTTTGCCAGGCACTTTTTAATCTCTCTTTTCTTCTCAAGGTACTTTTTACATACTACAAGTTGCATGTAAGAAATCAATCAGATAAACTACCATGGTGCTCATGAGAGGGGACCACAGATCAGTACAAGAGCTTCCACTTTGTACACTGAGGATCTTAGATCCAATCCTTAGTATTTCCAGGTATGGCTAGGAAAGGCCCATAATTGAAATCATGGAGAGCTGTTGCTACTGTTGAGAATACACAGCTGGATGAATCAATGGTCTACTAATTCAGTACTAGCTAAATACATTTTACAGAGTGAGTATATGCAATCTCACACTTGCATTTTTGAAACTCATTATATATTCTAAAAAATGTATGGGCATGGTTCTTGAATAGGAGTGTTTCATTAATATTAATAAAAATATTACTGCCCCAAGTAAGTGCTTGGATTGTCTGTAAAGTTGACCAGACCTGCCTAGAATATTCAGAATGTACACTTAGTGTTGGCTTGATTCTCCTGCAAAACAACAGAATGACTTGTAAGACCTAGTTCTACTACTTGAGGAATTCTGACCGTTAAAATGCCTGACTACTACAATGTTTACTTGGAACAAACAACTACTGTATTTTTGAAGAAAATTCACAAAGAACAGTATGTAAGTACAGAATGCATTAATTTTACATTTTTTAAAGCTATGATGTATCCAGTATACATCATGCGTATTTTTTTAAACTATGATGTATGCAGTGTTCACACTCACTGCCTGAAAGGTTATTAAGTCCTTGAATCAATAATTTTGAAAGCTTACTGAAGCACATTACTAGTCTGTTTAGCTGAACAAATAAAACACAACATTTACAGATTAAAAAGACTCAAAATACAGAGGACCCCTGAAAATGGCTCTGAAGGGACACACACACAAAAATTCATTTACAACAATTAATGGCTCTCCAGCCTTTTCTACAGCCTATACCCCAATAAGCTGCTCTTCAGGTTTGTGGCAAGCAGCACAAGATAGGAAGGGACGAGGTAAAAATTGAGCCAGTATCTTTTTTTACCCTTAATTGGAAGAACTAGTAACTAAATTGATTACACTGTATAAATGACAAAGTAAGCAACCATTTTCTTAAGGAATTTACAAATATTTGTCTGTATTTAGTGTCTATGCTTTCCTACAACCACACAATGCCTAAAAATTTAGTGAGTGAACTCACTAAAAGCAAAAATCAGATCTGCAGCCTTAGTTGCTTTACCCATCTTGGATGTGTTGTCTTGTACTTCAGGAACTTTTCATCCCCAGACATTCACAAAACAAGGTACTCAGGCATTCTACGCTAACTAGTACTATCAGAATAAATGTACAGATAAGTGATGTTCTCTGATGTAGCTTTTTACAGAGACGTACTTACAAGGGAATATGCTTTTTCTCCCATATCTATATGAACAAACCATATACTGTACTAAGAATGGCTTTGGGAAATTATTGTCAGTTGAATCCCCTCTGGCCTGCATTACCCCCCCCCCCAAAAAGATCTTGCTTTGGAAACTTGCTTGGGGGTTGATGTGAATGCAGACTGAACAATTATCTTATAACTAAAAAGGATTTTGTATAAACAAGTACTGCCAGTCAAATCCAGCAGATGTTATGCCAGTGGTGAAGTTGGTAGATTTCGTCATACTGCCTGCACTGTTGTAAGTTAATATAATTGAACATAGAGATGTACAATACAAGCTGTTTGAGAGCTGCCTAATGTAAGCAATACAAGGGTATAATCAATAGGATGAGTAAAAGCACAGAATGTGCTTCTTCAAAATTTTGAAAACTGAAAGGAATTAAGTAGGAATTTGCACACATGTATTGTCAAGCTGCTTCAGAACTGTCTGATGTATGCAAATACAAAGTACATTCCTAATCCAAAATTACTTGCTGTTGTTGGTACATGCTGTCAAGTTGCCTCTGATTTATGGCTACTGTATGGATGAGGGTCTCCAAAATGTCCTGTCCTCAACAGCCCTGCTCAGTTCTTACACACCCAGGCTTGTGAGTCAATCCATCTCATATTTGGTTTTCCTCTTTTACTGCTGCTTTCACCTTTTCCTATCATTATTGTATTTTCTAGTGAGTCTAGCCTTTTCATGATGCCCAAAGTATGACAGCCCCAGTTATTTTTATTTCCAGAGAAAGATCAGACTGTACTTGGATTCACTTGTTAGTCTTTACATTGGCCCAGGATATCCACAAAGCTCTCTTCCAGTACCATACTGTATTTCAAATGAATCAAATTTTCTCCTATCAGTCTTCTTCACTGTTGAGCTTTCATACCGATACATAGTAACGGGAATACAATAGATGATCTTGGTCTTGGTCTCCTGTAACACATCCTTATACTTAATGATCTTTTGTAAATCCTTCATTACTGCTCTTCCACATTTCAGTCCTCTTCTGATTGCTTGACTGAGCCAAGGTGTACAAAATTTAACAATTTAAATGTCTTCAGTGTCAACATTAAAGCCATACAATTCTTTGATAGTCATAATTTTTGTCTTAACATTCAGCTTCAGTCCTGATTTTGCATCTTCTTCTTTCACATTCATCAAACGTTGTTTCAAGTCACTGCTACTTTTTTGCCAGTAAGTTAGTGTCATCAACATATCGTAAACTACTGATGTTTCCGGAGTTGTGACTGTTAGTCTGTGCTAACATTTGAACAAGAAACACAAAACAAACAAACAAAAGACATATTTTTGAAATACTGGCATTTCTTTGATCAATTTTCATTAGTCTTTCATCTGAGACTAGTCTAACTTTTCATATACAGTATTCTGTGTACAAGCTGAAAAGATAAAACACTACCTTGTCTAACACTTTAGCTTACGGGAAAACACTCCTGTGTTTGCCCATACTCTGTCCTAACATGAGCATCTTGTCCACAACACAGGGTACACATCAGGTGCTGAGGCATATCTATTACTTTCTGAACGATCTGCAGCTTCTCATGATCAACACAGTCATATGATTTGCTATAGTCCATAAAGCATAGACTTACATTCTTCTGAAATTCTTTGGTGCACTCTGGTAGTCAGCAAATATTTGCAATTCAGTTAGAACATCAAGCATTCTTACTTCATATACTATAAGGTAAAAGCCTTTGTTGTTAATACCTTGAACATTACTTTGATTGTGTGGGAGATTGAAGCAATAGCCCTATAGTTACCACACTCCTAGCATCTCCTTTCTCAGAACTAGAATGTAGATTGACTGTTTCAAGTCTGTTGGCCATTATTTTGTTTTCTATTATTTGTTGTCATAGTCTTATTAGGATTTAGACAAATTCGGCCTCTGCAGCTTGAAGCAGTTTTATTGGTATTCCATCCACCCCTGGTGATGTGATACTTCCAGGTGCATTCAGAGCAGTGTTCACTTCAATTTCTAAAACTGAGTTATTCATCATAGCATTCCTCTTCAAAGGAATCTGTCATCCTTTTATCTCTTCTGTATAGGTCAGCATATTGTTTCCACTTTTTCTATATTTTATCCTGGTCAGATAGTGTGTTTTCCCTTTGGTCTTTCAGAATTTCAAACCTAGGTCTAAATTTCCTTTTTATTTTCTTGGATCTTCTGGCAGAGATTTCTTTATTTTTTCTGTTTCATTGTTCTTTTCTATTTCTTTGCACTGGTCTTTGTAACAGTTCTCTTCATCTCTTGATAATAGGAGATGACTGCTGACAGGAAAATTTTCTACCAAGCAATGCAGAACAATGTTATGAACAGAGTAGCTAGGAAGTAAGTAGAGCTTTTCCTTTCTAGACCTGAAGAAGCATCAAGTAAAATACAGTATAAAGGAAATTCCCATGAGATTCGTGGCCTAAAAATGCATTAGAACAGTGCTTCATATTCTGACAGACCCACTATGCTTTTCTACTCCTACTCTAAATGTTAAAGTACAATGTTTAAACATAAACCTAACAAGTTTTTAAAACACTGTAAGTTGTTCTATGAGCAAAAGATGTTAAGTCATCAACTCCATCTGTGATTAGTTGAGAACAACCAAGAAGGGAGGGGAGAAAAGGCACCCAGATGACAAGTTGCTGATTCAGAAGCTTGCCTTACAAGGAAGAAAATTCCCAGGCATGATTAACAGCTCCTGCAAAAAACATCAATCTAAGCATTCTAAACATGCCTCAAATGTTTAGAATAAGCTGTCTTCAGGCAGCTGCCTATAGAAGCTTCTTGACACGTTCTTCTTTCCTCTCTATTCCCTCCCTCCTATATTTATTCTTTAAAAGAGGGTATTAAAGGCAAGTCTGTGAGTTGGAATAAGATCAGCAGTTACTACTCTGGTTTTAGAGCAGTGGTTTTGTACATTCTGGAATTCAGCCACCTTCAGGAATCAATTCTTCTTAACCGCTGCCTGCACAAAATTTTCACTGTCTTAGAGCTTTTTTATTTTCCTTAGTTTTTGCTGAATGCAAAGTAATGAGGAAGAAATTGAAAGCCTATTTTTTCTAGATCTTCATTCTCCAGCTTCTTTTATATATATATATTCCCAGAAAATATATATAACCTAGCATAAATATATATAAGAAATATATAAGAAGCTGGAGAATGAAGATATAAAGCCTGTTCGTAACTTCTAGGCTCTCCTAAAAATAATTTTAGGCTGACATGCCAAGCTTCCAAAAGCAGCAACTGGAAAGGGAACATTTTCAAAAATATATTGCAAAGCTACCTAAAAATCCAATCAAAGGCACAGGGCAATTTTCTAAAATGTTCCCATTCATCCTAGAGCAACTGAGCAATCAACTTTTATAAATGTCACACTTCAATTTGCAAGCATTATAGCTACTTATTAAATCAAAGCAATTTTGAAAAAAAAAATTCCAAAACCAAGGAACTGATGCCACTTGATGGCTGCAATCTTATACACACTGACCCGGTAGTTAATGTTGCTGAATATAGTGGCCACATTCGCATGCCATGGCAACCTAGCATTATATTGTCTACTAGTGCAGGCAACTCATCCAGTTCTGCAGGGCTTCTCCCTTTCAGGCAAGCAGCTAAACTAAACAGAAATGAAAAACGTCCCATGGCATCTTAATCCGGGGTCCTGGTTTATTACTTCCCAGCAAGCCAGGATTTGTGAACTCTGGTTTATCATACTGTCTTGGAAACAACAAAACAAACAAGGATCCCAGAGATGGATATTATAGTGTATTTTTGTTTCTGTTTGGTTTAGCTTTCCAAGCTAGATGGAGGAGCCTAGTTCAATGCGAATGGGTTCTATACCCTTGCATGCAGCTGATTCACAATGTGCCAGGACTGACTAGAATTTTTATTTATTGTAGTGTGCAAAGGCAAAAGTATATAGGATGTTTTCATACTGTGCAGCAAAGATGTAGGAGCAAACAGGGTACTGAAAAAGCAAGTGCTGATAGAACAACTTGATTTCCTCCCCGACAACAAACAGTGTTTTTATCCCAGAGACAAGTAACACATACTTTTTCAGAAGTAATCCCAAACAGAAGACATATCCTAATGATTGATCACTGGATCAAAGAAGAGTACAATTAACTCTCTTCATATGGCACATAACATAGTAGCAAATTTAAATAAAGTGTGAAATCTTAGTTATTATTAAATACATAAAAATAAATCTACTTGGGACTATTTTTAAAGCGAGCTCAAAAATGCATTGATTACAAAGGAGAAAGGGGGAACTTGATTATAAAGCAGCATCCAAGAACAATTCAGGTGAAGACATATGCAATATCTTGAGAACAGGAAGATTGCTTTGGGAGAACTTTCACTGTTTCTACCAGGCCTTTACACTTCTGTCCCTAATACAGTTGCTTCCAGAAAGCCACCAGTTGGATCTAAATTCATAAATAAACCTATTAGCCAGCCTTAACAGAAAATACTGTCCTATTACAGATACAAGCCTGAAGCTAAGGGGATAACAAACTGACCTATGAATGTTGCAGGGATTACCAAAAACATAAAGAGTTTTCAACAAATTATACTGTCATCATTCTACACATTTTAACTAACCATTTTATCAACTGATTTAAAGGATTCCATTCTCTAGACACTGAAGAACACAAAGCTACTACCATTATATTACTAGCTGTTGGCCTGTGGGATTTCTCAGGGTCCTGTTTGGTCCCCTATGTCAGTGGTCCCCAACCTTGGGCCTCCAGATGTTCTTGGACTTCAACTCCCAGAAATCCTGGCCAGCAGATGTGGCAGTGAAGGCTTCTGGGAGTTGTAGTCCAAGAACATCTGGAGGCCCAAGGTTGGGGACCACTGCCCTATGTTACATAACAACTACATGAAACTGCTGGGAGAGGCTGCCCAGAGTTTTTGGATTTGGTGTCACCAGTAGGTGGATGACACTCAACTCTTGTCTCTCCTTGCCATTTAAATCTGAGGAAGCTACTTTGGTTCTAGTATCAGTAATGGATTGGCTGGTGAATAAATTGAAACTTAATCCAGACAAGACAGACTTTCTCCTGGTCAGTCAAAGAGCTGCTCCAAGAGGAAAGAGCTGCAATAAGGGGCCAGGCTGGGCACAGCTTTGCTATCCTTCTGCAAGCAGGTGAAGACTTTTCTCTTCAGACAAGCTTTCCCTAAATCAGCGATGGCAAAACTATGGCACTCATGCCACATCTGGCACGCAGAGCCCTCTCTGTGGGCACCCGAGTCACCATCGAGAAATACTTGCCCGTCCTCCGATCCCGGATTTTGGCACTCCCCTCTGCTGGTGCAGTGGTCCAGTGGAGGGGTGCAATGGCACCCATTACCGGCCCAGCCCAAAGGTGGATTGGAGGACCGGTAAGTATTTCTTTGTTAATACAGCCCATAGGGAAAAAAAGTGCAAGCATTTAACCCTTGCAATGCAGGAGCAGTTTTTTTTTCTAAACTAAAACCTCAGTATTCGGGTTTTAATTGCAGTGTTGGCACTTTGAAATAAGTAAATTGATTTTGTGTTGCAGTTTGGGCACTCGAGCTCAAAAAGGTTCACCATCACTACCCTAAATGATTGGCTGACTGGTTTTTTTTAATGGATTGTTGTGCCTTACTGCTTTGAAAGTATTTTTGGTGTTGCTTTTGTTTATCATTTCTCACGGTGGTATTTGTTTGATTTCTTTTAAAATATTTGTACACTTTTATGTTTTTAGCTTTTAAATATTGTGTTTTTTTTACTGATGTAAGCTGCCTTGGGTCGTTTTAAAGGAGAAAGGCAGAATAAAACTATTTTAAATAAATAAATATTTGTGATTCAAATTTTAGGCACACAATTCATGCCAGACATAACTTTTTCTTCTGAGTGATATAGCTGTTGTTGATAAATAGACTATTTAGTATCTTCAAAGTGATGAAAAGCCAATAAATCTGTCATGAAATTACTACAGGAAGATGGTATGAGTGATGGTTATAGATATATCATTTTACAGAAAAACTCACTTCCCCAAGAAAGGGCTACTAATATCTGGGTGTGTCCCAGAAATTAAAAAGCAAAACAGATATGTGAATAGATTTTATTTGAATCTACATGTCCTAATGCCACAGGACAAATCGGAAAATCTTTCTAAAACTTAAATACTAATTTGAAAGGTAATTCAAATGCTTCCTCTCTGTTACAGTACAACCTTTTCTATTTCTACTCATATGCAAGTCAGAATGAGTTAAATGGGGTTGCCCCCAAATAAATCTGTGTAGAGATACTGCTTTAAAGACAGAATTCCCTGTTATATAAGCTATAAGGGGTCAGTTCTATCCAACAGTACAGACTGAGTGAATGAATTTCAGTTTGTAGTGTACATAATTTTTTTGTATGGAAGCTTTAAACATTTTTAAATTGCCCAAAGTACTGCATGCTTTTTTAAAAAACACCATGTCACAGATCTATCTGCAGAAAAGTTAATAATGGTTAATTAAGACAGAACAACACATTTTTTCATACAGGAAAAAAATGCAATTATTTTCTTAAGGAAAAAGAAGTCATAACATAAACCTATGTCAGCAGGGACACAGAAGCAAAACAGTTGAGGGTTTAAAAAATGTCCAGATTATTTCTCTCACTCTTATAACAATGCACAGAGGAAAATACTTCTAAAATATTTGAACAATATGAACAGCATCAACATTGGAAATTAATTACATGTCCATATCTATGTAGGTAAAAAGTCTCATCATGACCATTGCTGGCCCCCACTGCCAACATGGAGTCATTTCAGTTTCCCTTCTGTAATTCGGTGGCTATGTAGGGAAGGTTGCAAGGAATACGATGTCTAGGATTTTACAAGGAAAAAGATTAATGAATGCGTCTCTGCATAAAGTCTTGTATGATTTAACTATTTCTTTGTTTCCTTGCTTATACATGTGCTGCTGTCTTAAAATAAAGCATTGGCTAACAACATGTTTTACCTTTACCAGGCTCTGTAGGTATAATTTCAGAGCAGACATGCATATTTGGCACAATTTCAGGGAGCAGATCACGCATAAACCACTGAGCGCCAGTGTCAGAAAGGAATTTGTGAAGCAGTCTGGGACTTACACATGCAAACTAACCCCTTGAGCTTTTGTTTTGCCTACAGTAGATAAATGTGTACTGTACTGATGAAAACATATGGAGTCTTTGAACTTCTCAAAATCTTTTACAAGTATGATTGGAGGGGAAAGCTCTTAGCTATACACAGAACAATGCCATGGCTTATTCAAATGAATACATAAAAGACTAGCTGTTTTGGCCATTGCTATTTGTATGGCCACTGTGTTAAGAGGCACAAACCACAGCATCCTACAGTAGAGGATCTCAGTGTGCAGATCTCCTCATTAAGGAAAGCTGGAATTTTGACTGGGAGTGTTACCAGTGACTGCCACATTCCTGAAGCTCTCCTATAAAAGCATAATGTCAACAAAGGAGACTGAGTGGTGATGTAATGTCTGAGGACATGCCACAGAGTCAAGATAACTTTCCTGCTTTATTCAGAGTCTCACAGAACATACATTAACTCTTGCTTGAAAAAGGCAGTGGCCTGTGATTGGGAGTTTTGCTAAGCCAATGCACAGTAAGAACTGGTTTAGGAAATGAGGAGAAGAATCAAGGCAACAAAAGAACAAAGCAAAGGTTTTTTTTTTAAAAACATGTTTTAGGAGTTCCGAAGATTTGTGTTGGAATAATATCCTTTTTTCTTTTCTGCTTTTACATGATAGACAACATCAGCTGAAATAATTAAAACTTTCCTAGCAGAAGACATTTGGGTTCTTCAACACTCTGTCTAACTAGGAGGCGCAGGTAATTATTAATTTCTTCTCTCCTCCTCCTCCCCACCATTCTGTATCTGGTGGGTTTTTGAAGGGGGGGTTGTTTGCAACCCAGATTTCTCCCCTTTACAGAAAAAGGAAGCAAATGTTTTCCCTTTAAGAAAATGGATGTGCTGTTTGTGTAACTCCCTAAAGTCAGGTCACAATACATGACTCTGTCATGACCCAAAAGCTAATTATCAGCATCCTTAGCAAAGCAATTAGCATGTCACCCTATTATATTTCTCAACATTTGCACCATCTATCTGAAATCAACATGGGAGCAGAACTGGTACCCCAACTGTGCCCATGCCACACCCATGTTAATTCCAACATTAACAACCACACACTAGCCAATGACATCTTGTTATAGTGCATAAATCTAATTGCCAGTTCCAACGAGAGTAGTTAGGATTTATGTGTGCGTTGACTGACCATTCAGCTATTGGTTCAACTACTTCACTCCAGTTGAGACCAGCAGCTTGATTTACACAATGTCTGCAGCTCTGCCCAATTTTAAGTGTATAACAGAATAAGGTGAACAATGGACACACACTTGCAGCAAACAGCTGTACACAGCATGCCATACGACGAAACCTACATGGGCTATTTTAAAATAATCTTCATTGAGCTTTACTCACCATAGTTCCAGTTCTATTTTGTGCTTTATTACCACAGGATTTTTTCCTTTCTTTCTATCTTACAGTGGCAAATTTTAAGATTATGTCAACTGAAGCTGGGAGTTCAATTCCCAGCTGTGCCTCCTTGACTGGGGCTGGATTCAATGATCCATAGGGTCCCTTCCAGCTCTGTATTTCTATGATGATGATGGATAGCTCAGGGGTTTAGGTATCTGGCTGCAGAGCCAGAGGTTGGGAGTTTGATTCCTCACTGTTCCTCCTGTGAGAAGAATCAGATTGTGTGGTGTTGACCAAGGTGCACAGTCCCAAGGTGCTCCCCCTTGAAGAAGGGAAAGGTAAACCACTTCTCTCTACCTAGAAAACTCTGAAAAGGGTTGCCGTAAGTCTGATTTGACTTGATGGCACGTGATGATGATGATAAAGCTATTGTAGCATTGGAACTAGTCACTTTAGTGTCACCATTTGTGACATTGGCTGAAATCCTGCTGCTCCGTCACATAGGGAGAAGGCAAATGGTGTAGCATTCACTTGCTTCCATATGACAATTAAAAAATTAAATTAATTTGAGATTCTTGAGCATGCACCAAGCCTGAGACTAGCAGCAGTGACTCTTTTAACTGCCAGCTGGAAGTGAGTGAATATTATACCATTTGCCTTCTGCCGGTGTAAGAAAACAGCAGGATCTTAGTTACTATATTTATGCAGGAGAGCTTCAAGGATGCAACAGAATGTTGGACTTTGACCAGATATACCAAAGTTCTCTTTGGTGGAATGTGTTAGCGCTGTGGGTTAAACCGCAGAGCCTCTGGGCTGCAAGGTCATAAGATCAGCAGTTCAAATCCATGCGACGGAGTGAGCACCAGTTGCTTGTTCCAGCTCCTGCCAACCTAGCAGTTTGAAAGCATGTAAAAATGTGAGTAAATAGGTACCACCACGGTGGGAAGGTAATGGCGTTCCAGGTCTAGTTGTGCTGGCCACGTGACCACAGAAACTGTCTACGGACAAACGCTGGCTCTAAAGGGGATGAGCACTGCCCCCTAGAATCAGACACGACTGGAAAATTTACCTTGACCTTTACCAAAGTTCTCAGCGTCAAATAAACAGCTTAGTGGAGGAGCCTGCACAGGTCATCATCTATTTTACAAGGTTGACTTGTTCAGTAAATATTTTGGTTTGCACTCTTGTTACATATACTAACTTCTTTTGTTTTAAGTGAGGGGAAAATATAAAAGTTGCCCAATCTTACGTTGTAACATCTTGTGTAAAGCACTCTGCAAATGCCTTCTTAAGTAGCTTTTGAAAAATAGTAACTGATATTCTTTACCTGATCACGGTCACCTGCAAAACAGCAGCTCTTCATGGTACAAGAATTAAAGTAACCCTGGTTGTCAAATTGGAAGACAGGCAAACGGGAATGAATATCGTAAAGGACTGGTGGCAGCCGACGTCTGAGAGCAAGCAGCTGTGTTCCATTGCTGTTAAACCGCACACTCATGGCACTCTGAAGTGACAGATTCCCACCATAACGGAGCAGAGAACTAGAAAACAGGAAAGCCGAAAGAATCAGATGGGTTACCACAATCTAACTATCATTAAACATGTATCTGCCACTCTCTATTATCAGAAAATGGCAACAAAGAAAGTTTAAGGGAGGTAGAATGTCTCCACACTGGATTTTGTTCCAAGGGCGATAATTCTCAGAATATTGTAGACATTTTGGGGGAGGGGTGGACAGAAAGGGAAAAATTGGGAAGCTGACAAAACACCTGAGCTGTGCACTATGGGATTAACTTACAAAACGAACCATATCAGGCAAAATCCAAAGGAACAAAACAAAACAAAGACAAAAATATGTGGCACCTTAAAGACGTACTATTATATTTTAAGGTGAGCTTTGGTGGACAAGTCCACTTCGTCAGACATATGGAAACAAATTGAAATTTTATTTATTTTATTTATTTATTTAATTTATATCCCGCCTATCTAGTCGATAGACCACTCTAGGCGGCTTACAAATGCTTGATGGAATACCAATACACACTAAATATCTATTGGCTCTAAGAGTCTTTTTTCTGAATTGGGTATTTGGTTACATCTCACATTTTACTTGCATATTGGTATTTCATCCAGCATTTCATTTTTTCCATATGTCTGATGAAGTGGACTTGTACACCAAAGTGCACATTAAAATGCAACAGCTAGTCTTTAAAGTGCCACATGTTTTTGTCTTTTTTGTTTTATATTGTTTCAGTTCTTTGAATCTTGCCTGATATGTTTGTACAGACTAACACAGCTACCTCTTTTGAAAGGAAACATGTGTACAGTACTTCAAACCCCCAATTCAGTTATGAATCTTTGCACTCCTTCTGGAAATACAGGAACATAGGTTGATCATAATTAACTAATCTATCTATTGCATAACTTTGTGGGACTAACCTACCATTTTTTAATTTTATTTTATTTTAGTTTTCTTGACAATCCCATGAATGGAACAATCTATTTCATCTGCAGCTGCACTTTCTATACTACTGACAAAGGGTCACAAACCCCTTGCATCAGCAGTAAGTCTGATGTTTTCAAAGGGCTGGTCTCTGACTTGTGTAACTCTAAGCCAAAGATCACCGTGCAAATGTTCTATGTTCCAAATATGGAATCATTACACTCCATGTTTGTGAACAAAGTTTTTCCCCATTTCATCGCCTCTTGATCTGATTTTTTTCTTTTTATTGAAGAGAAAAAGCAATATAAAATTTAAAAAGCTCTAACCAAATACCTGTAGTTAGCTCAGGGCTAGAGCTACAGTCACCTGCATCCCCACTTGCAAAAAGGTACAGACTGAAGTAAACTGGATTTGATTCCAATAGATACAAATAAGGTTGGTTTCTATATTCAGAGGTAAGCTCCCTTTATCAGTCTCTTTTGCAGGCAACTGCATATAGAGGTTGTATACCAAGAACCTGACAGCATCTTGATGATTCAAATTTACCTTGACAGAATAATTCAGATTATCCACTCCATGCATCAAAATAAAATTGGCTTTCACCTCTGAAAACCTCTGCCATTTCTTTTCATTTTTCTATAAGGTACCCCAGAATGATTTTGTGGCAGACATTCACAGTGGTAGTTGTTTTTATAAGAAGGATCCTATGGATCTACACCACACTATCTAATTATTACTATCAATAAATTATCTTGTAAAATGTAGATGTGGTTGCCTGTATTCATGCAGTATTAAGTTAGGAACAAAGTCTTCCCTAACATTATTAATGAAAGTCGCAATACAATTAATTATAAATAAGAACCCAGAAAAACTTTCAGACCGAGCATGATTAGAATATTAATTAAGAATGGTAAATAATTTATCAATTGCAACTATGCTCTTTATATTTAGCAAAAGGAAAAAAATAGAAATAAAAAAGGAAAAAAGCAAAGGACAACATGTGGCACTTTTTAGACTCTGAGAACAACAAATCTATTAGTATTTTATGTGTCAGGACATTTTTGCTTTTTTACTTATCTCCATCTTTCTTCCATTTTTTTACCTTTAATTTTGTCACTATTCTGAGATAGTCTGTCATGGCTACCTCTACCTAGTCAATAAGAGCCACCATAACCAAAGTTTACAATTCATCCAAAAGGAAGCTTAAAAGAGAGAAAACCAGAGAATATGCCTTTTTCCTTCCCATTTTGAACACTGCCCCTCAATACCCATTGCACTCTAACCTCTTAATTTTCCTCCTAAAACTACTTTTAATAGCTTCAGCTTGTTCTTAACATGCCAGTAAGTCCATGGTCCTACCACCCCCCAAAAATGTAATCAACAAATACAACTTTAAAACCTTTCAGAAAAATGCATTCTCCTACTTTCTTCAGCCTCCCTCTAGCTTTGAAGAAGAGGTCAGGCAAGCTGCAGCCCGCAGAGAGAAATGAAGGACATGAAGGTGCACTAAGCATCTTGCCAAGAGCCTCCTTAACCCTAGTAGTAGTACTACTACTGCTTCTCTTACAGTACACAGAGGAAACCACTCCTTTCCCATTGTCTATCGCTTGCTTATCTAATGCTCTTGCAGACAGACTGCTAACTGTTGAAACACCATGTTCTCCTTTGCTTTTAATAGTAGCTCAATCTGTAGACACTGGCAGTGATTATGCTCATCTTTGTGCCACCATGAACAGCTTCATCAGCTAGTGACGGCATATCAGATTTCCTGTTGGAGACACAAAAACAGGTCAGGCCTGCGCAAGCACATCAGGCAAACCCCAAAGAAAACTAAAATAACAAAAAACACCTGTTATATTTTAATGTGAGATTTTTGGACAAGTTTATTGCGCATATGAAATGTAACCATACACCCGTCTCTTAAAGCCAGGAAAAAATTTTTACTGTGTGAACTCTGTATTTCACCTCATATGTCTGAAGAAGTTTACACTGACATATTATAGTATTTAAGGTACCACAAGGTTTTAGTCTTTCAAATTTATTAATTTTTCCTTTGGGTTTTGCCTGATATGCGCTATTAATGTTATTAAATTGCACTGCGACAGACCTGGCTGAATGAGTTACATGTAAGTTAATGACTTTGGAAGATTACCGCAATTTCAGGAAAGAACAAAAGAACAGAGAAGTTTTATCAGTTTCCAGTTTACAATATAGTGAAATAAAAATGATATTAGAAGAACCCAAAGCCTGGAATACCTCTTTTAAAAAAGAACACTCACTAATAGGCAACTGTAAGCTGTTTCAGTAAGCTAAGGTAGTATTTGACACCACCAGATCTCAGCATTTGGAGCTGTACAAGAAAGACCCAGTCTAATACTAACTTCAAAATCACAGAGGAGTAATACTTTTTTTAGAACCAACTAAATAGTTCATTAAAAATCTTCATACCAGACATGAGGAGTGAGGTGAGAAAAAGATGTAGCAAGGCAAGATTAAAAAAAATATTTTGATAGTAGATCAGGAACCTTGTTGATGCAGACTTACTGTACAATGATCATTAAACCATATATCTACCAATAGCAAACTTATTCCATCAGTGGTTAGCCAGATGAAGGTAAAATGTTGCTTCGATGAAAGTAAAAACATCTAATTCTTTATTATTTGTAAGCAGATGCCACATTCCAGTGGACAGATGCCATTTCTCAGTTTTTAAGGGGTCACCTAGTCACAAGTCGACTGAAATCTAACTTAGTCTCAAGCCATTTAGAAGATACAGTCCGAAAGATAATATGATGCCGTACTGACTTGTTTAGTGGAAGCCAAAAAAGTCCTGGTCTAGATTACAGCTCGAAAATATTATATATTGTGTCCTCAAGACCAAACGCTGCGAGTATTCACTAATAAGTACCCTCCTAGTTCAACATGTGTGACTATGCATTGTCCTTGGAAACCTCACTATTAGACACCACCTAGTGGCAGAGGTGTCTCACAACTGCTTTGCCGGAAACACTCAAGCTGGTCAGAGCAAAAATATGCACTGTAGCTCACAGTCCCAAACAAGGCCAGGCATTCTCTGTGCAATCTTCTGAAATCATGCAATGGACTGGGTTAGGCCACAGGGTATCTTTATAACATCTGGGGTGTTCTTTTGTGCAAAAACTATCTTGCTTGGCACATTATATCCAGATACAGGATTTTTGCAGTTTCTGGTCAAGTTTGTACCCTCTTTTCTGATAAACTATTCTAATTTTTTCTTTTTCTATCTCATGGAGAATCTAGATGTAGCAGTCAGTGAAAATACCTTTTAATTTTTACTCTATGGTTTCAGAGCAAAAAAGAAAGCCTGTCTGCTTCCTACAAGTACCTCAAGCAATGACTTTACCTCCATCTTTCCTGCAACTCCACCTTCCCTGCAAGAAACTGCAACATATTTCATTTACTGTATATCTTTTCTCTAGTTAATACGTTGCTGCTTGACTAGTAGTAATTCACTGCTACAATTTACATCTACTGTATGCATTTATACTGGTGTAACTACTGTAACAGGATTCTGACCAATATATTAAAAACCTTAACCAGAATTCCAGTTTAACCAAGATCTGAAAACCTGCTTTACTGTTTGCTTCAAATCTTGGTTGCTGCTACTGCTGCTGGTTATTACATTTATACCCTGTCTTTTCACTACAAAGTAGTATTCAAGGCTGCTAAAAATCTTTGTAAAACAATTAAACAAAACAAATATAAGCATAAAATTATGAAAATCAAAATCAAGTGTCATAAAAGCCATTAAAACAATTAAGTGTACAAACAGGTAAAATATTCCAGTATACCAGTTTTAAAAGGATGTGTCTCTTCATGCTCTTCCTTAAAAACAGTCAAAATCTGGTTCTAACTCTAAAGGACAGCATAAGACTGAGGAGAAGGGACTCTAGGAAATAGCGACAGTTAAGTTCTAAAAGTGCAAATAAAAGTTGGTGATAACACATGCTACGACTGTAGAGGCTAAAAGGAAGATCACAGATACTCTGCATTTTAAAACTAAATGAACACTTTCACTTCCAGCTGAAAAGAGATTCATTTGAAACTGTGCTTCCATACAAAACCCGACCTCCCTGGCTAATATTTCACAATCCCTATATATTCTACCAATGCTCATCAATGAGCATATGTACAAATGTACAAACATACAGCATGATTCCACACTACATTTTACAGAAGATGGCAAATTACTTTGGCCTACAATTCCCAGAACCTCCTAGCTAGAATGCTCCTATGATTGCAGAATTCCCAGCACTATAGTCTGAAAAGGTAATGTTGCCAAATTCTGGTATTTGATCATTTGTGCACATGATTATAATCTTTTTATGATCTTTATTTTATTTTTATTTTTTTGCTGCAATGCACATCCATGCAAAAATAAAATAGCACATGAAAGTCATTAAAAGGCTATGATGTGAAGGGATTACCTTTAGATAATGGAGAAGGTGCAGTCAGGCAAAGGAAGAATGAGCAGGAAAATGTCCAACTGTGTTACTGTTTGTGAAATGGGAATACTCCTCCGCAGAAGCAGATGCATGCGGAAATTGTTGTAGTACTAAACATTGCAAAGCATCTTGTTTGAACCAAATGTTGTTGTTTGCAAATGCGAGTAAAATGGGGAGGGTGAGGATTCAACAGACTGAGAGTGCCATAATCCTGATTGAAATGTATTCCCAAAGGAGAAAAAAATCTTGTCAGTTTATGCTATGGTGTTTATTTAGGGTAGAAGTTAAGGTATAAAAAAATGCATCAACACAACAATTTCTTGAGTGAAAGGTGGGGGGTTGATCTGTGTCTGAATTTCCTTGCTTTGGAGTATATTCATCCAAAGGGTTTTCGTTTGTTTGGGAATTTCCCTCCTTTGGAAATGTTTGAATAAATTTTAATCAATGTTGCAAGATCGTCTGTCTTTGCCAATCAACTTAATGCAAAATGAAAATGCTCCCATATGAATAGTACAGTCCAGATTCATATAAGAAGCAGATTAATTTCTCACAAGAGAAAAGAAGTTGCCATTTAAGATTGTCTGTGAAAGAGGTAGGTTCTACATACTAAGTGAACATGTTATTCATAAATTTGACCTCCATAGGATGTTGTGTGCTGTTCAAACTTCCTCTCAGGAAAAATACTTAGGAAACAGATAAATTCCACCAGCAGCTAAACTTTACCAGGGGCAGGGAGTAGGAAAGTACCACTTTCGCTTGTTAATTGCAATTCTGCATTGTTAACTTAGGTAAAAGGCACACATCTAGACTTCAGGCTTTTAGGAGGTAGAAGGACTGAGAATGGCATAATCAGTGAATAACAACTATAGTGGAAAAGTTGTCAAAATGAATGTCCTCTATTATTTGTCTCTGTGCAAAAATTAACATACAAACCTTTAATTAATCATAACTATACAGTGGTGCCTCAACTTACGAACTTCCTGACATAAAACCATTTTGAGTTATGACCAGCTCCAGCTGCAAAATTTTGCTTCAACTTGCAACTGGAGCTTCGAGTTACAACCAGAAAAAGGCAGAGAAAAAAGGCGGGGAATTCAAATTGCTAACTGTTGGTGCTGAAGAGGCTGCTTCTTTGTAGCTCTTTCGTCCCAGCAGTTAGAGAGTGTGTGATCAGAGGAGGCTTTAGCTTACCTGGTATGGTGCTGCTTTCTACTTTTTAAAAACTGTTCTGGGTGGGTTTTGCAGCGTGGTTTTGGGCTGGGTGGTGGGATTATGTTTCTATGCTGTGATGGGTCTTGCAGGGTTGGTTTGTTTTTTGTGTTTTTTCCCCATTTCCAATGGGTCTTGCAGGGTTTGTTGTTTGTTTGGGCTTTTGCCCTACTTCCAATGGATCTTGTAGAGTTTGTTTGTTTTTCTGGGGGGGAGGGAGTTTCCCCATTTCCGATGGGTCTTGCAGGTTTTTTTTTTTTCAATTCTGAACGGTCTTGCACGGTTTGTTTGCTTTCTGCTTTCTGCTTTGCTTTCTTTTTTTTTTTTGGAATTCCCGAAGGGTCTTGCACAGTTTGTTTGCTTTTTGCTTTGCTTTTGTTGCATTTCCGAAGGGTCTTGCATGGTTTGTTTGCGTTCTGCTTTGCTTTTTTTGCATTTCTTTTCTTTTTTTTCCCTTCCACCGGAATGGATTAATTGTGTTTCCGATGGGTCTTGCAGTGTGGTTTGTGGTTTTTTTGGGTGATTTTTTTTCTTCAGCTGGAACAGATTAATTGCATTTCAATGCATTCCTATGGGAAATGGTGCTTTGATTTACAACCATTTTGAGTTACAGCCGGAGTTCCGGAACCAATAAAGTTCGTAAGTTGAGACACCGCTGTATAATGCCATTTATTGGGGGGGGGGGTAAGTATCTATCATGACCCTATGCAGTAGTTCAGAATTATTTGTTCTTATTCTGCCTTATAGACAGAGAGAGAAAGAAGGGATTCAAGGGACCCTACAAATGGTCCCCTGATCTCACTGAATGTAATGACCCTTGCTTCTAAATAAATAAGCATAAGACTGCTGTGCTAGTCTAGGATAGGGCACAGAGGAATAGATTTAGAACTACTCAAAAATAACTAAGTTATTCCACTGGGAATAAAGAGCATGTAATAACTGAAGGAGGGTCTAAGGCTGCCTAATGATGAGCTTTCCATTTAGGATTGTCAAAAAGCTAGACAGACATCTACCACACACATTTTACACACAAATAGGTCTACAGGATGGACTGTTAAGCCTTTCTAGTCTCATACACAATGAATGGAAAAATATTTGCAGTACACATTGATGCGTTGACTAACTTCTGCTTCGGCAAACACAGCAACATCTGTCATCTAACAGAATCTTTACATACACAGTGATGTGACTGTGATATGAATGCCTCATGTAATGTCCAAACATAGAAACTAAAAGTATGCTACTGCAGAAAATTAAGAACTCCAGCAGTACAATATGAATGCAGTTAAAACCTTTGAAGTCTACTAAAGGATAATCAGTTGTTCCCCTTTGAAACAAACCTGCAAATCTTGTTAATGCTGCTGCACTTTTATGAGCATTCAGTGCTCCATGCTTTATGAGGGGGGAGGGGGTCGGAACCCGAGGCGTGAAAGATTATGCCCAAATATTTGTAGCTGGAAACCTGCTCTATGGGATGACCATTGATAGCCCAATTGTGCTTTACTCTTCTACTGACCACGAGAACTTGGGTCTTCTGGTAATTAATTACTAACTGCTCTCAATTGCTGTAAGAAGAAAGCTCCCTCAAGAGTCTTCTCAGTCCCACACGTTAATGAGATTAGAAGCACATCGTCTGCATAAAGCAGAATTGATAGATGACGTAAATGTAGCTTGGTGGGATGAAATTCAGGCTTAGATAAATCTTCAACTATGTTATTAATATAGAAGTTAAACAAGGTGGGCGCCAGTATACAACCCTGTTTGACCCCACTGGGGTCCAACTGGGATTGGATAGAACTCTAGCTGAATTACCGAGAATTCTCAGGTGGCTATTTTCATACAGTCGTCTCATTAGCAGAAGCAGTCGTCTATGTTCATACATTCAAATTTGGCCCAAAGTTTATTTCTTGGGATAAAATCGAAGGCAGACTTAAAATCTATAAAGGCTGCATACAAGGCGCCTCCTGGGGGGTAGTATTTATGAGCTAGATGTTTCAACATATGCCTATCTCGGATTGCCTGTGTCCATGTAATGATGGCCAATTGGAAACCGTAGGTCATGTTTTACTGTACTGTACTGTCTTTTCTATAGAGATCTACGCACCAACCTCCTGACCCCAATTATTCTCCGATATCCAGGGAGACCTGATGAATTTTACATCAAGCTACTTCTTTCTGATCAAGACTCCCTTATTACATGCTCTGTAGCAAAATTTTGTGCAGCAGCAATGGCACAGTGCTCCCTTATAGTCTCCTGAGTTCACAGGTTGACTGGTTTTAACATGAGGGTGGTTTATTGTCTAGCGTAGAGAAATGTTGTGATCCCAACTGAAGGGACAATGGCTCAAAAGATAGCTATAAAAATGCTGCATTTTATTCTTCCCATATTTTACAACCAGTACACAATTAATTATTTGTTGTACACTTTTAAAATTACATTTTGTATATTTTAACCATATATGTTTTATGAACTGACTGTACATTTTTAAACTGCATTTTGTATATTTTAGCCATAAATATGTTTTATGAGCTGGTCACCCGACCATAATAAATAAATTCATAATAAATAAATTCATTCAAACTGCCAATCTTTTTTGACAGCAAATTTTATACTGAATCACAGGAATGCAGAAATATAGTTGATTATTATTTCAATCAAATGCATAACATTATTTAGTTTTCTATAGCATGCAGTCTGAAAGAAAAATACACACCTAGAAATAATTACCACATATTTTCAACCACTATGTTGGACTGTAAGTTTCAGCTTAGCTTTTCTCTTTCAAGTTTCACAAATAATGCATAAGAAAGCAATGACTCTTACCTTTGAGGTTTCCGAATGTCCCAGAGGCCTACACCTTCCTTTGAGTTGGCAGTAGCTAGTAATCTGGGCTCTACTGGATTGAACATTACACTGTGGAAGGCTGATGGATAATTGGCCAGACAAAAGGGTTCTGTTAACAGGATACAAAGATCAGATCATTCATTTTAAAGATACACACTTTTTAGAGATACACACTTGTGCAATGTTCTGACATCTGCAAACATCTTCTAGAGTTCACATGCTGTATAAGGTTGGAATCTATCAGATTTTATGCCATCCATTCCCAGAATTTCCATACACTAAATTATAAAACATTAATTCCGGGAACAAACAAAATGCAGTACCTTTCATTTCTACTTAGTAACAAACAAATTAAATTCTAATTCATTTAGGAGATCCTGAAACTGTGATCAATATGATGAATAGTTTAATTTAGATGCATATCTTATATAGACTTTGAAACAAGTTTTACTTAAAATGCATAGAAAATATATTTATCTGCGTGCAGAAAACTCTGCTGTGGTCTGTAAAACAATTTCTCAAAGTATTTCAACCACATGACATTATATCTAAGTAAAATTAAATTATGGCATCAAACTAATGTAGTACTGAAATTGTTTTAACATATAAGAGACTTTTGCCAGTTTTTTTTATAAACAATTTTTTTTCTTAGCTGCTGCTCACAAGTAGCCGAGATAACTGCCCCATCCACATTCTAAAACAGGGCTGCTGTTACTTGTTCAAGATGCTCAAATTCAGGAAACTCAATACTCTGACAAGTCAAATATTCTACTCATATTTACTCAATTTTTGAGCACTCCTATTATTTTCACCTTCCTGAAAACGTGTAATTAGCAAGATTCTTTATGCCAGACATTTCTAAAGTCTGATCAAGATCAAAACCTAACAAGCGATTGCCTCCTTACTTGCTCTGTTAACAACTGGGTTGCCTACACCCCTTTCATAAACTAAAATCCAGGGAGAGATCATACATATACTTAGGTTCTAATGAAAAAAACAAACATTCTCACTCAGTTTGACCATTTTAAAATTTGCCTATAATGAGACTGTAAATCTAAACAAAATTAACAGCTGCTGAACACAATGAGAGTTGCTTGCACTTACATGCTTGTGCGTAAATATACTTAGAACTGTATTGAGAGTTAAACAGAATTACTACCCTTTCAGGTAACAAATCCTATATCCCATATAAAGCCATCGTTATAAGAGTTCAACTTTACATTCCCCCAGAATAACTCTGAGGCAGAGGCACGAGCTTGGTAATCACAGTTCATAACTGGCCATCTCCGCAATGAACTTGTCCATGTACCATGGGCATATCTGTGTACATTCTCCCTCATGTCCCCACCAAACACACATGTGAAGGTGGTGGGAGCAACAGAAAGGCTTCTCCTGGTGATTTTAAAACCCAGGGCAGACTCATAAAGGTAAACACAATCTTTCAAATACCTTGGACCCAAGTTGTTTAGAACTGTTTACGTACAAAACAGCACTAAATGGACTGGCAGCCAGTGGGGCCATTGTAACAGGGGAGCTACACGATCCCTTTAACCAGCATCAGTTAGCAATCTAGCTGATTCAATCTTGGATCCACTGAAGTTTCGGAACACTTTCCAAAGGCAACAAAGACATGTGTTGCTATAGCCAGGTCAGACATATTTAGGAATGGATGGGCACAGCTGGCACTCTCGTTTTAACTGTGCAAATGCATTCCTGGCCATCACCAAGGCTTGAGCATCCAGGCTTAAGAGCCAACAGGAAAACATCTGAACCCATTACACTCCTGGGTGGAGCATCTTAATCAGTCACCTCTGCAGAGTCTCTGAGTTCCAGTGAGTCTAAAGCTCAACGGGTAACAGAGGTATTAGTATTTGCTAATATAATGCTGTGTTCATCTTGCATAAAAATCAGTATACTGTGTATTCAGTATACTGTATGCATATCTACATAGAAAAAACTGTTTCATTCATTCCAAATGAGAAAATAGGCCACACCAGTTTTTCCCCCCAGTTTTTTACAAGGTTTCCTTTTTTTATGCTGGAAAATCTGGGAAAGTCCACAGAAGAAGAGAACATAAAAAGGAGGGAGAATGGTCTCCTCCATGTATATTTTTATGTCTCTCTTGCCTGCAGCCTGAGATCTTCACATATCTACACAGTACAAATTCCTTTCAATGAAAGAGGGCAACATTTACATACAAGCATACATAGCCCTCACCTCCTTGGGAAGACTCTCTGATATCCCAGATGAGAACTCGGCCGTCATCAGATGAACTTGCAAAAACATTATCATTCACTGGACTCACTGACAGCCCATACACTGCGTCTTCGTGGGCAAATACATCCAAGGTTTCACCACTGAAACAGATGCAGATATCAGTCTCTCATCTTTGCACCCAAGAAGCAAAGGTAACTCAAAACTATTCCCTGAAAATACTTAAAAGCTGATTATTCTGTATGTTCCGTTATAAAAACAACATAAACGGGGAATTTTATCAGCAAAGATTATAGGGCTTATAGCAAAATTTTTAGATCTTTACTGTGGCCAGTATTCTATTGACTTTCCTGAAAATGCGTAGGATTGGTTTGTAAACAAAAGACTTTCTTTACAGAACTTACCACTTGTGCAATGGCCGTCCTTGCACAAGTCACACGATCCTTCATTACTACGCTGGAAGGAGTTTCTGCTGAGATGAAGCTCAATAGAATACCAGCCTAAAAACAAGTCCCATTCAGTTCAGTAGAACTTCCCTAGTGAATGTGTTTAGTTCCACTAAACTCAGCTCCCACTGAACTGAATGCAAATGGGTACAAGATTGCAAGCTAAACATTCAGACATACTTCAAAAATAAGCTTTATGAACATATTTACCATGGTATGCAATCTAGTAAACATGTATAGTAAACAGGACAACAGATGGAGTTAGAAAAAAAACAGGAGAAAGGTAATAAGCAGAAGGAAGTTAAATGTTTGAATGACAACAGAGAGGTAGCAAAATGTGACCGTTTATGCAAAATACATAGATATTAAAGATTGCTCATCTAACAGTCAGTGCTCTGGATCGTTGGGTCCTTGAGAAGATGTGTAGGTTCTATGTGTTTCCTCCCCCCTTGGCACTGGGGAAAATGCATTTACCTTTCAACATCATGTAGCAAAACTTGTTCATCATTACCTATAAACAGAAATAAGTTTGTTATCATATATATAATGAAACTTCAGTAGGAAAGACTTAAGCAGTTTTCATTTGGAAGAAGAAAAAAGACATACAGAGAAAGCATTCGTATCCTTCTGGACCAATAATTTAATTGCCAACATTTGGCTCCCAATTCTTTGTTTGCCTCTGGCCAAAATCATATTAGTTATGCCAAATGGGTTATGCCCATTGGTCTAACTTTCAGCAGCAAATTGCTGCTCATTTAAAAGCTGGGACAGATATTTCCTACAGCACACCAGTCACGGAATTCACTATGTGATAAGAAATACCTGTGTTGACCTTTTAACTTGAGAATATTTGCTGCTCAAAGAGTGGCTAGTGGAGAAGATGGTTAAGAACTCTCTACTCATGCCTGTCCTTCTGTCCTACAAAGTTACCATATTTCATGTCAATGACAAACACCATGTTCAGAACTCTGCTTGCTGCTATATATCATGTGCTTACTTCCATCTGTAAACTGGTGGCTTCACTAGAAACAGGTGATTTTTTTTCAGTGGCTCCATCAAAGCATGTCCCAGCTGCCTTTTGTTACCACAACTACATGCTAATTGCTTATTCTCACAACTGCATGTTCCTTTTTGCATCCTAACTGCATGATATCCCACCCACATGACACTGATTTAGGGGAGAGGAGAATCTTCCCATGCTAGATAACTTTGCTGTTCTTCAGCTTGCTTTTTCCTCTCTCCTTTTTTAAAAAAATAACATCTGTGGACAAAAACAATTCCGCATATAAAAGGAATGTACAAGTTCCTGAGAGGAACTGGTGGGGGAGGGGAAGAGAGAAGAGGCATGCTTTAGCTATTTTCTACTCTGAAGTATATTGGTATATTGATGTCTTATGAGATGTACTGCCCATTTGACATGCCGAATAGCTTATGTCAAACACTATAACGAGGCTGAGAGTTCAATTTCCCTCTATGCCTCCAGGAGAAAAACCAACCTGTTTTACTTTGAACATATCATGCAGTTCTGGAGTACAATGTACAGTGGTGCCTCGCAAGACGAATGTAATTCGTTCCGCGAGAAGCGCTGTCTAGCACGGCCATAGAAGAAACCGTCTTGCGAGGCACCATAGCGATCGTAAAAACCAACCATCTTGCGGGTTTTTCGTCCCGCGAGGCATTCGTCTTGCGAGGCACTACTGTATGAGTACTCATCTAGAAAACCCTGAAAAAAGGGACATCATTACTCATAATTGACTTGACCACATGCAATTATTGTTGTTATTCATAAACAAGGTCAAGTCTATCACAACCATATTCCGTACAGCAGCAGTCCAATTCAGAAGAAAGTCATTGTTTTCTCTTGTGCTTTCTCTGAAACTTTTCCTTCTTACCTCCAGAAAAGACTCTGGTGTTTCCACTATTGAAAGCTAGGCAGAATATGTTAGAATGATGCTCCCCTTTGAGTTGAACAGGCTTGACTTTGGAGTGAATTGCTTCTTCCATATGCCACAGGAGAACTCTCCGGTCATCACCACCTATGTAATACAGAGCGTAAGAATCAGTAGAGGAAGGCATCCTACTGTGTATAAGAAATACAAATGGCTTTGAGTCTGCCTTCTGATCTATATAGGAGCTATTACAATATAAGCAATTATCATCACTTGTTCTTTTTCCAGAAAAAGGCTATCATTCACACATCCAGCCTCAAAGCCAACCCTTTTTTACTATTTAGTTCCATAGATGGCCAAAGGGCCGACACTCTTACTGATTGATTGCAATTCATACATTACTCATCAAAATAATCTTTCGATGATGGTCTGCTATTCATTTGCTTTGGATTTTTGGATATATCCTTTCATTTTGTTTTGTTGACTTATATTTGAGTGAAAAATACATTTAAACATGTTTTTGTTTCAACTGGTGTGTAGCCAGTTTTGCAGATATAAATTATCATCAGTTTCAAGAGACTAGGATACAGATTATTTCAAACATCAGAACATCAAGACAATTAAGGGAACATTAGAAAGGATATAACAGAATAGGAGGCTAGATTTTATGTAAGAACAAAATGATGTGTTGTGATAAATTATACTGACTTTAGCTAAACCAGGGGTCAGGGAACTTTTTTACCTTCCCCCCCCCCCCCCAAAATTTATATACGCCAACATTATCCCCTTGATTTGAAAGGAAGGAAATCATACATTATTTGAATTAAAAATATTACTGAATCTACACAGGCTGTGTACCGAACTAGCAGGATGCACCAAATTTGATAAAGATTTTTGCTGGAACACATTGCACTCCAACCATGGTGTGGTATAGGGAGTAGTAAGGTGTCCAACGTGCCTAGCAATTTGCATTAAATTTTTTCTAGACACAAAATTCAAAGATGCCTGCTTCTTGGAAGGAAAGCAATGATAAACCTAGACAGCTCCTTAAAAAGCCACCTCCCCCCCGCCTTAATTCAAGGTTTCTCTTTTTCTTGCCTGTTCTTTTTCATAGTTTTGAGTCAGTCTCTCTCACTCACTCTCTCTCTCCCTCACACACACACCTACACATACACACACATCCATCCACCCACCCTCCCTCCATTTCCTCCCTCCCTCCATTTTCTACAATTACATACATTTAAATAAGCTTGATGACATCCTCAGTCTCTCGCACCTTTCTTCCCTCCTTCCCTTGCTTGCTCCTTTCCCTCTTGCTGCTTGTTTGCAGTCATTTCCAGAGGAAGCAGTCATTCAGAAGCCCCGGAATGATTGATTGATTGCCTGGGGCTAATCCACAGCTGCAACCAATCAAGGAACTTATCTCCCGATCTCTCAACTAAGGGAGCATTTACAAGTGCCTGCTGCAACCAGGAAGTAACAGGGAGAGGTGGCTTACAATTTGAGATTTAGCTGGAGAGGGTGGGGGTGGGAGGGGTGTAGCACTCTGTTCACTACCCCCAGGATTTTCACTTTTACCCCATTTGGGGTAATTTACCCCTGTTCACTGACCTATGGCCTAAAGTATGAACTTCTCAACTATCTGCTCTTCAAACGTCATGCTATATTTGAACTTTAGGCAAATCCAACAAGGCAATTCTTTTATTTTCATCATTTGAATACTTCTTTAGAGAAGGGAAAGGCTGAAAATGGCTTTTCTGTTTACCATATAACAGGTCCAATCACCAAGAAAGCAACATGAAAACTGTGCGCATATTCTGAAAAACTCTAGGGCTCTTTCCTAATATTTTGAAACACTGACATGTCATTTTCAAAAACAAGTATAGGCTTGCGCTCACAGCACTAACCACACTTTGTCTGGAGACATCTCAGGTAGGTAACTCTAATAACAGGAACAAAAGTTTCCAATCCTCTCCTCACAGTCATAGTGGGGCAAAGTTCTTTTTAAAACAAGTTGCTTTAGAAACAAGTGACATTCCACAGTAATACACTGGGAAGACTTTTTAAAAAATCTGTAGTATCCATGGATGTAATTTATTACTTTTCAACAGGAAAACTGTCTGCCTGTTACTTAATAATGGTATGGAGGGTTGCCTGAGCAGTGACAAAAGGGCCATATAGGTGGCTGGCAGTGCTTGGAAACCATACATTAAAATTAATGTATTCACATTTAACTTGTTACCTTTTTTGGACCAATGCCAGAAAAATGTTCTTTAAATCTAATGCTTAAACACCACTTCTTTGAAAGCAATGTTAATTAGAATTCTACTTATCAAAATATTAGTTTTGCACATTCGTCTGTAGTCAGGATTCCTCAGTCCACCTTCTCCAAGGTCCAGAGTAAAAAGTCTCTATAATATAATGACAGTTGTATCCATCAAGTCAGTTCTGACTAATGGCAATGATTTCCAGGATTTCCTAAGTACAGTGTAGTCCATTCACCATGCCCTTCTTCTTGGGGTGTTCTTGAATCTGAGAGCCTGCCAAAGACCACGCAGGCTGGCTCTTCTACACATTGGGAAATTAAATTCCCTACCCTTTGCTCAGCAGCCAGGTGCTCCAGCTGGCTGACCTAACATTTGCTACTACCTCAGTAGCTGCCTAGGATCAGACAGGATAGGGCTTATATATTACACAAAGTTTACCATGTTATGCTAAACAACTGCTGATAGGAGCGACCAACTGGCAACTGTTTCCAGCTTTGGGCCTCTTGATGGTCCTGGACTATAGTGCATGCAGAACCAGAGAAATATCACATGAACTTAGCTGTGTTAACTAAGTTTTCTGAATGTTACAATCCGAATGCGTGTATAGGTACAAGCTAGGACAGCCTACCTAATTAAGTGATTATTTATCTAATTAATAAGTTAACTAATTAATTTTCACAATTAACATACTCCACTCACATAGTTGGTACTGCTATACCTCACTGCCTTTTTTTGTGGAGCAGGCATTGTAGAGGCATGGAAGCTAAAGAGGGAGAAAAGTGGCAGTGAAGAGGGGGAAAAAAGGGAAAGCAAAGAAAGCACAAATGCACTCTCTTCCCCAGTCACAGGCTGGGCTACGTTCTGCTTTAGGCCCTCAGACTTCTCTACATATGCATGGTCGAGACTATGCAACGCAAACAAGACTTAGTAACCTGGTTTCATTTATTTTATTTTATTTATTAAATGCATACCCTGCCTATCTAGACCGAAATCTACTCTGGGCAGCTAACAATAATAGAATAAAAACAATATAATCAAATAAAAAACAACAATAGTAATATAGTTCAAGATGGGGAAAATATTCAAGTGATGACAGGAGGGAAAGCCTGCCTAAAGAGCCAGGTCTTCCGTTTGCTCTTAAAAACACACAGCAAAGGAGTCAGACAGATCTCTGGGGGCAGACTATTCGAAAAGCTAGGGGCCACTGCTGAGAAGGCCCTGTTTCTTGTTCTTTCTCTCCGGGTCTCCCTCAGCATTAGGTCCCTCAGCTGCCCTTCCTGGCTAGAATGAGAGATTCAGGTAGATCTAGGCGGGAGGAGACGTTCTGCTAGATATCAAGGTCCTAAACCGTTTAGGGCTTTATATGTCATCATTAACACTTTGAAATCAATGTGGAAATGAACGGGCAGCCAATGCAAGGCAGCCAGAGTGGGGGAGACATGTTGATGTTTTCTCACCCCAATAAGAAGTCTGGCCACCACATTCTGTATCATTTTGTTTCCCAGTAAACACAGAATTCAGACCAAGAGGGTCTAACTGAAAAGCTTTATTTTAAAAAGAACAAGAGGTAAACATGACAGAAAGGCACATCTGGCAAAGCCAGGAAACATTGGCTGCAAAAGTCAAGAAAACGCTACATTAAAGTCTAAGATCACTGAAACAAGCAGAAAACTCAAGGACACATAATAATCTATTCTGCCATAATGTTATACTTATGCCTTTTCTCTCTGAGACGTGCTGGCATGCATATCTCCCTCCTACTGAAATTTCATTCTGCTAGCCTGCTTCCTAGCTTCCTAGCTAGCTTAACTTTCAGAGCAAGATCATTTAACTTTTCCTTGTTCTTTTGTACTTTCACCATCAAAACAGTTACATGCGTGAATTCGGGGACATGTATCTAAGCTGGGAATCTCTTTGAACTGTTAAAGTGTCAATGACTTCCTTGAGGCTCTTGCCAGGGCTTCCTTCCCAATTGTTTATCTGGGAAAGATCAAGATTAGTATTTCATAGGGATAGGGGGACATCCAATTTCGCTAGCCTGGAAGTCTTCTGAAGCTGTCCACTTTGCTGAAATCAAAGGTAATTTTCAGGTCTTCACCTTATCTATCTCCTGAGAAACCTATACATGGGACAGGAAGCAACAGTTAGAACTGGATATGGAAGAACAGATTGCTTCAAAATTGGGAAAGGAGGACGATGAGGATGTATATTGTCCCCCGGCTTATATGCAGAATACATCATGCAGAAGGCTGGACTGGAGGAATCCCAAGACAGAATTATGATTGCAGGAAGAAATATCAACAACCTTCAATATGCAGATGATACTCTGATGGCAGAAGGTGAGGAGGAATTAAGGAATCTTGTAATGAGGGTGAAAGAGGAGAGTGCAAAAAACAGTCTGAAACTCAACATCAAAAAAACTAATATGACCACTGGTCCCATCCCCTCCTGGGAAATAGAAGGGGAAGATATGGAGGCAGTGACAGATTTTACTTTATTGGGCTCCATCATCACTGCAGATGGAGACAGCATCTACAAAATTAAAAGATGCCTGCTTCTTGGGAGGAAAGTGATGACAAACCTCGACAGCATCTTAAAAAGCTGAGACATCACCTTGCCAATAAAGGTCCGCATAGTCAAAGCTATGTTTTTTTCCAGTAGTGATGTATGGAAGTCAGAGCTGGACCATAAAGAAAGCTGACCGACAAAGAATTGATGCTTTTGAATTGTGGTGCTGGAGGAGTCTCTTGAGAGTCCCTTGGACTGCAAGGAGAACAAACCTATCCATTCTAAAGGAAATCAAGCCTCAATGCTCCTTGGAAGGACAGATCCTGAAGCTGAGGCTCTAATACTTTGGCCATCTCATGAGCAGAGAAGACTCCCTGGAAAAGACCCTGATGTTAGGAAAGTGTGAAGGCAAGAGGAGAAGGGGCAACAGAGGATGAGATGGTTGGATAGTGTTATCAAAGCTACCAAGATGAATTTGACCCAACTCCGGGAGCAGTGGAAGACGGGGGGCCTGGCATGCTCTGGTCTATGGGGTCATGAAGAGTCGGACATGACTAAACAACAACAAATCATTTATACAAGAATCAGTATCAATTTCCTGCATATCGTGACAGACTACTATTAATCAATAACAGTGAATGAGTTCCTAGTGAGAAGCAACTTTTAAGTCTCTGGCTGTCAAGATGTGAAGTTTTATGTATATAGTGTTGAAATAATTAAGAGTATTTTTAAGGAAAAAATGAATATGCTTTTAAAATCGAGGCTTGAATAATACTTTACTAAAGCCATTGCAAACAATAGCCAGCTCTCCAGCCAAGCAAGGTCACACTACCATAACATTCCTGACAATTGAACATATTTTATAAATGATAACAAAGCATAAACAAAGGATTGAGAACTTATAATTTGGACTCTCTACAGCTACAATATTCTAGTTTTCCAATAATCTGGTTTTCCAGATGCTTTGATGGACCAGATGATTTATGTTATAAACCTCTACTCCTCCAGGCTTTGCAAGATGAGTATCTTTAGTGGCAACCAGCTAGATTCAAAGTGACAGGCCCTTGGAATTATAGAGACTATAGGAACAAGGGAATATCCTACAAAACATGATGTACCAGGTCCTTGGACCTCCAGGCTATGCAGAAAGGACTGCTGATAGTTGATGAAGGAGAGATAAGAATATAAATAGTGGGCAAAAAAAAAAAAAAGCTCAGGCAAAGAGCAAATGATGCGAGAAAGGAACATCAAGACAGCAATACAACACCCTACACCATGTACCAAATATCAACACTGATACTGGGCACCAGACATCAAAGAGCAGCAAGCACGTAGCCGTGCAGTAAAAGGTTTTATTCCCAGAAGCCAGTAGGACAATTATCATGGATTTTCATCCATAGATTTCAAGCTGGTTTGACTGGATGAGCATTTCATTATTTTCCTGTAGGTTCTTAGTATGCTTAGGGGTCAAGAAAGTCATTTTTAATATGTTTTTTATTCTTAAAAACTTAATTTTTAAAGAGATTATTCTTTTTTTATTATGCCTTTTTGGGCTATAAGCTCTTGCAGTTTTAGAATGCAATTAAAAAAAATAATTTTGATATTTTATTGTATTTTTTATGCTCATGCAGTTCAAACTGAAATCTGACTTAAGTATTTGCTTGTAACTTTAGTTTAGTTTTAATATTTTTAAAGCATTTGTACCTACAATCTTCCATAGCTGTAAGACTTTTGGGTGTTTGCAGTATTTGAAGTATTTTTATGTTTATGGAACATAGAAGCAATGTAGATAAGCAAAGCTTGTAGAATTTGACAAGCTGATGTTGCCTGGAATCATTGCAACAATGAAAAGACTTCTATCTTGATCCCCTGATGAATTTTCTTATGATTTGAAAAGGTTGTCTGATTTCATTCTGGAATTAAGCCTTAATTGGGACAAATGCCAGCTGTGATGAACAGAGGCTTCTGATTTTTTCCGAGACATCTATCAAATTCTGTAGGGCTCTTAGAAATGTTCAGGTGTCAGACTCCCAGACGGGACAGGGAAAGGGAAAGCATATGTTTCACAAAGCTGTTCCATGTAATTCTGTGTGATGAAGACCACTAAAAACATGTTCGATTTTGGGCAAAAAAGAGGAAAGCTAATTGCGTTCTATTGGAAGGACATTCCAAAATAATAATAATAATACAGCTTGGGTCCAGGCTACTTGAAGGACCATATCTCCCTATATGCGCCTTCTCGGCAATTAAGATCAGCAGAGGAGACCTTCCTCTCGGTCCCATTGCCAGTATAAGCACAGCTGATGGGAACACGGGAGAAGGCCTTCTCTGTGGTAGCTCCTAAGCTATGGAATGTTTTCGCTCGGGAGATTACGATGGCCCGTTCCCTTTTATCCTTTTGAAATATAACTAAAGACTCATCTTTTCAGGCACGCTTTTAAGAATTATAACTGAACCCCTGAACTCAATTTCAGCAGACATTTTAATCTTTTATATATTTTCATGTTTTAATATTTTAATTGTATTTTAAATCATATATCGTTTGATTTATCTTTTAATATTCAACTTATTGTGTTTTTAAATTATGTGAATTTTAATGTTATGAGATGCTTTGAGTCCCTTGTTGGGAGAAATGCGGCACAAAAATAAATGAATGAATGAATGAATGAATGAATGAATGAATGAATGAATGAATGAATGAATGAATGATTTGCAATGGTATCAAGAGCAAGGACTTGAACATTGGCTTAATTCCTGGACCGGCCTATATGGAAGTAAGTAGCTTTTAAAGGAAAACAGGCCCAAAGCCATTTGTGATTTCAGTATAGCCAGCCTGGAAACAAGCAAGAAGATAATGCAGCAGAAAGAAAAGTTGGAGATGTGTGATTATTGCGAATCCATTCAGCCCCACAATGCACACACATTCACTCAAAGTACATTCCAACATCTCCATTCAAATTATAATCATCATCACTAGAACCAAATAACAATGTTATTTTTCTGGTACTTCCATACACCTGTATGATAAAGAAATTACAGCAAAGAACAAGCTAGACTATTTTAGTTTTATTCTTACTATTATTATTTTGCACTCAGTAATATCATTCTCAAAGCTTTATATTTATTTTACTCTCCGTTAATTGAATATCTGGTTAGTTATGAGAGGGTGCTGATAAGTATTGAGCGTTTCCCAGAAAAAAATAGAGCTAGGAAGCTGTAACTGCAACACTATTCTACATATTCCCCCAGGAAGTCAACACACTTGCGACATCTGTTCTGCAACTTCTTAAGTCCCTGCAAATAAAATTCTTTGGACTGCTGGTGTAACCACTCATTTGCAGCATTAGTTGCCACCAAAACACTCCCAAATTGTTGTCCCTTTAGGTGTTTTTTGAGTTTGGGGAACAGATAATAGTCAGAAGGAGCCAGGTCAGGAGAATAGGGTGGAGGGGACATCACTTGAAAGCCTAAGGATGTTAGTTTTGCCATTGTTTCACCTGCATTGTGTGACCGAGACGTTGTCATGCAACAGGATGACACCTTTGGAGAGCTTTCCTCAATGTTTTTCCTTGATGTTTTGCCTCAACTTCGTCAATAAAGCACAGTAATATTTTGCATTGATGATTGGACCCTGTTGGAGGTAGTCCACCAGCAGAACTTCCTTCGTATCCCAAAAAAACCTGTTGCCATTTGCTTCTGCACCAACCTTTGCACTCGGAACTTCTTTGGCCTGGGGGAACCGCTGTGCCTCCATTGCTTAGACTGTTCCTTTGTCTCAGGATCATAACAGTAGATCCATGTCTCATCACCGGTTTCCAGTTTGCCCAGGAGATATGACTCATTTCTTGCAAAAGTTTCCAAAACAGCCACCGATGACTCCACACATTTCCCCTTTTGTTCGGTTGTCAAAAGTTTGGGGATCCAGCATTCTCATTTCCAAGTCATTGTGGATAATAGCACCAACTCTCTCACGTGTTGTTCTCAGATATGTAGCAATACTTTTGGCTGATATTCAGCCGTCCTCCATGATCATGTCATGGATGACGTTCACATTTGCAGGCACAGAAACAGAAACAGCCACTGGGTTTCTCACTTTCAACACCAAAATGGCCAGTTTTAAAATTGACAACCCAACGTTTAACTGTTGCATATGAAGGGCCACTGTCACCCATAGTTTGTGACATCTCATCATGGATTTGCTTTGCACCTTTCCCTTAGAGAAACAGGAACTTGATTATGGTCCTATGCTCTTCCACATTGAACTTTTCTGGAGGTGCTGCCATGTTTACTTTGGACCTGAACATGAAATATACCTTAAAATCATGGGTAGCTGATTTTTGCACCATTGAATACAGAAAAATTGGCCAATTTACCCTGCAATTTATAGCTTCCTAGCTTAATTTTTTCTGGGAAAGGCTCAATACTTATCAGCATCCCCTCGTATGCCCACTGCTTTTCAAGTTGAATAGACAAGTATGTTAAGTTATGAAAACTTTTCTTCATATCAGAACTACATTGGTGCCCCGCTTGACAATTACCCTGCTTGACGACGAATCCGGTTTACAATGAGTTTTTTGCAATTGTTATTGCGATTGCAAAATGATTATTCCTATGGGGTTTTCCGCTTTAGGACGATCGGTTCCCTGCTTCGGGAATCGATTTTTTGCTTAACAATGGTTTTGAAACACCTGATCGGTGGGTCATAAAATGTCCGCCTGCTGTGCAAAATGGCTCCCCACTGTGTTTAGGACTGATTGCTCACTTTACAGGCACTGGAAAATGCCCACCCTATGGAGGATCTTCGCTGGACAATGAGGTATTTCCCCATTAAAATGCATTAACCATTTTAATGCATTCTAATGTGTTTTTTTTACTTTCACTTGACGACGATTTCCCTGTTCAGCGATTTTGCTGGAACGCAGTATCATCGTCAAGCGGGGCACCACTGTATACTATTTCAGCATTCTAGAGGATATATAATTATTACTGAGCTGCATTTAGTCTCCATCCTTTTCACTCTGTCTTGATAGTTTAACTGCAGTCTATTATTTGGCCCTAAATCATACAGAAACAAGAGGAAGCTGACCTGTCTTATCATGCATGTGCAATGTATACTGCATAGACAGAGACCATGTTCCCTCAGCTTAAATTTCTTCATTGCATTCATAGAGGTAAAAGAAGAACATTTAATGAATCTTTTGTACTATTACTGTTCAAAATAAGAATAACATAATCTCATCAAATTATGAAGAGATTAATTTACAGTACAGAAAATGCTACCTTGGAGCATAAAATTATCTGGGTGGCTTGAAACAGAACAAGAACTATTTAGATTTAAAAACATAGCCATAGAAGCAAGAACAAAAGGAAATGTCATAAGAAATGGAACACTCAACAACATGTACATTTCTATGACTGAGAGGCCATGCTCCATGCATTATTTAAAAGGCCAGGAGGATATACTGTATAGGCAGAGTTTCTCAGAACCCAAAAAAGGAGATGGGGATATATCTGGAAAATCTCTTGGAAAGACTATTACATAATCATACTGCCACTATCAAAAAGGCCCTTCTCCAATATGACTGCTAGCCTTACTCAGATTGACAAGGACTCTTGAAGCTGCCTTAAAAATTAGCAGCCTTTTAAACTCCTCACACATTCTTGAATATATGCTTTAAAAAGTGATTAGGGAAGAATAAAGCTGAAGAATCAAGCAAGTATTTAAAAGAACATCAATGCAAATGGAGTTGATTTACATAGATACACTCCCAATTTTCAAATTGAAACCTCTTGGAACAATTATTTTAAATAAAGAGGGCAGCAATTTCTTTTGTATGGCCAAGGGTATTGATTTGATTTTCCAAGATCTCTTCTATTTCCTTTTTAGTAACCAGATACAGTAGTATAGCTGCAGCAAGGACTTTAATATCAGTAAGCTTGAAAAGCAAAGAGAGCTTCTAGATAACAGTAAGTATGGAGACAGTGATATGCAGGTTCCTGTCAGTGAGTTGTCTCATTTCTCCCTAAGACCTGCTGAGTTTTCCACTACAAACTCCCTGGCAGACCTGAGAGAAACTATATTGAACTATGATATCCTGGGGGATCCAGAGACCCAGGAAGACCTGGAAGACAAGGAGGCAGGAGTACAATAAAAAATATCAGAAGGGCCAGCTAAAAGAGAAAGACCAAGAAATATGCAGAACATGTATGGAAGCCCAGACTAGATCTAGATCCTGGCTCACCGCCTGTTGGGGCACTAGCAACGCAGCTGCAGCCACCTCCTCAGATCTGGCTGCCGGGGGTAGCGATCTAGTGACTTATGGCTCGCGTGCCCACAGAGAGGGCTCTGCATGCCAGCTGTGGCACGCATGCCATAGGTTTGTCATCGCTGCTATAGAGGCGTTTGAGGTGGAATTCTACCATCTGGATACTGAGATCCCAGAAGAACTTAAACCTCCTTGGGATTGGGAATAACACATACAAGGAAGACCAATGGACTGCAGTGTTAGTCCAGCTGAGGGTACCCTTTGAAGAGGCATAAAGAGACAGAAGGAACTGGTGGGCGAGCTCACTTGACTCCAGTGTGCTATTTGGAGCACACCACACACCTTCACACTGAAACCAGTTGGGAAAGGGAGTCTCAGCCATTAAGGCCACCTACTGCACAAAAATCAGTCCTTCACTTCCTCCAGCACCTCACACACAGAAATCCAACTTCCTTCAGTATTGCCCACTCTGAATTTGTCTTCCTGTTTGGACAGCTAGGAAATACAGACATTTTTAGGACTCCCACTAGCCTCCTGATACCTGTCAAGTATTTCACATACGTTCCCAGAGGGAAGTCCTTGCACCTACTGTGTTTCTAGTCTCTACTTAACAGTGTTGTGTGCTTCTGTATTTTATTTTATTTTTTGCTTTTGCTTTTGCACACAGAAGTCAATCTCTCCTGGTGCAGTGGAAGGAGATGGAGAGAGAGAATGGGTTTAAGCACTGATGGGTTACCCACACTAGATAAGTCTCTATCAATAGGCTATTTTCTAAGAATTAACTCCCACACAGGAATATCCATGGGCTACCTGGAAGAAACTGTGACACTAGTGCTAACAGTGACAGAAATAGTCCTGACCACTTGCTGTGCTAAGGCTTCTGGGACCTGTAATACAAGAACATCTAGTCCAAGTCTGAAAATGAATGTGCTGGAAGGTAGCAATTGTGACAACAGGTGAGGGAAGAAGAATGCATATCTTATTTCGGAAAGATTTCTCTTTATGAAATACTGCCAATCTTTTCCTCCATTCCCTGTCATAAGAACTGTAGCCTACTATGAAGCAAACAAACTTTCCTCTCATGACAGGAACTTTGGGTAGGTGTGGCATCAGCTTCGCAAAACAACATTTCCACAAAGCACAGACATCTTTCAAGATCAATATTGTTTCAAGTCTTCTGGATCTGAAGCATTGTCCTTGTGAATATTTTCTCCTTATACAGCCTATCAAAGCAAGCTGGGAAAATCCATAAGAATTGTAGAGGAAAAATCAGAATGCCACAAGAGAAAATGCATCATCAAAGGGTGGGAAGGAGGATCAAATGACAGTCTTTTCTAATTGCTCATACACATACTCCTCTGTCTGAAAATCATAACATCACAGAATGGTAAGAGTTGGAAGGGAAGATGATCTAGTCCAACCTCTGCCAAAGCAGAATACCTATAATTAAGTATCCATGGCAAATGACCATCCAACCACTGCTCTAAAACTATGATGAAGATGAGAAATACTCTTTATTTTATGATAGCAATGTACATTGGACAAGTTCTCGAAGTAAGCAGCTTTGTTGCTAAGGGGACAAAAATAGCATAGCCAGTATAATATAATGCTCAGTCCCTGATTAGGACTGGAAAAATCTAGGGTCAAAACTCCACTCAGCTATGAAGTTTACTGGGTGATACTGGGCCAGTCACACACATTCAGCTTGATCTATTTCACAGCAATGTTATGGAGAATAACATGAGAAGAAGAACAGTGTATGGCACTTGAAAATCTTTGGAAGAAAGGAAAGATCCATATGCATTATAAAACAGCAATAATTCCAGAAGACATTATAAGAAAATGAAAAACAAAACCATAAAGTCAGAGAAAGGACATACATGAGGACACAAATTTATCGGAGGTATATAGAAGACATAGAAGGGTAGTGGGGGGGTTGTGGTGGGATTTAAGGAAGGCAGAAGAGTTGTGCATGGTTATTTAGTAGAGACGTCTCTCAAGAAGGTTGTTCCAAGATTATTTTGTGCTCTGACAGATGTGAGATAGGCCAAGGCTCCAATGTATTTAACTGATGTCTTGTATAGGAAGTGCTGGCAAGTGCAACTTCTGTTTCAATACTGTACTACAGAATGAAAACATCATCCCTACTAATAGATCCTCTTCCATGCACTAGATGTTCAAGAAACAACAGCAATAAGCATCTGGTTAGTTAATTAAAACATTGGTAGCATACAAATGTCTTACTTACAAAACAAATACACAAAGCTATAATGTCTTCAGATTCTGCCATGCCATATTCATTTCAATTCACATGAATGACTTCTTTTGCTGCTAGAGTTCTTACAAACTTTTAATAGCTTTCATAATTCCATATTTATTTAGGATCTAAAGTGGCAGCAAAAGAATCCATGCCTGCTACTATAGACAGAAGCATCTCTCAGGAAATTTTTCAAGACAACTGTTGAATATGTAACACCTCGTGGTGTGAAGATAACAACTTAACCCTCAACATCAAGAAGACCAAGGAGCGTATAGTAGACTATAGAAGAAATAAATCAGATATTCAGCCCTTGGTTATAAGTGGAGGGCAAGTGGAATGGATAACCAGTTTTAAGTTTGGTTGTTCTGGGTTTTTCGGGCTCTTTGGCCATGTTCTGAAGGTTGTTCTTCCTAACGTTTTGCCAGTCTCTGTGGCCGGAATCTCCAGAGGACAGCAACCTGTGCTCTGTGTTTTAGGTATCTGGGTGTCATCATCAAGGAGGACCTGTCCTGGGGCACTCCTACACAGCAGTGTTTAAGAGGGCCCAGCAGAGACTATATTACCTGAGACTTCTCAGGAAACAACAACTGAATGGAAAACTGCTGGTAACCTTCTACTGCTGTATCACAGAGAGTATTTTAACCTATTGCTCTTGTATATGGTTTGCTAACTGTACAATGGCAGATAGAAAAACGCTCCAGAGGATTATTACAATGGCCCAGAAGATCATGGCTGCCCTCTTCCCTCTTTGGAAGATCTCTTTAATTCCCGATGTCTTAAGAAAGCCCAAAATATTCTCAAAGATCCATCACACCCGGGCCATTCCCTCTTTCAACTGCTACCATCTGGTAGGTGGTATAGGATAATTAAAACAAAGACAAACAGGTTGAAAAACAGCTTCTATCCCAGAGCTGAAGCTACATTGAATTCCACTATATAGTGCAATACGAGTATTAATGTGTTGTGAGATGGGAAATTGAATGTGAGGGATGTGGGTGTGAATGAGAGGGATGTATTTAATGTGTAATGTGCTGTGTTTTCATGTTAAGGATGCTATGCTGTTGTGTGTTTTATTATTATGTGTACTGGAGATGGTTTTTAATTTTGTTATACGGAAGTACAATGACAATAAAGTAAATTCAAATTCATATTGAAAACAAATATTGACTTTATAAGTCTCTGAAGTCTACAACACTCAAATAGTGCAAACTGTTGTCCAAAGTTTGCATAGGTCACTAGTTTGTTTTATGTTAAATACTGACTTTATTTATTAACACTTTGGCCCTCCAACAACATTTTGACAGTCCTTTCTAACTTATTAACATGCTGCTGTTGTTGTCTACCATCAAGTCGAAACCAATTTACAGCAACCCTAATAGGGCTTCCACGGTAAGTTCGATATTTAAGGAATCATTTTACCAGTTCCACACCCCAGTGAGTCTGTATGGCTCAGCAGAGATTTGAACCCAGGCCTCCTGAGTCCTAGTTCTATACTCTGTCCATCACAGCACACTGGGTATCCACATAGATGGAATAAAGTTCTGAATCAAGTATTAAAAATCAGGCAAATCATAATCCCACAATCTGTCTTTTCACTGATACTTTGTAATATAATACATCCACTTTAGTCTTGTAAATGCTGCTGCTGGAACCAATAGTTACTTAACCACAACTCTGTGCATTTAGTTTAATAAGGTAGTCTTAGAATAATACAAAGAAGGTTAGGGATAGTTTAGATTATTGCCTCCTTCATCGACATTTGTTTTTATGATTAGAATTTCATTAAAGTTTCCCTCCCAGTTAGGAATCAGAAACAAGACTTTGAAGGACCCCATTGTATTCTAGATTATAGTGAAAAATTTATTCCGTCTTTCCCATATCAACTGGGTGATGCCAGTTCCACACTCTTCCATAAGAGATGAAAATACTACTTATTTCTAAAAATCACAGACATCTGTAGCTGTCTAGGGTTTCACTTAAATCAGCACAAATAAAATTCTAAACCTGGATTTATGATGCTGATGGGATCTGAATTTTTTCAATTAAGTAATTATATTTATATGCTGCCTTTTCCCCAGAACTGGGATGTATGGCTACTGCTATTAAAAGGCATTTAAAGCGCTTTGATATCCTCAAATTTAATGAGACAAGACCTATCAAAGAAGGTCTCTCTTTCAAAACAGTGAGTGGAAGTTTGGGTAGAATCTTTCATGCTTCTCAGAAATTAGGAGGGATCTCCTTCCTACCTGCCCTGTACCTAAATAATGGGCCAACAGACTAAGAACATAAATGGTTATGACCTGGAGGGGCTACCCAGAACCCTTACTGTGTCATCTATCACACAGGGGGTGCTGTGGAGTAGTGCCTTACTTTGCTAGATGCAACAAGCAATGCAGAAAAGAAACAGGGACGTAAAGCATATCTGGGTGCACTTAACAGGGTTTATAGCATGCATAGCCCGGTTTATTCAACACTGTTAACTTAGCATTTTAATAGGCTTCAATGCCTTTTTGGTAGGCTACCTACTGAGATGGATGTACATCATAGTTTCTTAACCTGTGGTCCAGAGACCCTCAAGGGGCTACAGTGTCCTCACTGGGGGTTGACAAAGCCTTGAAGAAATGTTATGATCTTTTGCAGTTAAAATAGAAAGGAAGAATGAATGAAAAGAAGAAAGCAAGGAGGAAAAGGAAACTAGAACAAAATCTTAATTTTTCTTGCTTGTTTGTGTAAAACGTGGCTTTTTTAACCTACATCTTCCATTAAAATCAAAAAAGTAAAACTTAGTTATGAGAATAACTGTTTGATAACAAATACGTAACTGTTTGATATTTCTGCATATGGCAAGGACATGCAAGTGAAGGACGTCAAGTGGTTGAGAGACAGCACATGACATTTCTTGCTACTGAACAGTCAGAAGCAGCAGGAAAAGAGAGTCGGAGTCAATGTGAGTGAGTGTTTGAATGGACTTTGTGATTGTGTTTCTTCGATTTCTGCTAAAACATTTGGTTATTGTTGGGTAAATAAAATAACTTTCCGATATTATCACAGTGAATTTTGTAACAATACATTTTGCCCAAGCCTCAGAATTGATTGCTGGCTGAATCTGAAATATAAAAGAACTGATGCAATTGATTATAGTGTATTCTGTTCGAAGCAAAATGAAGCTTCTAATCTAAGCATCTTTAAAAGTGTTGCCATTATAGCAAGGAATATCTGTCCATGAGACCCTTCACGAGAAACTTTAAACAAATATTTGATGCGCTTTAGGATTTTAAATCTTGAGTTAAATCTTGGTGGTCTGTGGCAACAAAAGATACTTAAAGGAGTCTGTGGTAAACAAAAGTTAACTGCTAGTGCAAACGACAAATGCACATGTGCAGGTGAAATGCCGATTCTAATCAAAATTGTAGAACAGAAACTGTAAAGCCGGTGGTGGTAGTTATTTCAGACAGACTATCATCATTGAGTGCCTGGACTCTACACTGCCTTATATAGGGAGTGCGTTTCCCGGTGACAGGAAGATGCGAGCGTTGCCTCCAACGTCACATTTGTCAATACAAGCCACCCAGAGTCACACGGAGGAAAAACCCAATTTATAGTGGGTGGGAGTCACCCACTCCCTCCCGCCAGTCACCAAAGGCGAAAACGGGCGGTGCGAGGTACCCGCCTCGCGTCGCCCGGTCGTCCCCTCCCCAGGCGGAATAGGCCATCGATTCCCCGGCCTGTCGCTATGAGGAGCTCCAGGAGAGCGAGGCCTGCACTTCCCACTCAAGCCCCGGCCTGGCGTTTGCCATTTCCCCTCGGAACGGGGAGCGGTGCTTCAGACAGCAGCGGGGGAGGGGGTGGCCCTGGAGGAATTTGCCCCCAGCCTCAGCCGCTGAGGAATGGCAGTGAAGGAGGGGCGCAAAGCCGAGAGACCCGTCCTCGGCCTCTTCCCAAAGGGGCAGCTCCCGCCATCATCCCCACCGTCGTAGCGGCTAACGTCAATAGCTTCCCCGACACCTGACAACCTCCCCTCCCCATTAAGGGTCGAGTCTAAACCCGCCACCACTTTCTTCCAACTGCAATTAAAGCAAGTGACCCCGAGTGAAACGAACAAATGCCTTTTTCTGAGAAGGCACTATGCGAAAGACCATGCAAAATAAAATCACCCTCATCTTCCTGCAGTTAAAAAAAAAACAAAAAACCAACGGGCTCCCCAAATGATCCCTCCTCCCTCGATCATTCGGTTCTTTTCAAAGGCACACACACACACACAGCTTCCCCTAAGCGGAGTAAACAACGTTTTGAATCTAAATCCAGAGTCAGAAATCTCTCCCGATCTCCAGGAGGAGGTGTCGCGTCCCTCCTCGCTTACTTCATCAAATGTCACGGGGATTCCGACGTCTCTTATCCATTTTGTTTCCAGACACTTCCGACACATCCCAATACTAGCGCTGAATCTATTCAGCTATTAATTTATAAACACAACCCACAAAGCCCTGCAGAGCACTCCCTGTTCTCTCGAAAGGAAAACTTCCGACCCCGCGAATAAGGCCACAATCGCAGGATTTCGGGAGGACGGACAAAATCATCTTCCTCCCCCTACCAAAATCTGTCAACCATTTTAGATCTCTCTTTGGGAAACCTCAGGGGTGTGGGCGCGTGTATATGTGTGAATACGCCTCTGAAAAGCCGCTACCGTTTCCTCCCGATGCGGGCTCAGAGATGCGGGGTGCGGGGGGGGGGAAGGGAAGAGAGAAAAGAGAGGAGTGGAAGAAATAAAAATTGAGGGGAGGAGGGCGAGAAGGGGGAGGGGGTTGTTGCATTACCTGAGACCAGCCACTGGCCTCCATTGTTGGAGAATTCAATGGCATTGACACAGCCGAAGTGGCCCAGGAGATCCTTCTTGTAGAGGTTTCTGCAGCCTCGCAGGCGTCTCCTCTGGAAGTCCTGGGTGAGCAAGGGGTCTCCTTGCAAGCCCCTCTGGGACAAGAAGCCCACGATTGACCTCATGTTGCCCCCCAGGCCAGCTCGCCTTCTCATGCTGCCGGTGCTCGTGGTGGTGCTCCCCCACCGACCCCCCCCCCTCGCTTGCTCTCTCGCTCTCCTACTGCCTCCTCCCCGCCTCCCCTTCCCTTGTTATGGTTATGATGATTCCTCCCGCCGCCGCCGCCGCCGCCCCCCCTTCTTTAGCCAGCCATAGCAGGCGAGAGGTGTTAGACACTCCGTTGCTTCCTGATCCCCTTTAAACTCCTCCCCTGCCTCGCAGCAGCAGCAGCAGCAGCTGATCCACAGCTGCAGCCTTTTCCTTGATGCGTTTCTTCGACCGGCCTGCTGTCGCCTTCGGCTGAACGTTGATCGGGGTGCCCCGGGGGCTCCTTTGGAGGGCCGGGCGGCGCTCTTCCCTAAGTTGCCTATAAGTCGCCTTGCAGGCGAAGGCCTCCGCTCCTCCGATGATTTCAGCCTAACTTATCTCGGCCGCCTTCCCCTTCCCTCCCCGCAAGGAAAAAAATCTGCGGAAGTACATCCCTCTCCCACTAGGGATCAAAGTGTCATTGGATCCACTTTTATTTAAAGTAGTGGCAACAGCGGGGAAACGCTAGCTTTCACTTGGGTGGGGCCAGGAGAGGGTCGACGAGAGCGGAGCGGAGAACCCGGCGGCGCCGTTGGATGTACGTCGTTCACGCTACCGCCTTCTGGCTGATCTTCATAATAATTAAAAGCCACACTTTATTATGAAGTTGAACAGACGTAATAAGAGGCACCCGGATTCAGGTGCCTTGCTGGAGTTTGGCCAGCCGCCCTACCCTGACCGATTTGTAGGTGTGCAACACAGCAAGGGTTAGGATAGTGGGCCATGTTTCTGGTACAGTTAATGAAGTTAGCCGTGAAGCTAACTTCATTAACTGTCATCATAATCTGTTTTCTCTGGGCCTTGTTAAAAATATAATAGAATCAACTTTGAGAAAGAGTGGGCTTCCCAACTCGTCGTGTTTCTAATCCATCCCTTGAGAGAGTTGTCGGCATTTTATATATTCCCCAGGGATAAAATGGAAACATAATAACTTTGTTTTGAATTGCCAGAAGAAGGAATCTGGGGAAAGGAGGATCTGAAACTCCCCAGTGTTTTTGGCAAAGGGCTTCTGAGCTACCCATTTAACAACACATTTGAGCAGAAACGAATTTATGGGGGACTTATGCTTGGAATTTTTTTAAAAAAACTAGCTGAGGCTAAGATGATATTAGAACTAATATAAAGTGTGCACAATTCTGCCTTCATAATTTCTGCAGGGAATATTTTCTATTTCTTAAAATGGCAAATTTCTGAAGTATTTCAGTTTTAAAGGAAATTAAAAGGTCATTTTCATATAATGTATCTCATCATCTTTGTTAATTACTGCAGATATTCCACTCCAAGTAGACACATTTACGGAAATAAATGCTTTAAATTTCAGCACAATGCTTCCAATAAACAGGTTTAATATTTTTTGTTAAATTCCTATTACTTATTTTGCTATAGTTTTCTAAAAACTGTATAATGGCACAGGGGATGCAGATAACTCTATGATGAGACACTATGATGAGACACATACAGTGGGGTCTTGACTTGAGAACTTAATCCGTATTGGAAGGCGGTTCTCAAGTCAAAAAGTCTGTAAGTCAAGTCTCCATTGACCTACAGTGCATTGAAAACCGATTAATCCCGTAACAGGCCGTTTTTGTTCCATTTTGGTTTTTTTCTGGTCTGTAAGTCAAATTTCAGTCTGCAAGTCAAACCTAAATTTTGCGGCCAGAGAAGTCTGTAACTCAAAAAGTCTGTAAGTCAAGCCGTCTGTAAGTCAAGGGTCCACTGTATCCAACATGAATGAAATACCAGGGAGTAAGGTTCAATGGCACAGACCAACTGACTTGGAAACATAGGGATGAAACAGATTTTGACCAGGCTGGTGGGTGGGGAGTGTGTCCAGGGACCTAATATTAGGTTGACCTTGTGCAGAAGGAGATATGATATTGGTGTTTGACGTGCCAGGAAGAAGATTTAATGAGTATCTGAAAACTATTCCCACCCACCCCCCTTTCTTCATCCTTGCTCATGCTTCAAGCTCTTAGTTGTACTGCCAAGCTGCCCTTGGATCCAGTGGTACACTAGATGGGGTGGATGGGTTAGGAGAAATTGATCTGATGCAAATTTTTCCACTTGTAGTACTTTGTGCAGCAACAATCTAGATAGAAGACCTGGCAGGAAGAGATTGCCATAATCCATACAGATTTCTTGTATGTGTACTCATGATGCAGTAGTTAAACTGCAGTACTCCAGTTAAGATTCTGCTCATGACCTGAGTTCAACCCTGTACTCAGATAGCCCGCTTGAGATTGACTCAACCTTCTAACCTTCCAAGGTCGCTAAACTGATTACCCAGCTCTTGGGACAGAGGACAATGTCTTGCCTGCATGATTAAATTGTAAACTATCCAGACAGTGCTTTAAGCACTATGGGGTGGTAAATAAGCAGCACAGTTTGCTTTGCTTTGCTTTGTTTTGCTTTACTTTCACAAGGAGACTTATCTGTCTTGGCACCAGTTCTGAGGTCCCATGTGTTGTGCTGCGGCAAAGAGATAGAACATATATGCTACTAATGTGTTGTTCAACCTCCTGCCCAACAGTCCCCCTGCCTAAGGCGACTGAGATTGTCTTGGAGGTTTTGCTGCAGGACCCCAGGGCTCTTGGTTCTAGGGAACTTCAACGTGCTGGACAGCTCAGTGGTTTAGGTACCTGGCTGTAGAGTTCAATTCCCCACTTGTGCGTCTTTGACAGGGGCTGGACGCAGTGATCCATAGGGCCCCTTCCAGCTCTGCAGTTCTAAGATTATATTGAGACTGTCTTTATGGAGGCTGCTTGAGACTTTCTGCAATCAAAAGGACTATCTCAGTACATCACTGACTCAGGGCATGTAGCATATCATACCCTGCACTTGCTCTTTGCAATAGGACAGAGAAAGGATGATCTGAAGCCTGGGAGTTCCCCATCGCTACTTATCATGGACTGGCCACTACCTTTTGTGGTTTAGGCTGACAGTGGTAGAAACCTGTGCACGGATGGAGGATTGATCAGAAATGCTTCATTAGGTGAGAGGTTTGTGCTTGCCACATTGAAAGAGGAATTTGTCAGTCTTTCTTGAAGACATTTCTGCACCCAGAGGTTTTAACCTGTCTCACTGCAGATATCCCAGCTCTCTTGGGGAGATGGGAATGTTGTGTAGCCTGCATAGTTAAATGGTAAACAGCCCAGATAGTGCTTTAAGTGCTATGGGATGGTATATAAACAGCACACTTTAAGATGACTGAGAATGTGGCAACTAGTGGCTTCTTCTTTGAGCTCTTCTTGGGGGAAATTAGTTATCTAGACTCTCTTAAGGTTGGTTTTAGGCCAGGTTGGGATGAAAACACTATCAGTGGCTTTGACAGATGACCTGCTTATGAAAGATATTACTAGGTCTCTCAGTGGGGCTTGATATGATTGAGCATGACATCATATTGCACTGGCTGCTGCCAATCTGCTTCTAGTCAGAGTTCAGGTATGGTGATGATTATTTTCAAGCTCTAAAATATCTTGAGACTTAGATATTAGTGGAAGTGCCTCTCCCCATGTACTGTATGTGTACCAGATGATTAAGATCTGCTTTGGGGAGGGGGCTTCTTCATATCCCACCAGTGAGAACAGTACATTATGTGGAAACACAGGAGAAGGTTTCCTCTGCTACAGCAGCACATGTAGGGAATGCCTCCTCCTTGGGGCCCAAGTGAAAGAGGAATTTTGGCATCTGTGGCAAGCAGCACCATCTCCCATTCATTCAGCCCTGAGGCAGTGATGTAACACCTCATTGAAAAGGAAGAGGAGAATGTGGCGTTCCTGCAAATGAAAGAGAAATGTAATATAGATAGATAGATAGATAGATAGATAGATAGATAGATAGATAGATAGATAGATAGATAGATAGATAGATAGATAGATAGATAGATAGATAGATAGATAGATGGATGGATGGATGGATGGATGGATGGATGGATGGATGGATGGATGGATGGATGGATAGACGGATAGACGGATAGACGGATAGACGGATAGACGGGCGGGCGGGCAGGCTGGAAGGAAGGAAGGAAGGAAGGAAAGAAGGAAGGAAGGAAGGACTGGGAAGTGGTGCTATTTATTCTTCTAACATGTAGCCCACATAATTAAATTATAAACTGCCCAGACAATGCTTTAAGCACTATGAGGAGATATACTTTAACACTCACCAGTACAATCACCCCTAGATTTTGATGTCCCCTGAATTTCAGTGCCCTGGGGTAAAGCCTCCGTTGCTGCACCCTACTAATAGCCCTGCCATCTGCTGCGAACATTGCTTTTATTTTGACTCCAAATTAAACTGCAGCTATTCATCCAAAGGTATGAATCTAGAATCCTAGTTCAATCCTTCGATTAGTTATGCAATTGTTTTAAAGTGGTTTTTGGAATGTTTTGGTTCAAATCACAGAATCCTCTTGCCTTAACACAATCATGTTAAGGGCCATGGAAAAAGCAGTATTACCTGTTTCTGAGCTATACATCACACATATTATTCTTCACCAGGTTGCACAATGAATAATGTGATCAGTGTTGTGCACCTTTCAGTCTAAGAAATACAAAAACTGCCTGTGTGATTACCCTTACATGGCTATCTTTTTACAATACGGTTTGACCCAAATTATTTAAAATATATTTTTAATGTGACTGTACCTTGCTCTTGATCTGATTGTGTGGTTAGAAGTATTTATATAAATAAAATAAAGAAGAAAAAGCTACAAGAACAAGATCATAGCAAGCAAAATTCCATCTGTCAATTGAATGATCGATATATCAATTTAGACATATAAGCTGCTGTCAGACAAGGAGGGGTAGTTATACTGTATAAGAGACAGATTGTAGTTGAGTATAAAATTATGCATAAGTAAATCAGGGGGAGAGAGAGAAGAGTGCATTCCTGTTAATACTTATAATGCATGATTAGAGACATGAGAGATAAAAAACAAAGGACTGGAAGGAGTGAAGAATGACCAGAAGACTCAAACTGCAGCTGCATGTAACACATCAACATAATGGTATACACTATACTATACACTATATAGGAAAAACCTTTAGCCACCAAGATAAATATGATTTCCTTTTAATGGTGGAAGTATAAGAAAGATTAAAGGTATAAGAAAAGTATAAGAATGATTAAATTCTAACATCCCCCTTCCCTGGGAATGTTAGAGCTAAAAGGTGTCGTTATGATTAACTAAATGTTTCATCCTTCCCCATGCTACAAGATCTTGGTTCTGCTGCCAAACTGGATCTAGTGGTACACTGAATGGGGTGGATGGGCTGGTTGGGATTGACCTGATGTACATTATTGTTTTGTAACTGAAAACTTTGTAGTCACCTGTTCCCAAAGATAAGCATAAACCAATGTTACATATTTTAACTTTGGCAAGAATCTTTTTTGATAATTCATGGAAGAATTTAAAACAAAAACAAAACAAAACAAAATAACTCCACACACTAGTTAAGTTAGCAATACTGCAAACATTGACATGCAGATTTGATACTGTATTGGATGTATGATGGCCAGTCATTCACTATTTAACTGTAAATTGCAAACCTTTGAATATGAATATAGGTTTATGAAGGTATATTGAACCTGCCCTCATCTGTTTTCGATACTGCTATCTTTTTAGAAGTGTGTATAATTTTGTGTGATGTTATTGACTGATATTGAACAGAAGATAATGCACTATGAAGCTGCAGCTAAACTTGAATTCTTTCTTCACATTTCAGAGGTGGCAAAAGGATGGGCCCAAAATACTGGCATATTTTAGCTTAAAGCTCTTATTGCCAGTCAGGATGCCTTAGGAGAGGCATTCCAGCCTTTCAGAACACAGGAACAAATACAGGAGCTGGAAAGCTCTTGAGTGGTCTTCGGATGGAGTATGGCTGTGGCCAAGTATGGGAAACTGGAGGGTTCAAGAGGGACTCCAAGAGGACCCATCCCATCCTTACCCTGTTTTAGAGCCCTGTCCAGAATTTGCATTGGAGTCCTTGAATTAATGTCAATATATTAAAATGTTGATATCAATCCATATAGGGACGTGGTGGCGCTGCGGGCTAAACTGCAGAAGCCTGTGCTGCAGGGTCAGAAGACCAGCAGTTGTAAGATCGAATCCACGTGATGGAGTGAGCTCCCGTCGCTTGTCCCAGCTCCTGCCAACCTAGCGGTCCGAAAGCTTGGAAATGCGAGTAGATAAATAGGGACCACCTCGGTGGGAAAGTAACAGCGTTCCTTGTCTAAGTCGCACTGGCCATGTGACCATGGAAGATTGTCTTCGGACAAAACGCTGGCTCTACGGCTTGGAAACGGGGATAAGCACTGCCCCCTAGAGTCGAACACGACTGGACAAAAATTGTCAAGGGGAACCTTTACCTTTACCTATCAATCCATATATCCATGTACATTTTGCTTGCTGAAGGCTAAAGCCTTATGTATATTTACATATTTAGAAGTGAGTTATCGCTGAGACCAGAGAGTATTACATCTGAGCAATGATTGTCCTACAAGAGCCTGAAGACTGCCAATCAGCCATTTTATCATATAGTTGAGTTCTGGCAAGTAACCAGTATAGGAATCTAAACAGTTTATAAACCTCAAAGGCTCACAAAAATATGATTTCCAATTATTCCACATCCATACTAAGATTTACAAAGTTAAACAATAACTTCCCAGCTTTTGCTGGGCTCCTATTAGCTTTGCCCATTATTTGTCGGATTCTGCTAGACTTCACATCTGGGTTTTTCACAATAGTCCATCTTGTCCCCAGCTTCAACCTCTGCCCAGTTTGTGTTGTAGAAAGCAAACAATGGCAGCTCTACCTGCTCCTGTATGAGGAACATACCAGTAGATTCCTGTGGTCACTTGGCTTTATTTTCAGACCTGCAGGTGACAGTGAGCATCCTCTGTCTCTGTGGATGTTGTTGAACTGTTGCTCCCCTTGTCTCTTATCTTTGGCCATGCGATGATGGACTCAACAAGGGTCAATAAACTGAAAGTGAATCCAGACATACTGTTAGAAGGCTGATAGAACGAGTTAAAAGGGATATTTGCTGTGCTTGAAGACACTATGGAAACATTAGCAGGTCGAAAATGTGGCCACCAGACTGATCACTGGAACTAATACATTGGAACACATTTCTCCAGTTTCAGCATGCCTTGGTTGGCTTCCTGTTAGTTTCCACACACAATTCAAGGTGCTGGTTATTACCTATAAATCCCTCAATGGTTTAGGACCTCAATACAGAACATCTCTCCTACAATAGAACTACCCATCTCACTTGCTCTTTGCATTCCATGATGCTAAGAATAGTGACCCTAAAGGAGGCCAAAAAAGTGAACTAAGAAATCATGCTTTCTTGATGGTGGCCACATCTCTTTGGAACAAACTTCCAACAGAGGTCCAACAGGCAACTTCCTTTAGAGTTTTTAAGAAATGAGTGAAAACTTAACTTTTAAAATGCTGACCCGGGATTTTTATTTAACTGTTTATTTTTATTTAAAGTTGGGTTTGCTTATGGAGAGGACTATTTATTTGTTGATATAATTTGTATGTTTGTATTATATTGTGTGTTATTTGACTGAATTTATATCAACACAATGGTATACAGTATACAGGGAAAACCTTTAGCAAGAAACATAAAGATGATTTGATTTTAATGGTGGAAGTATAAGAAAGATTAAAGTTATAAGAAAGGTATAAGAACAATTAAAGAAAGAGAGTGCTATGCACTATGGGACAGTGTACAAGGTGAAAAAACAAACAATACCTAGATAAGATGGGTTTTCTAATCCAACCCTCCAGTGGGCTATGACTTGCCCATCCCTGCTCTAAATGGTTTGTATATAATTTCAGGAAAATAATTTAAGGTACCACATAGTATGGCTAACTTTCTTTGTTCAGAAGTCATGGTCTTATTACTTTAATGGTAAACATATTTTGACAATTATTTTGGATGTTATGGAATCCTGCGGTATTTTAAAAAAGAAACAGAGCCCAACAGCCAGCCATGCTTGTTCATTCCATGTACATTAGAATTCCGGGTAGTGCTAATAAACTTTGCAACGCAGAGAAGTGGTCTCAGGGACATGACAGGCTTGGGATTTGGTTTGTTGACAGTATCTTTGACTCTTTGAGCTACCAAGACTGGCCTTTGAGATGTCATTTGCATGCAATTTCTGCCAGCTATCACCAGTACAGCCACTGGGGAGGCATCCTGGGAAGCTACAGTCCGCAACTTGCCCACTCCTGCTTTAACTACTGGGTGTGATTGTTTTTATCCAAGGCAATCGGACTTTTAGCTCATGCCTCCTAGACAAACAAATGGCTGCTGCTAATTCCATGTATATTGTACAGCCAGAAGATATGTTGACATCATGAACCTACACTGGCATCTCACCATTGTTGTACTACCCTCATGCTGGCATATACAGTATCTGCTTGAGTGAAAGCCAAAATGGGAGAAATTGTGGGTATGATGAGAAAAAAATGTAATTTATTCTGAATCTTACTCTCATTCTCATCTGCATGATACCTTGTTAAATCTGCAAAAGAGACAGTACAGGTTCAACAAACAAACAAACATTAGAATCAATAGATTCTCTAAAGGATTGGCAGCTATCGTTTCCCCTCAGTCACAAGACAACATAAAGAAGAAAAGTTACTTTTTGGAGCACAGCTCTGAGAATTCCACAGCTTGTGGGGTTCATGAAGCTGCCATCCCCTAGCAATAGTTCCCAACCTTGGGTAATTCAGATGTACTTAGACTACAAGCCCCAGAAACCCTGGTCAGTACACTCTTTTGGTGAAGGCTTCTGGGAACTGCTGTCCAAGAACACCTGAGTTACTGAAGGTTGGGAACCACTGCCCTACAGTAACTTCCCCATCTCTGCAATGGGGGAAGGATTCATATTTACATGGTTGCCAATAATGTCAGAACAGCAGTCATAGCCAGTGTTATTTCTCATTTATAGGAAACCTTGGAGCATATTGCATACACAACAACAGCTGACAGAAAAGCATAAAAGGTATAGTGCTAACACAGGTGTCACTGGTATATTGCTTCTGCATGACAACATAATGCTACAATTTCACTTTTGAAAAAGGAAATCAGCAGTCAAAATGTGGTTGGGTGTTATACATCATGGGATTCCTACCACTGTCCTGATAAATTTTAAGTACAAGCACTCAAGGTGACTATTTCATAATTATGCCACTACAGAAAATGCAAAAATCTGTTAGCCGTGTTGATTTAAAATAAAGTGTCACGGGGGAAGTAGCCTTCTTGATCTGTTATAGAAAAAATAAAAAGTGTTTGGGGCACTTTAAAAACTAACAGATGCCAGTGGCATAAACGTTTGTGGCTGCAATTCACAAAAGTATGCCTAATAAAAATTGTTAATTTTCAGGTAACCACATGAAAATTTATTTGTGGTAAGAAGGCAGTTCAAGCAGTTTTTATCCCCACAAAGAGCAGGTCTTTTGTAAATCTAATGAGTCTTTATTGCGCATTCATAATCAAGAGAGTTCAAAATAATATGCATAATAGCACAGAGAGATCACAACAACATATTGCTGCTTAGAATAACCATTGCCCTCCCCATCCTGAACTATGAAAGCTGTAGCTAAGCTCAGTGAGAACAGGGAGACCTGTGTGTGTGTATTAATTTGTTTAGACAATGGTTATCTATATCACTTCATTTTTCTTTGTTCTGGTCCCATCAGAATGATGTCACCATGGTTATTCTTACTCTGGCTGCAATAGCTCTGAACAATGATGTTGTATGTTGCATCCATAACCAACCTCTAAAGTTTTTCAGCCTAAAAGTTCTCTTGCTGCATGTTTCCCCTAGTTATTTTCACTTGAATGATCAGCTCTAGCAACAATCTGAAAGAATTACATCTGTGTAAATTCTCAGTCACCCAGGTAAGGTTATCTGGAAGTTGATTCATGGCAACATGACTTCTTTCTTATTTGGTTGAAAACCTAATAAGAAAGATGTCCAGTTGCCATGACTTAACTTCAAGATCCCCATCACAGATTGCTGCCTTGTTGTGGTGAAGGGGCTTGAATAATTCAGACAAGCTATGGTCTATGCTGTGCAGGGACACCCAAGATGGACAGGTCATAGTGGAGAGTTCTGACTAAACCCGATCCACCTGGAGCAGGAACTGGCAAGCCACTCCACTATCTTGGCCAAGAAAACTCCATGGACATCTATCACCTGAGAAATCTATATGTGGAACAGGATGCAACAGTTAGAACTAGATATGGAACAACTGATTGCTTCAAAATTGGGAAAGGAGTACGACAAGGCTGTATATTGTCCCCCTGCTTATTTAACGTATATGCAGAATATGCAGAATACATCATGCAAAAGGCAGGAGTGGAGGAATCCCAAGCTAGAATTAAGATTGCCAGAAGGAATATCAGCAACTTCCAATATGCTGATGATACCACTCTGATGGCAGAAAGTGAGGAGGAATTAAAGAACCTCTTAATGAGGGTGAAATAGGAGAGCGCAAAAAACGGTCTGAAGCTCAACATCAAAAAAACTAAGATCATGGCCACTGGTCCCATCACCTCCTGGCAAACAGAAGGGGAAGATATGGAGGCAGTGACAGATTTTACTTTCCTGGGCTCCATGATCGCTGCAGATGGAGACAGCAGCCACAAAATTAAAAGACACCTGTTTCTTGGGAGGAAAGAGATCAGAAACCTAAACAGCATCTTAAAAAGCAGAGACATCACCTTGCCAATAAAGGTCCGCATAGTGAAAGCTATGGTTTTTCCAGTAGCAATGTATTGAAGTGAGAGCTGGACCATAAAAAAGGTTGACCACCGAAGAATTGATGCTTTTGAATTGTGGTGCTGAAGAAGACTCTTGAGAGTCCCCTGGACTGCAAAGAGATCAAACCTATCAATTCTGAAGGAAATCAAGCCTGAGTGCTCACTGGAAGGACAGATCCTGAAGCTGAGGCTCCAATACCCCGGCCATCTCATGAGAAGAGAAGACTCCCTGGAAAAAACCCTGATGTTAGGAAAGTGTGAGAGAAGGGGATGACAGAGGATGGGATGGTTGGACAGTGTCATTGAAGCCACAAACATGAATCTGACGAACTCCAGGGGCATTGGAAGACAGGAGGGCCTGGCGTGGTCTGGTCCATGGGGTCACGAAGAGTCGGACACGACTTAAACAACTACAGCTTCCAGATAATCTGAATGAATTGTTTTCATTGTCATTTGCTGTTATGTAACCAAAGTATTCTAGCTTTTTGTACTTTACGTGTTATACGATTTCTTGGTCTTTATTTATTTGCTTTAGTACTTGTTCTTTGGTTGCCCTCTCAATCTAAGATATTCTCAGTGTCCGGTGACAAATTCACAACTCAAATGTTTTTTACAGCAGTCTATTTTACAGGCCAAAACTCTATGCCATATAGCAGAAACAGGAAAACCTAGCATTGTACAATGAGAATTCACTAAGCCAGTTTTAGTGCTTGTTGCATGCAACATTCTTCATCTTCAAGAAGCTGCTCCAGACCATCTGTATTGTGACTTCTGTTACACAGCTATGATCCCATGGTTCATTTAGTCAAATTCCATGAGACTAATATTTGTCAGTACTCTTCACATCTTCATTTTGCATCTTTTATTGTGTCTACTGGCCTGTTTGCTTTTCAGCTGATTATCATGATCACTGGTACCGCTATAGATTTTAGACCACTCAGGAATGACAATGATCAGGAAAAGCAAAGTGGTCCCCTAGCTTGGTTAGCATATGCTTTAATCTGAAATTGAATTGCCACATCTACTGCATTTTTTTTTTTGCCACACAGTTGAAGTATTTTTATGTTTCTAACAATTTTCGGAACAGTTTTAAATAGTTTAATATCATTTTTATACACAGAAATCTCTTATTCCATGTTATCACACACTATGCAACCACTATAAACTTCATTCTGCTCACAATTGCTATGAACTTCATAAATTCCCTCAACACCCATTTGCTAACTGAAAATCCTTTGGCAACTGTGTGTCTAAGGAAAAAGGATGGGCTGTGATTCTCGAAAAAATAAACCAAAATAAATTTGTTAGAATTAAACTTGTTGATCTAAATTTATTTTAAAAATTTTTTCTTTGTGTTGTTTTTGATATATATGTTGAAACAGGCTAACGTGGTTACTTCTGTGAAATCTGCCAACTCTGGATCGCATGTTATGGGTGTCGTAAAGTGGACTCTGCTTCTCCGCATCTCGCTTATTAGCTTCTTGGTCATTTTCGCCTTTGTTTGTTTGTTTAGTCGTTAAGACGTGTCCGACTCTTCGTGACCCCATGGACCAGAGCACGCCAGGCCCTCCTGTCTTCCACTGCCTCCCAGAGTTGTGTCAAATTCACAACCTGTTGGTTGCTTCGATGACTCTCTCAAACCATCTCATCCTCTGTCGTCCCCTTCTCCTCCTGCCCTCACACTTTCCTAACATCATTTTCGCCTTATGATGGGATAATGCCCAGCTTTCTTTAGGAAACCACACGGTGTCTAAAAGGAATGCTGCCCTTTGCAGCGCACGCCTGTGAAGCAAAGAGGCGCTTTGATCAGGGACAGACGTTTTGAGAGTATGGGACATGAGGAGCCCCCCCCCCCCAGCCTGCCACTTAAATGCGTTGCTTGGTGTCGTCCAAGCCACTCCGCTCCCCCTCCGTCTTGCCACAGAGCCATACAACAACAACACCCCTTTTGCATCCGCTGCCAACTCTTTCCTCCGCACCTCTCCTTTGACTTCCTTCCTATTCTGTCGTTATGTAACCATCACTGTTGCTGCACTTGTGACCCCCTTCTCATTCCTCCTAGTATCCATTCCAGGTTTTACAAGTAGCGCAGATGATTTTTTTTAATGGACCCGGCGCGTCAATTGTCATTCCCAGCTCCCGTTATGTTCTATGGAAATTACAGAGACCCTCATTGTTTCCAGGGGCTATTCCTGGACTTCGTTTTAGTACATCCCCGAGCAACAGTTTTAACCAACACATCAGAGGCCGGAGTGAGGATCCCTCTATCTTCGGACCTCCCCTGCCGGAGTTGACAGAGAACGGAAGCTCAAACTGGGGGAACTAAGCGAAATTGCCGTACAATATGGCAGCGCCCTACACTTCATGAAGCTCTAGCAATTCAGATGTACGTTCCTTCTTCAAAGACGCGACATACACCTGGCCGGAAATGTGCCTCACAAACAACCTCCGGGAAGCGCACGAACTGCGAGGAAGGAGTTCCCCCAGAGCTGCTGCAATTGGTAATGAACTCGCGGCGCGTTTTGTTTATGGCTAGGGTTCCTAGGACGGCGCGTGGAGTTGGTTGGGAAGCGTATATTCGGTGCCTTTTATTTCTTTGTACTTTGCATTTTCCTCTGCTAGCGATCATAGTAATTTCTCCAAACTGCTGGAATCTTTGGCTTTCCCTCTCCCAGCCTGGTGCCAAATGTACTAACGTAAAACTTGGAAAACCAAAGGTAGTCCTACTCAGATGTCTAAAAGAAGTGGACTTGTCCACGAAAGCTCACATTAAAATACAGTATAGCAGTTAGTCTTTGCGTGGTACATCTTTGTCTTCTTTATTTTTCTTTTGATTTTGCCAAAGGTAGAAAGATGAAGTCTGCTCGAGGGAATGCCGTATCTGACGCTAGACGCACAAAAGACGCTGTTTTGGATCTATGAAATTGAGCGCCCTTTAAAGAAATAAGGGACATCTTACCCGCCTCTCTCCCCCCACCCCAGAACCGAATAATATCTCGTGTTAGTCAGCTCGGATCCTGTACCATTAGAAGACCGCATTCGCCTATTCCTTTCCTTGTTACTTAGTTTTAATTTGCCCCCTCTGAGTCCGGGGTGCGTGGATGGAGCAATTTAGTTCCTTTTTTTTAAAGTCGTGCTATTTAACTGTATTTGGCTAGTCTGGCAAAAGGAATATTGTTGTTGTTGTTGTACGTTGTCAAGTAGTCTCCAACTTAGGTGGACTATGAATACGTTTCGTTTAGTCGTTTAGTCCGACTCTTCGTGACCCCATGGACCAGAGCACGCCAGGCCCTCCTGTCTTCCACTGCCTCCCGGAGTTGGGTCAGATTCATGTTGGTTGCTTCGGTGACACTGTCCAACCATCTCGTCCTCTGTCGTCCCCTTCTCCTCTTGCCTTCACTCTTTCCCAACATTAAGGTCTTTTCCAGGGAGTCTTTTCTTCTCATTAGATGGCCAAAGTATTGGAGCCTCAGCTTCAGGATCTGTCCTTCCAGTGAGCACTATCAATAAGCAATCTCCAAAAGGGCCTGTCCTCAACTGCCCTGCTTTGCTCTGGTGAACTCAAGGCTATGGTTTCTTTAGGGAGTCACCTCATCTCTTATTTACGGTTCCTCTATTCCTGCTGCCTTCCACCTTTCCCAGCATTATTGTCTTTTCCAGAAAATCCTGCCTTCTCATGACATACACAAAGTAGGACAGCCTACTTTGAATATATACGTAATATAGTGGTATTATTTACTTATTTCTATTATTTAACACCTATTACTTAAACTCTTTTCAGCACTGTAATGGTAGTAGAAGATAAAAACTAGATGCAAGAATGTATTCTGTTCTGTATGCCAACTTTAATCTCATTTCATCTGTGAGGCAATGAGTTTCTACATAGCACAGTAGATTGATCTACATTTGGCTCTTGCATAGAGCATCCTTCTAGCCAACAGTTTTGTTTAGGAAACATTACTGTAGAAATACAGAGTATTGATCAAATGTGAAATAGCATGCCCAAAGTAAATTGAGATCCAAAAATATAAGAAAGGTAGCATCAGAAAAGATTGGGACTGGACATTTTGTTATAAACATTATGTTTATTGGCAGCTTTTCTCATAGAAGCACAATAAGACTATGTTCTGTAAGTATTTAGCTGCTTTCCTGTCTCCAGATCTGGAGCAAATATGTCTAGTTCCCAGTTCCTTGAGATCGCTCTCTCTCTTTTCTTCCCCAGGGCAAAAATTAGAGCTACCCATATATCAGGAGTGAGTATTTTATTTCGCTACATGAGTGCATGATTTTCTATCTAGTCTTTGTAAACTGCATATCAAAGATGGGTAATACTGTACTGTACTGTGAACATGTTTCCATTCCAAATGCATGTTCGTAATATAGTGTGTGAGAGGGTTGTTGGGTGAGTGCCTCTTGTTTCCCCATTCACGAAACAGCATGAAGCCATCTTTTTGCTTCAGACCGTTAACATTTATTAACAAAGGCCCAATAGGGGCAACAGGCATAACTCAACAGGTAGAGTTCCTTTTCTCCAATGGGTTGAGGAAGGGATTCCAAGAACTTCCGTCAATTTTAGGGGGTCTTCTCCCTTCATCAGTCCAAGAGTCTCTTAAGTTTTTAGACCCTGTATGGACCCTGGCGGCAGCAAGATCAGAATCATTGGACCCCAGCCTCCACCACTCTGCTGTCAGTGGCCTCCCAGGGTTCTCCCATGCCTTCCAGTTCTTGCTTGGAATACATCCCACCATCTTTCCCATCACTCCTCACTCTCTCTTGGGCCAGGGCTTGCTCTCTCTTTCCTCTGTTTTCTGCCCATACCATGTGACGGTTTGGGGGGTACCATTTCTTTCTGCCTTCTCTCCATTCCTCCCCTGGCACCATCAAATTTTCCCATTCACCAGTCCAGAGGTTCTCCAGTTATATCCATTCCCATCCTTCTGACAGGACTTTCCCCTTTCCCTTTTTAACTCTTAGTACATCTGGACTCCTCCACCCACCTTCCATTTGCTGCACTCTTTCCCCCCCTCCTCCTGTGTTTTCCATGCCCCTTCTACCATCTTATCTTCCTTTTCTACCTTTTCTTCTACAATTGGTTTATCTCTTTCTTCTGCATTGCCTTTCTTTCCCCGCATGGTGTCCTAAAGCTTCTGATTTTCAATCTTGCCCCACCTTTTGATGGTAGAGAGGATGGCGTGCGCACACACACATACGCATGTCTCATAGTGCGAAGGAGAGAGTTTAGGCCACCCTGTATAGTTTAGTATAGAGTATTCTAGTATAACGGTGAGCAGACAACATCATCCCCCCCTTGCCCTGAGCTGCCCCCCCAGATGTTAGCAAGTCAGGATTACATGGTGACTTTTAAGCATTTCTTCTTAATCAATAAACTTACATACTGAGATGTCTTCTGGGAGTCTCCAAAGTAGACAAAGCCAATTCCTTCTGTTGTACTTCCCTTCTTTTAATTATCCCTACCTTGATTTTATAGTTTTAATGTATTTTGCCTCAGTATTACTATGGTTTCCAAAATACTGACTTTCTCTTGATATTATGATTACTTAATAACTATTTTCCCTCTACTATTCTTTACAGATTACAAGATAAATCTGTACTGTCCTTTTTATGGAGGTGAAGTAGTGCAAAGAATGGGAAGATGTTGAGGCCCACAGCGGTCACTGTTACTGTGGCCACCCTGTTAGGTATTGTAGGAGGAGGGCTGCTTTTTTGGAAGGTAATCCAACACTGGAAAGACAAAACGTGTGCTGCCCGTAAGCAAGGAGGGGCTGTTAAGAAAGAAGAAAACCTCTCTGAAGAGGAGTTTGCTACATTAATATCCTCTTCCACAATCCCATGGTTGCAAAAGATTCTTGAAGGAGAAGTGGTTATCATTTCTGAGGTAGAGAAGTGGAATGAAGTGGAGCTCTTACTAAAAAAAGAGTTGGAACATTGTCCAGTCCTTGGAATTGACTGTGAATGGGTAAGTATTAAAGGCTGCAATACATTTTAACCCCGTAAGGTTAAGGGTAAAGAAAGTATAATCTCCAGATATTTCTGAACTGCAGCTCCCAGCATTCCTCACCATCACCTACACTGGCTGCTGGGGTTAATAAGGTGGCTAGTGGTGAAGCATACTGGGAATTGCAGTCCAACACCATCAAGAGGGATGTGCTTCACCCATTTTGGGCCTAGTATCATAAAACAGATGCAAATGATGACTGGATTTATTTACTAGAAACAGCAATGTCACATCTATAAGACTAACTAGTCTTTATTTTTCATAAGCTGTCATGTGTCTAAGCGCACTTCTTCAGATGAATAGAGTGGTCCTTTCTCTGGGAGAAGCTTAAAGCCGTTGTCAAATTAAACCATTGGTAACTGTTCTAAACTGCCAACAGTTCTCCTTACCAACAGTTTAAAGTTAGTTCTTTAACAGACAATGGAAAGTAATTAAGTCTATCACAGTGGTGGGATCAGGGTCTGATTGGGTGACAAAGGGTCAGAGGATTAGATCAGTATATCTGTGTTTCCAGGTGTTTCTACATTTCTGCTCTTTTACCCTCAGTGCTGTTTTGCATTGCTGTCTATGGCTGGTTGGCATCAGTGGCACAAATTCTATAAAGAAAATAACTCTTCCCAAACAAAATTGTTCTGCCTATAAAGTATACTGATAGCAAACATCTTTTCTATATGTGGGTCCTTGTGCAGGCAAATAAACACCATATCTGTATGTGATGGTAGTACTATTAGGTGCAGGTGAACCCTAAGGTCTGCAGAAGCATCTGGAAAAAAATGTAACAAAGGGATAAGACTTAACTGGAGTAAGGCTCTGGAGTTCAGTGCTAGGAACCTGATTTCCATGGCTATGGAACTCCCAGTGAATTCTGCAATTAGGGGGAAACAACCTGAGTCATAGGGTAGTTTCTAGAACAGAGGCAGAGAATCTGTGACCCTACACATGTTGATGAATTATTGATTCCCATCATCCTTTATGTTACATCATGGGCCCATGAGTTGAAGAGTCTAGCATTTCAAGAGCCAGAGTTCTCCAGCCCTATTCTAGCAGATTTCAGGTCCAGGATTTGTCTTCTTCAATTGGGGGTGGGTAGTATAATCTGTAATATTTCCTTTGGGTCTATAAAAAACAAAACTGAAAATGCCCCTGTACTCAGTGAGTATGACCTAGACTGGCAAATGCCTTTTCTTTATAAAACTCTTTCCTACTGTTCTGCGACATACATTTCAGTAAGAAATGAACCCATTCATTCTTCTCTTCTTTCTAGGTGTCAACAGAAGGGAAGAAGACCAAGCCTGTCTCTCTTTTACAAATGGCAGCGGCCAGTGGTCTTTGTATTCTTCTCCGCTTGTCCAGGCTGACTGGTGGTGGGCAGGTTCTTCCAAAGACATTGGTGGACATTCTGGCAGATGGTGGCATCTTAAAAGTTGGAGTGGGGTGTTGGGAAGATGCCTGCAAGTTACTTCGTGACTATGGTGTAGTAGTCAAAGGGACTGTGGATCTCCGGTATTTGGCCATGAGACAGAGGTGTGTAACCTCCCCGGAAGAGTGTGTCCTTTGGTACTCAAATATACCATATTTTTCCATGTATAAGACTATACTTTTGTTTAAAATTTGTAGACTAAAAATTGAGGCTCATCTTATACACGGAAGTAAGTTGAGGAGAGTACAAAAACAAGTGGAGGGGAAAGCGGGGATCAAATTGTTCCTGCAGGATCACTTTGATCCCTGATTTCCCCTCTGCTTGCTAAGTCCCATGGGGCTTAACAAAAGGAGGGGGGAAGAATCAAAGCAATCCTATGGCTGTAGAAGGGGGAAAGGGATCAACATGATCGTGCAGTTGCGGGATTGCTTTGATCCCTTTCCCCCTCCTTTTGCTAAGCTCCATGGGGCTTAGCACGAAAGGAGAAAGCAGGGATCAAAGTGATCCTGCAGCGCTTTGATCCCTTTCCCCTTACATTTGCTAAGCCACACTTAGATTTCTTAATTTTGGGTTAGAAAAGTGGGGGTGTCTTATACATGGGGGCATCTTATACATGTGCTTCTAATTTTTTTTTATTCGCTCCACCAATAGAAACCTTTCTAAGCCAGTATTCCGTGGCACTTCCCTTGAGAGGAAATTCCCATCAGTCTAGTAACACTGCTTACACAAGTGGCATGATCCTACATTTCTACACAGATAGGACTTCACACTCAGTGAAAGCCGTATAGAATATAAAGCACAGAATGATACTAAGTGCAGTTGGCCCTAAATATAGTAACAACTGTTCTTTTGCTGCTTATTGTGTTGTTGTTAGTAGTATTTGTTTATAACTGAGTTCTAATACTGTTACATGTCTCAGTGTGGTGTATAGGATAGAGTAACAGATGAGGACTTTGGAAGAACAGGTTGTAATCCCAGCTCAGCCATGGAAAGTCACTGGGGTTTGGAGTGGAACTGGTAAAACCACTCCTTAACTATCTCACATATCTTGAAAGTCCTATTAGGGTCTCTGTAAGTCAGTTCTGACTTGATGGCACAGAACACACTTCATTGTTACATATTTTTTCCTATTTTATATCCTGTTTCCTATTTCAATCAAATGACAACAGCTATGAAAGGATTTTACAAAGTCAGTAGCATTGACAATTTAGATTTCAAAATGTTGAGATTAATTAATAAACTCTGGGTCTTAATTAAGAAAGTTCTGTACATGTTTTATAGTGATTGAGCAGGGAAATAGCTTATACACTTTGTCCTGTCCCAAAGCCAATCTGTCTTATTGGGTAAACATAATTATTTCTCTCTTCCCCACCTTCTACAAAACCTAAAGTAAAGCTCTTGCCCAGAATGGCCTCAGTCTCAAGTCTCTTGCTGAGAGGATTCTCAACTACTCACTTGATAAGTCTCTTCACCTACGCTGCAGCAACTGGGAAGAAGAAGAACTGGCTCAAGAACAGGTTTGTGGGATTTCCTCCCCCCCCCCCCACCGCCCATTGTGGTAGCATCATTTTGTAGTTAAGGCAGTTTACACTTGCCTGGTGGATTGCCTGCTTTGGCCATTTCAATAGCTTCAATTAAGGTGGAGATGCCCCCTCCTGCAAGTCTGAGGTTGCCCCAAGACTACTCCTTATGCCCATATGCCAGAATTTGCTGGCTTACATTATTTTTTTGCTCATGTTCTGTTTTTGTGTTTCCTCTGTTGGTGGTAGATGTATGGTGTAGGTGCCACATAATGAGAAACATCCTGTCAGGAGCTGGTATGAAATTTCTTGAATAATTTCCCTGGCAAATAGACAAGTTGTTTGTGATAAGCCTCTCAGGCGCTTGATTATTGTAACTGATGTCCTTGGTTATTTTTCAAAGTGCACTTTGCTCCTCTTTCATAGTACTTCTTAGTTTCAGGCACCTTCCCACTCCTCAGACCATTATACTCACATATGATTCATTCTTATACCTCTGAATATGTGACTTGGGCATCTTAGCTCTCTAAGGAAATGGTTCTCTATCGCTACCTACTTTTCCTGGTTGGTTCCCAGTTTCAGTACTTTGGCCTAGCTCTGCACCACAGTTTTATTCCAATGTCTCAAACATTAATTCATATGTGGTCATGAATCAAATGTGAGCAACAATGTGATTCAAACTAAGATAGGGATAATCACATATACCGTGTTTCCCCCCAAATAAGACAGGGTCTTATATTAATTTTTGCTCCAAAAATGCATTAGGGCTTATTTTCAGGGGATGTTTTTTTTTTCATGTACAACAATCTACATTTATTCAAATACAGTTATATCATCTTCTGGTTTCTGCACAATGGTGGAGGGTGGGGTTTCACTTAACTGGGGCTAATTTTGGGGGTAGACCTTATATTATTAGCATCCTGAAAAATCATACTAGGGCTTATTTTCCGATTAGGACTTATTTTCGGGGAAACAGGGTATGTGGAGATACTTAACTCAGAATACACATTAGTTATACACGTTGATTGGTCATACACGTTGATTGGTATTTCATAGAAGGCTCTCACATCATCATCAGCAGTTAGTAGTGGGTGTGTAAATCAAAAAGTCCTTCCATTTGTGACAACATCTAAGAACAAGAAGGATTTCCTTCCATACTTTATTCACTGTCATGTATTCCCTTCATGTTTAGGAGTGTTTATCCTGGATTCTGTCAAAGATCAAAAAAGCTGTTGCACAGTATAATGTGGACTTTCCCCCCCTTTCCTCTGCAGGTTGTGTACGCTGCCAGGGATGCCCAGGTGTCAGTAGCTTTGTTCCTTCATCTGCTGAGATTGCCCTTCTTGCCTTGTACATCAGGCAGTGAGCCTGCTCTTCCCAGCTGGGAAAAGGTTCTGAGGAAGTGTCAGGGCTTGGTGGATGTGGCCTTTAAAGCAAGAAACAGTAGTAGCCTTGGAGAGGAAGAAAACAGAAAAGTCTCAGAGCAAAAGCGGAAGAATCAGAAGCCACAAGCAAACGGGCAGTCCGCTGGCAGTGGGCAAACAAAAGATCCTCGAAAACATAAGCGAAAGCCCCTAGGAGTAGGATATTCAGTGAGGTAATTGTGCCTTTTTCCCCTAAAGTGGTCCAACAGTCAGGGTTCAGTAGCCTATCATGGGTCTGCTACAAGTATAAAGGTTGTTTCTGGAGATGAATTCTTGAAGGAAACCCTGGCAGGTGGACATAGCTTTTGAGGTTTCATTTTCCTTTCCTGGCTTGGTTAGAGTGCCTGAATGAGAGAGCCTTCCATATTTTGGAGCACGAGGTACAGACCAAGATAGAAACCGGGTTTCTTGTTGGAAATGCTTAGGCATTCCTTCGTTATCTTTAAGAATTTGCTTGCGTGGCTCTGTTTTTGTTAAAGTGCTGGAAATGTCACAAAACACTGTGCAGAAAAGAAAAGTGGGGGAGTCTCCATCGCAGTGACTGACATAAATAAAAAAGGGAAGAAGAAAATAATCAAACTGAGGTGCATCAAAACAGGGCAATTTTCCCCCAGAAAAGTGTAGAATGGCTACTGATGGAGACAATGGAAGATGAAAGATAAAATTGTTATCAACAAGATCTACAGGAAGAGCTTTGTTGTTCTGGCACTTAGCCGGAACGGTTGGCAGATAGGAAGACCACTGATGGAAATAGTCTTGTGAGTAGAGGAACCAAGGAGCAGTTAGCCCTAGCCAGACTGACATTCTCAGCGTTCCACTTCTCTTGATGACTACCGGGTGGAGTTTTGTCTTCTAGTCAGATTTGCTATATTTATACAGTAGATAGAATGTACAGTAGTTTATAGTAGAATGTGACTTTTTCACTAAAGTTTGCTTAAGCTCTACTTGGAAGTAAGTTCTGTTGAAATTAGTGAGTCTTGCTTTTAAGTGAATGAACGGAAGACACTCAGATGTAGCCATTCAGTTTATCTGTCTAACAAGTGTGTTTATACCTCATAAAAAACAGCAGTTATACTGGGCAGGGCAAGGTACAATTTCATGTTGGATAATGCCTGTAACATCCATTTGTTTTCACAGAAAATCTCCCTTATATGAAAATTGCTTCTTGCATGCACCAGATGGGCAGCCTCTTTGCACTTGTGATCGCAAGAAGGCCCAATGGTACCTTGACAAGGGCATTGGAGGTTTGTGAGCCTGTTTCGTATTAGTCAGCAAGAATAGTTAAGGTTGGAAAGTCATTGCCACTGTTTTAGATGTTGTTGTTAGGAAACCACTGATGAAAAATGGCCTCACTGCTTGATGTAGATCAAAATAATAATTCATACTTGAGATGCATATATAGCCAATCTGATGGAATCTATGTTATCTTCCCATTCGTTCTTCTCCAGCTTCCTGAAGCTGGTGATACTAAGCAGACCTCAATATTCTCTTTTTACATAGTAACTCATTCTGGCCACCTGCTGCCCGTGCCTTTCTGCCTTTTTCCTTCCCTGAGGTAGAAAATCAGCTCTCCATCTGAATAAAAGATGAACCCAGTCTACATGCTTATGAGAGAGAAAGGTAGAGAAGGGGCCACTGGTGATGAAACTAGAGCATCAGGACTACTTCACTTCTGCCTCAGCAATATCCTGCGATTTGTACAGGGAAGGTCAAACTGATATCGATATAAGTACTAAAAAAAGCTAGATCAGACCCGTGTCTCTGCCACTGCTTGATGTTCAGCTTTACAGTCAATATTTGGTGCAATTTATTATTTAAAGCAGGAATGAGGAATGTGTAGCCCTCACCAGTATAACTCATGGTGAGGAATTATGGGAACTGCAGTCTAGCAACATATGGATACTGCACATTTCCCTTCCCTATTTCAGGGAGTGTAAATGAGCAGAAAGTGAACACTGAAGATCTGATGTTCTCTGTCTTTGCCATTCCAGAATTGGTGAGCACTGACCCATTTATTGTGAAGTTGCAGTTTGAACCTTCTGGGCGCCCTGAGTCTAAAAGGGATTACTACTTGACAGTCAAAGAGAACCTGTGTGTTGTGTGTGGTAAAAGGGAGTCTTACATTAGGTGAGTTGTCCAGAGAAGATCCTTTCATCTGATGGAGCACAATTCTAGAAGGCACGCTAAGTGAGAGTTTCTATTGTGTTACATTTTTTGAAGACATAAAAAATAACACTGGATAGGATCCTGTGAATATATAAGTATGGAAATGGAGTAAAATACCTGCTTGGTAATTTAGAGTCCACTGCTTGATAAGTAAAGTCCACTCCTTCAAATCCATATGAGATGCTAAATGTGACATAAATTTTTTAAAAATCATAAATTAAGTGAATCACAAAGCATTGTGATTTCACATTTCAGAAGATTTCAGATGATTATTTGTTGTACATAGCATTGCATGATCATATGGTATCCTATATCACATTAATTAATTTGAAGTCCAATAAGAGTATGAAATAATGAGAGTATGAAATAAACGGTCACAAATCAAAATGTGCATTGCATGCCCCTGACAAGCTTGTGAAAGCCACAGAAATATGTTGTTCTTATGTGCTATCAAGTTGCTTCTGCCTTATGACCACCCTAATAAGGTTTCTGAAGTATGTGATATGTTCAAGGAGTGATTTACCATTTCCATCCCCCCCCATATGTTTCCATGCTTGAGTGGAGATTTGAATACATATATCCTGAGTCCTAGTTCAACATTCTGTCCACTAAAATGCACTGGCTCCCATACCATATAGATCTACCTGTTGTTGTACCCTCTTGCAGATAGTGCTTCCATGTGTATTGGCGCTTTATTAATTCCCACACTTATTAATCACTATGCAACTGTTTCTACTATTAAAGCCACAATCCAGTTCTAACCAGATTGGTTAGAAGCCAGTTTGATTGTGGCAAGTCTCCAGAAGAACTGCAGAATAGCCATCAAGAATGTTTCTTCTGATCGATCTTAAATATTAGATGGTTCAGAGAGCCTGCTAAAGGTAGATCCAGGCCCAGTGGCTCTACCTTTCAGCAGGTTCCACTTAACTGAAGCTGTTTCCTCAACAGGAAGAACATAGTGCCTCATGAGTATCGGAAACATTTCCCCTTGGAGATGAAGGACCACAGCTCCCATGATGTGCTCCTCCTTTGCACGGCCTGCCATGCTGTCTCCAATTACTATGATAACCATCTCAAGCAGCAGCTGGCTGAGGAGTTTGGTGCCCCCATGGGCTGCGAGGAGGGAGTTCGCCTGCTTGAAGATCCCATCCGCAGGCAAGTCCGTTCAGCCGCCAGGGCTCTCCTGAATGCAGACAGCCTACCTGAAGCCAGGAAAGAGGAATTGTTGCAGGTGGTCAAGGACTATTTTGGATCTGCAGCAGTTTCTCCAGAGATGTTACAAGAAGCAGCAGGACTGGAAACCAGGTACAGTCAGAGACAGCAGCGACTTGAACAGCATGCCACTCTGTGTTCTGGGTCAGACTGATGAGGCAGGATTGTAGATCCACTGAGCTTTTTCTTCTGCAGCTTCTAACTTTTGGCTGCCTCTTTACAACTTCCTCAGGGGTTCTGTTTCTTTAGTCCTAGTCTCTTTGCTGTCAGCGGGAATAGGCTTGGCACGAGGAGTTTCTCCTGCATGGAAGTGATCTTCCATAGTTAAAGACAGAGAAGATGGACTGGATATTAAGAGTATATTATGGTGTTGCACGAAATGCAGGGTTCTCTCTCTCCCTGTCAAGGCAATAAAATGTGGGCATGCTCGCCATGTGTGTGTGTGTGGGTGCATCATCTTCATATGTGGATGGTGACATACATAAAGAGAAGAGTCTTCTACATCTGTGGAGTTAGTCCACATGCATTAGAACCCTGATCTGGTTCATGTGGGGAGACCCCACAGAAACAGGAGGCTCTATCCTTTAGACCCTCCATGTGTAGCAGGGCACCAGGTAGGAGGCAGTGGACATGATGAGAGAGGAAACTGGAACTAATGTGTTCCTCCTCCTCACATTATCAGTATCATCATATTTTAACAACTGAATGGGTCCTTCCTCCCCTGCCCTCAGTTTTTTTTTTTTACAGTAATAGAGCACAGCTCTATCCCAAACCCTTGGCCTGTTGTTAAGAATATATGCAGTTCTGTAACAAGATGGTGCTTTTATGTGGAACACTTTCTTTTCTGTTCAGAGTTCCAGTTACCCAGCCAGGCCCTTTCTCAGACTACTCCCTTCCACCTTCCCTTCCCAAACCTCCGGTAGCTCACTGTGCATGCTGAACACGCGCAGCCCTCATTGGGCACTTTTGAGGGTTTCCCCTCTTAAGGTCCTTTACCTAACAGTATTTGTGAACCTTCTGGCTTTAAACTTGACTGGTTTAGCCTGGTTTACACACAGAACTAACCCTTTGAAGATGGTCAGAATTTTATCAGCAAAACTTTCCTGCCATTATAGAACTACTCTGTCTCCCAGGTTGCTTATCCACAGGAATGCTAATACTACTTTTGCTTATGAAACTTAAAGAAACCTATACCAGTTTGAACTACAGGGAACACATTAAAGTGATTGACAGCATAATTCTGAAGTGTGAATAGGAGGCCAAAATGGTATTGGTTCTCTCTGTGATTCAGTATTCTACGAGGTTCTGTATCTGTCTGAATCAAAGCTTTGTTGTGCCTTTTCAGGATTTTTAACGAATGCTACATGCCACATGGCCTGAAAGTGGTGCACTGTTTTGCCAAAGGAGGACTGCGCTCGCTCATGCGACTGGAAAGATGTTGGCGCCAGCATTTCCTGGACGTAATGCAGCCCAAGCATCTCCCAGAGCAGTGGTCTGTGGATCACAATCATGACAAGATGATCCGCAAATATGGGGAGGATTTCCAGGTTAAAATCTCATGAAGGTTTACACTCCCAGAAGACAGAAGCGAAAAAGAAGTGAGAAAAGTGTGTAATGAACTTGAATGATCTCACAGAGGTGCTACTTCTTTTGGATTCCCATGTTAAAGAGCAGGTTCCTACTCAGATTTCCTGCAAATTGATACCAGCGGCAATTGCAAAAATGTTGTACAGTTAAGTTAAATATTAAGTGGTTTTTTAAATTAAAATTTGAATGGATGTTGTCTTTCTTCTTGGTATGCATAGACTCAGTTTACATGTGGAAACTTGAAGGCTGCTGGCTCAGTGTGTGTAGGAAGAATATTGTTGCAGTGTAACATCCCAGGCACCTTGTGGGTTGTAAGATGCCTTCTTGGTTATTAGCAAAATTCAAGGCCTATATCCAGTTTTTAGTCCCAAACAGAATAGACTGATTGAATAGATCACTAATATGACCTTGGTACAGCAGCACTTAATGTAAGTTCCATTTATTTGTGGGGTGTAATTCTAGTTAGAATTAATAATTAGATTTAGGTCCAGGAATGGTTTGCCTTCATCACAACTCATGGCCACCCGACTCAGGTGAGCTGTATGGGAACAGGATTTCCCTACAGACCTTTGCCTCAGCAATGAAGGTCTCTGGCCCTGCTGTGATTCCTGCCTCCCCTGTCCGCCACCCGCCTTGTTCCTGCCTTGCCTCCCTGGACCCTGCTGCCTTGATACTGTTCCTCCTGGCTTCGACTCCTGGACTGTCTGACCACAATTCACATCATCCTTCTACTTAGCTACTGTTTGGACTCAAAACCTTAGCTGGTTGATCTCTGCTTCGGCTGTAGAGTTGTTTCTAACTTGTCCCTGTGGTCTTGCTCTGGACTGGGTCCTGGTGCCTTTTCTACTGAACCCTGACAGTTTGCCGAGGCAAAGGTCTGTAGGGAAAGCCTGTTCTCATATAGCCCAGTCCTCAGCTTCCACAGGTGGCACTCCTGAGGAGCTGGGCAACAGCTGCAGGGAAAGGGCCCAGTCCTGGAATCTCAAGAGCAGTTCTCCCCAGAAGGACGGGGCTAATCCTGCTTGCACTAAGGTTGCATAGTTCTGGCATGGCCCCAGTCCTGACAGTAAGGTCTGATAGATGCTTATACATTCTAGATCCTATATATGTTAACTACCCAGCATTAGTACTTGTTAGGTATATCATCATTTTTGTGCATTTTTTAACATTTTAAAATAAATCACCACTTAACAAAAGAGGCATAAACTACTTTGCTTTTCTCATTCCAGCCATGATCCAAATCCTGGTTAGGGCAAGTGGAAGTTATGCTTGTGCATGGGCTGGTCACAGCTTTTTTCCCCAACTGCAGTCCTCAATGCCACATCAAGTCTTCCTGTGATTCCTTTAAAATAGGCTTTCAGAGCCAAAAGTGGATAGGTGCATTGATCTATGTCATTTTCGCATAGGTTATTTATAGGTACATTGTGTCCTGTTTAATTTTTCCTTTCAAAATATGCATATTTCTAGACTATTATCTCAAAGTTTGAGGTTTTAATTAGAGATGAGCTTTAGGAGAAGTGAACTGTGTTACAGCAAATTAATTTCAGAAATATGGAACAGACTGATTCACACCAGAGTTTGCTAACTTCAACTTTATCCAGCATCCCTATCCACAAAGAAATGCAGCAGGGGCAAGCTGTATTTAAAACAGCTGCAATGCATGTGCAGATCCCATACATAAACTGATACCATGTTTCCCTGAAAATAAGACAGTTTCTTATATTACCGTATTTTTCCGTGTATAAGACACCGCATGTATAATCCAAAATTAAGAAATCTAAGTGGGGCTTAGCAAGTGTAGGGGAAAAGGGATAAAAGCGCTGCAGAATCGCTTTGATCCCTGCTTTCCCACTCCACTTGTTTTTGTTCTCTCCTCAGCTTATTTCCGTGTATAGGACGATCCTCAATTTTTAGTCTAAAGATTTTAGACAAAAGTATAGTCTTATACACACACACACAAAAAACCCCGGTAATTTTTGCTCCAAAAACACGTAAGGGCTTATTTTCAGGGAATGTTTTATTTTTTTTTTCATGTACAACAATCTACATTTATTCAAATACAGTCATGTCATCTTTTTCTGGTTTCTGCTTAATGTCCCTGGTGGAGGGTGGGGTTTCACTTAACTGGGGCTTATCACATCGTATACTTTTTTTAATGACTTGCCATTTTAACACTACAGCTTTTTTTTTTTAACTTAAAAAAGTTCTGGGTCCTTATTAATTAATTTTTTAAATGAAAATGTTTATATACATCATTGCTGTACCCAGAGAATTAAGCTATTGTTTTTCTTGCATGAGCTCCTCCGACAAGGAAAATCAAGCTATATCCAAAGATAGATTGTATATAAAAATATGCAGGATAGTGTGTGTGTTAAATGCCCTCATGTCAGAACCAATTTCCCACAACTCTAATACCGTGTTTCCCCGAAAATAAGACAAAAATTATATTCATTTTTGCTCCAAAAAACGCACTAGGGTTTATTTTCAGGGAATTTTTTTTTCATGTACAACAATCTACATTTATTCAAATACAGTCATTTCATCTTCTTCTGGTTGCTGCACAATGGTGGAGGGTGGGGTTTTACTGAACTGGGGCTTATTTTGGGGGTAGGGCTTATATTACGAGCATCCTGAAAAATCATAATAGGGCTTATTTTCAAGTTAGGTCTTATTTTCAGGGAAACAGGGCAAACTTTCAGTTACATAAACAGGCCTAGATTCATGTACACAATTTCTGAGTAATGACTGGGTTTGCTCTTATTCCCGCTGAACACTCAGGCTATGCCTTCATGACATCTGTGCTTCCCTTTACTCCTTCCCACCATTCAGATTCAGTGGATGAGTAAGTCTTGAACAAGAGCAAAACCACACATCAAGACAGTTTGAGAAGCATATAATGTCTACCATAACGCCTGAAGGCCCTGGAGAAAGAGATGTCTTGATTTTCTTCTCACTCTAATTCCCTTTGACAACTCCCTCAGTTTTGGCTTTGCTTCACCTCTGATGTGAAAATGTCTTGTGCTTCATCCTGCTACTCAAATTTTCGTGAGTCACTAGATGGCAGAGTCTTGCAATGAATGCAAAGAAAAGGCCTCTGAGAAGAAACAAAGAAATAGGGGAGGGCCCTTAATTGCTTCTGCTTCTCTTGGATGAGCCTGAAATACTATTGCTTTCCTTCTAAGAGTGTACCTCTTATTTTTCTGGATCCCACAGTCTTTAGATTATGCTTTCACCCAATATGATGTCCTCCGGATTTGTCAACTTCAGCTGCCATTGCTTATGTTGCCTTGAAGTAAGGCAATGGATCTTGAGGACACCTGATCAAAGAAGGCTAGTCCAAAGGTTCCATTTCAAGACTCAGTGCTGTTGACCTTTCAATGGAGCACAGAAATATTGCCTTTGATTATCCTAAAGGGAGCAACTTCTAATATTCAGAAACAAATTCTGGATTGCTTGAGCCAATATCTGTCACCTTCCATTTGTTTTGTCACCCACACAGCTTTAGGAGAGCACAATATGCCAACAAGGATTTTTAAAAAACGGGGGGGGGGGGGGGTGGAGAAAAAAAGAAATAGATATTTACAGGCCGCTTTGCGGGTTTGCAGACCACAAAGCAGTGCTCAGCAGCAGCTTTCATAAAAACATTGATTACAAAAACAACCTTAGAAGCTATCCATGCAGTCATGAAATGATCAAACACAAGAAAAGCAGCAGCAGAGGGACATAAAAAAACCCAGTTAATGTATGAACTACAAATTAGTTGCAGAAGCCATAAAAATAACAAAGCTGAACAAGACAGTAGATCAAACCATGGTGAATAAAATAGTTTAAAGCAGGCAATGAAATGGCGCTTGTGCCTTCTGCTGTACCACTGTTGATTAATCAAAGTGTCTTGTTGGTATTATGAGCTTTATTTACTTCCTCTCGTTAAAATCACTGCACAGCTTCGCTGCATCAGATTCATGTGGTAGAGGCAAGGTGAGCTCCCCGCGCCAGAGGACTCCCTGTTTTCATTTTCTGCAGCACACCCTCGCCTCCATGGCCTTTAGCTCACCCGCAGCAGAGCCTGGCCGCACGTGTAGGGGCAGAGTCTGTTTCAGAAGCCAAGAATGCTTTCAGCTGCCTGGATTATCCTTCAGTGTGGCTGCTCCTCTGCTGGAGACGTTCACCCCATTGAGTCATATTGGGTGAGTTGTGTTGCTGCAATGCTTAAATTATGGGGGATGGGTTGGCAGGGCAGATGTTTCACTTGATGAAATCCACAAGCCCCATCTCTTAAGATTTTAGCCAGAGTCTGCCTTCCTCAGAGCCCTTAAAAACAACAGGAAATTGTGTGTTGTGAGGGTTCTTGTTGGGGTTCTGACTGTTTCCCCTCCTCTGGGGTTCCTGTGCCTTCAAACATAGACACAGATCTCAGTTGTAACGTTTCAACATTTATTTTAGGAGCATTAATAAAACTCTATTCGCGAAGGCTTTCACGGCCGGGATCTAATGGTTGTTGTGGGTTTTTCGGGCTCTTTGGCCATGTTCTGAAGACACCGGCCACAGAGACTGGCGAAACGTTAGGAAGAACAACCTTCAGAACATGTCAACTTGAACATAGTTTCTCTCCTTTTCTTCCAATGGGGCCGAAAAGGGTTTCTATTCATCTTTAATAAACGGGTTTCCAAAACTCAGGTTCCAAGGTCCCGGTCATTCGGCCATTTTCCGGTCCTTTACTGTCATCCCCATTGATAGTGGTAACAGAGGCACAGATGCATCTCCCAAGTATCCTTCCCATTTTGTTTTCTCCCCGGGCTCCATGAATTCCCAGGTTCCCAAGGCCCTTGTCTCCTCCTCATCTCCTGCACACGCCATTTGGTTCTTTCTCTCCTTTCTTGCTTTACTCTATCCTTCTCCTCTCTCAGCTTCCTTCTCCACTCTCTCACTTCTGCTTCTTCCCAATATGATGGTTTGGGGGGAATGACCGCTCCATGTCTATGATCAACCTCCTATCTTAGAACTCACCATCTCTCCCACCTATGGGTCCAGGGATTCTCTAGCCCAGGGGTCTCAAACATGCGGCCCAGGGGCCATTTGCAGCCCGCCAGATGATAGTTTGCGGCCCTCACCTTGCCTGCCCCCCCTTGAAGCACCCACGTGTCCTCTGCTATCAAGAGTAAAAAAAGCCTTGCCTCGCTCGCCAGCTCTCTCCCAAGACAGCGCCTCTTGCAGCCTCCATCTGAAACCACAGCCTGCCAGCCAGCCTGCCTGACTGCTGGCTGGCAGACTGAAGTTCCGGATGGAGGGTATAAGAGGTGCTGTCTTGGGGCAGAGATGGTGAGCGAGGTGCCCTGCCATCCCTTTTCCCTAAGCGCCTGAGCTGCCGCAGAGGGATGCCCTTAGAGCAGAGCTCGCTCCCGTCCTGCCCATGAAGAGCGCCTCCAACAGTGCCACCAACAGCAGCTGCTGCCGCCACCTCTTTCAGGGAAGCGGCTCTCTGGCTCTCTTTCTCTCTAGGCACCCCCAGCACCAGCCTGGCCAGTGGCCGCCTCAGCACCCAGGGGTGCTTCCTCCTCCTCTTCGTTCTGCTTCAGCCACCTCGGCTCTGGAGGCTGCCTGGGCTCACCTCGCAAAGTTTGTTCCTCTGTTGTGGTGGGGCTAGCTGCTGCTGCTGAGTGCGCCTTTTTTGAGGAAAATTGCTGGACCTCCATGTGTGTGGTTTTTGTGTGTGTGCGTGCACCTGTGGGGGGTCAGCCCATTCTGTTTAATTTTGCAGGTACCGATGGGGGCTTTTCTCCTTTGGCTAGGCGATTCTGTGAGGATTTTTTCTAAAATTTTATGTTTCTCCCCCCCCCCCCCCCGGCTAGGTGGTCGCTGGTGCTCCCTCCCTTCTCCACTTCTTCGTCCTGCTGCTGGTGCTGGTGGTGGTAGTGAAGAAGGAGCTGGAGGGGATCGTGGCCGGCGACAAAGTCTCGCGCGCCCCTCCTCCTCCTCCTCCTCCTCCTCCTCGGAGCCCCAGCTGGGCTAAGGAAACTCCTGGGCGGCGTCCTCAGCCTCTTGCTCAGCTTGGTGGAAAATCTGATGCGGCCCAGCCTCAGCCAGACTCTGCCTCCAGCGGACCCCAGGTAAATTGAGTTTGAGACCCCTGCTCTAGCCAAATCCATTCCTACCCTGGTAGTAGATTTTCCTCCTTTACCCTCTGTCCTTCCGCAGCTTCTACCGCTTTTATTTTTGTCTCTCCCTACCCTTTCCCTCCTCTTTCTATCTTTGATTGGTGTCTGTCCTCCTCCTTCTCCTTCTCCTCTCCTCCCTTTTCAAACTGCTCCTTCAGCTCTCCCCCCCCCCAAGACCCATATCGGTTCTTCCTTCTCTGGCTCCCTTGAGGGAACCTGTAGAAGTGGCCTCAGGGAAAGCTGTCAGTCCTGAACAAAGTTATGATTGTACAGTATTGCAAGTCTCAAAAGCCTCCAGCCATCCGCTGCCATGCAAGCTGAAGGATTCTTGGCATTGCTGACAAAAAAGGTAACTGTGCCAAGCACTGCTCCGGGGTGTGGCCTTATCAGAATGGACCACCTGAGCTGAGTGAGGGACATGACTACCCTCCTCAGCCAGATACTTAGCTACAGAGGGACACAGTAGAAAGTTGGGTGGGAGGGGAGGATAACTTGAAAAGTGCTTGAATAACATATTTCCCTGTGTAGTCTTCTGAAAGAGGAGATAAGGGAGGAGTTCAGCTTCCCCAGCAAATTTACAGACTGCCAGTGAAATGATGGCCAGCAATACATGGAACAGCTCAGAGGCAGCCATTAGGTTTCCCTCAGACACAACCTAGTTTCAAGGCAGTGACAACAGAAGAACTGGTCAGGAAATTGCACTTCAGGTACTGAGGCTGGGAGCTCAACTGCCGGAAAAGAAGAATGTTTGATTTTTGGTGATAGCTTTAAAAGAAGGGTAGGCAACACGTGGCATGAGCACTGCATCTGAGCCCCAGGGCCATTTTTGTGGCCCTCCCACACACTCCAAAAATGTAAACATTATTTTTTCAATCATGCTGTATGGGACCTGAGGGGCAATTCTGTTATGCTTTGAAGGCCCTCCACCAACACTTGGGACCCCCACATCCCACCTGATCATTTATTTAATTTTTTTAAATTGGGCACTAGAGGGCACAAGAGTTCTTTTTCGGTTATTTTTTTAAAAACTAAAACCCAGTTTTATTCATATTGTAGCACATAATTACTGCATTTAAAAAAACAATATATAAATTAGCCTCTTTGCCCATGTCCCTCCCATTTGGGAGTGCACTCCTCGGGCTGCTGGCAAATCTGAGAAATGACTGCCAGCACCAGCAAGACCAATGGTCTGTCCTTTAAAGCCTGGGCACATATCTCCACCCATTCTTTTCTAGGAACATGGCCCACTGGGTCCTTGAAAGATTCCTAGGTCTGTTGTGCTTGTTGGCTTCTCTTGCCTGCCCTGCTGTGAAATCACAGGAAGGTGCTCCTCTAACATAACAAGGATTCAACCCCCTAGGTTCAAGTTTGAGGTCATTTAGAGAATGAGATACTGCTCTCCTGAGAACATTAGCCAGCATACTTTTGTCAAAGTGAGATGGCTGCCCCGGGGAATGGATTCTCAACATCATGAAAAAGCATCAATCTGCATTTTGTTGTTGTTTCTGTTGTATGTTTACTGCAGGAGGTGCTTGAGGGATTTTCTGTCCTCAATGATTACATAAGGGGATGTCCTTGGATACTCTGCATTTTGATGGGGGAGGGGTCCTTTCTGTTCTAAATAAGGCAAGCCTGACCCAAGATATTTCACTGCCTAAGGCAAGTAATAAGATGGAGCCCTTCTCCCCTTCCATGCTACAGCAGTGGTAAAATCAGGCAAGGTCCTTTGGCATTCCTGAGAGCAGCTGTCTAGTTTAGGGGGTACAAGACAGGGTTTGTAGAATGCACAGCTTCCTTCCAAAAAAAAGAGAAGAACACAAAGAGAAGAGAAGAACACGAAGAATGGCTGAAGGGCTGCCTGTGCTGCCCCTCCAGTGTATGCTGTCTGAGGTGCTTGGCTTCATTCCACATGCAGTAATTCCATTTCTGGACTCAAGCTGCAAAATATCTTGGGCTAACCCTGCTCTCATGTGCTGTGAAGAATTCCAGAGATGCAGTGAACCTCCCAGCCCCATGTACAGTGGTCTGCATACTTTTCTTTCCTTCCTTTGCAGGGCCAACATAATGGGAATGAATATCACATTGGAAGTCCAGTGTGACAACCTACAGCGTTGGTTTTACATATAAGGCACACCCATTAACGGCTATACGCTGGTCCAAATTAAACCTGGACTCCCACACCCAGTGGACTACACATTCCTTCCCTGGTTGTCTGGTTTCTGGACTTTCCCTGGGGATCATCCCCCTCATTTTGCCAGCTTCATTCTGACATGCAGTGTGGATAATGTCAGGGAATGCCTTCTCCTACTTATATTTCAGGCCATGTTTGAAGTGCATAAACCATAGGCATCTTCTTCCTTCCTGTGTCTCTTAGTTTTGAAAATTAGATCAGGCAATTCTGTTCATTCAAGGTCTGCTCTAAATCAAGTCTGCCTTGTGTGGATTTTATCTTCCCAACAGTTGCCTTGTTTGGTATTTTAGTCTCCACAGGGACCTCTTAGCACCAGGGCTATGCCACCGTCCATTTCCATGTGTCACACTGACTGGCATATGTTCCTCTGCATGTTTCAAGCAGTGCTCCAACTTCATTCTGAAGGTGAAATGCTTCACTGAGAACATATGGTTTGAGTTGGGGGGGAGAGGCTGGAGAGTGATTTATTACTTTATATAACTGCTTCACTAGTTTCCAAAAATCTATCTTTCTGAAAATAAGCCAAGAACTGAGAAAACTCTCCCTTGCCATACAAGGCCATGTTTTTAAGATCTCAGGACTTCATTGTGTGGAATTAAAAGATAAATGCCGCTAAATTGTAGCTGAAGGCGGAATTGGATATTAGGATCTATTTTAAGGTATTACAAGAACTTTCCTTTTCTTTTTAAGGGGCAGTATAGAAATTCAGTACATTCAGAATTTTTCTTCCTCAGGTTTGCTGTTAAAACTTCAGAATAAATGGCCTGCCATCCATTGAACCGCAAGGCCACAGAACCACCAACCAAACCTATTGGGGTCACTCTGGCTTCCCTGTATAATTCTAGAATTACACTACTGCATCCTTTGCAATGTCATTAATGTCATGGGGAGTGGGAACAATTTTGGAACTGCAGCAGATGAATAAAAAGAAAATACATTCTGAGAATCCTACTGCATTCTGCTCTCCAGAACATAGGAGAGATCCTGGGGTTCCCCTTTCTAGGTTGCACATTGCTTCATTTGTGCCCGGCCAAGAGCTGCTAGGTCAGCAGCAGCCAGTCTTCCGGGATTTCAGGGTTAAAACATTTGACAAGGAGATCATCATCATCATCATCATCCTCGTGTCAGAACTGTAGAGCTGAAGGGGCCTTATGGAGTCCAACCCCTGTGAAGGAAACACAGTGGGGAATCGAATTCACAACTTCTGGCTCTGCAGAAAAATACCTGAACCACTGAGCTATCAAGCCCTGTAATACCACAGAAGTGAAGCAGGCAGACAGGGATGGGAGCCTCAGTGGTTTCTCTGCAAGCTGACTGTGGGAAAAAAGCATAAAAGGAATCTGGGTAAATCAGACCATAGCCCAGGTAAAACCCAACTGGCCAGCTAAGATAGCAAAACAGTGCAAAGGGGAATAGTTGAATCTGTTGCCATCATTCCTCTTAGGTGCTCCATCCCAGTGCATGGCTTTACCTACATCTGTTGCTCAACTCTCTTTCTCATCCTTCAGGGCCACTTGGCCTGATATTTCTTTTGCCATCTGGAGAAGCGTAACGATTCCTGTAGCAACTCAGCTCGGCCCTGAGATCTGGCAACCTAAGGCCTATATCCATCACCGCACTAATACTCATGACTGAGGAATCATTGGAGGCTGAATGGGAGAACTGACTTCTTAGTGGCTGATTCTAGAGAACAGTCCCTCCTAATTCTTTCTCTGAAGATCCATTAGTAGGCAAAGAGATTTTTATTCAGATGTATATTTAATCTATAAATCCTTATCAGTATAACATTTCTTCATCTACCAGCGGGTTATCATAGATTGGGCTAGCAAGGACTCCTTTGAAACTGAGCTCCAGAAACTGTAAGATGTCACTGAAAAGATCCTGTATCTTATACCTTTGAAATGCACTATACATTTTTAATGGGACAAAAAGAAGGCGGCCTCTCTGGAGTTCTTTTAAAATCAGAACAGATTCATAGTCATGTATGTCTTTATTGCTTGTAACAGGAAACAAACACTCAGAAATAGATCAGCAGGCAAGCAAGATGTTCCAACAAGCAAGTTGATTGCTCTGTGTAATTCCATTCTTTGGTCCATTTACCATTCCTGGAGCTGCAAGAAAAATAAAAGTGGGTGGGTGGAGAGAAGTGGTCAAATATGTAGAAAGAAATGCCTTGGTATCCTTGACATTAATTACACCATGAAAATAAATCAGTGATTTTGAAATCATTTTAAAGACACATGGTACTCAGTATTTGGGCTGGTGTGTGTGTTGTCCTGGGAAAAAGTTTTAAGCTGTTTTTAAACTGTGTTGTATACTGGTGGAGCAGGCTACACAAGCTTTTAGTATTTGAGGCTTTATCCTGTGCTTCCCCATCGCGTGCTGGTTGCCTCTCACAGCCGCTCATGGCTTCTGCTTGAGGTTATTTTTATTTTTAAAAAATTTCTTTCCAAGTGGGATATGTAAACCGCCCGGAGAGTAGCGATATGGGGCGGTATATAAAGTCCAATAAATAAATAAATAAATAAATAATGATAGACTGACATGACAGATACAAAAGAAAAACAGATTGAAATGCAAGTGTTCACTGGAGCCCAAAACACCTACCCTCCACACATAGACAAACACACACCAATGAGTGGAAATCTATAGCAAAGAGAGAAAGGTTGGATGGAGGAAAGTATTCTCTCCTTTGTATAGTAACATTGACCAGAAATATTTACAATATCAGGAGCTTATAGGCCTTCTGAAGGAAAAAGGAGTGCTTTTCCTCACATGACCTTTCTCTCTGCTCACTCTCAATTTCCACTCAGTGATGTTTCTCCCCTCTTCCCAGATCAGCTTCTGGATCCCTCCCTCCATCCTCTTCATCATCACCACCCTCTGTGTGTTTGTGTGTTGTCTATCTGTCTCCCTACGAGTGTGTTGGGCTCCAGCAAAAGCTTGCATTCCGATTTTTTTCTATCTGTCATGTGAGAAGATTGCTATCAGTTGGGAAGAAATAATAATAATAATAAAAATAACCCCACAGCAGCAGTGGCACATGGCTGTAGGAGGCAGCCAGCACAAGGCAACAGATACAATTTACACCAGCAGAGGCCTTCACATATGCCAAAACGATTAAAAATAAATTGATTTTACATGTGCATTAAAATGAGCTACTATCTGTCTGCCTAGTAAAATGCCTTGCTTCCAATTTAAAAAAAACACATGATTCCTAGGTAAAAAAAAGAAATCTGTGCTTCCATGCGCATTGTGTAGTCATCTTTTAAAACACTGATTTTAAAAATGTTATACCCAATTCAAATACAATTTTTTTGAAATGTGTAACCATACTCTTTATTTGCTTAGCTTTTAAAAAATTGAACAAGACTTTTTGGGCCTTCATGCTTTCCCTTCCAACAGCTTGCCTCATTATGCCTTCACTGTTGCTTCATTTCCCCCTCTCTCGTTTATTTCTCTGCAATTTGACATGAGACTATTATTTTAGTTCTTATTTGTGTAGCCAAAGAAGGTTTGATTGGTTGAGGGCCAGTGTGTATATTAAAACAGGCAAACTGAAGTCCCTTGAAAGTGCCCCATGTGCTACCACCTGTTTGCCACCTCAGTAAGTAGTGTTTCATCTCAGTAGTCACACACACGTTTAACATCCATAAGAACCTGGGTTTGGTTATTGGCATCTCCATATACAACAAAGTGGGGGAAAATATGGCTAAAACTCTGGAAAATTGCTACCAGATATATAAGTAACAGGTGTCACAAAACGGTGTGATTCCATATTAAGCATCTTCCTATCTTAATCCTGTGCTGCGACTCACCACACAGAGTGACTGATTGTTTCTGCCCCACCACAGACACTGAGGGCAGAAGAATTTTTGGTGGCAGGAAGGCAGAGCGTGGAAAAAGCTACATGGGTGGTTGGCAACTCTCTGTGGAGCTGACTGTGTTGGCTGGGAGATTCGGGTAGTTGCAGTCCAAGAGATCCCTTCCAGACCCTGCCTGCAATGTGCACCTGATTGCCCAGTTGTGTTTCATGAAAGAAGAAAAGGTTCCGCCCTCCTCTAGTCTGTGCTCTGAGCTACCACAACACAGAACCAGGGAGGGAGATGACGACACTGTGCGATACATGAAAGGGGAACCTTCTGCAGGAGACAATGACAGGAAACAAAAAGCAAGAGTGATGCAGATGCGGGGGCTTCAGGGGACATGGGGAATTAAAGAGCCAAGAAGCCCCAAGCAGCAGTGGAGATAAAAAGATAGGACAGATGGCTTTATTCTCCACGCTGGATGCAAACAGCCTGTGCCACCTTCCTGAGGGAGAACGCATCCATGCTTGTTCAGCAGGAACATTTAATTATTTGCTATCGAAAAAACTGGGTTGAATAACAGGTTTTCACCTTACCTTTTTTATTTTCATAAATCTAGCAAGCTGTGTATTTTCCTTTTAAAATTCAACAACCAGCATTTCAAAGCAATTGAAAAAAAAATTGAAAAAAGAGCCCTTTTTTTCTCCTTGCAACAGCGTAAGATGCTTTTCTCTCTCAAGCACTATGGCATAACCCCTAAGATAATTAAATTCTTCAAAAAAACTCTGCTTTACAAATGTGAGATATTGTGCTTCTGTATCTATTATTCAAAATGCCATGAAAAATGGATGCCAAGCTTTACATAGCAAAGGGCAATCTGAACGTTGATAACACCAATGGCAGCAATCAAGATGGTCTGCAGCACATGTGTCAAGGCCCACAGGCCGAATCCGGCCTGCCGGACTGTTTCATGTGGCTCTCGCAATGTTGACTGCTACTGTGCAGTATACAATACGCAGGCACTTACTTAGTCACCCATAATGCTCCGCAAGGATGCTGGGAATCCGTCCAGCGGGACTTCTAATCCAAGCATTCCAAGCAAGGAAGAGTCAGAAAGTGATAATTGAATGAGGAGGATTATATTTAATATGATAAAGAGTAGATACATTTATATAGTCTTACACATACAACCGGCCCTTTGAGGGCAACCATAATGCCGATGCGACCCAAGAAGAAATTGAGTTTTACACCTCTGGTGTTCATTACCATTTACAATGGTTGAAAAACAGCTCTGGCAATTGCTTTGTGTTTGGGTGAGAAGTGGGTAACTGATGAAAAAAGGAGTCAGCTTCTGGGATTTTTCCTTGCTTGGTGTCACTTTGTGAATGGTAGTGAACACAAGAGGATATCCTATGTAGACCATATTGACTGCTGCAATTGGTGTTGTCAACATTCAGCTTTATTTTCTGCAGGTGATTTCTGCTCTGGCATTTAGTTGTGCATGGAACTCACAGACATATTTTTTTGGGTTTCTTTGTGTTAATACCATCTAATTCAGGATTAGTTTTATTATTGTTGCCACTGTTGTTCTGTTATCTGATTCAAAATTTCTGATCTTTACAAATTTTATTGTGGTGCTGTACCCATTTAGAAAATAGCACAGTAGAAGCAAAAGAATAGTACATACGCATGAAAAAGAGTGAGTCCAACAATCGCCCTAATAAATATTATTTGTGCAACATACATATAGGTACCTGAGGGCCAAGACAGTAAGGCCTGATGTCAGTTGAGAGTATGGAAGAAATTCACACCCAAATATTAAAGACAATGAACACAAGAAAAATCAAACTTTTCCCCACCTCCAGCTCCCCTTGCCTTGAAATTTGTCTCCCTGCTTGGAGGCCTGGACAAACGTAACATTTCCCTGAGACTTTAGCCCCCATCCTGAAACATGGCAGCCTTCTTTCTTCTCCTTTACAGGGAGCTATGTTCCTGGAAGGCTTCTCTGGAAGGTTTCAGGAAGATAAATCTTCCAAAACACAATGTAATGGAAGACTGGCGGCAAGGAGGAATTGGTCAAAATCGAGCTGAGCAGAAGATGAATTGCCTCCATAAGCTCCTGCACCTTATTCCTCAGTATTCAGTGCAATCCCACCACCACCACCATTCAGAAAAGTTTTGGGGGCAGCGTAACGTGATGCTAGCTCTCTGTATAGGCATCAGACATTTTTTCCTCTGTGAACTTTCTTAAATTATCCTAGAATCCAAATCTATAGATTCAGGTAGAATAATGGATGAAAAAGAATTGCAGTGAAAATGTAATGCAATGATAGCTCAGCATAAACCTTCAGATACTTTACTTGATGCAACGTTGACAACAAATGTGTGGAAATTATTTCCTACTCACCTCTTGCCAAGCCCAGTACAGGCTGAATCCATATACAATCATAGAATAATTGAGTTGGAAGGGGCCTGTAAAGTCAGTCAAGTCGAATCCCCTGCTTGGTGTAGGAATCCAGATCAAAGCAGATCTGACAAAAGGTTGTCCAATGTTCTCTTGAGTGCCTCCAGTGTTAGAGCACTCACCACCTCCTGAGGTAATTGGTTCTATTTTCGTACTGCTCTAACAGTTAAGAAGTTTTTTCCCCCGATATTCAGTTGAAATCTGGCTTCCTGTAAATTGAGAGCATTAGTATATATCTTGCACTCTGGAATTACTGAGAGTGGATCCTGCCCCTCCTCTGTGCGACTACATTTCAAGTACAGTATTTGAAAAGTACTATGATATCTACCCTCAGTCTTCTTTTCTCAAAGCTAAACATTCCCAGTTCTTGCAATCCTTTCTGATAGGAAAGATTGCTTTCCAGTCCCCTGATTATCCTTGTTGCCCTCCTCTGAACTTTCTCCAGTTTGTTGAAGCCTCTGTACATTTGAGATAGTAATTTGGTTAAAATACAGACCCATCTTCCTGTTTAGAAAGAGAGGTGCATGGATATCTGGAAGTCATTCTTTAATGGAGATGAGAGAAATACAAGCATGACACAGGTTACTGCTCAACTTCCCTCATCTGTATCTTTGACAAAAGTGAATGGTTGTCTACTAGCTAGATCTAGGTTGCTTGCTCCCTTTCACCCTGAAGAAAGAGACAGCTGAATAATAGCCTCTGCCTCAAAAAAGACGACATCACGACCCTGGGGAGTCCAGTCAATTGGAATACATCAGCTGCCATGTAAGCAAACTCATTTGCATATTATGGTAATGAACCCAGCAAATGCCAGACTCAGACTGGCATTTCTTCCACAAAATTCGTGTCTCGGAAATTGGTACTGTCAGCTTCAGAAAACCGTGGTAACAGCAAGAACATGCACTGTCTCATAATAGCCTTTAAATGTGGATTTGGAAATGAAGTCTGCTGAAAAGCCATATAATTTCTTTTTTTTAAAAAAGCTGTTTGCTTGCCCAATTGTTAAGCTGCTAAACTTTATATGCTCTCACACTCCCCACGTGTAATGTAGCACCACTGACACAAGTTACTACTCAACTTGCCTCATCTGTATTGTTAAGTGACAAAAGTGAATGGTTTCAAATGTGGTGGACAAGGAAGAACTTTGCACTTCACCTGTTCCCCAGTTTCAGTAGTTCAAAGCTTTGGATCATTGCACCTACACTTGGGAAAGGTAACACTACCACCATGCCAAAGTTACTTGAAGTAAGGCTATTGTCACACTGGCAATTTGCATCAATTTCTGTTCAGACTCTGTAAAAATCAGTTTCAAGTCACATGGTATTTAAACTGCTGGACATGTTCTCAGGAACGGAATAGAAATTGATTTATTTCTGAATAATTAAACCAGTTTTGGCATCTACACTGCTGAAATTGACTCATTTCCTTTCTGTTTCAGGGGCAGGCTGTTCTTAAAGGTTTTGATTCCATCCCTCCGGCACAAAAAAAGTAAGTGATACATCAATAAATCAAGTGTCTAGGAGGTGCCACCTGGTGTCATAATAATCACCAGAATCCACAGAGGGAACACTAGAGAGGTGACCCCAGCTGATTAATGATGAAAAGATTAGAATGGGGATGAAGGCTTCCAGTTGCTTTGCAGGGTGATGCTCCTGACACACGGACCACCCTCTGTGTCCAGGCACACCTGCTCTGCGCCCGCTGGTCTTCTGCTGCTCCACTGGTTCCTTCATCAGCCAAAAGGAGCGAATGGCATAGGCGGACGTAATGCCGAACACATTGATGGAGTGATAAACATTTTAAGAAAGAATTTTCAAAACATTCAATATGGAAAAACGGCAGTGCCTGTGCCAACCCAAATCCACATAGGCAAGAATTAAATCAACAGCAGCATTCATATCCACAAAACTGCATTGAATTGAATCTGTTTTAGAAGTGAGGTACTTTTGAAAAGCCCCTGCCAGCCAGTTGAAAAAAAAACACCTCTCTTTGCAACCCGTATAAATTGATTTCACCCTTGCATCTTCTCAGAGATGTGAACGATAAAATCTAAATTGATGTAAACAATGCTTAAAAGCAGTTCTTATTGCCAGTGTGACTGCAGCCTAAATTGTTTATTGTGGCTGTGGAGATTTGTCTGTATCTCCAGCCCTTGGACAGACCAAAGTTCTTAATTCTACTCTGCTTCTGTTGCACTTTTCTTCCTGTACTGGTTCCAAACTGTTTATTTCCTTCACTTAGCATGTGAAAAGTCCGGCCAAACATGGGCAAAGATGTACAATTTTCAGAAGTGTTAGAACTGGGAGGGGGAGGGGGAGGTGTGTGCCCAGTTTTTTTAAATAATGAAAAAAATGGACATTTGGAGGGAGATGGAAATATATGTGGTACTTATTTTGATTATTATTACGTGCCACCAATTTGCAACAAATTATGGCAACCTTAATTGTGTTTTCAAGGGATGTGGGATAGTTAAGAAGCAGTTTTACCATGGCTACCCTGATCACGTTTCCATGGTCAAGTGGGGATTTAACCCAAGGTGCCTGAGTCACAGTCTGACATTAGATCCACATTTCGCTGAATCTCACGTACCTGTATTTCCATACTAAAACTAAATTTATATTACTACCTTAGCAGCATTAAAATGCTTCGTTCATAATGTAATCAGCATATAATATTATACCATTTGGCATATTTTAAATATATATAAGTCTTAATTTTGCTCAAGCAAATGTTAAATATACCTTTATTAAAGAAAGAGGTACAAATTTGTATTCCCTGTGGTATATTAGCACAGATAGTAGTTTGCCATCTGAAAAGTAGGTAAAAAGCTGCCAACAAATAATGTGGAATTAATATACATTTATTCTATGCTATTTTGTCTCTGTGTATACCACTCAATTATGCATGTTCTTGGGGCAGGGAGCAATACACTTACAGTACCATAAAATAAAACAGAATAAGACTAACCACAACAAAATAAAACTCAGCAGCAACGGCTTCTGTACAGCAGATCTGAAAGCACTAAACATTAAAATATATGAGGAAATGAAAAGGTCTTTGTCTGGGACAATTAAGAGTGGGCAGCAGGTGAGCCTCTTTGGGGAGAAGGTTCTAGAATGTTGGACATCATTCCCAAAAAAGAAATCTCCATGGAGTGGCCACCCATCACACCATCATCATCAGATTCAAGTCAAAGAGTATTCTCATCTACTCCAAATGAGGCTAACCTATGGAACAGTCCAGAACTTGCTAGTCTTACTGAGTGTGGGCTTCACCAATAAGTAAATAAATTAGTTTGTTTTCTACATATACACACACTTTTCTCTCTGTTGAAATCATATGACACATTTCTCAGACTGTGGCAATAATCATACTGATATTCACATAAGATCTATGTAACTTGCATGTTTTATTGCAGCTAATTGACAAGGTTCCAAAGTGCACCTTGGTGGTGCAATCAGATAACATAGTTAACACATCACTAGAAGAAGAAAATAAGTTAGTGTTTCAGCCATGCACACTCCTCCTGATGTTCAGGTCCTGAAGACCAAACACAAAACAAAGCAAGGAAGTGACTACACTGAAAATGTATTTACAGCCTATATTATGTTTGAAATTGCAGTCAGAGCTCACACAGGGGCCGCAGGTTGATTTGGAAGTAAGCCCTTCATACTGAATGCAATGGGAGTTGTATTATAACCCAAAGCCCTCCCTTCTTTCCTTCTTTCCTCTGTTTCTGCATCTGCCAATCCTTTTATGGTTCACTGTAAAGTTTCTTTATCATTTAAAGCTTCAGACTACTACATTTCTAAAAAACTTTTCTATAGAAAATTAACATGGAAAAGTGCTTAACAGTCTAAGAATGCAGAACGTCAAGTGTGAACAGTGATTTTGCAAAATATATCATTATTCACACATCAGCATGATTCCATAACATGAATCACCATCTTTACCTTCCAATTTCTTACTCTCTTCCCTTACTTTCAAGTAACACATGCAGGAATTACCTCATGTCTGATTGATCATATATAAGTTTAAACTATTGGCATAATAAACTTTTTAAGTCCACTTTCAGACATGTTGATTAAGTAATTAACAGCACTAAACTTTTGCTTCACAACAAAAGGGCTTTCCAACACAATCTGAAACTTTCTGTGATTGACAGGATTCAGGACTAGCATCTGATTTCCCCCACATTAAAATCGCAGTGCTTTGCTTTTGTAGCCCCTGCCTACATCACCAAAGCATACACACAGACATACACACCCATGTTTACAAGAACATATCACAACTAACTGCATGAGAAAAGGCCCATTTGAATCATTCCCGCTTGGAAAAGTAACACACACACACCGCAGGAGAAGAGGAAAAAAATTCCTGGAACAGCTAAAATAACAATAAAAGCAAGGGCAGAAAAATAACTTAGACTAACCTTCCCCTCCCCCCAATTTGGTGGAAGCAAGTTTATCATTGATTACAGACTATATTCTTTCTCTTGCTTGTCTGAAGTCTACTGCTAATGAATTTAGTTGGGTGATTCCAACTTCTAGTATTATGAAGGATGGAATAGGGAGTCAAAATGTAATCCCTTCTTATTTGTTCACTCCAAGCTTTATCAGGGTGTGAGGAAGATGCTCCTGCCATCCTTGGTGGGCCATCTGCCTTGTGTTCCTGTCTCCAGGAGAAATGGGCTCTGGCACTGGCAACAGAGTCAGCAGGAGAATGAGGTGGGGAAAAGAAGCACCTGGGCAGGAGTCAGGGCCAGGAATACCTGGAGCAAGGTGAGTACACAGGTGAGATGACAGGGGTGGAGTGGGGAGGAGGAGGCCAAAGGCAAATAATGGGTGAATGTTTGGGAAGAGCTACCATTGACTGATGCACGGCCAGATATCCCATGGGATCTGTAGACTGGCAAGTGGCCAGCTCCAGTGAAGGATTAGAGGTGGGGAGTGATGTTGGAGGCAGGAGCAATTCCAGCCCCTTGGTCTACTGACTCTAGAAGCTGGACTGAATTGATACAAAGCCATCTCTGCTCTGGTGTGTCTATGGACTGTATGCTAGGGCAGATGTTCTAGGTCCCCCTCCCCTTGGAAGGGACAGCCGGGCACACATGGGATAATGTATATAATTGAAATGGTGGGCAGTTTGCAGATGCCCATGTGATAAGCCCTGGACCTTCATGAGTGTTAGGTCCAGCTGAGGTACTGTGGTATTGGCACCTGCCCAAAGTGCTAAGTGCTGAGGTTGCTTTTCATGATGGACTGAATTCCTACTGGGGAAAGATCTGGGAGGATGGATTATGCTAAAGAGAGAAGGGTGGGGCCAAATGTAAATATTTGTCCCAGTGCAAAAGTTTTCAGGCAAGCAAAATCATGCCAGTCTGCAAATCTAAGCTCCCGCTTTATGCAAAACCTTGTTAGTCTGTAGAAGAAGTTCTTTTCCATGTAAAGGCTCACACAGTTGAAAACAAGCACTCATCTCAGTAGAAACCCTTTCCAAGATTTGAATAGGAACCTAGTGTCTAATTACTGATCCAAGGTAAGAGCAGATGTGGAGCTGCTCTAACTGAATTAGGCCCATGTGGATGTTTGTCTGCCCTGTGCTAAAGAGACTTTCTCTAGCTCCTTCTTCTTGTGACAGGTAAGCTTCTGTGGACCTTGTAGCAGCTTTAGTTTTGGAATCAAGGGTAGCATGAAAGGACTTCTAGGAACCTGCCTTTGCTTTTATGTTGGCTCTTGCTTTTATTGTTATTTTAACTGTTCCAGGAATGTATGCCCCCCCCCCAAATTACTTGTATGAAACATTGGTTGCCTTTTTCAGGCAGGAAGTTGGTTAACATATTTTTAGAGATGAATAAATAACCAAAGACTTTTCCTAGACGTGTAAAGACTAGGCTAGTAAAAATCCATATATAGATTGACTCATAATCAATTAGGGTTGCAAATCCTGTAAATGCTTGCCTGGGCATAAACGGAATTAAGCAGTCTGTCTTATACATTCAAATACAAATGCAAAGGAAAGGGTGACCCAGCTGTATCTTTTATATGGCTTCTTAATATTGTAAATAAAACTAAAGCTTTTCTTTGCTGTTTCACAGCCTTGTTAAATTATTTGAATGTAATACTATTTTCATAGTCAAAGCTATGGTTTTTCCAGTAGTGATGTGTGGAAGTGAGAGCTGGACCATAAAGAAGGCTGACCGCCAGAGAATTAATGCTTTTGCATTGTGTTGCTGGAGGAGACTCTTGAGAGTCCCCTGGACTGCAAGGAGATCAAACCTATCCATTTTGAAGGAAATCAACTCTGAGTGCTCACTGGAAGGACAGATCCTAAAGCTGAGGCTCCAATACTTTGGCCATCTCATGAGAAGAGAAGACACCCTGGAAAAGACCCTGATGTTGGGGAAGTGTGATGGCAGGAGGAGAAGGGGACGATACAGGACGAGATGGTTGGACAGTGTCACCGAAGCTACCAACATGAATTTGACCCAACTCTGGGAGGCAGTGGAAGATAGGAGGGCCTGGCATGCTCTGGTCCATGGGGTCACGAAGAGTCGGACATTACTTAACGACTAAACAAGAACAACACTATATCATATGCTAAACTTCTTACATTGAACAGGATTTTGAATCAGGCTGCTTCTTCATCAGAAACAAATAGCAAAGAAACACATTAGCATATAATGTCTGTGTGAGAGAAGGAGAGAGTGAAAGTGAGCACCTATATGTATAATTATATATAAATAAATTATACATATAGGTGCTCACTTTCACTCTCTCCTTCTCTCACACAGACATTATATGCTAAAATGATATATGCTATATATAATTTTTGTTTTCCATGTACTGTATTTATGAGACATTGGCCAGAATCCTACTATGCAACTTTATGCCGTGCAACTGTGATGATGTAATCAATTGTGGCTCTTTGCGATGAATGAAAAGCTTCCTATTCTCTCTCCCCTCCCCCTCCCAGGTTACAGCAATCCTTTTTGTTCTGGGGAATGTCTGGAAGGCATGGATTGGGGAAGGGAATTCTATAATGCCCGAAAACCACCATCACTGATCCTGGCAGAAGGACCAGGACCAGCAGCTCCAATTTGCAGGCTTTTCTGTGTGGCATGTAGAAGGAGGAGCAATCTTAGGAAGGACATTAAGCCTTGTTATGCGTAAAATGTTTAACATCAAGTTTGAAACACCGCAGCTGGATAAAACTCAGAATCTCAAACTTGCACACGACTGTATCTTGATTTGTTGACACAGGAGCTAAAGGGAAAAGCAATCCAGTTATCACAATATGTAAGGTCCACCAAAAGGAAGTTGCAGATCTATATATTCTGAACAAACCAGGACCATTTACACCCACATTTTGTCCCATGCAGGAGAGAAGTCAGAAGCCACTGTATACCTTCTTAAATCCACCCAAGAAACAATTTGAAGGGTACTGGGTTAATCTGTGGCCTTGTGCCACTAAAACAACTTAAACTAGGGGACAATATGAACATGAAGCTTAAAGCTCCCTACCACCTATGATCCCCCATGAAATAAAAGATAAGGATGCATGTCAAGTAGTAGAGAAGACACATTTAGAAGGTCCACAGAGTATATGGGATCCATGCAATTTTGGAGGAAGAAAAATTAGCTTTAACCCACTCACACTTGTTTAATTTTTTCTTGTGAAGCTCTTAGCAGCCCTGATATTTTCTCAGAATTCTTCACACAAGAAATAACCTGTTATAAATCTGACAATTATTCAGATCTTTAAAAGTACCAACCTATCACCAGTTTACCCACCACTTACAACTTGTTGGCAACAATCATTTCCCAAAATTACAGTTTTCGCCAATATGCCTGCCTTCTAACAAACTGACCAAGAGGTTGTGTGAAGAAATCCTAGAGTTGTAAAGAAGTGCTAACTATTGATTCCTTCATACTGAATCAGCCTATGAATAGCAAAACCTATAAATATCTAGGCATCCAATAAAATCACAATATAAACCACAAGGAACTTAAGTCATGTTTCAGGAACAAGTACTTTGATTGAGTGAAGAAGTTCTGTTCAAAACAAAACTTAATACAAAGGAAAAATGACTGTTATCAATACTTTTTTTTATTTAACAAGGGGTGACAAAAAGGAAAAGGGGAATTGAGGTTAAATGGCAAGAGGAGAAACAATAACATACTAACGTCCATTCTATACATATTGCCATATTAAAATTCCAGATTACTGTTTTTACTATTTTGTGCCTTCCAGATTTAAGTTCTCATTTCAATATATGCTCTTCATACGCTGCCTGTTGACTCAGTCCATTTGTAGAATAAGTCCCATATTTCTGTTGCCTTTTGTAAAGGACAGTCCTTCATCACTTCTGATAAAATGTCCATTTCCGCTGTTTCCCGTATCTTCTCTATAAGATCTTCTTGTTTCGGTACCATCGGACTTCTGCAATTTTTGGCATAGTGAATTCTGGCTGCAGTAACTATGTATCTAACTATATATTCCTTTGTCTTATCTATGTTATCAGGTATCATACTCAATAAAAACAGTTCTGGGGTTAATGGCACCTTACAAAGCAATATTTGTTGCAACACAGCATGTACTCTTTTCCAATACTGTTTTGCTACTCTACATGACCACCACATATGATAATAGCTTCCCACTTGTGCTTCACATTTCCAGCGACTGTTATCAATACTTGAGCAACCCAAGGACTAGCATGTTCTGGAATTGTGGACTGGTTGTAAAGTGATCTTGATGATTTAAATAGAAAAACCAGAGTCCTCCTGCTAAAATACTGGTGCTATTATCGAAAGAATATAAAAACACTTTTATTTGCCATAGAACATGAGAAGTCATAGGCTTATCGACCTCAACAATTTCTGTATAGTTGAATTATAAAACAAAGCAAACACTTTGGAACTACTTCCATGGAAGCATAATTCCACTTAATCAGATGATAGAATTACTTGTACCTACTCCATACTGTAAATTCTTGCTACCACTAATTTTAGAAAATGAAACTGCAATAATACTGTATGTATACTGGGGCAATCAAGTTATCATTGAATAAAATATTTGATTTTAATAAGCAGATATTATACTTCTGGATAAGCAACAAAGAAAAGCATACCTTATAGAACTTGGAATTCCGTCAACAAGCACCTCAAAAGTACAGGAAGCATAAACATTGGTAGGTATCAAGCATTAAAAGAAGAAGTTAAAAGAATATGAAAGGAAGATAAGGTCGGCCTCCTCCCGATACTAATTTCTTGTTCCAACATTTTTGGTTACCAATATAAAACTAGTGTCAATAGCTGCTAATCTGCTTCCTGAAATTCAAAAATCAGTGATTTTTGCAAATGTGTCCTGTCACCTGCAAATATTTAGGACTTGATTCCTTACATTTAGACACTGGTAAAACCATTCCTTAAATGTTTCACATACCTTGAAAACTCATGTCACAATAAGTTGGATGTGACTTGATGACATATAATATAATATAGCATAATATGAGATGTTATGCAGGAGTAATATTTGGCCATCTACAGTACTTAGTGTATTATATTCTGGAGGCTATTTCCAACTAGGGGCTCATCTAGAAAGAATATTTTTTCTGCTATTTGTACCCAAGTGTATGTTGATGACATCAATATTTTTTCTAATGTCCAGATGACACAAGGTTTAAATCAGTACCAACAGTGACAAGGAGTAACAAAAACAATGCCTTTCCAGTTTTAAAACCCTTTCCTATAGGTGGTTCTTCTTTTGTTGTGTTTTGTATGAGCAGCTGAGGTGGAAAGAACTTCTTGGACCAAATGTTTTCAATGTAACAATCTACTTTTATTTTTTTTTTAAATCCAGCAGAGATCATTTTAAAACTGTTTCTTCAAGATTTTAGAAAAATGTTATGTAACATTTTTTTTAAATCACGGGCTGCTTTCTTAGAAAGTAGAGATTAAGAATGTGTGGGGTCAGAAATCTCAGTAAGATCTGCATAGACACCAAACAGCACCAACTAACACAAAGTGGGGAGGATCAAATGTTCTATCTGGATGAGCCCTAGATTGACCTGCTACTGAATTGCACAATTTCCTTGACTGTAGCAATGAGAAGTGGATAAATGTCTCAACCTCCTCCCCTAATATGACAGATTTGTACTGCAGAATGACTTTGGTTCTGGAATACCTGCTAGCTGTATTTTACCTTTTGAAACAGCCATGCAAATAGTCTCCCTGAGATTTATTCATCGAAATGGATAGGGCAACTTTGATCCTTTGGTTAGTATTGCCGTCTCTTTGCAGACTCTCTTGAGTCTGAGATTCCAGTTCTGCATAGCTTACATTTTTTTGACAATTTCTAATATGGATTCTTTTTGTTCTTTGCAGTCACCAGGGCAACATAATATTAGAAAATAAGGTGGCATCAAGATATAAAGATGCCAACAAATCTAGCAGGCACAACATCCTTTATTTATGTGACCCATTGTTTATTTATGCAAACCAGGCCATAAAATTTCACTGCCAAGACCAGCACTTTGTGCTCAACAGATTTCAGGACACAGTTGTGTCTCTCAAAATTGGTTGTCTGTTTAAAGAGCAGTGCCTGTTTGAAAAAGGGAAGACACAGAGGCTCTATTAATATAGCCGAGGGTCATTATGGACCCCGCTGCCACATTCTGAAATCATACTGAAATTGTGAGTAAATATTATCCACAGCATTTAAATGCACTTTAAGCAAAATGTAACCTTTAAACCCACTTTAGACAACATTTAAAATTTAAATGCACTAATAGAATTATAACATTGATTAATTAAACTACCTTTTTATTGTAAGCACAACTGATTAAGACTGATACTCTGGAATGGGCAAACATGTGTGTTAAACCTTCCCCACCACCAATTTTTAGATCAAAATTCTTCCTCAAAGCTACTATCTCCCTGGCTCCAGGAGTTAAAACTCATGGGAACGTAGGTCTCTCCAGGCAGCATAAACAGCAGCTTTGCAGCAGGTATGTCGGTGATGGTGGGGATTTTGATCAGAAAAATGATGCAGAGGAAAGAGTTAATGGCATGCCACATTCTTATTCTGGATCCACCACTAGATCTGTAGCTGTTTTCAAAATGTTAAAAAATAAATGCAGTCAGTGCATCTCTATTATCATGGCTAATCTAGCTAAAAATATTATATTTTATCAGCAAAATTATTAAGAATAGTAAAAGGCTCCAGGTCATCATCATTTTTTAAGAAGAGAGGCAGATACCTATGTACCAATAATTTTTGATGTGATCCATAATCATTTTGGTTGGGTTTGTTTAGATATCTTTCTTACAAGCACATGAACTTTTGGGAATTAGGGAAACAATAATTATACACACAGAAGTGTTCAAATCTGGAATGTTTCATCTGTGGTCTGGAGTGGTGGAGAGAACAAAAGTTGTATAGTGTTGCTGATCATGTAGCTTGGTGCAGGTTAGACACCATTTGGCTTTATTGTTTATGCAGGACCACAGACAGCAGAACCCACCAAAACTGCTTTTAAGATTAATTTTGAAAGGTATCATGGATGTTAAGGATTTGGTGTATCAAGGAGGGTCCCATTAGGCTAGTGGGGGAGAAGGTGAAACAGGTAATTATGAGTGGAGCTGAGGAATCACAGTAAAGAGAGTTAAGGCAGCAATATGTTGCCGAAAAAAGAAGAAAGTATTGAAAATTAACCATCAAATTGGGCAAGATACTGAGCTCCACATTCGGAAGCAGAACTCACTTTAGTGGCAAAGGACATCTGTTTGTCCTAGCACAAATGTTTACTGTTGCCACACCTTTCAAATTACCTTACTTTGTCTTGTGATTGTTCATAGGCATCATTGGTAATTTAGATTCTTCAGGCGCACAGCAGTGAAGCTGTCAAGTCACTGGAGGACTAATATGCAACCTGCTGGTGCGGGAAGGTGGAGGAGAAACACATAGCAATGTGCAAAAGCAGTCTTTTGGATTCACCTTAGATTAGATTAGACATCCTTCAGTCTCGAGAGACTATAGTAACATGCTCTGTATGGAGGTGGAACAGCATCTTGTGTGGCTGAGAAGGCCAATTTGAGAGTGACAATCCATTCCACACTGTCCCCTGTCCAGCTCCCTGATTATGCTGCTTCCGGGACTGCCTTTTTGACTCGGCCTGCTGGACAAGGGTCTCTTCAAAATGGGAGAGGCCGTGATGCACTGCCTGCCTCCAGGCTGAATGCTCATATGTCAAAGTTTCCCATCTGTTGAGGTCCATTCCTAAGGCCTTCAGATCCTGCTTGCTGATATCCTTGTGTCGCAGCTGTGGTCTCCCTCTGGGGTGATTTTCCTGCACTAATTCTCCATACAGGAGATCTTTTGGAATCCGACCATCAGCCATTCTCATGACATGCCTGAGCCAACATAGACATTGCTGTTTCAGTAATGTATACATGCTAAAAATTCCAGCTCGTTCTAGGACTACTTTGTTTGGAACTTTGTCCTGCCAGGCGATACCAAAATGTGCTGGAGACAATGCATATGGAATGTGTTCAGCTTCCTCTCCTGCCGTGCACAAAGGGTCCAGAACTCACTGTATTACAGGAATTTGCTCAGGACACAAGCTCTATAGACCTAGACCTTGGTATATGCCATCCACTTCTTTATTCACCACACCAACAACATATAACATAGAAAAGAGAAAATGAGGTCAATAATTTCAAGACCAGTATAATTACAAAGCAAAATCCAGACAGAAACAAAAGGCACACTTGAGGAACATCAAGATAATCAGGAGTACAAAGTGAGGGTAAAAAGGAATTCAAGCAACAACTTCAAAAGTCTTTCGATCCTCGTTCTGGGCAACAGCAGCCATTCTAATTGCACAGAAAAAGCAAGAGGGCAAAGAAAGAAGTCAGTCCACTCAGGACCATTTCTCAGTCTGCCCTGTTCTCCTCACCTTTTGCTTCACGAGACTGGAAGCAAGGAAGAGGACTGCATGTGGAGGAAAGGAGGAGTTGTGTGCAGGATTGACCCCCTAAAAGTAAGAGTACTGATTGATGCAGTGGTGGTTATGAGGGGCCTACATGGGCAGCCTGTTCCAAGAGTAAATGCTGACTCCTGTATAGGTGCAGGAGACCCAGTTATGGCTGCACTTGGGCAACAGTCAGAAGAGTCCTCACAGATGCCCTGCTTTCCCCTTTTCTGATTGACCATATTGTATTAGAGGACAATGTTGTGCATGTGTGCCCACTGCACATTGCACATAACCATTCATAGATCTGTTACCATTTCGGACTTTTACCAACAAGATTACACATCAAAGTGCTGAGACCGAAGAGGACTTTGGAGGGATCTTTCACATGGGGGAGAGGCGAGAGGGCGCTGTATTCCCTGCACAAAACCGAGAACCAACGATTAGGGTCTGTTCAGGTTGGATTTTTGGTAGAAGTGACAATGAGTTACTTTCAGGAGGGTTACAATGTTACATTCCAATAGTACCATTATGGCCCAAATATGTTCCCCTGCACAATGGCAATGACCTCCTCTGCAAGGGCTTCTGTTTGTGATTTCGGGCTGCAGGTGACTTCATTGCACTGTACGTGGAGTTGTGCAATTCCTGGAATGGTAAAACGGTGAAGAGGATGATGATATGATGATGATGATGCATGCCATCAAATCAATTCTAACTTACGGCAGCCCTCCCCCTTGATGTCAAGGGAAATAACCTTTATATTCACGTTTAGAATTTCAAAAAATTGGAAAGTACTAGTAATTGAAAGGAAGCAGTCACAACATGCTGATGTTAGGATTTAAACTGCAAGATGCCCCCTCCAGCTCCACCAGTGTTTCAATTTATCATAAATCTTGCTTACAGTTTAAAACCTGTTGGTTCACAAACAGATGCTTCACTGTATGACGCTCCTGTGTGAGCCTCTTATATAAAATATTTTAAGTCTGACTGATCCATCCTAGCTAAACTAATGGGTTTTACAGAACCAATATTTATCATGTACAAGTTTTCTACTCCCCACAGAGCTTCTTTTCAGAAAATCAGTGGCTTCTTTGGAAAGACAATGGTTTTTGCTTTGTTGTATATGTGTGTGTTTTTATTAACACTTTCTGGCAGAATAGCTTGTCTGGCTTAAATGGCAAGCTTTCTTATTCTGAATAAATAGATTTTCCCTAGTGTGACATTCCCATTAGAAACATCTGCTGCTGGATATGAAATTCTCTGCAAGGCTTTTTTTACTGGGTGCTGTTTTAACCAACTGTGTGTTTAGGTAGTAGCTACTTTGAAATGGGATTAAAAGAGAAAGCAGACCTCTTGTCTGCTAAAAGGGAGTGAATGAACTGTTCTCAGGGATCTGTGAAATGCAGCATGAAGATGTACAGAGACTCAATCAGTCCAACAAAAGTACAGTACCAACAATACACCCCATTATTTGCCAGCAACAGGGTCCTAGTGCTGTGCAACCAACTAGCCCAACAGCTTTGGAGGAAATAACAAGGATATCGAAAACTGACTCTGGCTCCTTAGGTTGTTTTGCCTTGTTGTGCCGATAAATGTAACATCTCATAGCCACTTGATACAACTTCTGTGTATTTGGATGTTCTTGAGGAAAAGGAACCAAGACTTCACTGTAGGATCAGTCCTATATATTTTTCTGCCTTGAAGGAAAGGATAAGAAGACCCCGCCTCCCAGCTTCATCCCACATATTAAAGCCAACTGGATTGTCAATTGCATTTTTCTTCAGCACTGGTGGGGACTAAGCACATGAGTGAAATTGGCTAGAGCAGGCCCAGTGGCATACATGACTCCATCCATGGGGGTTGACTTACTCAACACCCAAATGGAGGACATGTATTATTGTATATATACAGTAGATGATAAGTCTGCACCAAAATAGAGTTGCGGACAGTGTCATCAGGTGACAACCCTGTGACTTATTGGGTGGCTTGTGGCATTGAAAGGGATGACAGGTGAACCCATCATTCTCTATTTTAATCTATTCTACCATTTTAAATATTTTCCTATTGATGCAGAGCTATTCTAGATAAACAAGATACATTGTCTTTATTATAAAGAGTATATTTTCTCTCATTTTTTTCAGCCACAGGATAGAATTTCAATAGCCACAACCAATTCTACACCCCACCAAATGTTAATTTAAGTCAAAGCAGATAGCACATTCGAGATCTAACTCTTTCTCTCTTTTCACAAACCCTTTTGCTGCAGAAGTTCCACATTAAAAAAAAAAAAAAAACAGGCATGCAAACTGATAGGTTAAAAAAGGTGCAGGTTGGGGCAAATCAGTTCACTCCAGTTATGTCCATGTGTGGAGGCCAGAAAAAAGAGCAGACCAACCCAACCCAACCCAATGGATGCACCAAATAATGGGACAAATGCCAGCGTGGACAGGGTTGAAATAAAAGAAAAGCATTGCTTTTAAGACCCTTGGCACTTAAACACAGTTCTTCAGTGTCTTCTGTCCTGGTCAATTTCATTCTCTTGCCAGGATGCTCTGATGAAACTGACCAAGATGCTGGAGTTGGAAATCAACAGCTCATCTTAGGAAGAGGAAATGCATGTGTTTCAGAAGTGTGTGTGTGTGTGTTTGTGTGTGTGTGTGAGAGAAAGAGAGATGTACACACAAAAATGGGATGAAATCTACCTGCTGGTCATGGAAGTGTAACAAAGAATAAGGTTTTCTTGTAAAAGGGACTGGATTTTCCTTATTAAATTTGCTGAAGGAAGTATTTATTTATTTATTTAATTTATACCCCGCCTATCTGGCCCACCGGACCACTCTAGGCGGTACACCCTGGCCCCAGTCTAGGAGGGAAGGGGGAAAGATCTGTGAATTTTTCCTATCAATATTATCCTTGTTATTTTGAGCTGGCTAGCTGCCTTATTATTTCCGCCCTCCTTTTTCCTTTCTTCCTTTTCTCTCCTACCTTGGAAGCCTCTTCCTAAAGCGTTGAAGCATGTACTTGCAGCCACTCTGCCTTTTCCCTCTATCCTGAAGCTCCAGCCACTGTTAGGGCAACAAACGTGAAAGCCCAATTGTTATATACAGGAATAAAACACGGGGTTCAATGTATCGGCTAGTTTTACAAATGCTTTAGCACTCAGTCAAACAGAGTTCAAATTGGTAAATGCAAGTAGCGCTCATTGTGACAGACCACTATAACAGTCCTCCTACCAGAAAATCCAAAAGCGTGGGCAGCTGGGTTGATGACCATCCATAACTGAGTTCTAATGTTTTTCCTTTCTACCAATAGCAGGAAGTTTGTAATGTTAATGGATCTTAATTGCCCATGCAAGATCAAACAACCATTTAATATTCTGCATTCCAACAGGGATAATTTGCAAAATATGCTGTTTCTAGGAAAATGCATTTCTCTCCTAGCAACCAAGATGACAGCTATCAAGCTCAGAGGAATACCTCAGAGGTCTGGTGGGATGGAGTGGAAAATGTTTATTTATTTATTTATTTATTTATTGAATTTATATCCCGCCTATCTGGACTATGAGTCCACTGTTATTGTCATGTTAATTAGAAAGTCCCATGGCTTCATCTCTCACCTCTGCTTGTACTCACAATATTTTCAAAGAGATACAATTTAAAGTTGTACTGAAGCATTCCTAAAACTAGTCAACACTCTAAATCCTATGTTTTATTTATGCTTCTTCAAACAAGATGGATTAAAGAAAACCTTGCTTGAGTTGCCATCTGAATACTTGTTGATATATTCACAAGGCACCACCCAAATCCATGGATGAGATCAACTCACATTGACTTCAGCGTATAGCAGTCATGGGAAGCTGCCTTATAACAAGTCATACCACTGCTCCTGTTAATCACTCATGTGCCAGTCAGCCATATAATCACTTCAGAGAAAGAGAGAAGGGGGAGGCCTGTTCCTTCTTGCATTAGGAAAGCAATTCAATTTATTTGTTTTCAAGAGGATGTATGTATTACTGATAAGCTCTAGCTACAGCCAACTTTAATTTTTTGCCTTCTTTTTCATTGTTCCTGTTTCTTGTCTCCCACTTGAGTGGGATCATCTCAACAGACACAGCAGACTACTATATTGCTCACCTAAAAAATACTCTTCTAGCAAGGTGTGCCTGTAAGGTCATTACATCTGATATAGGATAGACTATGACCTATGGTGTTAGTGAACTAAAGTGGTCTGGGCTGGGACACTTGGTTGCAAGTTCAATTCCCCACAATGCCTTCTTGACAGGGTCTGGACTCAATAATCCATAGGGTTCCTTCCAGCTCTGTATGATGAATATTATTAGTAAGACAACTACGAAGTGTTTTACTCTTGAAATGATGAAGAAATGGAGTGGCACTAATACTGAGGCAAGATGTACCACAGGCAGTTATAGCGCAGGTTCTGATGAATAATATCAATCTGACTTTGGGGAAAACCCATTGTAAAGGTTTGCTCGGCTCTAAGGGTGCTCCCGAGCTTAAATATTTCTTAGGACTGAGTAATGACAACCACTTTGTAGTATCCAAAACATCAATATTTATTTCTGGTAAGTCCAAAGAGCTATTAACATCAATGAGGGCATCCAACTTTTTCTCCTCACACAACAGTGTGTGGAAGGGGTTGGTATATTGAACATAGAATGGGTTTATCATGGGTGTTTCAAACAGGCCTGCGGCAGTGAGGATGTCCCTCAACTCTGGCCTTGCTGGAACTGGCAGCAAGGGCATCTGGTCTCTGGCAGAAGGTTTGAACCTGGGTGTCCTTGTTCCCAGCTCCTAGAACTCTCAAGGCTCTGGGTCTCGTCATGTCTCATCCCAGGCAGAGTACGCCATCCTGCCCTTTCTCTTTTCTACCAGGCTATCTTAGCTCTCTCTTCTCTTATTCTCTTTCCCCACTCTCAGGCTCCCTTCTCAGCCCGCTAGGATAGCTTTGGTTGTCTCCCTTCTCCTCCTCTCAGTTTCTTCATGTGGAATTATAAGTTTCTCCCACTGGCGAGTCCAGGAATTTTCCATCCAGACTCACTCCCATCCCAGTCGGGAATACCTTTCTTTCCTTCTTTGTGTCTGCTTCTCCTGCTTCCACTATCCCTCCCTTCCCCTGTCTCCTTCCTCTCCTCTATTCCTGTCTTTTCCAACTGTTGCTCCTTCCCCTGACCTCAACCAATCCTTTGCAGCCCAATCCAGCCTGCACCAAAACAGGCAATTTGGACAGGCCCTTATTTTTATTTATTAAGCACTGGTGTAGTTACATTCATACTCATTTCCCCCTGTTACTGCATTTTAATCTCTAACTTCTCTGTGTGTGCGCCTGGCCGAAGATTGTTTGTGGGCCTTGGTGTGTGCTTTCTCCGCAAAAGTTAGTGGGGAAAACATCTGGGGTGGGTAGCCAAGGCTAGAGTAAATGGGACTATAAGGAAGCACTAGTGGACACAGACTGTTGTTTCACCTCCCCTATCATCTCCTCCATCTTATCAATGGACCCAACTTCTTCCTCAGATGGTCTTCCCCCTTATTTCTCAATTTCTCCTCTTTGTACTTCAAGTTTCACCTCGTCTCTCTCTCTCATAGGAGTGGTCACCTTCCATACAGATTGGCCTTCCCCTTCTGGACATGGATCAATGAGTTATGTGCTGAAGGCTTTTAACCATATTCTATAAGGGCTGTGCTCCTTTTTCACCATGGCAAGTCACACTGTTGCCTAATCTGACAATTCCAGATTTGAGGGACATGATACCTAATTAGGGGTCTGGCATAGTGGAGTGTTGATAGCTGCAAGCGTTAAGTTGCTCTTGCAAAAGTGGGCCTCCTTCCCCTCTTTTACAGCTAATGTAACACAACAGAAGGAATTCTATGGAGTATATATGAATTACATGGAGAGAGAGAGAGAGACAGAGAGACAGAGAGAGAGACAGAGAGAGCAGCCTGAGGCTGGTGTGAAGGCAGTGTTAAGGCAATTCCACTTTAAGACTTAACCACAGTAAGGGATGGCATAAAGACAGAAATGGAAGAAGTTACAGTGGGGTCTTGACTTGAGAACTTAATCCGTATTGGAAGGCGGTTCTCAAGTCAAAAAGTTTGCAGGTCAAATCTGCATTTCCCATAGGAGAAGGGGATGACAGAGGACGAGATGGCTGGACAGTGTCATCGAAGCTACCAACATGAATTTGACCAAACTCCGGGAGGCAGTGGAAGACAGGAGGGCCTGGCGTGCTCTGGTCCATGGGGTCACAAAGGGTCAGACACGACTTAAAGAGTTAACGACTAAGCAACAACAATGCCTGTGATTAAAAAAGTAAATAGATGTGAAATGGGTTCAGTTCTCTCTTCTTCCTCCTCCCTACCTCTCTCTGCATACATTTTTAGATTTTGTTGTTATTTAGATAAAGTGGTCAGGCACTCCCATTTCTTTAAGGACTTATAGTTTGCTGTGGTCCACACAGTCAAAGGCTTTTGTGTAGTCAATGAAGCAGAAGTAGATGTTTTTCTGGAACTCTCTGGCTTTCTCCATAATCCAGTGCAATTAGCAATTTTGTCTCTAGTTCCTCTGCCCCTTCAAAATCCAGCTTGTACTTCTGGGAGTTCTTGGTCCACATACTGCTGAAGCCTATCTTGTAGGATTTTGAGCATAACCTTGCTAGCAGGTGAAATGAGTTCAATTGTACAGTAGTTGGAGCATTTTTTGGCACTGCCCTTTTTTGGGACTGAGATGTAGACTGATCTTTTCTAATCCTCTGGCCACTGTTGAGTTTTCCAGACTTGCTACATATTGAGTGTAGGACCTTAGCAGGAGCTTCTTTTAAGATTTTAAATAGTTCCACTGGAATGCCATCACCTCCACTGGCCTTGTTGTTAGCCGTGCTTTCTAAGGCCCGCTTGACTTTGCTCTCCAGGATGTCTCTCCTTGCTATTCTTCGGAAGTCTGCATTCCATTTTCTGTACCTTTCCCTATCTCCCTTGCATTATGATTCCATTCTCTTCTCTGCTATTTGTAAGGCCTCGTTGGACAGCCACTTTGCTTTCTTGCATTTCCTTTTCTTTGGGATGGTTTTTGTTGCTGCCTCCTATACAGTGTTACAAGCCTCCATCCATAGTTCTTCAGGCACTCTCTCCACCAAATCTAGTTCCTTAAATCTGTTCATCATTTCCACTGTGTATTCATAAGGGATTTGGTTTACATTATATCTGACTCGTCGTTTAGTCGTTTAGTCGTGCCCGACTCTTTGTGACCCCATGGACCAGAGCACGCCAGGCCCCTCTATCCTCCACCGCCTCCCAGAGTTGTGTCAGATTCATGTTGGTTGCCTCGATGACACTGTCCAACCATCTCGTCCTCGGTCGTCCCCTTCTCCTCTTGCCTTCACATTTTCCCAACATCAAGGTCTTTTCCAGGGAGTCCTCTCTTCTCATGAGATGGCCAAAGTATTGGAGCCTCAGCTTCAGGATCTGTCCTTCCAGTGAGCACTCGGGGTTGATTTCCTTTACAATTGATAGGTTCGTTCTCTTTGCAGTCCAGGGGACTCTCAAGAGTCTCCTCCAGCACCACAATTCAAAGGCATCAATTCTTCGGCGGTCAGCTTTATTTATGGTCCAGCTCTCATTTCCATACATCACTACAGGGAAAACCATAGCTTTGACTATTCGGACTTTTGTTGGCAAGGTGATATCTCTGCTTTTTAAGATGCTGTCAAGGTTTTTCATCGCTTTCCTCCCTAGAAGCAGGCGTCTTTTAATTTCGTGGCTGCTGTCTCCATCTGCAGTGATTATGGAGCCCAAGAAAGTAAAATCTGTCACTGCCTCCATATCTTCCCCATCTATTTGCCAGGAGGTGATGGGACCAGTGGCCATTATCTTAGTTTTTTTTTTATGTTGAGTTTCAGGCCGTTTTTTGCACTCTCCTCTTTCACCCTCATTACAAGGTTCTTTAGTTCCTCCTTACTTTCTGCCATCAGAGTGGTATCATCTGCATATCGGAGGTTGTTGATATTTCTTCCGGCGATCTTAATTCCAGCTTGGGATTCCTCCAGTCCAGCCTTCCGCACGATGTATTCTGCATATAAATTGAATAAGCAGGGGGACAATATACAGCCTTGTCGTACTCCTTTCCCAATTTTGAACCAATCCGTTGTTCCATATCCAGTTCTAACTGTTGCTTCCTGTCCCACATATAGGTTTCTCAGGAGATGGATAAGGTGGTCAGGCACACCCATTTCTTTAAGGACTTGCCATAGTTTGCTGTGGTCCACACAGTCAAAGGCTTTTGCATAATCAATGAAGCAGAAGTAGATGTTTTTCTGGAACTCTCTGGCTTTCTCCATAATCCAGCGCATATTAGCAATTTGGTCTCGAGTTCCTCTGCCCCTTCGGAATCCTGCTTGTACTTCTGGAAGTTCTCGGTCCACATATTGCTGAAGCCTACCTTGTAGGATTTTGAGCATAACTTTGCTAGCGTGTGAAATGAGTGCAATTGTCCGGTAGTTGGAGCATTCTTTGGCACTGCCCTTCTTTGGGAAGGCAGCAATCCATGAAGGGGTATACCTGACTAGCCCAGTGGTTTTTCCTACTTTCTTCAGTTTAAGCTTGAATTTTGCTATAAGAAGCTGATGATCAGAGCCACAATCAGCTCCTGGTCTTGTTTTTGCTGACTGTATAGAGCTTCTCCATCTTTGGATGCAAAGAATACAATCAATCTGATTTCAGTATTGCCCATCTGGTGATTTCCATGTACTGTATAGAGTCCCTCTTGTGTTGTTGGAAAAGAGTGTTTGTGATGACCAGCTTGATCTCTTGACAAAACTCTATTAGCCTTTGCCCTGCTTCATTTTGAACTCCAAGGCCAAACCTACCTGTTGTTCCTTTTATCTCTTCACTCCCTACTTTAACATTCCAATTTGTATAATGAGAAGAACTTCTTTCTTTGGTGTCAGTTCTAGAAGGTGTTGTAAGTCTTCATAGAACTGGTCAGTTTCAGCCTCTTCAGCATCAGTGGTTGGTGCATAAACTTGGATTACTGTGATGTTGAAAGTTCTGCCTTGGATTTTATGTTGAAATCATTCTATCATTTTTGCAATTTTATCCCAGTAGAGCTTTTCCCACTCTTTTGTTGACTATGAGGGCTACTCCATTTCATATCTTACCCACAATAGTAGATATGATAATCGTCTGAATTGAATTCGTCCATTCCCGTCCATTTTAGTTCACTGACACCCTGGATGTCAATGTTTATTCTTGCCATCTCTTGTTTGACGACATCCAACTTACCAAGGTTCATAGATCTCACATTCCATGTTCCTATGCAGTACGTATTTTTCTTTGCAGCATCAAACTTTCCTTTCACTTCCAGACACATCCACAGCTGAGTGTCCTTTTGGCATTGGCCCAACCACTTCATTAGCACTGGAGCTACAGTACTTGTACTTGTCCTCCACTCTTTGGATGCCTTCCGACTTGAGGGGCTCATCTTCCGACTCAGAGTGCTGTCCTCTGAAGAAGCCGGCCACAGAGACTGGTGAAACGTTAGGAAGAACAACCTTCAGAACATGGCCAAAGAGCCTGAAAAACCCACAACAATCATAGTGGAGAGTTCTGATGAAACACGATCCACCTGGAGCAGGAACTGGCAAGCCACTCCAGTATCTTTGCCATCACCTCCACTGGCCTTGTTGTTAGCCGTGCTTTCTAAGGCCCGCTTGACTTTGCTCTCCAGGATGTCTCTCCTTGCTATTCTTTGGAAGTCTGCATTCCATTTTCTGTAACTTTCCCTATCTCCATTGCATTATGTTTCCCTTCTCTTCTCTGCTATTTGTAAGGCCTCGCTGGACAGCCACTTTGCTTTCTTGCATTTCCTTTTCTTTTGGATGGTTTTTGTTGCTGCCTCCTATACAATGTTACAAGCCTCCATTCCATAGATACACAATAGTATTTTGGCCACTCTTGTAGGAGACGCCATCCTTCTCATCTCCCTTTCAGACCACTGTGAAGACAGTAATCCTGTCTGGTTTCAGGAGCTAGACATATGTCAGGCCTGGTTAGGACCTGGAGGGGAGAAGACCGGGAAATACAGTGGTGCCTCGCATAGCGATGATAATCCGTGCAGCAAAAATCGCTGCAAAGCGATTTCGTCGCTATGCGATATTAAAAAGCCGATAGGAATGCATTGAAACCCCTTCAATGCATTCCTATGGGCTTCAGACTCACCTTTAAGCAAAAATTTTCCACACGGCGGCCATTTTCGCTGCCCGGTAAGTGAGGAATCCGTCCCAGAAAACAGCAGGCGGCCATTTATTTTTTACCCGGCGGCCATTTTGGAACCACCGATCAGCAGTTAAAAATCATCGCTTTGCAATGATCGGTAAGCGAAACAGGGTACCGATCATCGCAAAGCGATTTTCTCCCATAGGGAACATCACAAAGCAATCGCAAAAAGTTAACTGCTATGCGATTTCATCGTTAAACAGGGTGTCTGTTAAGCGAGGCACCACTGTATGTGGGATCTCCTGCCTGGGCAAACAAAACATCCTGCCTGAAATTCAATAAAGCAATTAAGGCAGGTGTGGGCAGCAGTTAGACTGGACAATGTATAGCTATATGGACAAATTCCTGGATTCAGTCTAAGACAGCTTCCTACGTTCTCTGTACTGGAGGTGTGCAGATGTGTTTTTTGCACCACACTCCTGATAATTCTTGGAGCTGCAGCCCCAAACCACATATTGGTACACTTCTGCATATTGTGAGGACTCAGAAGGAACGGGGAAGCAGAAGGAGAGTGGTAACAGATGGTGTCATCATAGGTAGCTCATGAGTGAGTAGTAAGACCCTCCCTGAAATTTTTGAGGTGCAGTCTCCCATTGCTTTGTTCACAAACCACACGCAAGTGTAATCTTCCCCGCTAATCCAAAAGTCCCAGGATTCTATGCCTGGCTCCTCTGTGCCACTGCATATTGGCTTCTTTTCAATTAAGCGATACAATCATCCAGCAGTCATTGCTTCTGCACATTCTTTTCCCCCACCTCTGTATTTAAGCAGGGAGTTGCCTAGAGTTGCCACAGGGCCCTCACAGAAGTAAGCAGAGGCTGCACAGCTGCAAAGCTTGATGGATTGTGTTTTGCTCTCCAGGCTGACTGTTTGAATGCATCCTACCTTTGGCCTTCTGTCAGCAGAAAGTTTCTCATGCTGTGTGCCAGTCCAAAGGAGAGAAAGCTTTAGATGTTATATTTAACACAAAACTATTTTGAGTTGTTTTGAGACTTCTTTTTTTTTAAAAGACAATTTAAGGACAATTTATTCTGGATATTCAGATATCCTTTATCAGACTGAAAAAGGAAACATGCATTTGAGCCATCATATGAGAGACAGGCCTCCTGTAAAGTGAAATGTCCAATTATATTCCATTCTAAAGGCAAACCCAGTAGAATGTCTTACATCTGTGAAGGAATAAATGGGGTTCAGTCAGTTGCTACAACTGTGTAGTGTTGTTAGCTTAGCAGAAGAGCAAATAGCTATTTGCTAGTAAACATTATCTGGGCTGTGGTCCGAAGCATTTCGCACTATTAGCTGTGCCGACCAAGGGTGGTGGGAGCTACCCTTGGCGGGCTACGCTTTGCAGAAGGCCATTTTAAGGCAGGTGTGGGCAGATTTAAACTTTCTGGTGTTTTAAAACTCTAACTCAAAGATTTACACGATAAAACTTCAACTTAAAGAATTCCACAAGAATAGTCCAAGCTTTCTTTTTTGGGGGCAATTTAACTGGAGGTGGGGCTCATTATCATCATCATCTGCACATCTCTGAAACAACAGAATCAGAGCTGCAAAAATGGCAATATTAGGAAAGGCACACATATTACACAGATATTTAAGATTTTGGTTAAAACCTGTATCATACAATATCAGTTTCTTATACTTTCAAGTAGTGGCAGTAGCAGTAGCAGTGGTAGTAGTAATCATCATCATCATCATCATCATCATCATCATCATCATCATCATCATCATCATCATCATCATCACCATCATCCCCTCCATGGGCACAGGCCTTGTTGAGGTGGAGGGGCTTGCATGCTTCAGTAAGGTTGAGAGCTATTCTGAAGGGTCTCCCAAGCAAGACAGGTCTCAGCTGAGAGGTTAGACCAATTGTGTCTTGTTATTGTTTAGTTGTTAAGTCGCATCTAACTCTTCGTGACCCCATGGACCAGATCATGCCAGGCCCTCCTGTCTTCCACTGCCTCCCGGAGTTGGGTCAAATTCATGTTGGTAGCTTTGATGACACTGTCCAACCATCTCATCCTCGGTCGTCCCCTTCTTCTCTTGCCTTCACACTTTCCCAACATCAGGGTCTTATCCAGGGAGTCTTCTCTTCTCATGAGATGGCCAAAGTATTGGAGCTTCAGCTTCAGGATCTGTCCTTCCAGTGAACACTCAGGGTTGATTTCCTTCAGAATGGATAGGTTTGTTCTCTTTGCAGTCCAGGGGACTCCCAAGAGTCTCATCCAGCACCACAATTCAAAAGCATTAATTCTCTGGCTACAGCCATTACCTAGCCTATCTCCCCTTTTCTTTTTTCTTCTTCTCTCCTTCTCCTTCTCCTTCTTCTTTCCTTTCCCATCTTGGACTAATCTGGATTTTATCTTAGTTTATTTTTATATTATATGTAAACCACTCAGAATAGACAGGTTCTAGATGGGTGGTATATAAATCTAATAAATAAATAAATAAAAATACAAAAACCTGTAATATTAGGAACAGCATACATACTGCACTGATATCTAACAGATACTGAGGGGTGTTTTTTTTTTGTTAAAACTTGTATCTGTTATATCAGGGCTCCATGGCTTGGTGCCGGTCCATGGCCTGGACCGGACCGGACCGCGGAGACAGATCTCCCACTCCCCGCACAGTCTCTTTGCGCATGAGTGCGCAAGTGCCCCCCACTCCTGTGTGAGCACATGTCCACTCCTTCGCACATGCGCGCGAGCACAAGGGGGTGGCCCTCCTTCCCCAACCGGTCTCTGGAGTTAAAAAGTTATATAATACCAGTCAGTGTTTTTATACCGTTGACTGTGTCTGGCATTTCTAAATAATAAATAATAATAATAGCTGCTGCTATTCTTGTAAAACACGAAATGGGGAGCCAAAAATCTATATTTGTCTACTGTGAACTACCCCAAGATCTACCAAGGGACTGAGATTTATTTTCTGCCCACTTCTGGTCTAATGAGCATTTCTGTCACGTTTTCTCACCGGCTCCTGGAGGCCAAGCCATTCAGTCTCTTTTGTCCTGTATGTGCCGTGATGTCTGAAGCTCAACTCTGTTCAGCAGTAGTCTCAAAACTCTAGCACCATCTTCCAGAAAAGGTGAAGCAAAAATGATTCAATTACAAGGGCTGTGCTGCTTTCATTGAGTTTATGTGTCATACTCTATTTTTTTTTAAGTATTTTGTTTCCTGCTAGTGATATTATTGTTTTTATTATTGCTTGTGATTGATTGTTCACTGCTTTGATCTTTTGGAATTGCAGAGTCAGAAAATGGTTGACTATCCTTCATTGCAGCAGTTTTTTTTTTAAAGCTAATGCTGAATCGCCACCCACATGGGCTGCTGTAGCTATGGAGCTTTTGCTTTAGCCCGTGGTTGTCTTATGCTCTCAAGTCTCTTCTAGAGCTATGATTCTGCAAAGAAGTCAAAATGTCAATGAGAGTGCACTGGTAGCTCAAACAAATAATGGGAGGGTCATGACTCGGATGTGTGAAATCTCCCAGAAAAAAAAAAAGTAACTTGCTTTCTGAAATATTTTTGGCCTCTGAGACCCACAATTCTTGCAACATGGCTTTATCCGTGAGAAGCACTGGCTTGACATGGATGGAAATGGACTGATCAAGAAGTGTGGATATTGAAAATTTCACAGAACATTTTTAAAATCACTCTGTATTATAGGACATGAAATGGAGCCACATGGTGGCAGCATAATTAATGGAAAGGAGCCCATTTGGGATACTGGATTTTGGAAACATTACCTTTTTTTTGCTAAAACTACAGAACCCTCCCGACAGATTTATTATGGCATAGGTATTGGGGGACTCCTCCTTCATGGATTGCTGCCTTGTCGTGGCGAAGGGGCTTGAGTAACTCAGAGAAACTATGGGCTATGCCGTGCAGGGACACCCAAGACGGACAGGACATAGTGGAGAGTTCCGACTAAACGCAATCCACCTGGAGTAGGAAATGGCAAGCCACTCCAGTATCTTTGCCAAGAACGCCCCATGATCAGAAACAAAAGGCTAAAATATATGACGCTGGAAGATGGGCCCCTCAGGTCGGAAGGCGTCCAACATGCTACTGAGGAAGAGCGGAGGACAAGTACAAGTAGCTCCAGAGCTAATGAAGTGGTTGGGCCAAAGCCGAAAGGACGCTTAGCTGTGGACGTGCCTGGAAGTGAAAGGAAAATCCAATGCTGCAAAGAAAAATACTGCATAGGAACCTGGAATGTAAGATCTATGAACCTTGGGAAGCTGGAGGTGGTCAAACAGGAGATGGCAAGAATAAACATCGACATCCTGGGCATCAGTGAACTAAAATGGACAGGAATGGGCGAATTCAGCTCAGATGATTATCATATCTACTATTGTGGGCAAGAATCCCGTAGAAGGAATGGAGTAGCCCTCATAGTCAACAAAAGAGTGGGAAAAGCTGTAATGGGATACAATCTCAAAAATGATAGAATGATGTCAATACGAATCCAAGGCAGACCTTTCAACATCACAATAATCCAAGTTTATGCACCAACCAGCATTGCTGAGGAGACTGAAATTGAACAATTCTATGAAGATTTACAACATCTTCTAGAACTGACACCAAAGAAAGATGTTCTTCTCATTCTAGGGGACTGGAATGCTAAAGTAGGGAGCCAAGAGATAAAAGGAACAACAGGGAAGTTTGGCCTTGGAGTTCAGAACGAAGCAGGACAAAGGCTAATAGAGTTTTGTCAAGAGAATAAGCTGGTCATCACAAACACTCTTTTCCAACAACACAAGAGGCGACTCTATACATGGAAATCACCAGATGGGCAATATCGAAATCAGATTGATTATATTCTCTGCAGCCAAAGATGGAGAAGCTCTATACAGTCAGCAAAAACAAGACCTGGAGCTGACTGCGGTTCTGATCATCAGCTTCTCATAGCAAAATTCAAGCTTAGACTGAAGAGAGTAGGAAAAACCACTGGGCCACTCAGGTATAATCTAAACCAAATCCCTTATGAATACACAGTGGAAGTAAAGAACAGATTTAAGGAACTAGATTTGGTGGACAGAGTGCCTGAAGAACTTTGGATAGAGGCTCGTAACATTGTCCAGGAGGCAGCAGCGAAAATCATCCGAAAGAAAAGGAAATGCAAGAAAGCAAAGTGGCTGTCCAACGAGGCCTTAGAAATAGCAGAGAGGAGAAGGGAAGCAAAATGCAAGGGAGATAGGGAAAGTTACAGAAACTTGAATGCAGACTTCCAAAGAATAGCAAGGAGAGACAAGAGGGCCTTCTTAAATGAACAATGCAAAGAAATAGAGGAAGATAACAGAAAAGGAAAGACCAGAGATCTGTTCAGGAAAATTGGAGATATCAGAGGAACATTTTGCGCAAAGATGAACATGATAAAAGACAAAAATGGGAGGGACCTAACAGAAGCAGAAGACGTCAAGAAGAGGTGGCAAGAATACACAGAGGAATTATATCAGAAAGATTTGGATATCCTGGACAACCCAGACAATGTAGTTGCTGACCTTGAGCCAGACATCCTGGAGAGCGAAGTCAAGTGGGCCTTAGAAAGCCTGGCTAACAACAAGGCCAGTGGAGGTGATGGCATTCCAGTTGAACTATTTAAAATCTTGAAAGATGATGCTGTTAAGGTGCTACATTCAATATGCCAGCAAGTTTGGAAAACTCAACAGTGGCCAGAGGATTGGAAAAGATCAGTCTACATCCCAATCCCAAAGAAAGGCAGTGCCAAAGAATGCTCCAACTACCGTACAATTGCACTCATTTCGCACGCTAGCAAGGTTATGCTCAAAATCCTCCAAGGTAGGCTTCAGCAGTATGTGGACCGAGAACTCCCAGAAGTACAAGCTGGATTCCGAAGAGGCAGAGGAACTCGAGACCAAATTGCTAACTTGCGCTGGATTATGGAGAAAGCCAGAGAGTCCCAGAAAAATATCTACTTCTGCTTCATTGACTATGCGAAAGCCTTTGACTGTGTGGACCACAGCAAACTATGGCAAGTTCTTAAAGAAATGGGAGTGCCTGACCACTTTATCTGTCTCCTGAGAAACCTATATGTGAGACAGGAAGCAACAGTTAGAACTGGTCATGGAACAACTGAGTGGTTCAAAATTGGGAAAGGAGTACGGCAAGGCTGTATATTGTCCACCAGCTTATTTAACTTATATGCAGAATACATAATGCGGAAGGCTGGACTGGAAGAAACCCAAGCCGGAATTAAGATTGCCGGAAGAAATATCAACAACCTCCGATATGCAGATGATACCACTCTGATGGCAGAAAGTGAGGAGGAATTAAAGAACCTTGTAATGAGAGTGAAAGAGGAGAGTGCAAAAAACGGTCTGAAACTCAACATCAAAAAAACTAAGATCATGGCCACTGGTCCCATCACCTCCTGGGAAATAGAAGGGGAAGATATGGGGGCAGTGTCAAATTTTATCTTCCTGGGCTCCATGATCACTGCAGATGGAGACAGCAGCCCTGAAATTAAAAGGCGCCTTCTTCTTGGGAGGAAAGCGATGACAAATCTTGACAGCATCTTGAAAAGCAGAGACATCACCTTGCCAACAAAAGTCCGAATAGTCAAAGCTATGGTTTTTCATGTCGTGATGTATGGAAGTGAGAGCTGGACCATAAAGAAAGCAGACCGCCGAAGAATTGATGCCTTTGAATTGTGGTGCTGGAGGAGGCTCTTGAGAATCCCCTGGACTGCAAGGAGAACAAACCTATCAGTTCTAAAGGAAATCAACCCTGAATGCTCACTTGAAGGACAGATCCTGAAGCTAAGGCTCCAGTACTTTGGCCATCTCATGAGAAGAAAAGAGTCCTTGGAAAGAACCTTGATGTTAGGAAGGTGTGATGGCAAGAGGAGAAGGGGACGACCAAGGATGAGATGGCTGGACAGTGTCTGCGAAGCAACCAACATGAACCTGACACAACTCCGGGAGGCAGTAGCAGACAGGAGGGCCTGGCGTGCTCTGGTCCATGGGGTCACGAAGAGTCGGACACGAGTAAACGACTAAACACATTGGGGGACTCCAGTACCAAGGCCTGGGGCAGAAGACAATGTAGTACCCTCTTTAAATCTCACATACAGAGTGGACTAAACCACATACTGTATTAAATTCTGTTTTTCTAATGTCAAGAGTTTGAGGAAGTTATTTCCCCAAATTCCCTCAGATTTATTATTGCATAGGATTTTGTGAGTTAGAGGAAAATTGTACTTCATAAAGCTATAGTTCTCCCATTTTGGGAGGGAAACAATACAAACAATTAAAACAATTCACTTTTTGTGGGTGCTTCGAAAACCACAAAATGATTTGGGGAACACTCGATCACATTCTCTGATTTAAATGGAAGATAGTCTGTACATTCTTTTTTATATGGGGGACCGACCAGAACTGTTCTGAGGGATTCTAGGAACTAGAATCCAAGAAAGAATTTTTTCTGAGCTCACCGAATAGTAAACAAAATTCAAATTAGCTAAGGGAGAATTGTCCATGAAGTTAGTCAAAGCAGCTACGGCTCCAGCATCTTGACTTAAATGAAAGGATAATGTAACATTAAATATTTTCAGTTTAACTCTGCATGCCTTCGTTTAAATAGCTTTCAGAGCTCTAGACAGATTTTCCTCTCCTATTGTGAATGGCACGTCCTTCCCTACTGGCCACGAATACAAGCGAGTCCTAATCTTCTCACATCAGAAGAGTGTTAAGGAAAAGCTCCTTGACCACTCCAGATGTTGAGCCATGAGAGGTTGTTCCATATTAAACCAGGATTTGTCAGGCACACTTCAATGTCGTCCGCATTAAAAGAGTGGTGGGAACAGTCTTGCACTGCGGCATATTAAAAAGTTAAAAATCAGTTTTCATGGCGATAAAGCAAATGAGGCTGATCTTCAAAACTAAAGCAACCTTTAAAAAAAACAACAACCTCTGTGGCTCCTGGCAAATCTGGAAGACGTATCAGTATTACTTATTCCTGACTCATACTTGAGCATATCTCTGCAGCCCTGGATTGCAAAGCACTTTATCTTGATATAAATGCAAACAGGCGCTCTGGAAAAGAATTTTGCAGGGACAGGGTGAATTAATTTGATCAGTGGTCTGTGCCTGCGTATTCAGAACATGCACCAGACTTTAGATTTCAATAACGGCCATAGAAATCAGTGTCTGTATTTGTGCATATTTATTTTGCTTTGGAGAAAATAGGCAACTAACTGCTCTGACAAATGCAGCCAATGCCATCTGTAGACTGGATACATCTTGAATGACCCTGTTGTAGATTAGCTACACTATTTTGTGACATTCTATTCAAATTGCTGTCAGCCCAGTCCTATACACATTTCAGCCAAGGGTTGGCCCAGTGGATTGCAGCCACTCTGTTCACTAGTGAATTCACTTATTATTTATTTAGCATATTTATATCCTGCCTTTCAATTTATATATTAAATTCATGCACATGCTAAACAGAAAACTTAGAAATGTAACAGAAAACAAACAAAATGGTAAGTCACACAATAGTACAATTATTATATGGGAAATCAGCCCAGAAGCAAAGAAAATAGTGGTATAATTAATTTAGAAACCTAAATATGTCTAAAACAGTTTCCATGAAGAAACATCTTCACTGTTTTGTTGGAAGAGGAGGAGAAAATAATGGTTTAAAAAATGGGGGTGGAGAATGTGTTAGATTAGACTATAACTCCCAAACCTCCACCCAGCATAACTAAAGGTGAAGGATTATGGAAGTTGCAGTCCAGCAGCATCTGAAGCACTACAACTCTCCCCCCCCCCCATATGTGAGCATCTGAACCCTCTTTCCATATATGGTGTCGGATAACAGAGTGACCAGATGAAAAAGAGGACAAAAATATGCAGATTGTCTTGTCTTATCTGGATCTCAGTTTGAATATTGCGTTATATGTTTGAATATTGAGAACAAGTGCTTCCTGAACACTTACATTTTCTGCACGCATATATTATTTTACCGTACAAAACCTACGTCTTACTCAAGGGAGCAGGGACACATATTTGGCTTACGGACCACATTCAGCTTCAAAAAGGTTGGGTAGGGTCCAAAAGCGTAAAGGTAGGTCAAAACATGCCAGAATAATTTATCTTAAACCTCTTAATTGTTAGCAATAATGCCTTAGGAGAGGCATTATTAATAGGAAAATAAATGGAGCTGGGAAACCTCTGAATGATCACATAATGAAAAAAAATGTGCTCATGTGTGGAACTCCATAAAGCCAGATTAGGATTCCAGAAAAGCTAAATTTAACCCCAGAGTGTGAGCTTCTTCTCACCTGCTGTAAACTTGACCAATAGTTTATTCATATTCTTGAATTACTTGAGTAGTAGGTTCTACAAGCAACTTGACTTCTGTGCCGTGGATTTCTCGAGTGTCCGGGGGGACTAGTCTTTGTGTAGCTATTTGAACATTTGGCAAATATCCCTTAATTTATTGTATTTGTTATAACCATGGCTGTTTCCTAACTGCTCCTGGAAAGTCTCCTTTTCAGCAAAAATAATAAAAGGCTCATTAACAACTGATAGCATATGCTGCTGACTCCTTGTAACAAAGTTTATGGATTTTATAAAAGGTGCAGAAGTGTACCACTTTCAAGGATAAATGCCTTGTGTTAAAGTGGGGTATCACTGTTGCTGGGCAGATTCCAAATGCATTTTAGGAAATAGAAGGCCCTATGGAAAACACTGTTTTAAAAGCGATTAAGTAACTCTTAATTTCTCTATTCTCTTGTGCCTTCTGAGTAGATGTTCAGTCATTGTGCAAGACACAAGCATGCGGATGAGGACTAGAAAATCAGCATGAACATACTACATCTTAATTGAATCATTAATAGTGTTGGAACGGAAAGCATGTAAGGCTCGCTTAACTTTGTTGGAACGGCACTCAAAAATCAAGCCCACTTGCATTTAATAAGGTGCTTAGGTTAACAGAGATAAATTATAAGCTATTAAAAGAGTTATTTTGTGTGTGTGTGAATAAAACAAGAATAGGCCCCATATTGGACTGTCTGGAGTCTTGGATCTCAGCGCCTGGTTGCTCAGTCTGCTACCCCTACAGAGAACTTTGTTCCTTCCTCCCCAGACTGTTTCCTGCATGCCCTTGGCCCCCAGTGTTTCATTGTTTCTGCTTTTATTCGGGGGGGGGGCTCAGATGAGGAAATTCAATTTACAATGTTATATACTCAGAAATCAGTCTGAGGTAAGTGTGGACAGAAATCAAATTGAGGTAAGTGGGAACAGAAAAAACTGAAGCACTTGTTGGCCATCACAAACTACGGTATCTGTATACTGTTGATTTGCCTCAGGCAGCAAAATTTTTGATCAGTCTGGAATTCATTATCAGCCCTGGTTCCCAGAGTTGTGTTGAAGCAAAGGACTGGGTCCCATTATTTCTAAACCCTCCAGGCCATGGAAAGATTCCGGAATAACAAAAACCTTTCTTAGACCATTAAGACCAAAGATAAGTTCCAGCTCGTGAATAATGCCTGCTGCCAAAGGGACCCTCTAGAAGTGGTGGCAAGAAGGTTTGCAGAATCCACTAATGGCAGTGGAACAAATCAACATGTGGAATGTATTACTTGTGAAGGACATGGAAGAGCTCAGATGAATTCAAAAGTTAACTCTTTTTGTTTCTGTGCAAAAGATGAGTGCAATGCTGGAGAAAAGAGGATAGGTTTGATAACAATAAATTAAACCAGGTCACATTTCTTATGTTCCAAAGGTCCCTGCCAGCTGAAATGAATCACTGTGAGTTCTTTCTAAGAACAGTCTCATGAGACATGCCTAAATTGCCTTATTAATTTCTCATGTCTCCATAAATGACATCACATTAACCCATGTTAGGCACTGTCAAATGTTAATATCTCAGACTTTTAATTATACCATTGCAACCATTTTCTAGTATGGAATATACTGCACCCACAAGAGGACAACCTAGACCAGCCTTCCTCCAAGCTGCTGCTCTCCAGATGTGTTGGAGTCAAACTTCCACTGTCCCTAATGATCATAGCCAATAGGTAAGCTGTTTGGGAATGATGATGGTTGTGTTCCAACATATCTGGAGAGTTCCAGATTGAGAACTGCTGGCTTAGGTGTTTATGTTCATCATTGTTTGCAGTTGTATGTGCTGCTATATTGCCCCAGTCCCAACCTCTCTACGAATAAATAGAAATGTGAAAGATTTCTTATTTATGCAGCCAAAAGGTGGGCAATATGCAGCCTTCCAGATGTTGTTGGACTCTAGTTATGCCTACTGGCTACAGCTGATGGAATTTCCAGTACAACATCTGGAGTGCCACAGGTAGTTCATTCCTGATGTAGTTCTATAGTCCTCTGGTTCCTGCACCCTCAATGTTTTGGAATATTTGACTAGCAATGCCTCAGGCCAGTTTTTGCGTTTCTCTTATCTTTCTGTGAAGATTCTCAGTCATCCAGGTAAGGTTATCTGGAAGGTGAGTCATGGCAACTGGACTTCTTTCTTATTAGGTTGAAATGGTTCACTACTCATCCAAGTAACTTCTTCAGTCTCAGGAGAGTTGGTAGGAGACATTCTGAACACTCCAATGCAAAGAGGAGTGTTCTGGGCTCTACACTGGAGAAACCAAACAGCCACTAAACAAGAGAATGGCCCAGCAAAGGAGGGGCAAGGGTTCAGGACCACAATCAACAGTGCTCCTTCATTTGAAGGACAAAGGACACTCATTTGATAACCAAGATGTACTCATTTTTGACCAAGAAGATAGGTGGTTTGAGAGAAGGGTCAGGGAGGCCATACATGTGCATATAGAAAATCCCTCACTCAATACAATCTGTCTCCTATTTATCATACTGCCCTTTCATTCATTCCCAGGAGGATCAGGACCACACCCACCAAAAATACTGCTATTAATGACCAATGACAATGGGTGGAGAAGGACTGCAGAGGTGGGATTTTCACTCATTCCACTGTCCATTGTCCATCTAAAGAGCCTATTCAGACCAGGGGGAAGTGAAACCAATGTGGAGGAGGATATATCAGGAGTCTCCTAGCTGTCCTCAAACTGAAGAAGCTACTTGCGAAACATTTCAACCTAGTAAGAAACAAGTCCAGTTGTCATGACTCAACTTCCAAATTCTCTTATCTCTGTTTCAAATGTAAAAAACAAACAAACAAGCAAAAAAGGAATTTGATTTTAAAAATGATTTTCTCCTGCTGGGTCTAGACTTCATTTACAGCCACTAGAGATATTTCAGGCTCCACGGTAACTAAACATAATGGCCTGCCAATGTCTAATTAGCAGGACATGATCATTAGTATAAGGGAACTACTATGATCCCATTTTAAGTGCAGGCCTGTCTTGCTCCACAGCTTATGACACCCAGATAGCCATTTCCTTGTTAGTAGGCAGAGGGAGGATGACACAGCCCCAGTCCTTTGCTTCCCCTCTACTCTTACCAGCTAGCACACTGTCCGTCTTGGGCTTTGCACATCATAAATGGACAAACTGTTAGAAAAATTATCTGAAGTGAGGTTGGTGGTGGTGGTGATGGAAGGAGCCATGGAGGGACCTATGATTGATTGATTGATTCTGATTGATGCAGATGAGCTTTGACAGGCTTTTAGCCATGGTAAGAGGGCAAGGAGATCTGGCCAACCTAAACATCCTTCCATCAACCTCTCCCAGAGGAGGGACAAACTGGTAATTGATCCCACTGGGCTGCACTTACCATGTCTAAAGACATATATGTTTCCTGAATGGCAAAGTCAAGTCTATTTAGCAATTGGTTTTGCAAGTATCAAGCATCATCTGCTTTTCACTTACAGTAGTTTGGAAGTGTTACCTTTCTTTGAACTGCAACATGCCACTTTCCCCAGTCAGTGTGGCCAGCAGGCTTAATCTGGCCACCCCAGTTTGTCTGACAGCTAGAACAGTACCTCTGCTTTGAACAAAATAGCATAAATAGCATGAATGATGATTACCCTCATATGGGGAAGAACATCAAGTATTGGAGCAGGAGCAACACAGAACTCAAAAGTCATTTTGTAAACCATGAGCCAGTAAAACAAATTTGCCACTGAGAATGCAGAGTGTCACAGCCAACCCTGGCACCCAAGGGCATGCACCTGCACAAGGCCTGTCATATTCACACTGTATGTTCACAGCTGTGCACGCCAAACAACTTAAAGGCACCTCTGAATAATACATGGTGCCCAGCCTTCCTAAGCAGTGAGCAAATGGAGGTTTACTAGTACTGATTTATGGTACTGTATTCTTAAGGTGGTGCCTGACAGGAGGAACAGAAGCTGTTTTGTTTCCAAGCACTTAGCATAGCAAGACTCTTCCCCCACCCAAAGAACCCTGAACTTCATTGAAATAATCCTAGAACTGCAGAGCTGGAAAGCCCCTATCAGGGAGGCACAGTGGGGAATTGAACACCCAACTGTATCTACACCACTGAGCTATCCAGTAATTCTTAGCATGAACATCCTTCAAGACCGAAGGTTTTAAAACAATTATTCAACTGCAGCCATCTGGCCCAGAAATAATAATAGTGATGAAACCAGTCTGCTGGGAAATGTATCTATGAAAGCTCCACTGAACAAAATGACCAAGCTTCTGCACTTCTCTTGGTGAGTGAAGGTCACTCAAGCTAATGTTCTGGTGGATTGTGCCCTACACAAATACTCCTCTGTCAGGCAGAGAATCTGCTTTCTTTATTTGCGTATAGTTCATTTTTTTTGCTCTGAAAGGTTCTCAAAGCAGCTTACAGAAGATTTGCAAAATGAAATTGTACACAAATGTATTATAGAATCAGGAATCAGCTGACTCTTCTATCAGTTATTTGCACAAAGATGGAAAGTGAGTATGAAAGCTGATGGGGCCTAATTTGTTACACTGCTCATGCCTGTTTCTCAAGAGTTGAGCTGTAATCTCTACAGCAGACAATTTGTGGAGCTGAATTTCAAAGACAGATTCTAGTGTGAAACAGCTGATCCAGAATGATTCAAGAGGTTCACTTTCCGATCCTTACACAGGGTCAAGGATTTTATTCAGAAGTTGGGAAAAGTATTCTTTTGGGTTACAACTCCCAAAATCCCTTAGCTACTATGGCAAACTATATTGGCTAGAGGATTCTGGGAACTGTACTCTAAAACAGTAACTTTCCAAAGCATTGTTTGTATTACATCATTCTATTTAATACGATCAATGGAAGGATGACAGTGTTACTTCTCCCTGAAATGTTGTTTGTTAATAGCCTTTGATAATCAGCAGGCTGGATAGCTTGTGAGTTGTTGTGGACCTAGAGAGTAGAAGTTCAATTTCCCACTGTGCTTCCCAGAAGAACCAGCCTGTGTAGCCTTGGGCAAACTGCACAGTCCTAGGATGCCCCCAGAAAAAGGAAATGGTAGACCCCTTCTGAGTACGTACTGTACTCTTTACCCAGAAAATCTTGAAAAGGGTCAACATGTAAGTGAGAAATGACTTAGCAGCACACAATTATTATGAAGGTAAAATTTTCCATTTGTATAGTATGCATTTTAGTTCCCTTGGACTTTCTTATTACAGCCCCCCCCCCATTTGCTTAAGTACATGTATCATAATCAGCCAAGTGAGCCAGTGCATCAGGCATCTGATTAATTTCATGCCAAATACAACTTCTAAGCTGCCACAAGACTCTTTGTTATCTTGAAGTAGAGTCATGGCAACTGGACATCTTTCTTGTTAGGTTGAAACGTTTCACTACTCATTCAAGTAGCTTCTTCAGTCTGAAGAGAGTTGGTAGGAGATCCATGATATATCCTTCACATTGGTTTCATTTCCCCTTAGTCTCCTTAAAAGGACAAAGGACTGGGGGTGAGGGATAATACAACTTCTGCAGTCCTTCTCCAGCCATTGTCATGGGTTGTGTGTCCCTAATCCTTCTGGGAATGGATGAAAGGGTAGCATGATAAATAGGAGACAGATTGTATCTAAGGCCTCCACCTCTGTTGAGTGAGGGATTTTCTATTTGCACATGTACGGCCTCTCTGACCCCTCTCTCAAACCACCTGTCTTCTGGGTCTAACATGAGTACATCTTGGTCATCAAATGAGTGTCCTTTGTCCTTCAAATGAAGGACCAGTCCTGATTGTGGTCCTGAGCTGTTGCCCCTCTTTTGCTGGGCCATTCTCCTGTTTAGTGGCTGTTTGGTTTTTCCAATGTAGAGCTCCGAACACTCCTCTTTGCATTGGACTGCATACACTGTATTGCTCCTGTTGTGTTTTGGTGTCCGGTCTTTTGGGAGGATGAGTTCCTGCCTTAGTATGTTTGTAGGTTTGAAATGCATGGGTATGTGGTATTTACCAAAAATCCGTTTGAGCTTTTCGGACACACCCACGATGTAAGGAATTACCAGGTCATCAAAGCACAACAGCATCTATACAATTTGGTGTTCGGACAGACTGCCTATTTTTTTAAAACCAACAAATATAATTGAATTTTTTTGAGCAAAAAGATCCACCAAGATTTTATCTTCCCACCTTCTGCCACTGGGGTTTGCATAGTAGCCAGTTCTGGCTGAATCATTCCCTCTGAATCATCAATACTACGATGGCTCTCAAAAATGGCCATTCTATCTGAAACACAAATCAGGTCTGATTCCCTTTGGAATCATCTTTGAGTATGTGTGTGTCTGTCTGTTCCTCCCTCCCTCCCTATTTCTGTTTTCTTCTTAATAGAAGACTGTGAGAGTTAATTACATGCATCATTTCAAGGGACATTGTTTCAACAGAGATTTCACCACAGTTCCTGGGTGACACTCAAGTTTCAAATTCTCAATGAATTTTGAAATAAAAACCCATTAATGAATTTAAACTTGACTAGAAAGGCCATCTTTACAAATGCTGTGATATTTTTGAAAAATAGAAACTGAGATACTGGGCTGGCAAGGGCACATAAAAATGTAATAGTGATATTTTCTGTATGGCTCAACAAATTACGTGCCATCAAGTCAATTATGGTGACCCTTTTCAGATGTTCCAGGTAGAGCATACTCAGAGTTGGTTTACCATTCCCTTCTTTTGGAGGAATCCTGGGATTGTGTAGCTTGCCCAAGGCCATACAAGCTGGCTCTACTCACAGGAAGCACAGTGAGGAATCAAACTCCCAACCTTTGGCTCTGCAGCCAGATACCTAAACCACTGAACTATCCAGCCAGCTCATAAATGAGCAGAAAGCAAACACACACACATACAAAGACACAAACCCTTCCTGGCATTTAAATCTGTTAAACTTTCAAATCTCGTGTTTTGATTCTGAGCATTTTGGCATCACACTAAGTTCTATCAGTCAAAGGACACCGTGGCCAAGAGCTGGCTTTCCAGTTTTCCTAGTTTCCTAATGTCGCAAGTACTGCAACAACATGGTCAGCACCAACATCCCAGGCAGATAGCACATTTTAAACCAATTGTGTGCAAATTGTCTCAGTGCTGTACACTCACCAGCGAGGAAGCCTAGCAGTTGCATTCAGGATTATGAGATCCTTTTCTACAGCAGCCTTTGGAGCTAAAAAATGGTTTTCCGTCGTTTTACGAAAATGTTAAGCAAAGCATTTTGCACCGTAGTGACTCTTTACAATAGGCATAGACACAGATTCTCCTATGCCTTGCCCCTGTAACAACCACAAAGCTTCCAAGGGACAATAAAATGAAAGAAGCTGCCTTCTCCTACTTTGAAGTGGGAAATGTTAGATCGAGCCCTATGCCCGCAGCAGGACTGAAGGAAAGCCAGCTTTCTCACCCCATAGGTTGGGCTCTTAGAAAAATGATCAAATAATTGTACGTGAACGCGTCAGAAAGGGCATTAGGACCCAGAAGATCTCTCTCTCTCTCTCTCTCTCTCTCTCTTTTCTCTGTCTGCAGGACTGAGCACTGAGACAAGAGCTAAAACAAACAGCTGTGACTGTGCGAGCCAGCCAAACCGAGAGGAGGAGGAGGAGGAGAGGGAGACTCCTATCACCACTCCCCCATCGGTCTCGCTCTTTCTCTCTCGGATAACAACAGCTCATCTCCCCAAGAAATCTCTCCTTCGGTTCACCCAGGGCTCCCAGGCGCCACTGGGGCTCTCAAGATGAGAAGGATCCGGGCGAATGCCATCGCCATCCTGACCGTCGCCTGGATCCTGGGCACTTTCTATTACTTGTGGCAGGACAACAAACCCCATTCGGCAGCATCCAGCAAATCTCCGAGCAGCAGCAGTAGTAGTAGCAGCAGCAGTAACGGAGGCGGCAGCAACAACAACAGGAACGGGCAGAAATCAACCGGGAAACTCGAGAGCCACAAAGAGGAGAGGACCTTTCCCCTCGTTGTAAGTGGGCGCGTGACACGGCCCCCCCCCGTTGCCTGGCGCTGAGGATGTCTGTCTATCCATCCATCCATCCCTCCCTCCGTCCCACCATCCATCCATTCTGGGCCGGGGAAAGGGTTCCTTAGGGACGCCTCGGTGCCGGTCGCCCGTCGGGGTTTCCTGGGCCGCCGCTTTTACCGCAGAGCGCGCGCGAGATGCTTGCGGGAGTCGGGAGCGTCCGTCCCGTTCTGCGAAGGGAGCCCGGCAGCCGGGGCGGCGGGATGGGTGGGGAGGGAGAGGAGCAGCAGCAGCACCACCACCACCAGCAGCAGCACCGGGGAAGCGCGAGGGGGGGGGAAGAGTTCCCTTTGCATGGACTTCTTTGTGTTTATGCTACCCTTCCGCCTGTAACCATGGCAGCATTTACAGTTGTGTGTGTGTGTCTGTGTGTGTGTGTGGGGGGGGAAGCGGCGAAGTGGCCGCGGTGGGGAAGGCGGGCGAAGCTCCGGTGGAAAGTCCGAGTCCTGCGACTGTTGTCCGCTGAGGCGCTCCGGATCGGCTTCTCCTCTACCCGCCAACGGAGTTTCCAGTCAGGAATGGGGCCGGCGGGCTAGGGAGGAAGGAAACCTTTTAAGACGCGGGTTAGCAGTAAGGCCGAAAGAGACGCCTTGCGGGGGGGGGCGGCCGGGGGGGGCTGTCACTTGGGTTTGGACCGAACCAGAAGATCGTTTTATCTGGGAAAGATTGGGTGGAAATGACGCCGGTGTTTCGGGTGGCAAGCGTGGTGCCCCTGAGGGCTTTGGCCTCGGGGTCTTCCTTCTTTTGTGTGCTTGCGCCCTTCTGTGACCTGGCTGCACGGAAAGGCCTCAGACAGGTAGTTGACGGGTCACCAGAGCTGAAAAATTCAACTGTGAACGTTGTTTTGTCAGCTGAAGTGGGTTTTCCGTTGCCAGAGTCCCTTAAGGTCCTGGATCTGCCCGCGGCAGCTGGGAGGCGTCCTGCACCCTGTTAGATTTGAGCCGCATCTAAATTCATGGAATTACAGATGAGGTTCTCTTTGGTCTTGTTGAATGAAGGATTGGGATCCAGAGTGAAAAGTGAGTTCCCAACGTCGGTCCTAAAATGAGCTTGAAAGTGGTTGTAAGGAGCTTAGCAAAAAAAAATAAAAAATAGAAATAGAGTCAAGCAACTGGTTTGCACTGCTCCTTTCCCACTTTCGTACTGTCATGGGAATTAAAGATTTCAATGGCCATTCCATGAGGGAAGTCCACATAAATAATTCTGGGGGTAATGGTGCAAAGTCTTTTAATTATACCTATGGACTCTTGACCTGATTGTAGTTTTTACATGCATACCTGTGTAAAGAAATACCAAGGTTAGTTTTTTGGAGGGGAGGGCCCTCCTTTTGCCACCACCCTCCTTGGGCACCCATGCAGCCTCCAGAATCTCTCAAGTTGTACAGAGGTCACTGTGAGATGAGTGAGTTACAGTTGTTTTCTCCACCTCTTGGGAGCAGAGCAGGCCGTGCAGCTGTATAGTAAGAATATAAGCTTTGGTTTTAGAAAGAGGAAACAAGGCTGCAAAAAACATATGCACCTAGAAAGGAGCACCTAGAAAGGAGCTGGGTCAGTAGGTGGGTAGACTGGCTAAGAGGTGGAACACAGCTTTATGTGTAATACTGTATATGATGAGGCCCTCCAAATGATGCAAAGTATTTTAACAGTTTAGGCATGAGTACTGCCTGTCACAATGGCCAAAAAAAAAAAAAAAAAAGTTACGCAAACCAACACTCAGCTTAATCACATTCAGGACATAGAACCCCTGCTTCTCTGGGAGTTAAAACGAAAATGAGATTCTTGGTTACCTCTGTGGGAAGCACAAGGATGGAGATTTTTTGCATCCTCTCTGTAAAAAGTCTGTGCATATTTTCAAACTAGCTCAAAGCTCCCTGATTCTCTGTTGTGTAGGGTACTGCATCAACAATATCCTTGATAAAGAGCTGTACTTTGCTCCTAGTGACCCATCCATAACCCTGTTGCAGTGAAAGTGTTTCACTCTTGTGTGAGGGGGAAAATCATTGAAGTCTTTAATCTTTGCTAGATGAAGGCTTCCTTCTTCTGCAAGTAAAAAGCGGCCTCTTCTTCAGGCTGCAAGATAGCTGAAGATAAAAGTGATGTATTTTAATAAAACTAACAGAACATAATTGTGAACGACCTGGATAAAAGCACCTTAGAAATTATGGTATGTGTCATTTTTCCCCCCATGTAACAATTTATTATTTGGATGTAGAGATGGAATAGAAACAGAACGGAACAGGTTGTATATCTCAAAAGCAAAAATCCTAGGTGACAGGAGTCTTGGGCCAAAGTCTTATTAGTGAGCTGCACTATGCTGTTGTGTTTTCCTCAGTTTTTCTCGTCTGTAGAATGGGTTTGATAAGGTATATATGCCAAATGTGCCATTCACTAATGTATTACTGAGAGCTAAGATGGACTGCTGAGGGCTGAGGCGATGCAGATCAGGAGCTGATTTAGTACACATATTTCCATAGGACAAAAATATGGCAAACTGTGATGTATTCTCTGATCTACTTTTCTGTAGTGTTTTGGGGAAAGCACATATACCTATATACCTGTCTGTACTCTCTAGGCTTTTCATTCAAAATCAAGGAAGTAAAATATATTTTATTGCAGAGGAATTGTTATATTTCATTCTGATAGCTGCATGTTGCTTTGAAGTTTTTGGATGAAACGTACTGTGGGTTGCTATGATGTTGATATTAATACGCAGAGACCATAGAAACTTGGGGATGTTCATGTTCAAGCTGGCATTATTTTAACTTGTTCTTGCAAAGCAGAACAGAATTGAATGATATTGCAGAGGTAGCAGGGTTATTGTTATTACTATTTTAATGGGAAGAGCTAAATCTAAGTTGCATTAATTCTCCCAACCCACTGAAACAGAACCGTCTCTGCCTTCCACCTTCATACCATTCCCTTCATTTAACCAGTTTGATGACATTTGCTGTATCAGATCAGGGGATTGCCTGTTCCACATTCCTGCCTGATGGAGTAAAAGAAATAATAATAATAATAATAATAATAATAATAATAATAATAATAATAATAATAATAATAATAATAATAATAATAATAATAATAATAATAATAATAATGATGATGATGATGATGATGATGATGATGATGATGATGATGATGATGATGATGAGAGTGAGTGGGAAGAATGCAGCAACATGTCATCTCCTTCTCAGGCTTGGTGAGACATGAGCAGCACTTATTTGATTTAATGAAGCAAGGTAGCGATACAGGAATTTTTATTTTATTTTTTGCCGGCTAGCTTTTTTGCCTCCAAGTACATACATGACATAGTTTCTTGCTACAACGTTGTCTACAGCTGTAAGCATCAAGCCAATAAAAAGCCATATTCCTGCTGCTGTGACCTCAAGCGGTTGAGCTTCTATTGATCTGGAAATGTAGTGAATGGGTAATGGCACTGTACTGGGATGTAATGTGAATAACAAACAGTTCCCTTGGTAGCAGTGTCACCAGATTGCTTGATCTGGGGGGGAAATGGATCAGCTGGATTGCAGATCTTAAAGCTGAGGAAGGGGGAGCAGGGCAGCCTACAGTAGCTGTCTGCTAAGTGGTGAAAGTAGCCAAGGGAGAAGGGGGGGGGCGGCTTTGTCTTTTGCCTTGCTGAGGTGGGCGGCTCTGTTATACTCATGTTTCAAGGGGTGGCACTTTGCTGAGACTTCTAGAACAGAGCTTCTTGGATAATGATACCAGCCCATGTCTTTCTACTAATACAATGTGCTATTTCCAACAAGCCCACTTGCTACAGATTGTCCATCTGTAACCTTTTGATCACCTTGCCAACAAAAGTCCAAATAGTCAAAGCTATGGTTTTTCCTGTAGTGTTGTATGGAATTGAGAGCTGGACCATAAAGAAAGCTGACCGCCGAAGAATTGATGCCTTTGAATTGTGGTGCTGGAGGAGACTCTTGAGAGTTCCCTGGTCTGCAAAGAGAACAAACCTATCAATTCTAAAGAAAATCAACCCCGAGTGCTCATTGTAAGGACAGATCCTGAAGCTGAGGCTCCAGTACTTTGGCCATCTCATGAGAAGAGAAGACTCCTTGGAAAAGACTTTGATGTTGGGAAAGTGTGAAGGCAAGAGGAGAAGGGGACGACCGAGGATGAGATGGTTGGACAGTGTCATCAAAACTACCAACATGAATTTGACCCAACTCCGGGAGGCGGTGGAAGACAGGAGGGCCTGGCGTGCTCTGGTCCGTGGGGTCACGAAGAGTCGGACACGACTAAACGACTGAACACACATAACTGTGGATACTGAATGTGTCTGCTAATCCCTGTTCCTCCTGTATACCATCTTACTGTACCTTCATGAAAACATAGACTTCTTTCTGTCATGGTGGGTTCAGGTTCTTTGGTAGAGTGACTGGTGGGAGGGAGCCTGTAGCTCTTTACATAGCCTTCCTCTGTGTCAGGCTTGTTAGATCACAATTCCTACAATTCTATACAGCTGGGGGTACTCCAAGCTGGGAAATACCACATTAGGTATTTTGTGTATGTGTGTGGTTTTTTTTTTCTATTCCAATTTACCTCCGTCTGACTCAAACTAGATGTAATACATTTTACCATGTTTCCCACCCAAAGGGAGGTTATCACAAGTGGAAAAAAATGGAGAAAGATAAGGGCAGTGTGCCCCTTCTGCTGGATCTCTCAGAAGCTTTTGATCCATTAACCATGGTATCCTTCTGGGCCAGCTCTATGGGATGGGATTTGGAGCCACTGTTTTATGGTGCCTCTGGTCCTTCCTGGAGGGAAGAACCCAGAGGGTGGTGTTAGGGGACTCCTGTTCAACGCCCTGGCTATTGGCCTGTGGTGTTCCTCGGGGTTTTGTTTTGTCCTCTATGCTTTTTAACATCTACCAGATGCTGCTGGGAGGGGTCCCCCAGATGTTAGGGTTCAGTGTCACAAGTATGCAGATGACACCCAACTCTGTCTCTCCTTTCCATCAAAATCCAAGGAAGCTGTTTCAGTTCTAGATCTGTGTCTGGTGTCAGCAATGTACTGGGGGAGGGCAGACAAACTGAGATCTAATGCAGATGAGACCGAAGTGCTCCGGGTCACTTGAAAGGAAGATAAAGGAATAGGGCTGCAGCCTGTGTTGAATGGGGTTATACCCCCTCTGAAAACACAGATGTGCAGCTTGGGGATCCTCCTGGATTCATCTTTGAACCTGCATGTCCCAGTTTTTGGTGGTGTCCAGAAGTGCCTTTGCACAGTTGAGTTCTGATCTGACCACGGTGACACATGTCTTAGTTACATTTTGGCTAGATTACTGTAATACACTCTACATGGGTCTGCCTCTGGAAGGTGTTTAGAAGCTTCAGCTGGTCCAAAATTCCGCAACTAGATTGTTAACTGGGGCTGATTTCAAGAATAACCTAATTCCCCTGTTACAGCAGCTCTACTGGCTGCTGATCCATTTTCAGGCACAATTCAAAGTCCTAGTTTTAATATATAAAGCCCTAAGCTGTTTGGGTTCGAACTATCTGAAAGACCTCAGCTCTCTTTATGAGCCTGACTGGGTCTCAAGATCAATAGAGAAGGCCTTTCACTCAATTCCACTATCCTCCCAGATGTAAATTATGTAAGCCGTTAGACGTTGTCTAGAGGGGCGGGGTAAAAATCGAATAAATAAATAAATAAATAAATAAATAAATAAATAAATAAATAAATAAATAAATAAATAAATAAATAAATAAATAAATAAATAAATAAATGTGTTTAGTGGGGGTACTGGCTGTTGAAGAGATGTTTTAAAATGGAATGGTTTGTTTTTGTTGCTTTTAAAATCTGTTTTATTAATGCTTTTACCTAACATTTTTAATTTAGTGTTTATTTAATCGTTTAGAACATCTGAATAAATTATTGTTTCCAGCTTTTCATATTGTATTTTTAATTATGTAAGTCATCTTGATTCCTTTTTTAGGAGAAAATAGGTTAAAATATTTTGAATAAATAAATAATGAATAAGAAAATTCTGATGTTGAGAAAGATATGGAAGACGTATTCTCCTGAACAATTTAGTTTGATTCCAGACTTTCTTATTCTCCTCTTAGGCAGGATGGCCAATTTCTAATTTCCAAATGACTGGCCCATAGACTGCAGCTTCTGGATGAGGGGATAGATTGTAAATAGTGCAAGCAGAACTGGGTCAGAAACTGGCAAATTAGTGATAGTTCATGGAGATATTTTGGAGATCAAAGGAGCACAGGCAGGATGGGAGCCAGGGAACAATTTGGTGGGCTTAATTTCCAGACAAATGGGAGGTGATGGACTCTCCTTCATTGGACATTTTAAAACAGAAGTTATCCATCTTTTAAGGATGAGTAAGCTGTGGATTTCCTGTTTCATTGGCGGTTGGATTTGGTCCCTTTCAGTGTCATGATTCTCTGACTCAGACTGTGGTAGGTTGTGGATGGAACTAGGCTGAATCCAAGCACCACATTGGCTTTTCTGCCATCAGAGTTGATGGACTGCAGTTTTAACTGGCTGGAGCAGTCAAATGCCAGCTAGTTGGTTACCTAATCTCACATTGGAAGAGGGGCTTGGAAAGACAGGGCAGCATAACCACAGAGCTGCACAATGTGCATGTTTTGATTGGCCTTCCACATCTGTATTGTATGGATGTTACCTGTGTTTGCACAAGAGTTCTTTCTTATTTCTAAGGGCTTTGACACAGGAGAAGCAGTTGAGCCTACAGTTGGCCAGGCTTGTATAAAATCATTTGGATAGTTGTCTGTGGTGAGTACAAACCGCTTCTAGGTAATCAAACAAGAATATTTGTGACAACTGAGAAAGCATTGGAGTTACCTAGAAGATATGCTAATGTGGCATAAATTACAAGCACAGGAAGCTGCCTTATACAAATGAAGGCATCAGTCCATCTCAGAGTTTGGAAGAGTTACGCCCTTGAACTAGAACTCTGAGAATCCCCCATGGCTGGGGATGCTGGGAGCTGTAGCCCAAAAAAGTCATGTTCTTAAAGCTCTGATTCATGGATATCAGAGGTATGGCAAAGTTTGATATTTTATATAAATGAAGTGTTAGAATTTTTAAGAGGGGTGTGAAAGTGTAACCCGGCAAAAATTAGTTGTGATTGTAAAATGGGCGTGTGAACAGCTATGTACTAAATACCTATTAGAGGTTACTGTAAGATAATCAGTCAGTTTCACCAGTTTAGAACATTGTAATACAATGCACCCCTGGCAGAACTCATTGTAAAATGCATATGGTCTTCTACCAAAAGCCCATAGAAAAATACTGTCTCTCTGCTTCAATGGGCAAAATAAGCCTTCTTGTTAACGACGTTACCAACATTTTCTGCGCTGCAAGGAAGTTCCACTAGATTTTTCATTTTAACCACTACAGAGGCTGTCAGCCAAGTGCATGGATATGTAAATATTTATAGAATGCAAACCAAAACAATCAAATAGTTTAAAAATACACACAGATATGAGACAGTATGGAAATGGACCTCATTACCAGAAGCAGGCAATAGGAGAAACCATCAGGCAACATATAGCAGGCAAACAGAGAGAAGGCATAGAAGCAGGCAGTCAGAAGCCCAAAGTCAGCAATATGTAGGCAACACAGAAAGTAGGCTTGTTGAGAGACCCCAAAGACCATCAGCCATGGAACAGAGACTCACAGATGTCTGGAAAAGGATACTTTAAAACATAATATTTTATATGTGTGTCCATGTGACATGCTTATAGGCTAAGTAATATATTTTTACCTAAATATGTTGTTACTTTAATAAAATGTAATCATTTAAAGAGATGTACTCTCTGCTTTTTGATTGTGAATTTTAACTCCTGCATTTTAATAATATAATTGAAACATTCTTTTTTTGTATTTTTATTGCCTTTTTGTTGCAGCAGTATAGAAACATGATTATAACAGGATTTAAATTCTTGCGTATAATTTTAAGAGCTGCATGGCTTTTGAACCTTTCTATATTTTGAAACAAGATTAAAGCAAGACTTAAATATATTGCCTGCAAATAAGGTTTATCGTAATCTTCATATATTCTTAAGCATTTGTACCTACAGCTTTCCTCATAGCTGTAAGAATTTTGGATGATTTTTTCATGCTTTAAATAGCTGTAACTACACAAATGGATTTCTGTTGAAGAATTTACACCTGCATGAGTTTCATTACTGAATTTCTATAGTTGCATGCTTTCAAAATTTATGTTTCATGCATATGGAACACAGAAGCAATTAGATGAATAAAGTTTGTAAATTAGGTAAGTTGCCTGGAATAATTTTCTACTTGGAAAAGTAGAGTTAATAATATATGAACAAGATGCAGCAGTCTAGTAAAAGAATTACTTCACCATGAGTGAAACAATGACTTATTTTTACCCTCTGAAAAGAGATGGAACTTTAAACGTGAAGCAACCTATACCTGATACCCAGATGAATTTTGATATGATTGCCATGGTTATCTGATCTCAATCTGAAATTAACTTTAACAGGGGGAAATGTCAGCTGTGATGGACCCCCATAGCTTCACACTACCAAAGAGTATTGTGATTAATATAATAATGTCAGGATTTTATTTGAGTGTCATACATTTGACCTTGACAGTTCATTATTGTCTGCTCCGACCACCAGTGGAACTCATTGGCATCTCAAAGATGCCAACGGTGGAAGAATCTGGGATCCTCTTCATGCAAAATGTGTTTTTCTATCAATTAATAAGCCTCTAATAAGTGACTGGACAACTCAGTGAGTTATGTATCTGGTTGTGGATCTAGAGGTTGGGAGTCCAGTTCTTCACTGTACATCCCAGAAGATCCACTCCTGCGGTCTTAGGCAAACTGCACAATCCCAGTTTGTCCCCAGAAGAAGGGAATGGTAAACCAGTTCTGAGTACTCTCTGCCTGGAAAACCCTGCAAAGGGTTATCATAAGTCAGAATTGATTTGAGTGCACACCATTATTACATTTTCTATGCAATCTGCATTTGAACCCATAAGCAAGTTCAAACATTTTTATGAGTAATTTGACCTTTCTAAACATGTTCAAACCCACTTATAAGCTCACACATAGGTTGCAGAAAAATATATGACATGTCACAGAAACCTTTCCCCTAATTACAGTATTATTGAGGCTCTGCTGTGCAAGAAGGAAGAGAAACAATGTAATTTATTTCATGGAGAATCAAATGTGTGGACTTATCTGTAAAGTTCCATTACTGTGAACCCTGACTCTTCTGCTTTTTGTCACTTGTTGCAAACATTCACAAGAAACCATTCCTAGTATCTGCTGTGAAGATACCCCTCTTATAGTGGGAGGGAATATGCAGCTGGAGAAAAAGAAATTGAAACAAAGGTCAGAGAGTAATAAACAGATATAAATTCATCCAGTTTAAAGGAAAAACTCTACTGAAACTTCTCTGAAGTTGGCCAATCAGATCCTAAAAGTTCTGGTTTGCTTCAGCTGAGTGTACATGCTTTTGTGTAAATGTATTTAACAGCAAATGTTATATACATATAGATTAATTAAGAACATTTTTAGAAGAGTGTGGAAAATTTGGGTTAAAAATAGTAAATAAAGTTCAGGAACCTACAGAGTATAGTAATTGGTAGCTTCAAGTCTCCCCACAGAAGACTGCCCCTCATTGTCAGTTCTCCTCAACTGGCACTTACTCCCTCAGTAATTCACTCACAGACATAGGTAAGAGAAAATAATAAAAGGTTCAATTTTACTCACAGTTCTTCATAGATTAAAAACACAAGCAGCATTCCATCTAAAACAGCCGCCTAGAGTGGTCTTATAGACCAGATGGTTGGGGTACTAACTAACTAACTAACTAACTAACTAACTAACTAACTAACTAACTAACTAACTAACTAACTAAATAAATAAATAAATAAATAAATAAATAAATAAATAAATAAATAAATAAATAAATAAATAAATAAATAAAAATAATGACTTGCTACATAAACAGAGCTTAATTGATTCACTTGATTCATGACTCCCTACACAACTTGCTGAATTATTAAATACATTGCTCTAACTGTCTTCAGACTCTAACTAAATTCTGATTCCATTGCTAACTGACTGAACACCTTTGAATGAAAAGAACCAGAAAAGAAGACTTGAGTAGAGAGGTGTGGAGACTTTATAGAGTCACTGCCAATTAAAATGGACTGGACTGGACTAGATGGTAAAAGGATTGACCTGCGCATCACATCTTCCTATATTGCCCTCCTATAATGTATGAAAGTGGAAGGCTGGTTGATACAGGGAGAGATTAGCTAAAGCAGGAGTGACCTCCATAAATGTTTTTTCTTGGCGGGGATGCAATCCCATAATCCCTCGCGATTGGGTGTGCTGGCTAGCATTAATGGGAGTTGTAGACCAAAAACAACTGGAAGTCTATGGTTGACTACTCCTGCTCAAATGAAATATGAGGAAATGCATTATTTCAGTCTCACAATCCTAAATAGTACAGTTCTAGCAACTGGTCAATATATTATTTATCAGCATGTGTAGCTGAATCTGGGTTGGTGAATACTGGATGAATGAAAACCTTATTTTAATTTTTTTAAATGAAACCATGTTCTAAAACCCACTTTCATACGCTTCCTAGGAATTATTCTGATACTTGAAGAAAAGCTGATTTGGTCGAGGACTTGGAAATGTTACTTTTTACATTACAACTCCCAGAATCCCCTTGCCGGGATGACTAGTCAGGGAATCCTCACAGCTGTAGCCCCCAAAAGTAATAGTTCTGTATTCCGGTTTATTCACACTTTTATTGCAAGGCCCTGGGACTAACTCAGCACTGTACAACAGAGGTCCCCAACCCCTGGTCTGTGGCCTGGTGGCGGTCCGTGGCCTGAGCCGGACCAGGCTGCAGAGTGAGAACTCCCGCCCTGCCCCCCCACATGCACTCCCCCCACAGCCTGTTTGTGTCTGCACGTGAGCATGCACACACCCACACAAGCACTGTGCTGCCCTTTGCGCATGCGCACAAGCGTGCGCACACGCCCTTGTTCATGTGCACGAGAGCAAGGGGGCCGCCCCGTCTTTCCCAGCTGGTCCGCAGGACTAAAAAGGTTGGGGACCACTGCTGTGCAACATATCTATACATTGTGAAGCTTGGTCTGCACTCATGTTGGTTCTTTTGGGTTGTGGTTTTCCAACATGTCAACTGTACATTTTATTCTTTCCTTTTAAATGTTCTGTTTACCAGACTGGTTAAAAGTGTAAATAAAGTTTAAGTTCTGTTGCACCTTCAGATATAGACCATAGCATTAAAAGAAACACAATATGGCCTTCCAATAAGAATTTATGAATGAGCAAACACCCTTTAAACAGTTTTGATTTGCCTTCCCCAACTCATTCTGAAGTTCTACTTTCAGTTTTTGCCTCTTTTACCCATAAAATACTGTACAATATCTCCCCCAGCAGTCAACTCCCCACAGAAGTTTGGGGTACAAAATAAAACTGGCTATGGACACTGTTCACTTGTATTATTGAAGCAGTCTTCATGGGATATGAAGACAGAAAGAAAACAAACCCTGTAGAATCTCTGAAATTATGGTTTGAGTCAAATTCAAGTTTTCTTTTTTTAAGGAAATGCAGCATAAGAAGCAAATCCCACTGTTGTCATTAACCATAGAATGAAAGCTACAGTTTTAATGAGCATGCTTATTTTAATAAGACTTCTTATTATCAGTAACATGTTTGGGTTTCACTTACAAGAGCTACACCGAAGATGACTTCCTTAATCTGTACAGGAAGGGCAGGATGCCAGCGTGACAGACAAATACATAATAAATAAAAGTGGGTTTTAGACATCTATATATGGATGGCAAGGCTAGACAGAACAGATAACGCTGTTAGCCTCAAAACTCCTTTGGAGCTATTGTGTCATTATCTGACCTCCCCCACCCTTAAACTGCAGAATAAAATCAAATCAGCTTTGAGATTTTAATGCTAGGGAACCAAGGCAACTAATATGTTATGTTGCCTCTTTCCAGGAAAGCAATACTACATGAGCCGATCTAGTCACCGGGGACAGCAGCTCGTAAAAAGTGAGACAGATCTGTGTATTTGTCATCAGGAATGGTCAACGAAAATACAATTGCCAGATATTGGTTAGAATGAGTTTTCTTGAGATTAAGAGCTGTACCAAAGGAAGAAAGATTGCACTTGAAAAGACTAAGGGCAGAAACATATGTTAAAGATAACCCATAGTAATAAAAGGAAAATCTTTCAGGTCTGATTATGTGGGAGTATCAGAGAAGGAACTTTTCCTACCTCCCAGAGTTTCAAAATTAGATTGCTTTACATGAAAAGAATGCCTCAGTCAAAAGTCTCTAATGCTGACATGCTTTGATATACAGTAATTACTGATCATCTAGGATGTCTGTTTCTGCCCTAAGATAAAGGCCACACTCTCTGAGTCAGCAACCCTTCTTTGTAGTCCTCAGGGTGTGTAGCCTGATTGTAGTCTTGGAGGAATTGGGGAAAGGGCCTCTTCTCAAAGTTAATTTGCTGTCTTATTTATTCGCATGATCTAGAGCTGAGTTATCCTAGCGTTAGACTGGACTTTTTTAGAGTTCCCAGAATTCCCCATTATGCAGTTTTGGAGGTCCTAATTAAAACCATTGCAGCCAAAATCCATATCAACTGAAATCTCCCAAATGTCTTCAAAGGCTGTTCAACATTAAGGTACTGTAGCCATCTATACTAGAAATCAACCCTGAGTGCTTACTGGAAGGACAGATCCTGAAGCTGAGGCTCCAATCCTTTCACCATCTCATGAGAAGAGAAGACTCCCTGGAAAAGACCCTGATGTTAGCGAAGTGTGAAGGCAAGAAGAGAAGGGGACGATAGAGGATGAGATGGCTGGACTGTGTCATCGAAGCTGCCAACATGAATTTGACCCAACTTTGGGAGGCAGTGGAAGACAGGAGGGCCTGGCATGCTCTGGTCCATGGGGTCACGAAGAGCCGGACACGACTTAATGACTAAACAATAAAGCCATCTATACAGTTTGCATGTTACTGGAGTTTGGATAAATATAGCACACTCTAATTTGGTAGAAAAAGCCTCTTTCTGCCACTGGTGTCAGTAGGCATCCATGTAAGGGCTGGAGTCAAAGGGATTCTTAGATTGTGTACCTGATCCATAAGACATTCAGCCAGAGCTTGGAATTAACACATTAAACCAAAAGGGTGACCTGTAATATGTTGCCTTTGTTGTTGTTGGAAAATTTTACTTTGGAGGTAGGTTAATCATTTAATCAAAGTTTTTAAAACAGTTGTATCACATTAAAAGGTAACATTGTTAATTATAATTGATTACATTACTCATTGCTTGTGAGTAAGGAGTAACACGTTCCTTAGAAACTTTTTAAAAATGCAAGTAATGCATTACCTTTCAAAGTTTGTAGTTGAAAGTTTGCCATTTGGAGGTTTAGTGCTGACACTTCACTCTATATCTGTACATGACCTGCTGCTCCAACGTGTAGATGTTAAACAGCATTGCTCGATTCCAGTATGAACAGAACATCTAAGCTTATAAAAATGTGAAACTATGAGATGTGTGGCAGATACATGTTCCTCCATGACTTTGCAACAGCTGTGTCTATGGGACATCTCTTAAAAGTGAAATCAATGGGATGTGTCTCCCTGTTTTCCCAGTAGTGGAGTGGACCAAGGCAGGAGACCTGGATCCCGGACGAGCCCTCAATTGTGAGAAATGCTCACACCCTTGCTACTTAAATGCAGTAACAAGACAACCATGAATGCAAGCAGCAGCTCTCCTTTATTAAGACATAAGACATAAGACATAAGAAATTTATTTGTCATTGCACTCACAAGTGGGTGCAACGAAATGAGGTGCTCTTCCCCAAGGTAAAACTGGACAACACCACTACAAAAAAAAAAGTTAAAAATATACACAACACTCACCATACAAATATAAATACCCCGTTTCTCCCAGCAATTAAAATTCCACCAAAAACTTATGACCCCGCATTTAAACTCAATCCTTTTTTCTTTTTCTTAGTGTATAATTTCATGGTTGAAAGTTTTCTTCTTTGTAAATTTGTTTTTAGTTATTGTTGTACCCCTGTTGTGAGCCGCCTAGAGTGGTCTATTGACTAGATAGGCGGGATATAAATAAAATAAATAAATAAATAAATAAATAATAAATAAAAGCTGTTCTTGAATCTGCTTGTCCTTGCTTTCAATACCCTAAATCTCCTTCCCGATGGTAATAATTTAAAGAGCTGATGTCCCAGATGAGAGGAGTCTTTCAGTATGTTAGATATCTTCCTCTTACATCTGTTCTTATACAATTCTTCCAAAGAGGGGAGTGAACAGCCAATGATGTTTTGGGCCGTCTTAATCACCCTTTGAATTGCCTTTTTCTCTGCCACTGTGCAGCTCGTGAACCATACACAGAGACAGTAGGATAATATGCTCTCAATCGAATTCCGATAGAAGGTAGTTAACAAACTCTCAGTCAATTGCTGCTTTCTAAGAGTCCTTAGGAAATACAACCGTTGTTGCGCCTTCCTGATTAACGCAGCGGTGTTTGCACTCCAAGTCAGGTCATTTGTTATGATGGTCCGAAGAAATTTACATTCAACCACCTGTTCCACACAAACTCCATCTATATACAGTGGCTGAATGTCTGCTCTTTTTTTCCTATAGTCCACTATAAATTCCTTGGTTTTTTGGATGTTAAATAGAAGATTGTTTTTTTTGCACCAGCGGGATAGCTGTAATACCTCATCCCGATACGCAGACTCATCATCCCCAGAAATAAGTCCTACTAGTGTAGTGTCGTCTGCAAATTTGATAATTCTATTACTGGGATGGTTATTGGTGCAATTGGATGAATAAATGGAGAACAGTAGTGGACTAAGGACACAACCTTGTGGAGTGCCAGTGCTGAGTATCTTGTCAGTAGAGATGTAATCATTCAATTTAACCCTTTGTGGACCATTAAAAAGCACTCTTGCAAAAGTGAGCTTCCTAATGGTAGGCACACTCATCAATACAGGTAATATGATATTTATTCCCTATTCCCAGCCACATGGTCCCCCTTTTGTTTCCCCATTGGTAGGTACTGCAAGAAGTACAGCCTATCTGGTGTGCCTACCAATCACAGGAAGTCCTGCCTTTGTTTACATCTCCCACTCCTCTCTTTACCTAGACCCCAGACTCTTATTTATTTATTTCGATCCTTATTTGGTATATGTTCCCTTTCCCCAACCTCCCTGTGGTCATTCTAACTGACCCATTAACTTCTTTCCTTCTTACCTAGGCCTACTCACTCAATCTTTTTGTCAGTACAATAGGGTACCTCCCTTGTTTGTAGTTTCCTCTTATACTTTCTCATGACTTCTCTAAATTCCTTGTGTTGGCTAAATAATTGACAAAGAGTATGTACTGAGATGTGATCTGGCACCTGTATAGGAAGGGATTTTGTTTCACTCAGTCACGTGCCATAGACTCAACACATCCTTCAGTTTGTACCTATTGAACTGGCATAATATTTGAGTCCTCACTCTGCATGCTGGCTGCTGATGTGTCCCTTAGCCTGCTTGTTGACAGTAAAGGTGTGGCTAGCTTGTTTCTCTTTGGTGTACTTGAGTACTAAATCTTACAATGTCGTGATCTTCAACTATGATCTTATATTTAAAGCATTTGAATATTTTGGCTCTAGACCTGGAATGTTAATGTAGCTGAGGCTGCTGTCACACTGACAATTTGAATCAATTTCTGTTCAGACTTTTTAAAAATCAGATTCAAGTCACATGGTTTTTAAACTAGTGGCCACATTCACATGCACTGAATGTAAATACATTTATTTCTGGTGATTTAAACTAGTTTTGGTGTCTACACTGCTGAAATGCTCATTTCCACAAATCCGCATTGAATTCTACTGATTTAGAAAGTGAAGTGTTTTAAAAAGCCCCTGCCAGCTAGTTGAAAGAAAACCTCGCTTCGCAACCCATATAAATCAATTTCACCCTTGCATTGTGTGAACGATAAAATCTAAATCGATTTAAATGATGCTTAAATGTGGTTCTTATTGCCAGTGTAACTGCAGCCTGAGACTTTTTTTCTGCTAAATGAGAAAATACGTTTTCTGAATTTTAGAAGACAATGCATGTTTTAAATAATGTTCTGAAGATAACCTTGGCAGAACTCATTATCAGATGCTACAAAGATGCTTCATCAATATCATCATCCTATTATTTAATCAATATTAAAAGGTATGCCTAGTTTCTTTTGGCAAATATTGGAACATATGCAATATTATGGCCTGCCTAAATATCTGTTTAGACTCTTTATCCCTAGTTGCCACAAGCCATTTTTCTTCTGCTTTTGTTACCCATATTAGAGGCTTTTGCAGGGTCCTCTAAAATGCATTTAAAGTATATTTACCCTACACTTTGAAGTGTAGGGTAAATATACGTTTCAGTCACAAATGTCCTTATAGACCAAGAAAACAACAAGAGTAAACTGTGGGCTCCAGATAAAAGCTAAAAGGCACAACACAGGCTAAAAGGCGCAGTACAAAAGAAGAAGAAAGGAGAGGGAGGTGACAAATCCTGGTACCAGTGCTTAAAGGTACAGAGTTTTTATAATTAGTGGTTGAACTGGAAGCATTTTCAGGGAAGGGCTGAGAAGAAGGGATCCAGTCTCTCAGCAAATCTGGTGGAGTGGCCTTGCTTCTCTTTCTGCACTCACAGCTAAAGGCGAGATGCTCACATTCCCTTCCACTCTACATGAACACGGTGTGGTCCATTTGCATGATAGTGTGCCTTTTGCCTCCTTTTCGTTGTGGTGGTATCTCTGTCTCCTCACTGGGGTGGTGGGGCAGACAGTGGGAGATAAAATGGGTCAAATGTAGTGCCAGATTCAGGATGTTTACAGGCAGCTGTGAATCCATCCTGAAGAGCAGAGTGGGCCATGGGAAGGGAATCTACAAATGTCCGATCCAGAGATCAAACTATAAAGGGGAAAAGACCATGAACCGGGCTGGTTTATGGTGTGGATTGTCTAACTCATTTTGCCGAAATGAAACAAAGCACTAAACTTTTTTTCTGCTCAGTCCTTCCTCTTGCTTTGGCAAAACAGATGCCTGCCCAGCCCCTTCCCGCTGCAACCATTGCCTCCCTGCCTGGTTTTACCACCACCTCCTTCGCTGCCGCCACCTCCATCTTCAGGGGACAGTGGCTCAGCTTTCCTTTCAGGAGCCGGGCCTGCTGTCACTGTGTATGTGAATTCCACTCCCCACCCCCGGCACAAATTGGAAAAATAAATAATTAACTAGTTTATTTTTCTGGGGGTTCGGAATGGTTTGTACTTTGTTGTTAACCCTGAATCATGAACCAGCTCAGTTCATCATTTTTCCGGTTTATGGTCATCTCTACTTCTGTCCTATGATTGGTTTCTAAAATAATATTTTTATTATAGTTTGTTGTGTTTTTTCTACCATGTTTGCTGATAAAATGGGAGCCCTTGCCTCTACAAATGTTTTTGGAGTCACTTCAAGTTTAGCTTACCTGTGACAATGATTGAAGAAGCAAAAGATAAACAGAATTGGTGAATATATCCTTCTTGCCCTCCTCCAGGAGCACTGTGTGGTTTTTATACATTCCTTTCTCTGCTACTCTGCCTTGTTCAGTTTCAAGTCTGCCAACCCGTACAGAACTCCTCCTTTTCTCTAGAGGATTAATTCAATAGCTGGTGCATCTCCCTGCCTAATAGCCACCATTACAGTTCCTTTCCCCAAATCCCATTGTTGCTTACTTATATTCCTTTAAAACACTCCGGCAATCATCTCTGCTTCTCCTTTTGTATTAGCTGACAATGGCTTTGCCTTGTCTGAAAAAACAGATATAAATGTTTTTGTTCAACCTCTCCACTTGCTTCTGGAGCCCCTTTCCCTGAATTCGTCACATGATCCTACCGTGGGATTTAAAGACTTAACAATGGAGAGTTGAGGAGGCTGAAACAACTCCTTAATGAGAGAAGTTGCAACAACTTTGGGCCTGTTTAGTTCTTTTTTTTTTTAAGGCAAGTAAGGGGAGGTATAATAGGGGTTAACAAAACAGCGTGTGCTGTGCAGAAAATGGATAGAAATAAGTTTTCTCTCCCCTTCTCTTTCATGATTCCTCTGAAGCTGGTGAGAGATTTGGGACAACAAAAACAAAAGAATATTTTTTCATTGTATCATTAAAGTATCAATTTCATACCCATACTGTGAAGTGATAGCCATGGACTTGGGTGGCTTCAAAATGCTGTTAGACAAATTCATGGATGAGGGGGCTATCCATGGGTAGTGATCAGGATATCAGAGGCAATTTGCTGCTCATCACCAGCTGCTGGGAAGAGGAGGCAAAAGAAGGGGCCAGTTGCACTCTTAGCCAGCTTTTGGATTTATGACAGGCATCTTTTTGCCACATGGAGCAGAATGGTGGTATAGATAGGTCATGGGCCTGACCCGCCAAGGTGCTTCTTTGGTTCTTATGTGAGGAGGACTGTAACACAACATTGTGGTTCTTGATCTGAGCTGGGTAATGTTCTTGTCCTAAATGTAGTAGAACAGGCCTTCTGCCTGGCAAAAAGATGATATCATCAGACTACCTTCTTTGTGAGGTACTCATAATAAAGCATTTAGAGAGGACAGGCCTGCTTTAGCTTCATTACTCCATTCACAATACTGAATACAGTATGTATGTGACTGATCCTGCTCATAAGATTCTTGAGTTTCATGCACTGATATAGCTCTCTCCCCAGAGGGAGACCACAGCTGCGATACAAGGATATCTGCAAGCAGGATCTGAAGGCCTTAGGAATGGACCTCAACAGATGGGAAACCTTGACATCTGAGCGCTCAGCCTGGAGGCAGGCGGTGCATCACGGCCTCTCCCATTTTGAAGAGATACTTGTCCAGCAGGCCAAGGCAAAGAGGAAGTCACGAAACCAGGGAGCTGGACAGGGGACAGACTTTATTTGTCTTCCGTGTGGAAGGGATTGTCACTCTTGAATTGGCCTTCTCAGCCACACTAGAAGCTGTTCGAAGACCTCTATTCAGGGCACGTTATCATAGTCTCTCGAGACTGAAGGATGCCTACATAAATAGTTCCTTTCTTATGCTCTTAACTGTTAAGTACCTTTGAAGATTTCCACCTATCAAGTTGGTAATGGCAGTAATTGTGGCAGATGCAGTTGGTGGTGATTCTGCCTCTCTGGACGTGGTCCAAAGCAACAGAGGCCTCCCACACAGTGGCTGCTCTTGTAGAATAACAACATGCAGACTAATAACTAAGACTTAAGGTTACAGTTACAGATCAGATCTTCCAAAGTACTGTATATTCAATGAGAAATAGGGCAGACTGAGTAGAAGGCTGAAGTGCTAATTATTGCATTAATGCTTCAGCCTTCTACTGTCTCCCCTGTGCCTCACTGGCTGCCAAAATTATGAGACAGGTTTTATTAAGGAACTACGCAGCCAGTTCTGCTCACATAGTATCGCTTTCAAATATTACTGCAGCACTATGACATAAGCCTAACTGTGTCAGTCTGTAAAAGCTACCAGCCCACAAAAAGTTATATTCGATTGCTAAGAAATTACTAGCCTCCATCTTTCGTGCTAGCTGGGGAATAGACGAAACTTTCCTTCCTATGCGACAGCCATCAGGTCTGTCTCTATTTTGGCAGCCCCTGCATTTCACCCCTGGCCACAGAGGATGGGGAAGTGGTCCATCTGTCCTTTATGAATCCACTTTCTGCATAGAATTCCCTGGACGGGCCTGCTTGAAATCCTTGGTCACTTGTGGTGATACAAGTTGTTAGATACAAGGTTGCATGAACATAATCAGCTGCTCTGCATTTGAGATGGTAGGGCATAAGCTCATGGTATTGTACAGTCCGTCTTCATGCGTTGTACATTTATTGGGGGGAATCCTGCACAGGTGAATCCTGATGTCCGGATGATTCCAGGCAGCTAGCTGGTCAATCCTATGGAGCTGGAGAGTGGGGAGGAACAAAGTGGCAAGTCTGCCATCAGTTCCAATGCCCTGCCAGGTTATGCTACCCATGGCAGGAGAAGTGTGGAGGGGGAGAGAATTATCTCTCCCCTGCCCCCCCCCCCCCAACACGGCTCTTGTTTTTTCAAACCTTCTTCAAAACCAATATTGAGAAGAATATTAAACTGTCTGTGTATTTTTGCATGTGTGGATCTAAGGCTGCTTAGGGTCTAACTTTAGACCATCTCCTATTTTGAATGTTGGGATAACCAGCACTAGCAGGAAGACTTCTAGAGTTAGAATTGTGGCTTTAGACCGGTCCATAAGTGTCGCAGAACTTTTGTCTGCCAGTGGAGGCTAGAGGGGATTAGGAATTTTTATGGCATTCCAGTCCCCTTTAGCCAGCAAATTTGTGAAAGCGGGCTGCTCTACAAATAGTAAAGTGTGACTTCCTACTGTTCTTTCTGGCATTGAACAGTAGGAAGCACTGTAGACATCAGAGACCGCACATCACTGGAAACAAAACCACACAGGTGTTCCAAATATGAGCTTTGCAGATCTTTACCTCTTGATGCTCCATCACAAAACAAAGCAATGTAATTTGCAAACTACTGTTGGTCTGAAAAGCAAATGCTCTGACAATCATATCTCTTTCAGTACTTAAGGCAGTCCCTCTTCTACAGTTTGTTATATATTGTTTGACCCTAGGTGGAATCCACAAATCATTTGAGGCTCCTACTTCACTCTTGAGAGTCCCCAGGACTGCAAAGAAAACAAACCTAACCATTCTGAATGAAATCATCCATGAGTGCTCACTGGAAGGACAGATCCTGAAGCTGAGGCTCCAGTCCTTTGGCCATCTCATGAGTAGAGAAGACTCCTTGGAAAAGACCCTGATGTTGGGAAATTGTGAAGGCAAGAGGAGAAGGGGACGAGAGAGGACGAGATGGATGGACAGTGTCATCAAAGCTACCAACACGAATTTGACCAAACTCCAGGAGGCAGTGGAAGACAGGAGGGCCTGGCGTGCCCTGGTCCATGGGGTCACAAAGTGTCAGACATGACTAAACGACTAAACAACAACAAAACTTCACTCAGATGTTACGTGATTTTTAAAATTCATTGCTTCTTTATGTCCATTTCATTTTGCTGTGGCCATTTTAGCTTACAGAGTAGTTAAGGGCTCATTGCACTGTGGGAACATTGCACAACTACAAGATGGGTTATCAACATGGAGCTCATATTTGCAGTTTTTGATCCATAGGCTCATGGGGCATTTATCTCAGGCCACTCTGACACCATTGTTTCATAATTAACCACAGCCTGATCTAAATTATTTATTACCTGCTTTGCTCCAGCTGCCAATAAATCTTGTTTAGTACTTTCTGATGGATGTTTGGAAGTCCTGGTCTTTCCATGGGAATTAATGTACATATGACTCAGTGCAGAATTGTCAATAATACCTTTGTTCAGTGGTGTTATTCCCCCCCTGATTTGCTACTGTAAACCAAAGATAGTGTTTCACTCATGACTGGGACAAACTGAATCATTCATGGATCGATAAGTGCTCTCTTTTATTTAGCAGAAACTTCTGTTCCATCAGGCCTCTCAGGCGACCTTGCCTGCCTTGAGGCGTTTTGTGTCAGTTCCAGTGTTGGAAGGACAGGAGTAGTTAAAAGAAGAAGAAAAAGAAGAAAATAGCTATCTTCTTGAGTGCTAGGCTATGAAATACAGTTTTTATTTTGTGCCCTTGCATGGTGCCTGGGGTGGCAACGTCAATAATTAAAACTGCTTTATAGCTCTGATTAGTGGCCTGGTGGGTACAGAAGACTTTGATGCCATTAGAATTTGCCTCAGCTAATTTCCATTTGGCCCTTGTAAAGTTGACAGAATCTCCCCTGTCATTTTGGTTTGATAAATTAATAAAGCTTTTCTTTTGCCTCCCCTTTATTTTGGAGGGGTTGCAGATTAGAGCAGCATAATGAAATCCGCTTGTGGACTGACCATCCTTCACACAAACCAATTTGGTTGGGTTCTTTGTTTTTTAAAGTGCTATTCTGTGAATTTAATAGCATGAAGTGTCTGTCTTCCTATTCTAGCCCCTAAAATAAAAAGGATGATGAGAAAGAAGCTGAGAGCTACATAAGAAGTGTTGAACATTTTCATGATGTTAATTTATTTAAATGCCTGGTATCCCCCATCCTACAGAGCCAGATGGGCAGCAGTTGTGTCTCTGTGTGTCTTGTCTACAAAAAATGTTGTGTACACTGTTTGCAGAGGAATAAAGACTGTACCTTCCGATTATGCTCCCTGTGCTCCTTAAAGTATATTGAAACAGTTCTCACAGACGGCCTCCATCTCTCCAATTTCCCTCTGAGCTTTTCTGTTGGAAACATCTGAGTCAATAACCATGGTGACACTGTCTAATTACGTTAACGTGTTTGAAATGTAATTTCGATTTCCTGGGACAACATCATTACTGAGGATTTTAAAAGAGCCTGAGCGTCTTGTCCCCCTGATAGGAGGTGGCATCATTCTGCATCCAGAAGGAAAATTTCTATTGATGAAAGCCACTACTGCCTATTGGGGGATTTTCTGACTCTGACGTCAACTTTACGGAACGTGCCTTGTTTGCCAGTTCATACAGAACAGGAGAGCCTTTAGTGCTTTTTGAAGTTCCAGAGAACTGATTATGTAACTGTATGATTTCATAACTTTTTAGAAAGAAGTATACTCTCTTTTTGGAGAGCCAAAGACTAATTGTGAAAACTTGAACTATTTTAAGTCAGCAGAAGTCCTCCTCCTTGCATGGGTGAGAAACTGCAGCATTGCTTCCGTGCGCCCTTCCCCCCCCCCCGCATAGGCATTCTTTTCTCAGTCCTTCACCCTTTGATCCAAAAAGCCCTTCGCCTCCTTCACCAGCGTGCATGCCTACACTGGCACCTTTCCTCTCTCATGGAGCTAAATATTATTCCTCTCCCAGCCTTACTCGAGGGCTGTATCTCATCCCTCACCTGCTCACCCACCTACTCTTTCTCCATACTATCCACGTGCTTGTGGTCTTCCCCTTCTCTTTTCCTTTCCCACCCCCTTGAGCTTTTCTCTCCCTTCACTTTAGTGCTTGTTGAGCTTTTCCCTTTGCTCACTCTTGTCCCCCACCCTCTAACCAAGCATCAGGAGCCTCTCTGCCCTTGCCTCTGTTTCCTCTCACACACGCATTTTGAAGAGTTCAGTTTAGGAAAGTCTATCATTCAGTGACTGGAAATAGTAGGGTTAATTATAAATAATAAAGAGTACTACAGGCTACAAACAGATTTAAAGCAACTAACGTTAATTCATCTTTAATTGATTACTTTCTGCATTTAAAATGTAACTATTTTTGAAACCAGAGTTTATTCCAAAATGCACACCAGTAGGGTCCTCATAGCATGCACATTAAATTTAAGAACCAAACCCTAGTTAATGTTTTATATACTCCCTCCCCACATGCCCCAGCCTGTTCCTCTTTGCATGTTGTCCAACCACATTTTGCAATCAGTTCTTGCCTGCTTATATGAAGGAGAGCCTGTGGCAGAGGGAGAAATGGGGATTGTGATTGCCCTTCTGTGATCACATAAGTGAAAAGGATTCTCTCTCTGTCTCTCTCTCTCTCAAATATTTTACAGTGGGGTCACGACTTACGAACTTAATCCGTATTGGAAGGCAGTTCTCAGGTCGAAAAGTTCTTAAGTCGAATCTGCATTTCCCAATAGGAATGCATTGAAAACCATTTAATCCGTATGTGCTCTTTTCGTCCATAGAAACCAATGGGAAGCTCCTATTCCGCCTTCTGCCACTAGAGGGGGATATTTTTTTCTCTTTTTTTCTTTTAACCTAAGATGATTTAGCTTTTAAAAAAAGGGAAAAAAGAGTTCGTAACTCGAATCTAAGTTCGTAAGTCGAGTCCATATATTCCTATGAGAGCGGTTCGTAAGTCGAAATGTTCATATGTCGAGCCGTTCGTAAGTCGAGACCCCACTGTACCTGCCCTTCTCCTTAAAAGGGCCCGGGGGGGGGTGTTATATCTTCAAAATGACAATATTTAAAACCTGAAAACAGCAGGTATACAAATATTTTAAAAGAATTAAACAAGTATTATATTAAAAATGGTAAATAAAATCAATACTAAAAACACATTTAAAAGCAACAGAGAACAGGTGTTCAACTGCTTGTAAAAGGACAGCCAACCCTTTATGTGTTTACATTCTCAGAGCTATATCAGACTCCACACAGAGAGGAGTCTGTGTGTAGGTGTGTGTGTTAGTTACAGATGATGATGCTGGGATGATTGTAAAATATTGATAACTGAACTGACTGTTATTTGACTGCAGTCTGATGTACCAGGATCGGAAGCCAAGGATTCTTCAGTATTTAACTGATGGCCTTTTAAACTGTGAATCGTGAGTCATGTCACCTGTTGTCAAAAGAAAAAATGAGGGTCTTCAGCTCTGAGAGACACATAGTCCAACACATTTTTCTGAAGAATAGCACCTGTCTTGTATTAACACACAGTTCAAAAATGGGGTTTTCTTTCTATTTTTAACAGTTCCTATGGTAGTGGTGGTGGTTGCTGTTGTTGTTGTTGTTGTTATTTGCATCCTTTTCTAGAACCTGGAGATCAAGCTAAGCATTGCTCACTAGGGACATGCATGGCAAATACTTTCATGTTTTTGTTTCTTTTTGAGTTATTTTGGGAGATATAGTCCTTCTGCTGCTTCAAAATTGTTCAATTCCAAAGCTTTCAGAATTAGTCTTTGGCTCTCCAAAAGGGGAGTAAACGTTCTTTTGGTGACACTTCTGTGCTACATACACAAACCACCTGCCTTCCTGGGATCCCACTGGCTTGTTTCGGGGTTCACTGCTAAGCCCCTTCAGTATAAAGGCACCTGCTCTACTGCAGTCATTGCTCTATGAAGGTTCCCACCCCGACAGCTGATTCCAAATGGACATACTGCAAATATGCTAGGCCTTCAGCTGCTCTGAGATAACCAGCAATGAGTCTGGAGAAATATTCCAGTCCCAGTACAGGCTCTCATTCAGAGGTAAATTGCACCAGCATTCTAAGATTTAGTACATAGCTTTCCTGAACAGTATAAAAGGACACAATTTTTACTTAACATCACAATATCTTTGATAAGGGGTGAGCAGAAAGGGATCAGCTGTGGAAGGTTTTTTTTTTTATCCCACTCTTGTGAACAATCTTGTTATTCTTCTGCTGCAAAACTGAAACTGACTGGCCAAAGCTTGGTGACAAAGATGTATACTTAGCATAAAATAATTCTGAGTGCAGGAATTTGTTTCACGTACCGCAGCCGAACAGAAATTGAAGTTGTTCCACACTAGAATTCATTCTTGGTCACCCTAGTCATTCTTGATATAAGCGATATAATTTAAAGCAGCTGGAGGGAGAGATAATTTGGTGCTGCTATTGTTTAACGATTGGGAGTCAGAAATCCTTGCCAATTTACAGCAAATTTATCTTTCGTTCTGCCCATCTGTTTTAGATATTGTATGGATAGTGGCACACGATGGTTTTAGATATTAGGTGACACCCGACTCTGGGAAAGGTCAAGAGGTTTCTTGATATTCTGTTCTTCTCTATGAGAGACAATATCATTCTCATCTCACATTCCTGACTGGTCTGTCTTTTAAGGATTCAGAGTCAAAGCTCTTCATAATCTTGGTCATTTTAAAAAAATCATACAGTGCTCCCCCTTCTCTGTCCCTGGCAACACTGAAGGTGGCATGAATTTATCAAGGCCATTAAATCTGTCTCCGTAATTAAATTTAGCTTCCTTAAATTCTGCTCACCATTGGAATAAATTATATTCATACTTTCTTATCTGGAAGTAGTTGAGGACTTCTATATTGTGTCTCTGTTCAGTCCCGAGTGGGCTTTTTTTGGTGAGGTTTTCTTTACATGATGCATGCTGCCTCTGGTGAGGGGGAAAACCTTGTGGCAATTTGTGGACTTTTCCGGGCAATTTAGGGAAGGCAGTCCCTAGGCTTAGTCCTTTTTGGTTTATTCTCCAAGGCTTTTCTGGTTGGGCTAATGACTCATGCTAATTATGGCTTTTGACCATTTCTGACAATCCAAAGGCAAAGCGGGCTTTGCCAGCTCTATCATGCAGAGGCAGTAGGTCATTTGCAGCTTCTCTGGGAGAATTACCACATGGCGGAGACGCATGTAAAATTTCTACAGCTTTATTTATTTATTGTGTTTACACTCTGTATCTAAGGGACTGCTATTTGCCTAAATGGCAGAAAATAATATTACATTCAATCTGTCCCTGCACTTCTCATGGCATTTTAAAAATGTAAAACAAACAAGAGCAAAACCAACCATTACACTCGTTTTAAATCAATCCACGCCAAGCTCCAGAGGGCCTTAGGAGATCTTGTGTCGTCTCTGTTCTGGGAGATGCGTGATTCTAAGCATGTGATAGAGGTATACCTGAACATCTGTAAGACGTTAAGTGGTACTGAATATGAAGAATGAATTTAATGAGGAGCAAATTAATGCTCTACAATTTACAGAAGTACATTTGGAGATATTCCCCTGGAGCATGTTTTTTTCCACTCTTCTTCCATGATCAATGTCCATTCTTTTTTTGGGGGGGGACGACCCAGATGTTCCCATGTGGCCAGCTGTTATACATCACAAAAGTTATTTTCCAAACATGTTCCAGAGAATCCTGTCTCGAAAGCTTCTAAGTGCTTCCTGAATAACAGCAGTAATAGAAATGCAACTGATATTCATTTTGTTTTACTGTAAACATTTAATGAGCCACAGCTATCACAGGGGTCAGGGATGATGGATGTTGCAGTCCAGCAATGTTTGCGGGCAGGTAGCAGGGACATCTCAAAATCTTATTTGTGTGTGTGTGTGTGTGTGTGTGTGTGTGTGTGTGTGTGTGTGCGCGCGCGCGCGCACGCGCACGCGCGTGTCTGCGTCTCTCTCTCTCTCTCTCTGTGTTTGTGCTCCAAGCAGGGAACAGTTTTGACACTCTCCCATTCTACCCTTGTTAATTCTTTAACATTCAGAGTCAGGCAACTAATGGCACAATCCAATACATGTCTGTTCAAATGTTTGCTAGCTTTACTTCCATGTAAGCAATCAAAATTTTGGTGGCCCTGGGCCAGTTGACTCACTCTCTGTCATCTGCCAGCCTAATCTATTACTTCACCGGGCTTTTTGCGGATAAAACTGGGAAATGTGGAGACCATCATGTATGCAGCCCTGTGCCCTTTGGAAGATGAGTGGGATGTAAAGTGTAATTAATAAAACAAAATTGCTCTTAGATATCTCCTCAGTTGTAGGCAGGGCTGGCCCTGACATCAGACAGAGTGAGACAGTGGAACATGAGGACCAACAACTTTGACACCTTTATTGCTTTGGAGATATGTTCTTGTGGTTTTCTCAAGTGGACTATTTCAGTATTGTCTGGCATCAAAGGGTAATTGGAGTCAAGCACTGTGGGAAGGGTGAGCTGAAAAATTTCCTGAGATACAATAGATGTAATTTTCTTGGTCCCCTCTCACATAGTCTCTTGGTTCTGAGGATCCACTGGAGCCAAGGGATAGCTGAAATAGCCTATTCTTTGTAGAATCAGCCTGTGGCTGTGGAAGATTAGCTGGTCTGCCACCCACTTCCTTGTTCGCCTCCTCCCCTGGTGGGACAGGGAGATGTTGCCACTGCTGGTTGCTTCCTCCTTCCTTGCATTATCTTATAATGGTGGGATCCGGAGTGCTTCCATTGCCACCCCCTTCTCCTCGTGCTGTGCTAAAGAAGTCCAGCTGTTGCAGCATGGCAGGGCAGAGGAAGCCATTTGTGTGGCAAATGTGGGTGGTATCTGTATGATGGTGAAGTGGCCCCAGCACAATGTGAGGGGGTGCCGCTTCACTTCTCACTTCATGTGGCAAGAAAGCGTGTGGTCTGTCCTGGGTATAGATGTATACGTAGCCTCACTCTAGGCTACCCTAATTTAGATGTCTTCTATCATCTTTCCATTCTTCCTCCCTTATAAAATTAATCCCTTAAAGAAGTTGATGTGGTATATGACTTTCACTGTCTCCTCACTTCAGAAACCTATTTTCTTCATCAAAATATACATCCACACCTCATTGTCCCCTCCTGTAACGTACTGTTCCATAAAAGCTGAGTCTGGAACTATTGAGATACCACTGAAAAGAGTCTCCTTACAACTCTTCCTTTCTTCCTTGTAAGATAGAGATACTAAAAGCCTGACATGGTATTATCATGGTACAAGTTTCCTTGCTTCAGTTGCTGTCATTTATTGGGGCCAGAAAGTTTACACCATAATGTGTGGCTGCATTCAGACATCACCCTAAACTATGGTTTGCTTTTACATCTGCATCTATGTCAGCTCACAAGCAACAGTGCCAGATCAGCATATCATCATTTAAGATTTAAAAAACCATGGAGATGAAAATAAACTATGAAGAATCTACAAAGCTGAGTTTTGAATAGATAGGAAATTAAATTGGATGAGAAATTCAAAGCCAATTACCTTTTTGGAAGCTTAAGCCATGGTGTGAATTTTAAAAGATGGTTAGCCAAAACCATCATTGACTGATAATTTCACAGAAGGCGCCTCCCCAACTTGCACCCTCAAGATGTGCTTGACCACAGTTCTCATCATGAATTCCCCACCCCAATCCAAGGGAGGATAAGACTTCTAGTCCAGCAGTGTATCTTGAGGGTGCCAAGATGAGGAAGGTTGTCTTAGAACAGTGGTTCTTAACCTTGGGTTATTCAGGTGTTTTTGGACTGCAATTCCCAGAAGCCTTCACCACCAGCTGTGCTGGCTGGGATTTCTGGGAGTTGCAGTTCAAAAACACCTGAGTAACCCAAGGTTAAGGATCACTGTCTTAGAAGCAGCAGGATCAAGGAGAATGTAATGGGAGCTGCATGGTTTTTTTGATGGAGATGTAGAGCAGTGGTTTCCAGATACTGCCTATCTTTGAATTCGTGTATGTGGGGGCGGGGGTAAGAATATTATAAGATAGTGTATAGATAAAGAGTTTAGTAGTGAAAGGATAGAGGTTAGTACTGTATTTGCTAGGAAATACCAGGGATTTCCAGGTAGGACTAGGAGGGACTCCTGCTTGAAACTGTGGAGAGCTGCTGCTGGTTTGAGTTGACACTACTGGGCTAGGTGGATCAATGCTGTTACTCAGAACAACACGGCTTGCTTTATGCCTATGATCTAACACAGGACAACGTGTGTGATCAGAGAAGGATAGAGTCACTTCTGTGTGTTTGTAGTATGCTGTATGTCACTGAGAGGGGATACCTTGAGTGATCTAAATTAACTCTCAAGGTGATTTGGAAAAACAGAGTCAAAACTGTGGATTCAGAGTTGCGGTTTTGTGTCATGAGGCCCCTTCTCATGTTTAGCCTCTTTGACAAGTTGATTTTTAACCTCAGCAATTCACTTTGTAGAGAAACACATGTTTCTACGACTAAACGACTGAACAACAAAAAATATTTCCCTAGCAGCCATTTTGTCATAGCACTTGTTGCACCTTTTTAAAATTCCAAAGATGCATGTCAGTCCAAAGGGGCTTGTGGCTCTTGCTCTAGGGCCCTTTATAGTAGACGGGCTTTTAAAAGACCCATCAGTTGACGAATAACAAATCTAAGCGATATGGTTTTAATAGGACAAATGCTGAGAGAGAATGAGAACAAAATAACACAGAGAAACATGGAAAGAGTGCCACATTATGGATTCTAAGCCAGACACTTTTAATTCCAGGTTGAAATATCCAGAGAGAAGCTTGTATGATGTGCATACAATGTCTTGAAGCATATTCAAGTACCGTACTGCAGTTAAAGGGCTTACTTACTTTTAGGCTGTTGAAAATGTCTTCATTTTGCTTCCTGGTAGGAATGTTTATGAGAGTTGGCTCATTTATGCACCAGTAGGGTAAATGCTGCTTTTTAATTACAGCCTATTCGTGCTCCTGAACTGGATGCTACACAGTGGGACTCGCTCACATAAGAAAGAAAATTAGGTGAAGGACCAAATTGTTTCTCATTCTCAGGAAGTTGCCCCTGCTGAGTTTCATCCCCCTCCTTTGACAAGGTTGCATGTTTTTCTAACCAGAATAATTAAGTTGGATGTCAGACCAGAAGATCCTACAATCACTAACAGACACACTACAGCTCGGTTTGAGCGGAAACAATATTTCTTTCTCTCGTCTCCTCCGTCTTTAGTTTCTGAAGCGGGCAGAAGAAAAAGCTCCATAGAAGACAGGCCTTGCTGGAGAACGCCTGTGAGCTGCACTTATTAATTATGTATAGTCATACAGTTGAAAAAAAAATCCCATTGGAAAGACAGTGCTTGTTCCCTAGGCATGAAATCTTCCCACAGCAACTGCAGCTTAGTCTCCTAACCACTGAAGCACAGAAGCAAGCTACAGTATAATTTCTGTTATCTTCATTAGAGAAATCATTTTTTTCCAGGAAGCAGTCTTTCCAATGTGGAAAGAAAAAAGACTCTTGGACTGCCATGCAGGCTGTGCATGATGGGGTTTGTAGTACTGGGTGGGTTGCCTGGTTTATGCGTATTTTCAGTACTTTTCCAAATGTTGGGAATCTTCCTTCTGAGAGAAAGTTCTTTGCTGTGGTATCATTGTATCAATAACTTTCGGGATTTCCCCACAGTAAATCAGCAGTTAAATATTTAATAATTATTTACAATATATAATTAAGTGGTTATGATTAGAAGGAGAGCAAAACAGTATGACTGTTGCTGTTATCACAACATGGTCTGCAGAGAGGACACTTTTAGAGTTGGATAGCAACATATTTAAGGAGCTCTTAGAGTCATATAGCAATACCTTTAAAGTGTCAGGATCCCCATGCTCAGTGGTCAGAATCCTACTGGTTAGCTACTCTGGCAGAAGCAGTGTGGTATAAATCACAGTGGCAAATAACCACTGGTTAAAAATTCACTGCTAGCTGTGTCCTTCATTGAACACCAGTCTTGTGGGGTGGTGTACTATGATGGAGACAAGTGGCAATCTGCTAATGAGCCACAGTTCACCCCTGCAGGGTAAGTCACTGTTTTTACATCAGCAGAAGTAACCAATAGGATTCTGACCGGTATTTAAAAATGCCTTTCACATGTCACTTAGTGCCTAATAAACTCTTTCAACTTTATGTCCCTCCCTTCAATAGCAAGCCTAGTTTGTGAATGCCGATAACACTGTAGTAAAAATGGTACCAATGAGAAGCATGTGAGAGTTATCATCATCTTTTGGGGATGCAGAGAAAGAACCCTATAAATTGCAGAAGTACAAAAATGTTTAGAAGAATAATCTGCAGTGGCAAATTCTTCCTTAGAACCACCCACCAGAGACTGATAGTGCTCAGTAGTATACAATGTTGACTACCAGTAAATGAAGCTGAGCAAATGATGTACCGGTAAGAAAGAGTTGTAATAGAGTAGAGGCATGATTTTTCTCATACGTAAACTAATGAATAACAAATAAATCACAGCATAAACTTAATGCAGACTTCTTTGGGGACACATGCTGGAAAATGTCCAAACAATACAATGTGCCTGATAGCTAGATAGTAAATTACAGGTATTAGTAGGGCTTAGACATGTAGATCCAGACAATATCTAGATTTTTGCAAGACCACAAGCTTTCTAATGTGGACAACATGTTAAAAGTGTACCTGGACGATAGCGTCAAAGGCAATCTTAAGTATGAGCACCTAGTGAGTGTTAAAAACTTAGACAAAACAATATTTCCAGAGGGATAGCTGTGTTAGTCTTTCATTGGTTATAGCAACATCAACAGAGAGTCTTACAGGACAAAGTGTTTTATTTGACTTAATGGTTTGTAAACTGTAGCCCCCATCTTCTTCTGATGAAATGGGCTGCAGCCCATGAAAGCATATGCCAAATAAAGGTGGTTCACCTTTAGGATCCACAAGACTCTTTCTTGCTTTTTCTAAGACAATTATAACTATCCTGCCCCATCAGGAAGCTCAAATATTTGTGTATGAAAACTTCACTTTTGGGAAATTTCCATGATCAAGGCTGTTTCTATCATTCACCTTTCCTGTTTCAAGAATTATTTCAAGAACGGCTATGTTGCATGAAGGCTGATGCTACTTCCAGTTTATGAGATGTGATTTCAGACTATAGGCTGCTCCAGAGGGAGTGTTTCTTCTTCTTAAAATACCAGAATCGGCACTAAAGGTATTGGTATTTTATATGATGTTTATTTATCTTGTTTTGTCCACTGCTTGTTCCTTTCGCTTCCCACTCTTTTTCAAACTCCCTGAAAGCATCATTAACTTTTAGTATTGCTTTGTATTTCCTATTTGTAGGTGGTCCAAAATAAGAGTTTCCCATCAGAAAAGAAAAAGCTTTAATAGAAAAACTCTAGCAGGGAAGTGGATTTATTAAAGATTTCTTAATGATCAAACAGCTCTCTTAATCAAAATCAGTGTCGTTTTTTAAAGAGAAGTTTGGACAAAAAGTCTTAATAAACCATATCCTTTTGGAGGGTAATATGGTGGAGGGGGGCTCCAACAATTACTCCATCTGGAAGAGCTTTAGAGGTAACTACTCAGGGCAGATTTAATCTAGGCTTTTGGTAGACAGCTTGTCATTTAGGAAGCATCTTTTCTCTATTGCATATAGACTCTCCTACGCTGACTTCAGTGCTTTGTGCTGTTGAATTGGGCAGTTCAACAGAAGTGTCTGTCAGCTGCCTTGTAACTTTAACAAAGAAAGAAAATGGGCTGCCAGTGTACTGTGGTTGAAGGAAGTGCTCCCTGGGTGGTGAGAAATAAGTTGCAACACACAGCATCATTTTCAAGAATGGTAGCCATCTTAGTGTGGTTCACAAAAAACAACAGAGAATCATGTGTCATCTTTAAAATGAACAGACTCACTGTTTCATATGGTTCCATGAACTGCTCCCGATTTCATAAGGCCTTCCAAAAGAGTGCTCCATTATTAATGTAAATTCTGTCTCCCTCTCTCAGTCTTTTTCTCCTTGTTTATGCATACTAAGAAAGCAAAAACAGAGGTAGTGTTTCTAAATAAACTAGGGTGTTGTTGAAGAAAAGAATGGGAAATTGCTTTCAGAGCCCTACTGTGCTGCAAAATAATTTTTATAACTTCAGTCAATCAATCAATCAATCAATCAATCAATCAATCAATCATCAGTCAATTGTTCAAAAGTGATGGCAGAGTGGATCAAAATTAGAAACATCATGGGCAGCAGTCCTAAGCATATTTATAGCAGGAAAATCCCATTGAACTCTGCTGAAACAGTTGAAAAATATTTTTTATAATTTCTACTCCTCATGAAACAAAGGGGAAAAGGCTGAACTAAGAAAAGTTGGGTTAGACGAGTGTCCTATCTAGTCACAGTATCCCCCCTGTTGCTTGTAGCAGGCTCATGAACAGGACATGAATGTCCCTAGACTTGGAAATGGTACTTCCTCGTCCTCATGGCTATTGGTTGAGGGACTGGTAAAGCTACAGTCCAACAAAATGATACAGTGATGATTGTCTCTTGTCCACTCTCATGATATATGGTGCACGCTGCCTCTGATACCGGAGGGAACTTATGTGGATTATGAGTGGCAGCTACTGATAGCCTCACCCTAAAGCAATCACCTTTTAAAGCCATGATTTGGATTCCTGCATCGAGCAGGGGGTTGGTCTCGATGACCTTATAGGACCCTTCCAACTTCACTATTCTGTGATTCACTGTGACTCAATCATTTTAGGCTTTCCTTACAAGTAGGTTTGGCAGGTTAGCAGCAGCCTATCCTATGATTAAAATCTGAGATTAAAGGCTGAGCCCTTACAAGGTCACAGGGATGGAGGCCCTCCAGCAACACTGCCAGTTGCTGCATCAGGATCACCCAGCTGCTATAAGAGCAACGCAAAGGACAGTAAAGTTGTTTGTGGCAATTCCAGCAGTAATAACAGCAGGTTTAGAACAAACAAGGGAATGAAAAAGACAGGTTTGCTTCTGGGGAGGTCTAAATGGCATGTCCTGAGATTATTAGAATTATTCACCAAATTTAGGGTTCTCAAATCAGTGCTATGCCATTCCTAGGGCCTGAGAGTAAAGCTTGGGACTTGGCAATCACACCATAAGGGAACTGGTCCAATTCCTTTATATCATTTGTCTTGTCCTTTGCTGTCTGCTTTTCTGACTCCACAATGTCTTTTTCAGGTGCAGCACCCAACATTGTACACAAATTTCTAATGTGGTTCTGCCATAGGCAGTATAATGCTGGTAGTTAAAAACAACCCCTTTGGTCTCTGCTGTTCTCAGTGGTCAAGTTGCATTTCACTTATAGCAACCCTTCAGAACCGCTCCGAGTAGACATGTTCTAGATGGGTGGTATATAAGTCAAATGAATGAATGAATGAATGAATGAATGAATGAATGAATAAGATTTTCAAGGTATGTGAGATATTTAAGGAGGGATTTAACCAGTACCTTCCCCCATGAGTTTCCATGGCTGAATTTGAACTCAAATCTCCTTGTCCATCATCTGTCCATGTTACCGCACTATGGATGAAGACAGATGGAAATAGAACTGTTCTGGGGAGAAGTCTTTGTGCCAACCATGGAGGGAGGTGTAGGGGTGTATATGTGCATGTTTGCATATGCATGTTTTAAGCTATTCCAAGGAGAGCAAAAGTGCCATGATGGTGCTTTCATTACAGTCCTGGTGTTCTAAAATCATTAGCTCTGTCTTCATCCTTCGAGTATTATCACTTCTGAAAACACTTGAGGACACTTTTTGGCAAGAGAGCTGCTTGTTGGTGCATTATTCAGCACTCCTTTGCTAATTTTCTTCAGCTGCTTTGGGGTTGCCATGTCCTAGTTAACAAGGATTTACTTCTCACAATTCATCTCAAAGTGTCTCTCCTTCCTTGCCCTCCTCCTGCTTTTTTTGAGAATGGATTATAGTTGTTGCATTGAGCTTAAAGGAGATTGAATTGTTCTATATGCTTTTCTTCTTTTCTGAATATGTCCTAAGAGATTCAGTGAAGAAGGGACAGGAATAGATAATTTAAGCATTACCATTTCCTCAAGTACTGAGGAAGATACAGGAGATTTCAGGAGGAGCTTTTAAAAAATTCTCCACTCTCCTTATAACTGTTATATTGGATACCCTCCAAGCTGTTAACCTATGTGACAGCACCACATAAAATTCTTTTCTAGTTATCAGCCTTCAGCATGACTTTGGAGAATGTAAGAAGACGTTTCCTTCTGCTGGCCAGGCCAGAATAAGCAAAATTCTCTTCAGTGTCATCTCTAGGATTTGAAGGGGTTTGGGAAAGGATGCCCTAAGAGGGTCTCTCTCCCTGGGTATTTATTTATTTATTGGATTTCTATCCCACCCATCTAGAGCAAAGGTGGTTTAAAAATTTAAAAACAAGAAAACCAAAAACATATATTAGAGGTCCAAGATGGTGAAGTATAAGAAATTAAGATATGGCAGGAGGGAATGCCTGCCCAAATAGCCAGGTTTTAAGTTTATTCCTGAAAACACCCAGAGAGGAACCCAGGTGGATCTCCACTGGCAAATTGTTCCAAAGGCAAGGGGCCACTGCTGAGAAGGCCCTGTTCCTCGTTTTCTCCTTCCAGACCTCCCTCAGCTTCTGGCTCCTCAGCTGCCTGGCTTGGCTGGAACAAGTGACACTGGCAGAACTGGGTGGGAGAAGGCGCTCTGCCAGATATCAAGGTCCTAAACCATTTAGGGCTTTATATGTCATCGTAAGAACCTTGAAATCAACACGGAAATGAATGGGTAGTCAATGCAAAGGGGCCAGTGTGGGGGAAATACGTTGGTATCTTTTCACCCCTGTAAAGAAGTCTGGCTGCTGTATTTTGTACCATGTGAAGTTTCCACATTCAGTTTCAAAGGTAGCCCCACGTAGAGCGCATTACAGCAGTCTAATCTTGAGACAAAGAGTGCATGGACCAAAGTGGTGAGTGCCCCCACATCAAGATAGGGACACAGCTGGGCAATCCGCCGAAGGTGGAAATATGCAGAACAGACCACTGACGACACCTGGGTCTCCATGATGGGTGCTGGGTCCAGATGTACACCCAAACTGTGAACCTCACTCTTGGTGGTAAGAGTCACCTCCCCAAAGGAAAGGGAGTTTCCCAGACCACTGATGTCTGGGGCGACCACCCGAAGCACCTCCGTCTTGCCCGGATTCAACCTCAGTCCATTCACCTGCATCCATTGCTGAACAGCCCCCAGGCAGCGCTCAAGGGACGAAACAGTATCCACTGCTGTTGAAAAAAAGGAGATGTAGAGCTAAGTATCATCAGCGTACTAATGACACGAAGCTCCACATCCCCTGATGACCCCTCCCAGCGGCCTCATATAGATGTTGAACACCATTGGAGAGATAATCGAGCCCTGGGCACAATTGAAGCTCCATGGGGCCGGGAATCTCTCTCCAATCTGCACTCTCTGGGGACGGTCCTCCAAGAAGGAACAGAGCCAGGGAATAGCCAGGCCACCGATTCCCAACTCAAAGAGCCTCCCCAGGAGGATACCGTTGTCAACGGTATCAAAGGTGGCTGCGATATCGAGAAGTGGCTGAGAAGGGGTAGTTCCATCCCTTCCTCCTGTCGGTTGCTGCTTCCACTTGTTTCGTTCCTGTGTGGCACCAATCCACACTACTTAAACAAAGGAAGAAGGCAAGGCAAGAAGAGACTGCTGTTCTTTTTCCTTGCTTCTTCCTGCAATGGAGAAAGGAACTTTTTAAAGACTACAATTTATAGAATTCCTCAGCCAGTGTGGTGACAAAGGGATCACCAAACAAAGGGCTAGAGAAATGGAAGGAAAGGACTTGGGAGGTAATACGCAACAGGGATTTCTTCTCATTTAATAGCCCAGCATGGGTCATGCAAGCAATAAAACAAAGCTGAAGCAACTGAGTGAGAGAGAAAGAGATAGAGAAATTTGACGTATTTACCTTGTTTGGAGTAGTAAAGAGGATAATGTAACTGATTTCCTGGCTGATCATTGATATTTGGAAACTCACAGCAAGCATAGGCTGCCCTCTTGACTACACACCTGGGGCCATGTATTCAAAATGGAGAAGTCCCTCTGGCTGTCTCCACAAATTTGAGCAATAAGCTGCTCAGAAATAGCCACTTGCTGGACCCCTGGGTCTGGGTCTGGGTCTGGCACAATGACAGAAAGACAAAAAAGGTTAAGCCATTATTAGCAACAGCCGAGGCAAACAATTGGGTTGCAAAAATGGAATTTGAAACAGGGAGGCTAAAAATGAAGTGTCTTCTAGAATCTTGATTAATCCAAGAAAAATAACAAACGTCAAGGGAGCTGAGGAAAGAAGGGAACTGGTGGAAAGATGGCAAGGCAGGGAAGCTACCTAGAATCATGGGTATGTAGGAAGTCGCACTTAGCTTGAATCTCTGAAAACCCTCAGGACAATACCCAAGTCTATCAGCCTGCTTAATCATCACCATCATATGCTATCAAGTCAATTGTGACTGATGAGGATCAGGTAGAGAATACACAGAAGCGGTTTACCATTCTCTTCTTCTGAGGACCATCCTGGAACTGTGGAGCTTGCCCAAGGCCAGACAGCCTGGCTCTACTCACAGGAGGCACAGTGGGGAATTGAACTCCCAGCCTCTTCCTAAACCATTGAGCTATCCAGCAAGCTAAGCAACTGGGCTTAGCAACTCATGAACAATGAGTGCTCCACAGGCTTTATTTGGAGGAACACAGCAAATTGTTTGTCTGAACAAACGAAATAGCAAGGTGGTTCAAGCAAGGAGAGTTATTAAAAACTCTGCTCCTGGAAATGTGGGTTAGGCACCAAAGCAGAGATGGAGAGTCCCAGGAAGGATGTCAAGGAATGCATTGAGAGCCAAGCAGACTTCAAGTGATCTTGAAGTACAACATAACAAAAAACCTTTATATGTTGACTCCCACAATTAAAAAAGCACTGGGTGGCAGCTACAAATTTCAAACTAAGATGCAACAGCTTTGGGCAGGCTTAGGGTGAGGTAGAATTAAAATGATTAGTAGATAACTTTGTGGAATGAAAGTGTTCCTCAAGAAACATTCTGGTTATTTCATTAAATTAGAGACAGTCAACCGAGTGTTACAAGAGCCATTTTTCCAAGTTGCAGTTAGGGAGAGGAATACTTTTTAAAATTGTGAGCTTCCTTGCGTCCCCTTATCAGGAGAAAGGTGGCCTATAAGTCAAACAAACAAACAAACAAACAAACAAATAAACACTTAGAACAAAAGGTACCATAAGAAAGTGTTGCTTTACATGTTTGTCTATCTTGGGTGGAAGAGAACACTTCTGGATTGGGTCCTCTTTTCTAGCAAAACCCAAATCAATCAATTTAAAGGCACTCTCCCATGTTGTCCTGCTTGGGTGGCAACTTGACAGACAAGAAGATACTCACATCAGATGCACAGGGAAGCCATTGAAATCCACAAGCACCAGCAGAACTTCAATAAAAAAGAGGAAAGTTTGAAACTCAACAAAACTTGGCTCCCAGCTCTCAAAAATGCAGCATGCAAAAGGTCAATGAACTCTACCCAGCCACAAGGATTGGGGATCACTATACAACACACAAAAGACCAGCTAATGACACGCATCAACCACAGTGACAGATAATCTCTCCTTCTTATCACAGCAATACGCCCACAACAAGACACACTAATCACCCATCTACAGAAAAAGACAAAAGCCTATCCCTTAGCCATAACTACTTCACTCCCGAAGCCAACTACACCAGAGCACAGAGTGCTGTCCTCTGAAGATGCCGGCCACAGAGACTGGTGAAATGTTAGGAAGAACAACCTTCAGAACACGGCCAAGGAGCCTGAAAAACCCACAACAACCATACTCACATTTATCCAGAATTTCCAGGCTTTAGATACTCAGCAGAGTAACTCCTTTGATTAAGTCACAGTGTGGATCAATGAACTTTAATTATAACAAAGGCATCTAGCTTAATTCACCACATCAGTCTCCTGTTGCTCCTTGCTGCTCTGCAGCTCCTACCTTGGCAAACCTTTCCAACACAAAACAAAGATTAGACCAATGCTGAGAATATACTGAAATACAGAGTACATATGTACAAAACCATCATGACTGGACTTCTCCGTAATGCTATATTTACATATCAGACTGGTTGTGTTGCTTTTAAACAAAAAGTTCTTGAAGTGTTTTACACAATAAAATATCTTGTGGCACTTAAAAGACTAACACATGTATTAGGGAAATCTGTTATCTGTAGTTCTTTAAAGTGTCATATGACACATGGTTGTTTTATTATAACAGACAAACGCTGCAGCCTCTCTGGAAGTATTTAATAATGCTGCAGAAGTGTATTTCTGTAATGTTTCAGTTGTATCACTAGCGTTCGGATGTATATTTTCCCACCTCAGAGCAAAGGAATAGACCTGCCCATCTTCTGTATCTTTGCCTGTTCCTGGAGAGCAATCTCTTTCCGGAAGCACCCATTTCTCTTCTATGCCAAGAGCAAATTGGGAATGGCTCCTATAATGTCCAAGCAAAGATGGCAGAGCTGCACCTGCTATTTCTTCCTTCAGACAAGTGACTTGAGGGCAATAGCAATGCATCTACAAAGGTCATAGGTGAACACTATGGAGATGATAATTTGTGCAGATCAGACCTTGGAAGTAACGAATTATAGTATACGGGGTAGGGTAGGGTAGATAGGGTGTAACAAAGTCACATTTCACAAGTGCTATAATTTATTTGGGTGTTTTAAAAAATTTACAAGAAGAGGCAAAGTTCCTGTACCGGAGTAATAAGTAAATGTCCTTGTTACATTTAAAATTTTATTTTCAAGAACCTATTAAAATATTTAAAAAGTTCTAAGTCATTCTTTTGTCAATCTTACAGTGTTTTTTTTTAAAGGTAACACAAGATAACAAGAAACTAACATATAATGCAACAAGGATGGCTTTTATAATTAGTAAATACAATGAATGACAGTTTCTTTTAGTCTTCAAGGTACCAAAATACCATTTGTTTTTGTTTGTTTTTGGTAGACCATTTAAAGCACTACCACAAGAAATAGGAACAAATTCCTTTTTTAAAAAAATGCAGCATTCCAAGCTCTGGTGAAGATATTATAAATAAAGTTACTTTGACTGCAACACTGAAGAACAGCAAGGTCCAGCCTTATTAATTAATTAGAGGACTTGATGTAATTGAGTTATCGGAGTAGGCATGGAGTTTTTGCTTAGTGTTATTGCAATCTGTTGTAAGCTGATTTGAGGATCAGTTTATTCAGAATCCACGATGGGGGATTCTGGGAGTTGTATTCGAAATAAGTAAATTTTCCAGGCTCTAGGCAACCAAGTCAGAAGCCTCCACAGCAATAAGTTGTAATATGCATTTCTGTCATTTTATATTCCTTTTCTCCAAAAGGAACCCAAGGCTGTGTTCCTATGTAGTTGTTTCCCTTGTAGGCAATGACAAGACTCAAATCCCATTAGCATTAGCAGGGCTGCTATTTCTTGTGCCTTCTGATCCACTCTGGGTAATTTTAGTAATTTTAAATTAAATTTCTAGAGGATTTGTAACTGTTTGAGGAAGTTCTTCAGTTGTCTGTTGTCTTCATGCTATGATTGATCACCTTGTTTCAGAATGTATGGACCTTTAAATGAATAGACATCTAATTTATGAAATTTCAGATTAATGGAATCACAACGTTATATATATAGTCATTTTACCAATACGGTTCTTGCTCTCCTGCAGTCACGTTGTTTAACAGCAAGTTGAGCAATGAGAAAATGATACAGCTTCATTTGTTAGGTGGAGCTGAAGATCTTGCCATCAATTCTTGTGACAAATTAATTAAGTTTAATTAAGTTTGGGGAACCCACATTACAGCATCAATTTTCTCCTTATCTTCCATTTCCTAATAGTGTGGCTGGCATACTACAAAAAAAAGTATCTGTTGCTGCTCAGTTTAATAGCTTAGCTTAAGTTTCCTTGCAGTGATTCGATGCTGCCTAATGTTGTTCCATATCATAAGCAAAATGTCACAAATCATAGAAGAAGATGGTTGTTTGCAATGCAGGAACTAAAAGATTCACATCAGTGGGAGCTGATTTAAGGGACAGTCAGAACCCGATGGAGATGAACAAAATTAGATACTTCATTGTCTACTTTTCCCGCTAAAATTCTGAGAAGTGTGTAAAATGCAGTTTAAATGTCTGGCTACAACAGATATGAGCAAAAAATGTTCACTGATAATGTAAGGGTAAGATCAGATGCCATTTTGAAAGATACAACACATTTGCCTCACTGCTTCATAACTTCCATTAGAGATGAACATCTTACGAAGTCTAATGCCTCTAGAGGGGCATATTTTAGAAGTATCATTGATGAGTTCATCCTTCGCATAGTTGTTCCTAACTATGGCTGCTTCTTATGCAAATTTGGTCCACTTTCACCACCCACCCCCTAAAGAGATGTGATGTAATGGAAAACAGGAGGGAACTTCTAAACTAGCCTCAGTGTTATCTGAAAATGTAATACCTCTCTTTATCTTAAGAAAAAACGCTCAAGGCAAAGAATTCTCTAAATTATTTACATTTACTATAAATCCAAAATCCATATTTCTTGGGAGCCACATTACAGCATCAATTTTCTCCTTATCTTCTATTTCCCAACAGTATGGCTGCTTTCCAGTTATTTTGTGCTTAATGCTATTAAAACAGTGAAATGAACACGAAACATAGTCATGAGATTAGTCATGAGGGACTGTGAGGGGGTACAGTCTCTAGGTAGTGAGAAGGAGGGCTGACTTGGCAATTCCTGTTGCAGAGTTTTGAATTTCTGGTTAAATTCCTCTGGCAATGCCGCAGAAGTGCAGTGATTCATAGAATAGCTTCAAGTTCCCCAGATTCGTCCACCCTTTTTCTTATTAACTGGCATTTACACTATCAGTAACTCACTCAGAGACATTGGTAAGAAAAAGAATAAAAATGTTTCATTTACTTAAAATTTAACGGCAAACTGACAAGCATGACTGCTTCCAACAACAGACTTTAATAGAATCTGGAGAGGGGGAAAAAGCTCAGAGCTGAGACACAGGACTCTCTTTAAATCAGAGGCAGGAGGAGACAATTTGTTAGTGCTGGATAAACTGACGAGTCACCCCATCCCAGAAAAGTCCCTCCCCGCCACAGCTTCTAAAGGCAGCGTAAAAAGGTAAAGGTAAAGGTTCCCCTTGACAATTTTTGTCCAGTTGTGTTCGACTCTAGGGGGCGGTGCTCATCCCCGTTTCCAAGCCATAGAGCCAGCGTTTGTCCGAAGACAATCTTCCGTGGTCACATGGCCAGTGCGACTTAGACACGGAACGCTGTTACCTTCCCACCGAGGTGGTCCCTATTAATCTACTCGCATTTGCATGCTTTTGAACCGCTAGGTTGGCGGGAGCTGGGACAAGTGACGGGCGCTCACTCCGTCACGTGGATTCGATCTTACAACTGCTTGGTCTTCTGACCCTGCAGCACAGGCTTCTGCGGTTTAGCCCACAGCGCCACCACGTCCCACACAAAAGGCAGCATACAAGGTGGTTAAAAACAAACCTCTAAAAAGTCCATGGCAATTCCAAAAGAAATGGCTTCTGTTGGGATCAATAGGACATCAAGGCAGGCAACATCCTCTGGGAGGTGCTGGCAATGTTGCTATGGCAGCAGAGCCACTGTTCATATTTTCCTGCAGATGCCCCACAAGAGGCTGAGGCACCTCAAGATATCTGCAGGGCTCTATCTATTCTGTTTCAAAATTTGGACAAAATGGTGATGAATGAAGAGGTTCGTTCATCCAAACCAGTTGCAAGATGTAAAAGACTTGGTATGGGTAGCCCACGTTGTCCCAAATTGGAGGCCTCTGGGAAATCTAGAGGGGTTTATTTGTCACCCTACATCCTGACACATATTTTTTGATCAGGCTGTAGTGTGATTACTTTTTTGGACTATCCTGTCCAGCAGCAGTAGTTGCAGGGATTCTGGGAGCTGTGTATCAAAAAAGTAGAATTTCCTAATTTTGTTTCAGGTACAAGAGAGCTCACACGGCCAGTGCATGGGGATGATCTCAAACATTCAGGTAACAGAATATGCATCTGGTTTATTTTAAGCTGATTCAGGCTTCTATTAGACAAGTAGGGTGAAACATTTTTTTTAAAAAAAATGCATAGGATTCTATTGATACAGTGTCTCTTTGGGGGAGAGTGAGTCTGGATCCCTTTAAAAAGGCCAGATAACTGCCACCCAGATTGTTTCAGGTAATTTGAAACCACCGCATAGCTCCTCCAGAGTGATCTGCAAGGCTTTGCCATAACAGCTAAAATCAATAGGACTTGCAAGGCTTCGTTGCACCGCCTGCTCACTTAGTGTCATATACTGCAGGATACCTCACATAATCGAATCATGTATAGCAACCATGCAGCTTTAAAAGATGACCTTGGAACAGCAAGGAGAGCCAATCCTCCTTTTCTCTTGCAGTTCACACTCTTTGGATTTGGATACATGGTTTCTTTCGAGTAAAAACAGCTTAAGTATTTATTGTACATGTTCTATGAGACAAGAAGTCTTGGTGAGTTTTCATGGGCCCAAAATATCAACTGTCTCCAAGCTGATGCCCTCCAGATGTGTAAGAGATGGCCACAACTCACTTCAGGCTGCGTAGTCACAAGTTGTTGGTGTGGCATCACAGCTGCAGCATGTTCCCTTCCCCCATCCCCGGCCAGCACACGTTGCTCCTCTCTTGCTCTTTGGGCAACCGTCCAGTCACAGCAGGAGCACAGACTTCCCTTCTCCACCTCCTCCAGCAGATGCCCACTCAGATAGGAAGGCAGGGCAGGGATTCCTGCAGCACTGCTGTCGAGTGGGTAGCTGCTGGAGGAGAAGGAAAGTCCGTGCCCCTGCTGCAACTGGACAGTCACACAAAGAGCAGGAGGTGAGCAGCGCGCAATGGCTGGTAAGTGGGGCAGCCAGATTGGGGATGGGGTGAGGGAACACGTGGCACCTGTAATGCCATGCAGACAACTTCAGCGATGTGGCACGAAATGAGTCGTATCCATCTCTAGTGTTGAATAACAACTCCCTAGTCAATGGGCATGTTAACTAGGAATGATGGGCACTGCAGCCCATCCTATCTGGAGAGTGTCAGGCAGAGACTGATAACAAAGCAATCTCTGTGATTTGAAGATTACTTGAATGCATTTTTCTTATATTGTAGGAGTAGAAATGCTGTGAAGAGTCACATTGCAGCTGAATGATTAATTGTATTTAGAATCACTTTCTTTTAAAGAGGTCAGCCATTTTCTGCAGAGATTGGAAACTACTCCAAGAAATCCCTGGAATAGTTTTTATTCTGGTTTAAGAATATAAATAATGGAGGGGTGATGGAGTGGGATATAAAGAAGTTGTATTTCTCAAAAAGACAGTTTTAATTTCGTTGCTTGGCATTTTAAAGTGTCATGTGAAACGGCCATGATCTGGATAGATGTAGCCACATATTTATTCTGCTCTGGGCAATCTGTGGGCCACATGTGCATTTTGGAGGCCCCTCCTGTGGCACAGGAATAACATAAATGGCCCTTCCAGTTCTCCCCTTCAGCAGCTGGAAACATTACATCTTGGAAAAGATAAAGCTTTTTGAAAGAATAGATCCAAATGGGAGAAGGCAGAGCAGTGGCAGAGCAAAATAGAGGGGAAGCTTGTTTTCATTTAAAACTCATGCACACACGCGCACACGCGCACACACGCACACACATACACTGTGGCATCTTAAAGGCTAACAAGTTTTATTTGGCATAGGCTTTCACAGATGGTAGCCCACTTTATTAAATGAATGGAGTGTTGTCTCAACTGGCCAGTTGTTATGTGCTTGATTAAGTAGGTGAGTGTGTGTGGAGGATGTGATCAGTGGAGAGAAACTGAATATGCTCTCTGTGGTATAAATAGCAAAACGCTTTGGAATCAACAATTTCCCTCATGGACTTCAAGATGATGTTTGTTTTCAGCAACACATTAGGAGCTAAAGGCATAAAACATTTCCAGAGCTGAAGCCATGGGGGCTCAGAAGATGAATGCTAAGGCACAAAGGGCAATGGGCTGGACTTTAGTGGATTGCCTCAGATAAAAAGCAGAGAGGGAGACTCCACCAAATGTACCGTATATATATATTTAAAAAATCATTAGAAAGGAACCACTGAGACTGTGAAAAGGACCTTTCTACAAAAATGCAGTGAAGGTGTAACTGAGGTATGATCAGTGGTTTCAAAAGTAAGAGAAACATAAAGGATAAGAATAGAACGGAAGTACTGTACTTAGCTTTGAGCAGGCAGAGGTCATAAAGAACCCAACACAAGCACAGCTTCACTTGACTGAAAATGTCAGAAGCGATTCCACAAAGAACTCAGGAGAAAACTGAGAGAGAATAAATCAGTGCATTGATTTTATACCATGTTGAGGAATTCTATAAAAAGATCAACAGACTAGTTCAACACAAAGGTCAAAAGTTCTTTGACAAGAAAGCCTCTTTTTTTTAATGCTCAAGTTTTTTCCTCTGCTGTTTTTTTCCACTTGTAAATGAAACAACAAAATCCACTGAGGAGCTTTAATTTATTTTTGATAATGATTTAAACTATTACATGTTTATTTGCTTTATATACCACCCCTTTGTTGCAGAGTCTTGAATTTTGGTTAAAAAACCCCCTCTAGCTATGCATCAGAAGTGCAAGGATGTACAGAGCAGAATTAGCTGCTCTGTAGACCAGAGTAGACCACCCCTTATTGTTTTCATCAGCTGGCACTTACAATCTTGATAACTCATCCTGAGACATTGGCATGAGAAAGAATAAAAAGATTTCATTTACTCACAGTTCTAAACAGATCAAAAAGAGCATACTGTAAAAACATTACTTACTGGCAGCTTATAGCAATAGGCCTCAACAGACTTATAGCCTGCATCCAACAGACTATGTACTAACTACCAGCAGACAAAAAGAGAGAGGAAAAGACACTTAAGCAGAGAGGTCTCTTCAAAATCAGAGGCAGAGAAGGAACCACTGATTACTCCTTGACTGATTGACAGTCACCCCAGCCCAGAAAGGTCCCTCACAGCCAAACCTACTGAAGGCACCAGACAACGTTAAAATAATTGCAACACCCTTTTAGTGCAAGCACTACTCTGGCCAGTTTACAGATTAAAACTTAAAACCCCACATGACAATACATTCACAGGTATAGATCTAAAATTCATACAAAAATAAAAAGAAAGAATACAAAAAGGAAAATAATATTAACAGGATCCAGGGAATCTGTTATGGAAGGCAGCTTTGTATAATTCTGTTTTCACTAATTTCCTGAACAAAAGGAAGAAAGGAGGCTGGAATATCTTAGTTGGTACAGTATCTTATTCCAAAGACACTAGCACCAAAAAGGCCTAATTCCTTGTTGACACATTTTTGGCCTCCCTCAGTGAAGCCACTTAGAGCGACATGGATTGAGAAGAGTGTGAGAGATGTTCTGATAAGTCTCAAGGTCCTGCACCTTTACAGTCCACACCACAAAAAAAATCTATAGTTATATCAGAATAAAATGCCCTACTTCACTGAGTTCTGCCGTATTTGTAGAGAACAGGAGGGCTCAAACAAGAGAAAACTGCTCTAGTATTTTGAAACAGGCAACAGTGAGATATAGTGGGACTTGTTAAGTATTGCGAAGCTTTGAATTTTTGGTTAAATTCTTCTTGCTGTGGAGCAGAAGCGCTGGGATCCACAGAGCAAATTAGCTTAAAGTTCCCCAGATTATTTCTCATTACCTGGCACTTACATCATCAATAACTCACATTTGTAAGAGAAAGAATAAAATGTTTCATTACTTAAAAGTTGTGAACAGATCAAGCAGCGAACTGGCAAACGTGACTGCTTTCAGCAACAGACTCTAGAGAGGGAAAAAGCTCAGAGCAGAGAGACAAGACTCTTTTCAAATTAGAGGTAGAAGGGAACAATTGGCTAGATAGATTGATAGTCACCCCAGCTCAGAAAAGTTCCTCCTAACCACAGCTTCTAGAGACAGCATGGGCGATTGTAAAAATTCCCAACATTAAGTGAGGTTAAGTAAATAATAGGTCATGTTTAGTCTGCACAAGCTTTTCTTTGGGTCTAAAATAAATAGGACAAGCACTTCTAATCTCTGCTCATAAACCAGATTATTATTCTTGTGCTCACTTTAGTTACTGCACTTTGCATGGATTTCAACTTCCCTGAAAATTGTTGGCAAAATTTCAGTACTGTATTATAGACATGGCCTTACAAGGGCCTTGTAGAAGCCTGCCAATATTTCTTTATCCGTAGTAGAAATGCCTCATCTAATCCTTCCAAGAATTAAATCTTCCATCTGCTTCACTGCAACATTTCAGCGGCCAAGAGCAATTAACCCAATATTTCCAATATCCGAGGTATCCTTTTTCTGGAATCAAAGCTGAACTTAAACTCTGCTCTTACACTAGGCCATACCTAGCATTCTTGGCACCTCTGGCTTTGCTGCTTTATTGATTAAGCTTGGGTCATAGGAGACTGGCATAGGCAAGGAGAAAAGGAAGAAACAGGGCAGAACATGTGACATTCTTTTGCTGAGCTTGCCTGATTTGTGTTTCCTTCTGCCTCAAGAGGAGCAGCTGGAAGAAGTACCCTATTTCCCTGAAAATAAGACCTAACGTGAAAATAAGCCCTAGTATGATTTTTCAGGATGCTCGTAATGTAAGCCCTACCCCCCAAAATAAGACCCAGTGAAACCCCTCCCTCCACCATTGTGCCGCATTGTGTGGCAATCGGAAGAGGATGACATGACTGTATTTGAATAAATGTAGATGGTTGCACATGAAAAAATAAAATAAAACATCACCTGAAAATAAGCCCTAATGCGTTTTTGGAGCAAAAATTAATATAAGACCCTGTCTTATTTTCAGGAAAACACGTTATACATGCTCAGGGTAGGTTTGTAGCCTTCCAGCTGCTAATTTTTGCACCCTTTAAATTTCAGTGCTCTGAGGAGACTCTCTAGTTAAGGCTCTCCTGTTGCACCTGAGGATGTACTTTTAGAATAAGAATAATTGGTTCTCTGAAGAGCAGGGCCTTCTGCTTGGGGTGTGGGCCTGACTCTTGCTTGGAATGAGGCATTTCCAAAGTAGTAACTGATGGAAGGCTATAAGCAAAAGCTGGAAAGTTACTTTCAAAAATAATTGGCATGCTAAAGCCAGCCATAACAGAGCAGTGGTAGGGTGATGGTCTCAATTCCTTTCTTCTAGAGAATACAAGCTAAATGACACAATTACAAACCATTCAGGTAAAGAAGGGGCTGACTGATAAAAAGGCAAGGCCTGAGAACTGAATGACACAGAAACACAGCAAGTAATTTCTTTTGTAATTGAATATTCTGGACAGAAGGGTTCCCCTTAAACACTTCATGTGTTTTCCCTGGCACAGCACCAGTGGTCTCATAGCAATCTACTGTATAGTGCCTCTGTGTGGTTTGAAAATAGCTACCTGACATTATGTCCCAACCTTTTTAATTCCATTTTTAATTCTATCTGATGAAGGTTCATGCCAATAATAAATATGCATATTTGTTATTGTTCTCAAATGGAAGAAAGATGGTTTGCTAACATGGATTAGGAACCTGTAGAACATTTGTTTAGACACAACAAGGGGAAGTTGTGGGAAGATTAGTTCCCCTTTCAGAGAAAAGTTAGCTGCCACATGACTAGGAGCAGTTGGCAGGGATAGAATACAGACTACATCAGTTTCTTATGCTGCTTTGAGAGAGGAAGGGCATGAAATTTACTGGGTTAAAGAAGCTTATAATTCTGTGAAGGTGGTAAGGTCTGTGAAGGCGTTGCTACCTTTTATCCTTTTCAGCCAAGTTTGTGGGTGACGATGGTAGTAGTACCTGGAAAAGCCTATTGAAGGTGCCTCTGTTAGGCCCCAGAAGACAGGTTCCCAACCTGTGGGTCACAACTCCCAAGGGGATCACAAAGTTTTTCTGGGTGTGTGTGTGTTTGTCTTTAGCTCCACCTGTACAATCCAAAATGGCAGGGCATGATGGATGTGTGAACCCAAATGGGCATTTGTACCAGAGGGGAGGCCATGGGGCTTGAGCCAGCTTCCTTATGAGCCAGCTTAAGGAAGAGCAGCCAGCATTCCTCCAAACCAAAGGGCCCGTCCATGCCACTGCCTCTTCCGCTTTCTCATTCAGCTCTTCCTTTCAAGTTCCCTTCCCCCTACTTTCTCAGCCTGGGGCAGGGGAAGGAGAAGGAAAAGAAAGTAGCTTGGGAATACTGCTGCTGTTTCAATCACTTTTGCGGCTGGCTGAAGCAGGCAGAAAGAAGCCAGAGTGCATTGTTTATGGCCAACCCCTCTTTAAATGCTGCCCAGGCTGGTAAAGTCTGATTCTTTAAGCTGTCAACAGAGAGGTGGTGGCAGCAGTGGTGGTGGCAGTGGCAGCAGCGATGGCAGCAGCAGTCATCTGGGAGGGTGGAGGGTGGTACTTGCCTGCTACTGGAAACATCAGACCTACAGGGATGGTTTAAAATTGTTTTTATAGGGAGATTTGGCAAATCTACCAGCAAAAAAACCCAGTGGTGAGGCATGCAGTCACGGTGTGTGTGTATTGTAAGTTACTTAGCTATTATAAAAGTGAGCTATGATGACTCAAAAATGGTTGGGAAACACTCCCCTAGAACAGGGGTCCCCAACCTCTGGTCCACAGCCCGCTGCCGGTCATGGCCTTGGCAGGATTGGGCCACAGAGACAGATCTCCTGCCCCTGCACATGGACTCCCCCCACGCACGCCCACATGCATGCATGGCCAGCCCACCTGCATGCACGCACGAGTGCGCCACACTCACCCGTGAGTGCACCATGCCAATCCACGAGCACATCACATTCACCTCTGTGCATGCGCAAGTGCGCCTCACGTGAGTGCACCATGCGTGCAAGCATGCTACGCCCACCCACAAGCAGGGGGTGCCCCCCGCACACAGACCCCACCCCCAACCGGTCCACGGTTCGGAAAAGGTTAGGGACCACTGCTCTAGAACATATCTATGTCAGCTTCCTGGGTGTCATGGTTTTTAGCATTTAGGACATTGCATCAGCAGCATTCTAAGATCTAAAGGCGATTCTTTGTTCACAAGGCCTGATACGATTGAGGTGTCCACTCCAGTTCTTGGCAAATGCTGCCCTCCTTCATCCTGCATGATGAACACTCACTCATTAACCTCTTGACTCAGATTCCATTGCCAGCTAGAGGGAGGGAACAGTAACAGCTCTTCCCTTCTACCTGTGCCCTTATTACAGTTCATAGTAATGTGACTGAGTATCCGTGAAGGCAGGAAGGAGAAAGATCATCATATCACCCTGAGTGTATGTGATCTTGTCTGATTTTAAAAGCTAAGTGGGACCAGACCTGGTTAATACTCTGAAACCAAGGAAATTCTGCAAATAATGCTAAGAAAGAATCCTGTCTGAATCCTTGGGATCTGTTGCTAGTGAGAGTCCACAATAGTGGGCTAAAAGGGACCAATAGTCTGACTCAGAATAAAGCCACTTCCTATTTTCTTTTCTTTTTTTCTTTTTTTTTTAAATTTTATTTTCAAAACTATTGGGGTAATGGGGAAGGAATACAAAAGGCAAAGGGCAGTGGGGGGGATGGAAAGAGGGTTTTGAGAATAAGAAAACATCAAATGCATAATCATTCGATCTTTCATATCAAGTATATGAACATCTAATCTATTCATGTTCCAATAAAGGTTCATCTTTCTTCTTCTTTTTCTTCTTCTTCTTTTGACTATTTTGTCTATGTATTAACCTCTTTAGCTTTCAACTTATACGTGTAATACAGCTTAAATCTATGTTATTCCCACAGCATCAGAACACCAAGGCCAATTGTGAAATATATCCCCTCTTTCACTCTCCTTTTTTCTTGAGAATACACTCGACAGACCCAAAATAATATAAATTCTGCTCTCCCTTCCCCTTTCCTCCCTGTGCTTGTTTTGTTTCTGCGACTCTTTTTTCTTCCATATTTTAAAAGGGGGAACAATATCATTCAAAGTTTGCTTTTCAGCCTCAATTTTCCTATCTGCTATCGCTGCATCGCTTACTGGGTGGCCCTCCATCCCTTGTATATATATATACCTCTGATATCTTCATCAATACAGCCGGTTCTGAGATCTCTTTTTGGTGTAATTTTCTTACCATCTAGTGCAATGGTCAGGAAACGGGTAAATTACCCCAAATGGGGTAAAAATGAAAATCTTGGGGGTAATGAGGATGTGACCCTAATCCCCTTCCCTCCTCCTCCTCCTCTTCCTCCTCCTCCACTTCTGCCCAGAGGGGGGCCCCGGCTGCCCGATAGCCCCCTTCCCGCCCTCCCCCTCCCCAGCAGGGCTGCAACCAAGCCACGGCAGCTGGCGACAGGCCCCAGTCGGCGGCATATGGCAGCCGAGGCAGCGGCGGTGGGGCTGGCCATGGCAGGGGGCAAATGGTCAGAGCACCCCGGCCAGGAAGAGACTCTCATTCCAGTGCCTGGAGAGGTGGATTGTGGCGGAGGGGGCGGTTGAGCCACGACAGCAGCCTGGGCCAGGCTCAGCCTCCCGGCGCTGGGACACTGCTGCCACCCCACGCCCCATTCCCAGAGGAACCTGTCAGGTGGCAGCAGCGCTCGCCTGGCTGTGCAGCTTCCTTCGGCGGCACCTCCATGCTGACTGGCCATGCCTGGCGGAGTCTCTTGCCCTCTGTGTGGCAGCTGTTGCCGAGGCTATGGGGCTGAGGAGTCAAAGTTAGCAGTGATACCTGTGTTGAGACCTCAGCCTTGGCAGGTGCCTGAAAATGTTAGCCTTTTGTCTTGCTCCTTGCAAACTGTATGAGGGGCTCAAGGGGAAAGAACGCTTGCACTGAATGCGGAAATAAATAGCCTTTCCCCTCCCCCCATTTTGAATCAAGCTGGAGGAGCAGTGTGTATTTAACTACACTATTTTCACACTTATTTCAGCACTTATTTTTTTATCCTGTTTTCTTTTTCTGCGTTTGTCATCAGGTGACATTTATATCAGCAAAAAGGCTCATGGTCAAACAGATAAGAAAAGGCATTAATTATATATGAATGTCTTGAATTGCAAATATATTTTTGCTGTAGTTGCCTCCTGGGAATGGATGGCACCAGTCATTTTGTCTGCTACCATATATGCTGTGAATAAATTATCACTTGGAGAAATTCGCTTTTTAAATTTCAGTTCTATTTCTAGGCTTAAAATGACATGGACAAAATTTGATATACATCCATAATATCGTCTAGTGAAGTGCATAAAATAAATGGCAGGCAGTTTGACCTGTGCTTTGTTTTTATAATCAGTAGGTCAATGGGATGTTTCCTTTCTGAGAGAATAATTGTGGCTGACATATTTAATAAATGGTAAAATTGGATCTATAAAAGCAGTATGTTTAGTGTCTGGCAGCCTTTGGTTCTCTAAAAGGCTTCTGTCATTCCATTCTCATTGCTTGTATGAAATAGACACTTGATCACAAATAAGACCACAAGAAACTGCTGTGTACTGAGTGAGACTCTTGAGCTATTTAGCCCAGTATTGTCATTTTTGACTGGCAGTGGGTCTCTAGGGTTTCATGCAGGAAATCCCTAACATTTCCTAATGCTTTCCTGCCTAGGTACTAGCCAAGCCCAGCCCAGTCTTGCTTTTCAGATCTGGCAAGTTCGGTTGCACTAAGGGTGGCTGATACCCCTATGAGGTTTAGGTTGTATAATTTGAATTTGGTAAGAGCACTGAAAAAAGTGTGTGCTAGTTCTACTGACATGGCTCGTTTGCGGAAAAAAATGCCTGTGTAGTTGTTAGGGTTACTTTATATACTATTTTTGATGGCAGGGTGCAGCAGCCTTGTGATGGGCCTGTGATTATTGGGGAGAAGTAACCACTCTGGAGAGAGATAGTAAGGCAAAAAGGAATGTCAGAGTTTATTAAGACATGAAATCCATTTGTTTGGATAACACAAGAGAAAAAACAATCACGAAACATATTATAATTCTTTATCTGTGTCAGAAGCAATCCAGTGGTGCTTCCACAGTGGAAGGATCAACTGACAAGGTGCTGTTGTTGCCCAGGGATGACTGAATGTGTTCACAGTCCTCACATTCTTCAGGAGGCTCACTAATTGCATTTATAGAAGGTCCTAGAGTTGGTGGCCATGTAGGCAAGTCTTGTTTCTGTCTAGTTAATACGGAAGAACAACAAGAAGGAAGAAGTTACATCACGGAAACAAGGAAGGAGACCTAAGACTTAGGGATGGGATTTTCAGAATGAAAGAACTCCCAGTCCCATAATTCAGTGGGAACCCCTCCCCCCCCAGGCTGAATTTTGGGACTGGGAGCCCTCAAACCAACAGGAGGTAGAGCAGTCCCCTCACCTTTGTGCCATCCCCATACTGCTTCTTTGAACTCTTAGAAAAGTGCCACCCTGAACATTGGATGTCATAAGAATTCCCTGCGACTCACAAAAGTGCATGGGGGACTTTACAGAGACTGCCTCCATAAATAGTGTGGCATATACTGTGTAGAGTGTATGGAGGCAGCCTCCAAAAGAACTTGTTTCCCTATGCACTTTGTGAGTCACCAGGTGAGAGCCAATCCTGAGTTTCCTTAAAGATTGTATCGGTGGCTTGGCTCTGGCCTGGTTCCGTTCCTTCTTGGAGGACCGCCCCCAGAGAGTGCAGCTTGGGGAGAGTATTTCGGCCCCGTGGAGTCTCAAATGTGGGGTTCCACAGGGGTCGACTATTTCCCCAATGCTGTTTAACATCTATATGAGGCCACTGGGTGGGGTCATCAGGGGATGTGGAGCATCGTGTCATCAATATGCTGATGACACCCAGCTTTACATCTCCTTTTCACCAACTGCAGGTGATGCCGTCCTGTCCCTCCAGTGCTGCCTGGGGGCCGTACTGCAATGGATGCAGGAGAACGGGCTGAGGCTGAACCCGGACAAGACGGAAGTTCTGAGGGTGGGTGGCCCTGTGGATGGTGGCTTGGGAAACTCCCTCATGTTTGGGGGGTGGCCCTGGCCGTGAAGAGTGGGGTCCGCAGCCTAGGGGTACACCTGGACCCAACGCTCACCATGGAAACGCAGGTGGCGTTGGTAGTCCGCACCGCCTTTTCCCACCTTTGACGGATTGCCCGGCTGCGACCTTACCTAGACACGGGGGCGCTCACTACCTTAGTACATGCGCTCATAATCTCTAGATTAGACTACTATAACACACTCTACATGGGGCTTCCTTTGAAGCTGATGCGGAAACCTCAGGTGGTGCAGAATGCGGCGGCCAGACTCCTTACTGGAGTAAGAAAATACCAACATATCTCTCCTACTCTGGCCATGCTGCACTGGCTGCCCATCCGTTTCCCCATTGACTTCAAAGTGTTAATGCTTACATATAAGGCCCTAAACGGTTTAGGACCCCGATACTTGGCGGAACGCCTGCTCCCACCTAGATCTACTCGGATCACTCGCACGAGCCAGGAGGTGAGGCTGAGGAGCCTAACGCCAAGGGAGGCCCGGAAGGAAAGGACACGAAACTGGGCCTTCTGGGCGGTGGCTCCTTGCCTCTGGAATAACCTTCCTCTGGTTATTCATGCGGCCCCTACGCTGGGCACTTTTAAGAGTCACCTAAAAACATGGTTGTATCTTCAGGCCTTCCCTCCTGTCAATATTTAATTCTTTCTTTATTTTTTCTTTCATTTATTATTTGTTTTATTATTGTATGTGTTATGGACTGTTTGTAAAATTCTTATGTTTTCGTATACGCCTTACTGGAAGCCGCCCAGAGTGGTTGACCAGACCAGATGGGCGGGATATAAATCAAATAAATAAATAAATAAAATAAAGTATGAGCCATCTGGGCACATAGTATGTTGTAGGTTAAACCCAAGCACATGAGAATTCATGTTTCCCCTTACACACACTTACCTATAGAAAGGCTATTTCAGGTGCTGGTTGTAACTGCTACTATCTATTCTGCCTCAATTGCCACTGGTCTCAAGTATGAATACTGCAATCCAAGCAGCTGCTTCATCTAACATCAGGATAGGGAGGCTCAGAGCTCCAATGGAAAGTGTAATATCAATGGTTCCCCTTAGTATTAAAAGTTGTAGCTGAAGAATTATTTGCCACAATCTCTGAAGAGACGCAGAGCAGATAGTTGGTTCACTCCGACATGATTGGCAGAGAAAGCAAATTGGGGTATTATTGATGGCTATGCCAGAGCAGTTCCTTAGAAGATGAGTGTCGCGCACCCCCAGTGTCCCTAGTTTTTTTTCTTCAAACCTAGGTCCACCTTTGGACATGACTTGCTTGTTTCTCCTTTCACCTGCTGCCACCAGTGGATCTTTATCCACACTTTACCAATAATGTTGCATAGACACGTGTTGTCAAATATAACTGATTGTTTATTATTTGGTTGTTGAATCACACAAGTAGGTTCATAGATGCTTTATTATGTTGCCCTCATTAAACTTGGATATTAAACACATTTCTTTATTTGTATTACTTCACATCAATCACTGGAATAAGATCTGACGACTGTCTATCTATTTTATTATACTTCTATCCTTTAATTAATCTTTAACACATCAACCAACGACACCAACTTTCCAATCTCTCTCATAAACCTTCGAAACCTCCTCCCGCCTTCTTTCTCACTCTCCAACTGTCTCTCTGACCCCGCCCTGTCCTCTCATAGGCTCCAGCTGTAGAGCTCCACATGACGGACAGGTGGGACATGGGCATTCTGCCACAATGAGGTACATTTCAGGGTCATTATGAGAGAAAAAAAGAGTTTGCAGTATGATGCAACAGTGTGAGCTCGGCAAGCTTTGCAACAGTAGAACTCCTTAGATAGCCCATGACTTTGGCCTGATATATTTGCCCTTGTAATCTTATGCAGATTTAGGGAAGCTTCGTTGATCATTCCCTCTCTCTAGGAAAGCTGGATTTACTAACTGCCTGCTCTGTGGTTAAACATGTCCACAGCACAGCAGGTGGCGTCTTTAAAAAAATACTATCTCTGTGTCAGACCAGATTGTGCAGCTATTGTATAGTTACCATTATATTACAATGGGAGAAGTTTTTGTATTACAACTCTCAGAATACCTTTGGCTTGGGTAATTCTAGAGGCTGCAGCCCAAAAAATGTAACCATACGCATCTCTAATATCTAGGTATTTTACAGCTTTAAAAAGTTGGCGAGGTGAGATTATTTTTATTATCTCTAGAAGAGTACAGTATTTGCAAGAGACTCCTATTTTTCCCAATGGCCTGTACGCCCAAAGCAGAAAAGGGTCTTTGGTTTGGGGGAGGCATCTGGATAGTTTTTTTCTGCTTCTAGAGTCCAAGGAATCCAATGAATGAACATGGATATTGTAAAGGAAGTCAAATCTGTAGTTTCCATGCATTAAGCCCTGAGTTCCATTTTCTTTCCTGACAGAGGCTCTGTGCCTTTGACAGGTTTATGACAGATATAAATCCAGACTTCTATCATCTTGCTTGGAAAAGTGTATTATTTGTTACATTTCTTCTTGTCACATAGTCATCAACTTTGGGGTGTGTTATGTGCCATCAAATCAGAATCGACTTACAGCAACCCTAATAGGGCTTTCAAGGTACCTTGTTTATCAGTGTCACCCCAGTCCTCCATGCGCTTTTATAAAGATTTGAACCCAGGTTTCCTCTGTGCCACCCCATAATTCTATTCACTCACCACACTGGGTATACAGTTAATTTAATATTAATAAATCATTAAATTCTTTAGGTCTGTCTAAATTTACCACAATCCTATTGTTAGTCCCAACTAGAGTAGGCCCATGAAAACTGGCCGAAATCTTGTTGTTTAGCATAGTAAATCACCCTAGAGTAGGCCCATTAAATCAGTGGGATTCGGTGAGTCAGCTCTGCCAAAAGTTCTGTTTATTCAATAGGCCTACTCTAATTGTGATTTACTTTTTGAAAATAAGTCACAACTAGATTAGACCCATATGAATCAATGGAAACTTAATGGAGGAATTGACTCACTAAATCCCCACTGATTCAATGGGCCTACTTTAGCGTGACTTACTATGCTAAGCAATAGGATTTCAGCCAATGCATTCTAGGTATTTTGACATTTAATTAAGATCCATTAATTAAACAGAACTGGTTTAGCTGGGGTTAGTCTATGGCTTTAGCCCAGAGTCTTTCAGAATCAGATGTTAGGAATAGCCCATGACTTGGAGAATTCTCATGTAATTCAGGTGTCTTTGTGTCCCAGCAGGTATTTCTTCCATTTCTGGGTGTCCTTGAATTAGCTTACTTGGTTGAGGACAGGTCTTCAGGACTTAAGCACAGCGTTCTTTGATTTCCCAAGCCTGGAAAAGATTGCCACAGTCACCTCCCTGGAAAGATAATATGTTTTCAGTTCTAATTATGTGCTACCTTCAGTGTCTGTCTCTGGCCTTATCAGAGACAAAACATGGCAGTTTTATACAACTCACTGTCCATGTCTTGAGTTTAGCATAGAGCCAAAGAGGTTTCATGTTATTTTGTTATTACAATGGATCAGACATTTGGCACAAACTATACCATTTGATTTCAAAATCTGAAAATGCTTTATTCTTCAAGCTTTATTGGAGTGGAAAAGCTTTGGCTGCCTACCCTTCGACATCTGTCACAGGAAAATAGGTACACTTGTTTTACATTAAGTGAACGTAGCATGGTGGTGAACAAGCCAAGTAAGAGAACTTCTTCCATGTAGGCCCCATTAAATCATTTTTGGCATGGCGACTTCAAAACATGCAGTTCCCTTCAAAATGCAAATTGAAAACTACAGACATTTTTTCACATATAAATGTAAAACATGTGTTCATATGTCCTGCCATACAATATTCAATATATATATATTTTTAAAAAAATTAAAATTCCATTATGAATTAGTTAGCAATGGAATTATATAGACAGCTTTATGTTTTCTAAACAGGTCCTTTTAGTGCTTGATCTTCAGTTTTTGATTCCAAATGCAGTTCATAACAGCAAGTCTGCACTGGTGTGGTGCAAATATAATAGTAGTCCTCTTCAGATATTTGTCTGTGGAAGGCAGATGAGCAAGTCCATTCTGGCTTGACCTTCAAACCCCCATCTTCCTGACATTGATAAGAAAGATCTGAACAAAAGTTTAACTGTTTTTCACTGAATGCATCTAGTGCTCCAGAGGATTGGGGACCCTAAATGCACAGGATTCCTGAGTCTGTGTAGGACTGTAACTACTAGAGATGGGGACAAATAAAAAAATTGTGATTTGTTTTGATCTGTTATTTGTCAAGGTTAATAAATCAACAAATACAAATATGCAAATATTCTTCGACGAATCAATGAATCAATCCGCCGATTCATCTGCACTTTAAACAGCTATACCACTGGCCTCTGATGACCTAGAGACACCAAATTTGCACGGAAGCTTCCTCAGATGAGATTCTACAACTCCTGAAAGTTTGGTGAACATTGGATCATGGACCCCTGAGTTTTATAGTCACAAAGAGGACCACCCCAGGAAAGCTCCCCCCAGGGAGACTCCAGATTCACAACAGAGCTTCCTGTGTCTTTCCCCAACATGCTTGGTAACTTTGGTGAAGGTGGAATATCGGAACTCAGAGTTATTCACCCACAAATTGGGTCCCCCTAGGAGAGTTTAACACATGGCACAGAAGCCCATGACATTGAGGGAGTTATATTTAGCTCTAGCAGAATGAGAGGTCCATTTGGCAGAGGCATGCATGAGGCATCAAGTTTGTCTTCAGCTCAGCACAATATTACATTTGCCAGTGAAGTAGAGTTTGCCTTCAGGAGGACTGGAGGCAAGGAGGTATTTGGCAGCACAGCAGGCTTTTTGGCTCCGTTGGGCGCCGAGGAAGTTGGCAGCAGGAAAACAGGCTCTTTTGGCTGCATTGGGCACTGAGGTAGTTGGCAGCAGCAAAGTACTGTGTCTTGCCCCACTGGGGCTCTGAGGCAAAAGGCAGCAGAGCAGACTCTGGTCTTCTTCAGCAACATCATATATGCCTGCAAAGGAAAGGTTTTTGTCCCCAGGAGGCAACTGAAGTTGCTTGCAACTTCCAACAGCACCAGCAGCAACATCAGATGAACAGGGTCGGTGCTACTAACAGCAGTTACTCCACAGGCCTGCGGCGTTGTCAGAAACAGATCAGCTCCACAATTTGAAGTTGGGCAATGGGGTGACGCCTGGCCAGGCTTGGATGGGGCAGAGCCCTGCTTTGGGTCTGCCAACATGGCTGGACAGCCCTCTATCTTGGCAAATTATGGGCGTCACCCAACACCTTGCTCTTGTACACTTTAGTTGTACAAGAGCAACTATTTATTCATTTTTCTTACTGCTCAGTCTGGGTCTGCCAAGAGAGCTGAACGGCCCTCTTCGCTTGTTCGGGACTACATAACCCAGCAGGCAGGCAGGGATGCAGAAGGTGGAACAAACAGCCCCCGGGACTATGTAACCCAGCAGGCAGGCAGGGAGGCAGGAGTTCAACACTTATTGGCCTGCTGGTCTGACTTGATCCAGCAGGCAGGAGTTTAATACTTCTTGGCCTGCTGGTTTGACTTGATCCAGCAGGCAGGTAGGCAGGAGTTCAACAGTCCTTGGCCTGCTGGTCTGACTTGATCCAGCAGGCAGGCAGGCAGATACGACTTGGTTGGAATTTGGCCCGAGGAGGCGACTGGAATTGGCAGCTGGAGTTCTGACAGAACCTTCACCGGGTGAAGTCATTCCCTGTGGTTCGGGCAAACCACCCTGCCCCTCATGGCATGACGTTCCCATCGCCCCATGCAAGTGTTGTGTCCCCAATGCCCTGCGGACCTCAGTGGAGAGCTCCATTCTCCACTCCTCAAGGTCTGAGGCACGCGCTGCCAAGCCCCCCTTGTTTCGAGGACCAAACAGGCAGGCCATGTGGTAAGCTCTGATGCTGTAGACAGGATGGAGTTGCTTCTGCATGCCTGCCTGCAAAATCTTCACCAAAGCCCTGGTCCATGGAAGGAGGGAGGATCCTGGTGCAACAGCAGTCTCCAGGGACCAATCAAGGGCATGAATCAGGGGGATTACCTGCCCCAGGCTTGCCGTATAACCACACAAGATGTCTGTGGTTTCCAGGAAGGGCTTGAACACCTCCACCATCTGGGAGAGGGCCAGCCAATCCATGGCACTGATGCCCACCTCTCTCCCCTCCGATGCCCACCCCTATCCCCCCTGGGCAGAATGGGCATGGAGGACATAGGTAAAGGTAAAGATTTCCCTTGGCAATTTTTGTCCTGTCGTGTTCGACTCTAGGGGGCGGTGCTCATCCCCGTTTCCAAGCCATAGAGCCAGCGTTTGTCTGAATACAATCTTCCGTGGTCACATGGCCAGTGCGACTTAGACACAGAACGCTGTTACCTTCCCACCAAGGTGGTCCCTATTTATCTACTTACATTTGCATGCTTTCGAACCGCATGAAGGACATGATGTCCTACAAAACAGCCTTCTGCTCCACCAGGCGGGATACCATGGTGTAGGTGGAGTTCCACCTGGTGGGCAGGTCTGTCAGGAGAATGTGGGTCTCCTGACCTAACTCCTCCTGCCTGTCAGGCAGCTGGCGGGCAGCTTTTAGGCTGTGGGAGACGTGGCCCACCAGTTGGTGGCATTGCTCCAAGAGTGTTCACGTCTCCCGGGTGCCTGCATCCCACTCGGGTTTGACGTGGCTGCCCAGGCCGAGGGCATCACACACCACAAGGTGTAATTTGTGCACCATGCATACAACTGCCAGATTTCAATGTGAGCCCCTAGAAAAGTGCAGAACTTTCAAGAGCAGAGAAGGCAAATTCAGAGCTTGGGAAATTTGCATTCTTGAACCACAATCCCAGCTCTCCCCTCTTGTCAGCCAGCATGACCAGATGCACTTTTCTTAAGCTCTGGGGAAGGTGTTCTTTGTTATCTGTTCAACTCCCACTTCTTCATTGTACTGTGGGTCCTTTTGTTAATGGGGTATACACAGCCACACTGTTTCCTATATTAATTTCTTTGGCTGGTTGGGGTATGCACACCCACAGGCTGTGAAGCGTTGGTACAAATTATATACTGTAAGGTGGAAATATTTATGTCATATGTTAATTCTCTATCACCACTACTTCTGACTGACTAGTCAGACACACATTTTTTCCAGAACACTGTTAGGACAAAAATGTGCAGAATAATGGAATTTCATAGAATATTATTAAAGGCTGGCTGCTTACTTGTCAGTTATTTTCTTTACATTGGTTTTCACAGTGCCAATTCCGCAACATTTATTATGCTTCCAGCTGAGTGAAAACAATTTTTGTGAGTCCTCTTGAACAGTTCGGTTCAAAGTGAAATAGTTCTTTGGTTAATAAATGTATAGCCTGTTTACTTGGAAATAACTCACACTGAGTTCAATGGGACTTATTCCCAAGCAGGTGTCTATAAGATTGCATTGATCTCTTTGTTTCTCAGCCGCAGGATTGCACCTTTAATTAGACGAAGGTGGGAAATGCAATTTACAAGTGTAAATTGGGACACGGTATTTGTGATAAAATGTTGTACTGAAAGTATGCCCTGTGACTCAGGGAATATATATTCAATATAACTTTCTGCAACAAAAATATCTTTGTGGTGTTTAACGGAGATTGTCTTCATAAAACGCTTTTGAAGTATAATTGGCAAATTCAAGATGCCACAATATAACTTGGTTATAATTTGATTGCTTTAATTAACTGTGGTTTTAACTAACTTACAGTCTCTCCAGTTAAATTAATGGGCAGGCCTCAAACCACCTCATAGATTTAGCATCATGCAGCTCCATAAACTTTGTGCTTTTCTTTGGTACTCAATGGATTTGGCTCTCATTTACAAGAGAACACTGCTTTCCAAATACATTAATATGTGTATGGCATTAAAAAGTGAACTATTTTGGTGACAAAGGACCTTTGTGTAACTTGAGGGAGATCTAAAATGGCTGTCTTTTCTTTTGAAAAGGCTTTTGGATTTGATGTTCCAGGCAATTAGATAAATCATGTATCTTGATATGAGCAATCTTTTTTTGCAGGTGTTTTATTATTTATTTGCCTTTTAGAAGCTTACTTTAGCATAGTTTGATGTGGGATTACATCACTTTTGTGGCTATAAAAAATAGATGCCACACACTACAGTATTGCCTTCCTTTGTCTCATGATTGAACAGGCAGTCTTTTCGATATCGTGAATGAATGGATATAGGAAAAGCTTGACAAGGTTACATATTTAGTTATAAAATTTATACTTTGAAAAAGTACCTTTATCATGCTCAGGATATAGGATAAAAGCTTGGAGATTCAAGCTACTCAGGAGAAAACTAAACTGTGTTTTCCTGACCCATATTTTAAATAGCGTCTCCTAGAGTAACTAGGTCTCAGCCCACTGACTCAGAAGATTGCAAGGATTACTTGGGTCTCAGGAAGGAAACAGATTTCAGAGCAAATGGTCCTAGAAGGGCAGAAAGTCTTTTTGTGTGTGTAAGAGATGCCTTTAACACCCCAACCCACCATTTCCAGCTGGGGCATGTTTCACAAAGGTACTTATATATCTGTAGTACTGTCACATCATGAGGAGAGCATCATGTGCTGGGCAGAGAATGGGACGAGAACTGATGTCTACACACATTTGGATCCATAGTGTTACTTGAAGAAAGGCAGAGCGCGGAGCACCAGTTCTGCAACTTATGAGCCTTCTTGTTTTACAAGCTCTGGCAACAGTGTGACAGAACCTGGGAGAAAAGCTGTCTGTGGGCTGGTGGTGAACTGTCTACAAGTCCAAGCAGCAGTGACTGCCCTGGAAATACTGCTCACATACATTGTATGCTATAGGTGAGATATGTGCCCCCTGTGGAATGTGCTATAGCTGCTGCACTTTTGCCTGGTAACCACAAAAGTTATCCTTTCTCACCCCCTACTCCCCAGCTGTAGGTTCCTGTACAAACTGATCAGTTGGCTTTTCTCTAGATTCGGACCCTGTTTACCTGGACTACCGTCATGCCCTTCCACAATCAGCAGGCCTGAAAGTGGCCCTGCCTTGCTCCTATGATGTAACAAGAGCCCCATTTCATGACATCACAAAGCCTTGCCACTAAGTCTCAGATTTTGACTTTCCTCTCTCAGGGAATGGGTTGTGATGACCTGGCAGCCCTATGCCCTTCAGACACATTGAATTAACAGTGCCATCTTTCCTGAGTGATAAGTGAATGTTTTTGCACAACCAGTGAAGTTTGGAGAAAAAGACTGTACGAGGTTGTCCCCTCCCCCAATTCCAATGAGTAGCAGTGTTTTTACCACAGGGAAATACAAATCTATAGGCAAGGCAAGGGTGTCCCTCTGCACAAAAGGGCCCTCGTGACGAATGGGCAGTGCAGGTTCTAGCTCTGCAAACACGCACTTGCACAGTTTTTCCTCTTTCAGCTGCTGCCTCGTGTCTTTCCTGGAACTCTCTCTCCTCTCCAACACTCCCCCCCACAAGTTATGCAATCCCTTATCTTCTTAATCGTGGTTCTGCTCTTCCTTGGCATATATCATTCTTCATTTCATTGTCACAACAGGACAGAGTGAGTTTGGTGCCATTTATGAAGCACGGTCCAAGGCAGAAAAGGACAGGGAACACAGAGCTAAAGATCTTTTCACTTCAGATTGACGTCAAAGTCTTAACAGTTGAAGCAATGCAATCTGTGCAAAAGTTCATTCAGTGCAGCTGAATTTTATTTAAACAGGATGCCAGAAGTCCCTTTCGTCCGAAGTTCTTACTTGCGCAGCGTGAGTCTGTTCCAGCACCAGAGAAACAAGATACACAATACACGTATATAAGTGCTTAGGAAGCAATATAAGCAATTGCTAGTGCCAGCTAGAGTAAGCCCATTGAATCAGCTGATTGATTATGTCTAGCTCATTAGTGGTCACATTAGCCAGGGCATTGTGGTCTAAGAACATCTTAGAGACTCAAGTCTGGAACCCACAGGACTACAGGAAATCTAGTTTTCACACATGACTAAATCCAAATCTACACATGGTAGATAAGAGGAAAAGAACTCCAGATCAAGAGCAGTATGCAGTAACCTATTCCTGGGATAAGACTTCCAAAATCCAGATGAGAGTATGCAAGCAAGCATAGTCTAATTTCTACTTTTGGTCAAGATAGACATGTTTGTGCCTGGCCACAGCTTTATCTTTCCCTTTTTCTCTTCTTTGCTTGGGACTTTAATGTGCAAGTCCCATTTGCCCTTTCATTTATGAAGTCCCATGTGCTTCTTTCCTACTGGGGCACCCTTTTATACAGTATATCCTTTCTGGTTGGTCCATCACAAAGCCCCTTGTCCCTTCCTAATTTTTTCCCCATAGTCATCCTAAACTCTGAAGTGCATCTCAGCCCTTTTTCTACCCCCTGCTAAATCTGAAATGCCTTCTGCCCTCCCCTGGAAATTAATCACTCTGCACCCAGCTGTTGCTTTGAGCAGACATGAATCAGAGAGAGTGAGAGGGAGCCTCAAATGTAGGTCATCTGAGTTCAGTCAGAATAAATGAACAAATTGATTAAAGGAACTAGCTGGGGGATAATGGGAGTGGTTATCTAAAAAAAGTAACATCTCCAAGCTTTAAACATAGTGTTTAAACATAGACATAGAGTTCAGTCAGATGATGATAAAGGATCATGCCTGATCGAGCTGGAAATATGACCTGTTTGTGTATACAGGAATTGTTTCAGCCCACTTCCAAAAAAACCCAGTAGTCCTGCCATTATAGAGTGTGCTGTATCCCCAAAAACATCTAGTTTATGCATGAAGCAGGGTTTGGCACGTTTGTGATCTCCTGTATGTCATCTGATTGATGGAACAGAACTCCTTGTAAGTGGTCTAAAACTTAAGCTATTTCTCTGTCATTATCGTACTATTCTAATGCTGGAGTCTTTATAGGACTACCTTTTTTGTCTTCAGATGTAGTGACACATTCACCTTGAGGACAAGAGTTTTCATCACTTGTTTTGAGAGAGATTTTGGTCAAATCAGTGGGACGTAAGCCAAAATCAAACAGTGCATTAAATATGCTTTTACAAAACATGCCTAAGCTGTAGCTGCTTTTATTTTGAAGCAGGAGCTGGAACACATTGCCCGATGCAGATGAAATCCTGAGTAGGTTTCCCACTATATACGGCAGACACCAACTCTGAAACAAATTGAAGACAGAGGGTGGGATGATATTTGGCTGGAAACTAATGAAGAATCCTCAGTCCAGTACAGAACCCTGTAGAGATTCTCTTCCTTCCAAATAAAGGTAGCCCAGTTAAACACACTTTTTGCAAAGATTGTTTCACACAGCATTTGTTCTCTGGTTTACAAATCACCAGTTTGGATCTTCTTGGATGGTCTGATTTTAGTGAAATAAAGGGCCATGTGTGTTTAGGGAGCATGTTCAACCCTCCCCCTCCATCGTCAAGCTGAATATGGAAATGCAACAGGCCGAGGTGCAGGAGGTTGCTCAGATCAGCCTAGCCTTCCTGTGTGAGTCCAAATCCCATCTGGATATTTTCCTTAGAGGTTGTATATATGATAATGGACATTGGTTTGGAGGACTGATTTGTGTTCTTGCAGTTATAGTAACACAGCCATGGTGCCTTCTTTTTTGATTCCACACATCTTTCTGAATTAATTCCCTTTGGATCATTAATTTGCTTTAAAGTGTACATTGTGAATGGAAGCCACTCGTATGTCAAAAGCGTGCACTCGTATGTCAAAAGGATAGAACTCCTGTCTTCTGTGATACAGGAGAAAGAAAGGGTAAATATAATCCTGAATACATGCTTGAGTTCAAACTGTTTGTTGCCCAAAATGTTACTTTTGATTCCTGAGCTAAAACTTTTATATCTTGCAGCAGTCTTACACTCTGCTGCTTCTTGCTGGGAATTTCATTTTGACGATGCTGTTAAGCTGGTAGGGATCTGCTGTAGTTTTGCTCTGCATCTACTGTGCCCAGCCTAGCCTGTTACTTATTCCATATGTGTTCTTTTGCGTCTGCTTTATTCTTCTGTGGCCAGATGTCATCAAGGGAACACACAAACTGTGAAAGTTGCCAGAAAAGGGAAAAAAATGTCTTTCTTGCTTAGCCCCCTCCTTTATGATACTGTTAATTTCTGAGGACTTGATATTATTTTTCTTCACCTTGTTTCTGCAGAACCTACAATTGTCAAGACATTGTAAATGAGCAACAACGAAATCTTCTGTGGACTTACTTTAAAGAAAGCACATTGAATTCATGGGATTTAAGTAAATATTCATAGCTTCAGGGTGCATACTCACTATCATATCCATAAAGCATTAACAGGAAAGGTACATATTATATTGCAGTATTTTTTTAAAGGATTAGCAACATGAAAAAGCTTTAGAGAGATCAGAAGCATAAAAATGCATGCATACCAAATTTCAGGGAAGAAGCAAGGATGGAAGCAGAAAGCTTTTCATGCTGTTAGGATGACTGATCTTGTCATAATCCTTCACTGTTGTGAGTCCTGAGTTACTTCAGATTATCTTTAGTTTGGGAACAAATTTCACTCTACTGCATAATTTGCCATCTTAAAGATAAATGGATCTCTCCTATCTTCTAAGATATATTATTACTATTATACAGCCTAATGTGTTTTTATATACAATGTAATATCCATCAGTCTTCTTGCAGCTGTACAATTATATACCAAGCAAGCCCGTGTAATGCTCAAGCTGTATTAAAAATATAATTTATAGGGAATACTTTATATTGTTTGAGAAGTATAGTAAATTATCCTTAATTTCAATGTGGCCTCTTCAAGCAGGTCCCATTAGAATTCTGTAGAAGATTTGACTGAAAGCAGAAGGCAGCACAGCTCCCCAGCTTTACTTTTTTTACAGGTCATAGGTCACAGTGATAAATTTCCAGCTGTGGGACTCCCAATGTAGTTGGATTACAGCTTCCAGAAACTCTGCCCATTGGCTCTGTTGGCTATGAGTTTTACAGAAACATCTGAAGTGCCATGGTTAGGAATCACTTGTATAGACCTGGTTCTCATGGGGGTGGTGGAGGAAGGAAGACTGTGGCCATACAGATGAAGCCCAAGTAACATTTTTAATGCAAAGAAAACATATTAAGATTATTTTTATGCATTAGCCAGTATCCTGTTGCATACCTAAACTTGTGCAATGGCAGCGATCACAAATAACAGATTGGAGCTAGCAAAAAAAATTTCTTTTTTAACTTTGGTGTGTGTGATATTTCATATCACTCTCCGTGAGTCAAGCTCAATCCAGAACTGAAAAAGAAGCTCTTTAATTTAGGGGTCCCCAACCGCCGGTCTGCAGATCGGTCCCAGTCCATGGCCTTGCCAGGACCGGGCCACAGAGACAAATTTCCCAGCCTCCCTGCATGCACACACATGCACGCCCCTCCCATGCACTCACCACCCCTCCTATGTATGCACGGCTCCTCCCACATCCCCTCCCAAGTATGCACAGTCCCTCCCATGGCCCCTCCCATGCACACATGGCCCCCCAACACACGCAGGGCCCCTCCCACGCACTCATGGATGCACACACAGATGCTCCCATGCATGCACGGACACACACCCCACCCGCATGCTAAACCGGTCCGTGGAGGCAAAAAGGTTGGGGACCACTGCTTTAATTAGTGGGAAAGTGTTGCTTCTGGTGACATCACCACCATTGTGCAGATGGAGCTACACCACAGAATATTGGCCATTATTTTGAAAATGCTAGATAAAATCATGCTTCTCTCCCCCCCCCCCATTTGATGGGCAAAGTGACACATCTGACCTTATTATATTAATTTTAACAAATTATATCCAAGCTGTGTCCTTGCAGCATCATGTATATTCCCTGGCAGAAAGGTTTTGATTAATTTAACAGTTTATTACACCAGAAGTGTCCTTAACCTAGGGATGAAGTCCTGTGCCCACTTATCTAGAAGAAAGTCCCTCTGAACTAAGTTGGACTTACTTCTGAATAGACAGTGATGTCATTATCATTTTTACACCAATAAAAATAACTATTTTTTAATACTATGGGGCAGGATTTTCCTGTTTTATATGTCTTTGCATTTAACATGTTTTATTTTGTGACTTGTCACCAGAAGGTTAACATGGATTTTATTTCTAAGTCTGACTCTGATGCACATGTGGCCATATTACTGCTTCACCTTACAGTATATCCAAGTGATAACTCAAACCATATCTATTAAAAGTGGTGTTTAACCTTCAGTGGCAGTCTTGTAATAAAACAGTAAATTGATGTTAAGGTGTAAGAAAGCCACATACTGAAGGAACTGCATCATCCCTTTAGTATATGCAGATATATATTTAGTATATAGTATATATTTAGCATATCCCTTTAGTATATGCAGAACCCTGACTCCAGGAGGCAGTGGAAGACAGGAGGGGTTGGCGTGCTCTGGTCCATGGGGTGACGAAGAGTCGGACACGACTTAGCGACTAAACAACAACAACTCTCAATAGGCCAATTTATATATTTGTTTATTACATTTCTTTCTACCCTGTCTTTCCACTAAGGAATAGTACCTAAGGTTTCTTACAAGAATCATTAATATGTAGTGAAAAAACATTTAAACAAACTGGACAATAAAATAAATGAAATATTATGGTAATGAACTTATTAAAATCAAAATAATACTGAGTAAATATCAAACAAGGCCAGTTTGAATAAAGTTCTTTTAGTGAACTACTCTGGGTGGTTTAGAAATAAACTTTAGTTTTACTTTACTTTATTTAGATTTATACCCCACCCCTCTAGACAAAGTCTACTCGGGGCAGCTTACAAAAAATGATAAAATACAATAGAATAATATAATTATTAAAACTTAATAATACAAGCAACTAATTAGTAGATATATACATTATCAAGATGGGAAATTAAAGAAACAGTTAATTGACTGGAGGGAAGGCCTGCCTAAAGAGCCAAGTTTTTAAATGGCTTTTAAAAACACCCAGCGAGGGAGCCAGGCGGATTTCCGATGGTAGATTATTCCACAGCCGAGGAGCCACTGCTGAGAAGGCCCGGTTTCTTGTTCTTTCTTTCCGGGCCTCTCTCGGCGTAAGGCCCCTCAGCCATCCCTGTTGGCTTTGTCGGGTGATTCAAGTAGACCTGGGTGGCAGAAGGCGAATAAAGCTGAGAACCCCACTCATATGAAGAAGTTATTTTTTCATACGCTTGCTAAAAGTGGTACAGATAGGAACTGATCAGGGTAAGTGTGTACATCCCAGAGCCTGAGAGCAACATACTCCAATGCCTTCAAGTGCTGGTGTTCCGGAGGATTGGGTCTTTTAAAAAAAAATTGTCTAAGAAGAATAATAAAAAGAATTGGATCTTAGGATGTGTGAATTTGATCTTAGGATGAAATACAGTAGGCCCATTCAGTGTTATGTCTGAAAATACGATGAGGGCTAAATGTGGTAGGAGTGGGAGTTTTTGTTTATGCTTGCCCCACCTCCACCTGAAAGTCACGCAGGCATTTGAGCAAAAATATCTGCAGGGGAGCTTGTGAGTACTTTCAGCTCAATGTGCCTGTGGAGTTCCCACGATCGAAATCCTTGATAAGGCAGGGCTCCTGTTTAAGGGAGCTTGTTCAGCTGTATATGCTTACCAACTTTTGTGTCGACTTTTGTCCTGAGAATACCTCATGGTCTGAAGACCCATTCAGGTGTTATGCTACATGGTACCATGAAGATTTTCAGAGAGAGGGCCTAACCTCCCCCATCTGCAATTGTGTTCTTCACAGTTTCAGTGCAGAATCTGTAAAGGAGACCCAAGTCTCGCTCATGCATGGGTCCTACACATAAGCAAGAATCCAGGAGAACATGTCTCTTCACACCTTGTGCTGAAACCTTGAAGAATATGACAATGGGGGGGGGGGGACTAGAATGTTCCCCTCTTAGTATGTTCAAAGTCCCAGGTGGAATAATACCTAAATAAAGTTTCTGTGACTTCCCGATATGGAAGCCTGGGCTGGGGCTTTCATTCATCCTTATGTCTCTGCCACAGATTTAGCAACTCACCGTGTGTCTGGGAACTTCTCTGCAGCTCCTGCCGGGGATCAGCTGCCTGCTGTACATGTACTTTTCTGTCCATAGATTAAACACATCTCATCTTTCTCTTCATCTCCCTCTGTGGCTGGTTAAGGTATACTGGAATGCTGCCATGTAAGATCTGAAGCAAGAAGAACACTTAAAACACCGAAGCTTTGAGCTGTACATTGAAAGTCTGTGTAATTGTACCCTAGGGGGCCTTCTATGTTCATTGTTGCTCTGGAGCCCTCATAATATTAATCTGTCCCTGGCAATTCGCTCTTCATTGGCACCTTCTTGAATTCCCAAGAAGAATTGCTACTGGAAGGAGGAGGATATGTCTTTCCTTCCAGCGCTACCCGAGAAAACAGAACACAATGTTCTTTTTCTGTCTTGGTTTTGTTGCTGTTTATTTCCCAGGAGATGCCAAGCAATGGTTGCAATGCAGTTGTTGCACAGGTTTCCCACCTTTGAAAGAATTAAGAGCTTGGTCTACGTGAAAGGATTTGTACTATCAGCTTTGCAATAATACAAGAGTTTGGTTAAAATAATGGAGGAAATAGGCCCTGCTAAGGTATCTTGTGTTAGTTGTGTGCATCTACGATCACCTGGCGTGTTGAAGAACTAGGAGAAGAGTCACTGATTGTCAAGGCAAAAGTTTTGATTTTCCTCCCTCTGGCATTAAGATGAGAGCAATGACATTATAGACACTGCTCAAGTATTAATATTTATCAGGTACTGTACACAGATTCCAACTTCAGAATTACAAAATGATTATGTGCACTGCAAAGTTTGAAAGGCACTACAACTGCAGAAATCATATTCTTGAAGGTATGTGAATCAGTAGAAAGTCTTGGTCTGAGTTGGGATAAATTGAAAAGCATTTATGGTGGGAAGTAATATGGTGGGAAGTAAAACAGGTGTACTTGGAATAATCAATGAAGAGATATTGGACTTTAACAGTACACTTCCCAAACAATTTCACTGTGTCATCCATCAGCAAGCCTTGAGTAGTTAGATTCTTCAGTGAGAAAGTGTAATGTGTATTCCTGTATCCAGCATTAATTACACCAGGCGTCGTGGCCTTACTCGTTGTGAGTTTCAATTTTTTTTCCTCAGAGGTAGATGCAGAATATGGAGCTATATTGTGCCATGCAAAAGTCAGGTGACTTAGTAGAGGCAAAGTCCTCAAACATTTTTTTCGGTTTTCATCATGAAATTGATGTCTTTCTCAAGGAGAAGGGGAAAAGTCAAAAAAGGCCCATTTGGAAGTCAAAAGGAGAGATATATTATGTTGATAATTATACTGAAGTTATGAATCTGTGTGTGCTCTTGTAAAACTTACTACTGACCCTTTGTTGCCTTCTATTAATATAACTTTCTCATTTTAAAGGTTGAAAGTCCATCATACAGTGTACATGTGGTATGATACTGAAAAACTGTGGTTAAAAAAGATTTTTTTAAAAGTTGTAAATGTGGAAAGGAATAGGGATGCTTGCTTCAGATGTTCATCTTCTAATCACAGCCTTCCTGTGTTGTTGGGAGAGGCCTGCAGAGGAAACACAAGTGTGTTAAAGGGAATGCAGTGACAAAACTCCAACACAGTTGGGAGCCATGTCTTATCAGGGACAGTTGTAAGTACAGTTGCCAAGAGTAAGTCCTACTGAACACTTTGGGGTAAGCTTGCGATGTAAATACTGTATAGTGCAGCAATGTAGCTGTTGGGAAGTATTGAGATGATAGTTCTAAACTGAACCTTCTAGAAACTTAGTGTTTCAAGTAACTGAGTACACAGTTAAAATCTGATGAGTTTTGAAACAGTAGGTTTATTCTGTACTGTATTACCTTTTGGAAAATAGTTAACATACTAATGTAAATGAACGTAATATTTCTTGATTTTATGATCTTTGTCTTAAGACTTTTGTAAAAATAATTCCATATATTCTTTATATTTGCTTTAAATTATTGCTACTTATAAATATCACAGTCCATAAAAAAGTCCTAAAACCTGGAAACTAAAGGACAAAATATACATGGAGGGGAATGTACAGTAAATTTATTCTGATTATGCTTAATATGATTTCCTCAGAGATATGTGCTTTGACAATCAGGCTTTCTAAGTAAGTCCATCTTTATTAACTAGTAAGCTATCACAGTATAAACATGTTAAATGAAGGATACACATGTGGTCAATATCATATGCTACAACAAACAGAAGTCCTTCTCCTCTTGAGGAAGCACTCCTTTTAAAAATGTGCTAAGTGTCTTGTGATGTTTCACCCAAAGCTGTTCATTCTGTATATATTTCTGATCAGGTGTCCTTACTGAGGAAAGAGAGGTGACCTGATACAGTGGGGTCTCGACTTACAAACTTAATCCATATTGGAAGGCAGTTTGTAAGTCGAAAAGTTCGTAGGTCAAATCTGCATTTCCCATAGGAATGCATTGAAAACCATTTAATCCGTATCTGCTCGTTTCCGTCCATAGAAACTAATGGGAAGCTGCTATTCCGCTTTCTGCCACTAGAGGGGGATATATTTTTTGTTTTTTTCTTAGGTCAAGAAAAATTCAGGAAAGGAGGGGGGAGGCCAGGAACAGTTTTAAAAGCACTTTTGAAATCTTTTTTTTTTCAACGAAGCCAATTTTAAAGCATGTTTTAAAACATGTTGTGTTAATTGACCCAGGCTTTGCAAGCCAGAATGCCTCTCTCACTTCCCCCCCCCTTTTCGGTTCGTCCCGTGTGTGTTTTTTTTGGTTTGTAACTCGAATCTAAGTGTGCAAGTCGAGTCAATATTTTTCTTTCAGAGTGGTTTGTAAGTCGAAATGTTTGTAACTAGAGCCGTTTGTAAGTCGAGGGTTGACTGTAACTACTAGCTGAAGGAATGCATTTTAGAATGGATTTATAGATGAACGTCAGATGCTATTAAGACATTGATACATTAACGTACATTAATGTTCAAGAAACTATGTTTCAAGCATACTTAATTTGTAATACAGAAATGTGTAACAGCATTTTTATAGCTTTTCTGCTGGCTATCAGTTGAACTTTCTGATGGAGATTAATTTAGGCAAGGGAAAGCAGGGAAACTCACCCAGTGAGTCCCTGTGGAAATCAGTTTTCAGCAGCAAAGTGGAACGGTTAATGAGAAGAGAAAGAACAGTAAAATTGGGAAAGTTGACAAATATATTTGTAAAATGGAGCAGAATGCAATATAGTTTGGCTGTCAAAAAAATACGAGCAAATACTGTTTGGGTACAAGTTGTGAGACCAGCATTTCAGAATATGGGAGCCTGCTTGTTAAAAACTGTGGTTGTGTAGCTGAAGTAAGGGAGTGTTTTGAAATGGGGGGAAATGCGCATTTTTGTCCAATAGTGGTGTGATGTCAGGAAAGGGAATAAGCTTGTAGTCTATGAGGCTGCTCTCTCTCTCTCTCTCTCTCTCTCTCTGTGTGTGTGTGTGTTTGTGTGTGAAAGTATGATCAGCATAGGCGTGGAAATGTGACCTGCTCCGCCGTGCAGAATGCATGGAACTTGCTAAATATGAATCAAAGGATTCTTGTACGAATGCCTCTGTTCTTTCTAGTATGATGCCACTATCGATGGTCACTCAAGAAAGGGAGTGGCAGTAGTGGTGGTGATGGAAAAGCAACGTGAGTGGAAACAACTAGCTGGCATTGTGGTCTCCATGGCAACACTTTTCCTCTTTTCTTTTCTCTGGCAGGACTCATAGTCTGAGGTAATTGTATAAATCAAATGCTATTCTTTTGGCACAGAGAAAATGTTTTGGCAAAATTAGCATGTCTCTACTCACACATCTGTTCTATGGGGAAGAATACAAGGAGAGACAGTGATTGCTTCATTTCACAGAAAACATGCTTCCTGGCGCAGAGTGAGTCTGTTCCCTTTCTTGGGTCAGACTATCTTCATTTGCCCATGAAATTCACTGTGTGTCCTTGAGGCAGTCCCTATCTTTCAGCCTGACCTATTCACATGGTTGTTTGGGGGGGGGGAATGACAGAAGGACCATATATGCCACCTTGAGCTACATGGAGAAGAAACTAGATATACATCTACATGTCAGAGTGTCTTTCCTCAAGAACATCCACCTGGTCAACCCAGTGCTCACCAGCCTTATTATTGAGGTTGCCCAACTCAAGAGAAAAAAAGCTTCAATGAGGAAGAGAGTGTTTTCGGTAGTGGCACCCTCTTTATAGAATAATCTTCCTTTGGAAGTGAGACAGGCCTCCTCCCTCCAAACCTTTGGAGGGGGGTCTCTAACCTTTAGTGGTCCCCAATCTTGGGCCTCCATGAGTTCTTGGACTACAACTCCCAGAAGCCTTCACTACCACCTCTGCTGATCAGGATTTCTGGGAGTTGAAGTCCAAGAACATCTGGAGGCCCAAGGTTGGGGATCACTGCTTTAGAAGACATTTTAAAACTGAATTGTTCAGGGAAGCCTTTAGCTATGTCCTTGTTTGTCTAACTCAGGACTCTCTATTTTATTTTATTTTATTAGGTTTTCATTATTTTTGTTATACTTTATATTTAGTTTGTGCACTATTATATGGTTAGGCTTTTATTTTGTAACATATGGGATTGGTTGCTTGCCTTTTTCAAGTAATGTCTGATTGATTTGGAGGAGGGGATGATGAAAGCTTTATTTTCTTCTTATTTGATCTTATATAATTGTTAGTTCACTGTTCTGTAAATTGCCCCAAGTAGTGATCTCACTAAGTCGAGTGGTATATAAATGTAATACATACATACATACATACATACATACATCCAATAAAGAAATTGAGAGATGAGCATGCTCAAATAACAACAGCTTTTTAAAAAGCCTTTAGCATCTTTTAATATTTTAAAAGAGATTTATGTAAATAAGTAGATAAAATTTTGTGTCAGAATTCTGGAACATTTATCTTTCAGAAGCTCTTCTTTCACTGAAAATAATTGGCAAGGAGGCTTAGAATGATAGATAAAAAGTAATACTTGGCAGTAACTTTAAACTCATTTTGTGGAGAGTTTTTTCACAGATCACTTTAATTAGGCAGGATACAGCTGCTAAAGAAACAGCTAACTATTGGTGTTATTTATATAATAGCTAAGTGATATTTTAAAAAGAAATACCTGAGTATTTAGGGAATTAATGAGCTGGGTTTTTTTAAGGGCTATGCACTCACCATGCAACACAAATGAGCTAATGAGTCATTTGCAGATTAAGCAAACTCAGTCTGAAAAAGAAGAGTTTTGTGGCTTATTTAAATGACTGAATTTGAGAGGTGCAACTTTACTGCAATGAAATTACAGCACTGAACAATTACTACACAAAAGGTAAGCTCAGCAAGGACAGGCAACTTCACTTGGTTTGAGGGCCAACTTGCTGTCCTGGGATCCTTTGGGGGCACATAAATCATAAAAATATCCAAAGGGGGCAGAGGTGCAAGAGGAAGTAATCCAAAGTTTTAAAATGTGGGCTTCTTATTTTTTGGGATGTATGTTACATGAAGCTAGAAGCTTCCAATAGTGGTAATAGAGTGGGTAGAATTTTATTGGTGTTCATGTAAGCTTTGCGTAACTTGACCAACTGCTCAGTTGCCAGGTTGCATCTCAGTTGCATTATCAGGGGTGTGAGCAGGCATTCAACTTAGACATGACCAAGACCCTCATTGATTTGCCACAGTTAGGTGTAGTGACTGATGCAAATATTATAGAGACATCAGTAGGATTCTGGCCAATATGTTTTGCTCTTGAATTTGTCAGGGGCCAGGGGACTGCACAAGTAAATTTGGAGACTGACATGTAAGCCCTAGGGCAGCACTTCACAGGTGTGTGTGTGTGCACGCACAGACACATATGGTATAGGGCTTTGTTTGAGAGTAGCAACACTTTGCACCGGGCTCAGAAACGGCTATAAAGTGGTGCAAAAATGCTGTAGGTAATTTGTTCAGATTTCCTGACTTCCAGCAGCATTAATATTTTGTGCTAAATTAGACTTTTAAGCCACTTTCAGAGGCAAGTGTAGTTTATATTACACTGAACTACTTTAGTAGTGAGTAACATGTAAATAATGGAAATACAGCTGCTCTAGATAGAGCTATATCTGGGACAGGATTCCTGCCAGGTGAAAAGTGCTCCTGGCCACTGTCACTGCCTGTGTGTGTGTAGGCATCCTTCAGTCTTGAGAGACTATGGTAATGTGCTCTGAATAGAGGTCTTGGAATAGCATCTAGTGTGGCTGAGAAGGCCAATACAAGAGTTACAATCCCTTCCACACTGAAGACAACTACAATCTGTCCCCTGTCCAGCTCCCTGATTTTGCTGGTTTCGGGACAGCCTCTTTGCCTTGGCCTGCTGGACAAGGGTCTCTTCAAATGGGGAGAGGCCATGATGCACTGCCTGCCTCCAGCCTGAATGCTCAGATGTCAAGGTTTCCCATCTGTTGAGGTCCATTCCTAAGGCCTTCAGATCCCGCTTGCAGATATCCTTGTATCACTGCTGTGGTCTCCCTCTGGGGCACTTTACCACTGCCTGTACATCTCCGTCGTCGTCGTTTAGTCATGTCCGACTCTTCGTGACCCCATGGACCAGAACACGCCAGGCCCTCCTATCTTCTACTGCTTCCTGGAGTTGGGTCAAATTCATGTTGGTTGCTTCGATGACACTGTCCAACCATCTCATCCTCTGTCGTCCCCTTCTCCTCTTGCCTTCACACTTTCCCAACATCAAGGTCTTTTCCAAGGAGTCTTCTCTTCTCATGAGATGGCCAAAGTACTGGAGCCTCAGCTTCAGGATCTGTCCTTTCAGTGAGCACTCAGGGTTGATTTCCATCAGAATGGATAGGTTTGTTCTCCTTGCAGTCCAGGGGACTCTCAAGAGCCTCCTCCAGCACCACAATTCAAAGGCATCAATTCTTCGGTGGTCAGCTTTCTTTATGGTCCAGCTCTCACTTCCATACATCACGACAGGAAAAATCATAGCTTTGACTATTCGGACTTTTGTTGGCAAGGTGATGTCTCTGCTTTTTAAGATGCTGTCAAGATTTGTCATCGCTTTCCTCCCAAGAAGCAGGCGTCTTTTAATTTCATGGCTGCTGTCTCCATCTGCAGTGATCATGGAGCCCAGGAAAATAAAATCTGTCACTGCCTCCATATCTTCCCCTTCTATTTGCCAGGAGGTGATGGGACCAGTGGCCATGATCTTAGTTTTTTTGATGTTGAGTTTCAGACCGTTTTTTGCACTCTCCTCTTTCACCCTCATTACAAGGTTCTTTAATTCTTCCTCACTTTCTGCCATCAGAGTGGTGTCATCTGCATATCGGAGGTTGTTAATATTTCTTCCGGCAATCTTAATTCCGGCTTGGGATTCCTCCAGTCCAGCCTTCCGCATGATGTATTCTGCATATAAGATGAATAAGCTGGGGGACAATATACAGCCTTGTCGTACTCCTTTCCCAATTTTGAACCAATCAGTTGTTCCATACCCAGTTCTAACTGTTGCTTCCTGTCCCACATATAGGTTTCTCAGGAGACAGATAAGGTGGTCAGGCACTCCCATTTCTTCAAGGACTTGCCATAGTTTGCTGTGGTCCACATAGTCAAAGACTTTTGCATAGTCAATGAAGCAGAAGTAGATGTTTTTCTGGAACTCTCTGGCTTTCTCCATAATCCAGTGCATGTTAGCAATTTGTTCTCTAGTTCCTCTCCACGTACTAGCAAATTCAAATAGCTCTACATTTGATTCTTCAAGGACAGTGTAATCCCATCTGAAATGGAATCTACCTCAGAGTTGCTTAGTGGAGGATTATGGGAGTTGCAGTCCTGAAAGTAATGTTTCCAAGCTTGTTCTGCTTCCACTACTTTCCAGGTTAGCTGACTTCCCAGCACACAGAACTTCCATCTTGCTTGTGGTACATTTAATTTTGTCGTCATCCATTCCAGAATCATATTTATTGTCTTTTTTCAAAAGGTTTCCTGTTATCTCAGGATGTTTAGGTAGAAAAGCTTACCAAAGAGTATATGCTATCCCACATATATATGCTATTCCACATTCCGCAGTGGAAGACAGGACGGCCTGGCGTGCTCTGGTCCATGGGTTCACGAAGAGTCGGACATGACTAAACGACTAAACAACAACAATATTCCACATATTTGGTGGCGTCCCAATCTAAACTTTTGAGTGACTCCTTTGAACAATTGCATACAGTATACTGTAGGAAGCTGTGAAGCCTACAGTAGATATGGCCCTGTGATACTTCACAGGCTGAAAGCCATGGTGAGCAACAGAAGCACAGTGTTTGTGAAACTTAGACCAGCCAAGTGGTATAGAAGGACTTTATGGTCAACTGACCAGTAGAAGAAAGAGGCTTATGCTCTTATAATTCAGCTCCCAGTGCCAGCAAAGTATAAAGGGAAGGCAACAAAGCCTTTTTTGGTATTGAATCTACATTTGAACTCAGTCTTGAATGACCTGAATGTTCTGAAGCATTAAATAATCACTTTTCCCAAACCACTTGGAGTTGAAAACCTAACACTTGTAGCTATTTCTAGACATGTTTAGAAATTAAGCAAACAGGAGTGGTACCGATATTGTTTAGCTACTTAGTTATTTTATTTCCTGCATTTCCTCCAGGAAGGTGGTGTATCTCGTCCTTTATTTCAACAATGAGATAGATCAGGCTGAAGGACAGGGACTGACCCAAAGTTACCAGTGGCCAAATGGAGACTTGAACCAAGATCTCTTGGTCCCTACTGCAACACTCTTAAGTGCTACAAGACACTGATTCCATGAGCAATGATTTTTGTGCTGGAATGGAGACTCAAAGTGTGGCTAAATGAAAGGGTCATAATGTGAAAAAAATGTGATGTTTTCCTCCTAAATCAATAAACACTTTGAGTATACCAGCTTGATCGTAATAACTTGTTTTTTTACAAACATTATCAAGTTTTCTGCAGCTTTGCCCATCTTTTTCATTCCACTCTGTCTGCCTTGCCTTCAATCTCTATATCTTCTTAGAACTGGAAAGGCAAATGTGAAGCCATCATGCCTGTGGGGAAAGTTAGATTGTGTAGAATGGGTTTTCATACCTGCTCTAATTGTCTTAACAGCCATAAACATTTGCTGTGTGCTAGGCCTGACATAGTGTATTGTGAAATGTTTATAGTGCTGGAAGAAACATTACTTTTCTTAAGTGCAATAATCATGCTCAACAGCTGTAACAAAAGAGGAGGCAGTTATAGCATTGTTCGCTTCTGAATTTGCCTTTGGTTGATGTTTTTGTTTTTTGGTAGAGAACATTCTGAAAAACTAAAGTGCCGTACTATATGTTGTTTGGCCAGCCATAGAAACAAAGCAGTTAACAAAAGATATGAAACAGTAGCTTTTCTGCTCCACTTTCTGTCTGGGAGTTTTTCCACGTTTTTCAGTCAATTCATGGCTGTTATTCCAGACTGAGTACCTACAAGTTCTCATACAATTGTCAGTGTGATTAGAATTACCACTTAAATGTTTTCAACTCACCCAAAAAGTGAAAAGAATATATTATCATGAATTGAATCTGGGTAAGGTTGCAGGTACAATGCAAATGCCTCCAGGGAGCTCTGTACCGAAGGTGGCACTTTGTTTGAAGAACCATCGCACAATAGTTCACAGTTTGAAGGTATCTTCTCTTTGAATAGCAGTGCTGCACATGGGTTAGATCTACGCATTTTACTTCATTTTATGTAACAGACCCAACAGGAATTCTCAGCACTTTCACACTCAGAGAATGGGAAACGTATTCGCGAAGGCTTTCATGGCCGGGAATTAATGGATTTTGTGGATTTTTCGGGCTGTTTGGCCGTATTCTGAAGGTTGTTCTTCCTAACGTTTCACCAGTCTCTGTGGCCGGCATCTTCAGAGGACAGCACTTTGTGCTCTGGTGTAGTTTGCCTGGGAGTTGTGTATTTATGGCTGTGAGATAGGCTTTTGTCCTTTTCAGGAGATGGGTGATTAGTGTGTCTTGTTGTGGGTGTATTGTTGTGATAATGAGGAGAGATTATCTGTCACTGTGATTGATGGGTGTCATTAGCTGGTCTTTTGTGTTTAATGATCCCTGGTCCTTTTGGCTGGGTAGAGTCCGTTGAACTTTTGTACTATGTATTATTCAGAGCTGGGAGCCAAGTTTTGTTGAGTTTCAAACTTTCCTCCTTTTTGTTGAAGTTCTGCTAGTGCTTGTGGATTTCGATGGCTTCCCTGTGCAATCTGACTTGATGATTGCTGGTGTTGTCCAGTATTTCAGTATTTTGAAATATAATTTCATGTCCAGCTTGTTTTAGGGCATGTTCAGCTACTGCAGATTTTTCTGGTTGTTTTAGTCTGCAGTGTCTCTCATATTCTTTGATTCTGGTGTTGATGCTTCGTTTTGTGGTTCCAATATATACCTGGCCACAACAAACTCTACCTAGCCACAATGACCAGGGACCAAAAAACCCACAATAACCATGAGAATGGGAAATCTTTTGCTAGTTGGCTCTTGAGAGTCCCCTGGACTGCAAGGAGAATAAACCTATCAATTCTAAAGGAAATCACCCCTGAGTGCTCACTGGAAGGACAGATCCTGAAGCTGAGGCTCCAGTACTTTGGCCATCTCACGAGAAGAGAAGACTCCTTGGAAAAGACCTTGATTTTAGGAAAGTGTGATGGCAAGAGGAGAAGGGGACAACAGTGTCATCGAAGCAACCAACATGAAATTGACACACCTACTGGAAGCAGTGGAAGATAGGAGGGCCTGGCGTGCTCTGGTCCATGGGGTCACGAAGAGTCGGACACGACTAAACGAACGAACAAACGAATGGCAGACTAGCAGCTGTGTACCTGACCATTGTACCGCCTAATTCTCTTCCATTATCTTGTGTTACACTGTTTCATTATCCTACTTTATATGTTTATAGATCTTGCACTGTAAACTTACTAACTCAGCCAATGATAAGAAAGCATTAACATTGTGATGTGGAGAGTTATTAGTGTTGCTGATGGGGTCACTGACCAAAGGGAGTAAGCCAATCAGAAGGACTGAGCACACACTAGATGCCAGAAAGTTAAGTGTCCTTTGCTCAAGATGCCATAATAGAAACATATGGATGAATATTTCTTCTAAATTCTATAGCTAAGCAGGAAATAGGAAAAAGAGTGTGCAGTATGGATATGAAAACATTTTGCTAATATCTCCTTTTCCGGCCAAGAAAAGCTATCTCAGCATTGCAAGATAGAATGTCAAGTGTTCTCCAGCCCAAGTGAGAGTTCTCAACTTCAGAAAGCAAGAGCAAAAAAATAAGCAGGGTGCATTGTACTTTTTGCAGTTACTAACACTCTCTCGTTTGTTTTCCCCTTTGCAAGTTAAGTACACACCCACATCAAGGCTGATTTTGTGCAACAATGCAAACAACCCATTCAGTGCTTCCTATTTTGCATAACTGAAGCAACAAAGCCACAGTTAAGTCTTGTGCTTTTATGGAAGACTGAATCCCTTCCCCCATCTTACTGACTCACAAGCCAGGCATAAAACTTTGTACTTTTTCAATGTATTTGCAAAGGCTATCTTTGTACTTTTTCATTTGCCATGCAAGAATGAAACAAGTGAGAATTTAAATCTCCAGTATGCAAGAATATCTCTAGGATGTTTATGTTTTATTTATTTCTTCATTATGTGGAGTGGGTGTGGCAACTGCAATTGCATAATTAAGCTAATTTCCAAGGGAAAGGAGCTTCTGTATCATGTGATTTACCTATTGCTTCCAAGTGTGCATTGTAACTTTCTCATAATTTCATGAATAAACTCTTAAATTTGCATTAACAGAACAGCTATTTTCCCAAGAAAAAGAGCTTCTGTGTCATAAGATTTACACATTGGATCCAAGAGTGCAGTGCAACTTTCTCATTATAATTAGTGGATATATTTTATTTATTTATTTATTTATTTTATTTATTTACTTACTGGCCAGGTATGTAAACCATACCCGGAATTTAATATGGCTACCGGCCACACTTAAAAACAATACACACACACACACACACACACACACACACACCATAAACAGAAAAATTCACAAGACAATTAAGAACAAATTCTACAAAAGCCAATTGCCTCAACTCCCAGTTGCGTCAGATGGTTACAAATTCAGCAGTTTGATGGCACAGGGAAAAAAGCTATTTTTGTGCCTCGATGTTTTAGTATACAGCGTCTTGTATCGCCGACCAGAGGGGAGAAGATTAAACAAGTTGTGACCAGGATGCCGTGGATCTGCCGTGATCTTTTCCGCTCTCTTTTTAACCCGTGCAATGTACAACTCTTCCAATGATGGCAAATCAGCTCTGATTATTTTTCCAGCAGTTCTGACAGTCCTCTGAAGCCTGTTCTTGTCCAGTTTGGTTGCCGAACCGAACCAAACAGTTATGGAAGAGCAGAGACAGATTCAATAATGCCTCTGTAAAATTGGACAAGCAGCTCCCGAGGCAGATTGAATTTCCGAAGTTGTCGTAGGAAATACAGACGCTGGTGAGCTTTTTTAACGATGCCATCGATGTTAATTGACCATTTCAGGTCCCGAGAGAGTACAGTGCCCAGGAACCTGAACGACTCTACTACAGAGACCGTGCTGCCTAAGACGGAAAGTGGGAGTATACAAGGGGGGTGTTTTCGAAAGTCCACTACCATCTCCACCGTTTTCTGTGGGTTGAGCACTAAGCTATTACTGTTGCACCATGCGACAAGATGCTCAACTTCCCGTCTGTATGCCGACTCGTCACCGTTCTTAATAAGTCCAATGACCGTCGTATCATCTGCAAACTTCAGAATCTTAACAGAGGGATTCGTGGAAATACAATCGTTTGTATATAAGGAGAAAAGTAATGGGGAAAGTACACACCCTTGGGGGGCTCCCATACTAACTATACGGATATTAGATGTTATTTTCCCCAGTCTCACTTGCTGTTTCCTATTTATCAGAAAGCTATGTATCCATTTACAAACAGAAATGGGTACCTTCAGTTGAATCAGTTTAAGATACAATTTAGATGGTACAATTGTATTAAACGCGGAACTGAAGTCGACAAAAAGAACCCGTGCATAAGACCCTGAGGAATCCAGATGTTGTAGGATGTAGTGCATAGCCATATTGACAGCATCATCTACTGATCTGTTAGGCCGATATGCAAACTGGAGAGGGTCCAACAAAGGATCAGTGATGTCCTTCAGATGGGTCAGCACCAATCTCTCAAAGACTTTCATCACTATAGATGTTAAGGCGATGGGTCTGTAGTCGTTCAGTCCGCTAATAGAAGCTTTCTTAGGTACAGGGGTAATAGTGGAAGTTTTAAGACATGTAGGGACACTACACAACTCCAACGAGCTGTTGAAAATCCGTGTTAGGATAGGCGCTAATTGTGCAGCGCACACTTTCAAACAGAAGGGAGTCACCCCATCTGCTCCCGGAGCTTTCCTAACCTTTTGTATCTGAAGAAGATCACGCACATCTTTAAAGAAACAATTCGGTCTACTAGTGCCTTGCCTATTAGTAATACTGGAGCAGATTTTGGTTGAAAGAAAGTGCTGAGATACCCTCAAGGAGCAAGGAGGGGCTTGTCGCTTAATAAAAATAATGGAAGACTTGTGAACTCGTAACAGGATTCATCTTCACCTGTTAAGAGGAGAAATAAACAAGTGCTGACAGCTACAGACGTCTCTTTTCAGTAGAAGAGACTGAAGGGGGAAACCAATGCTCCCTCTCATTCTCAACCAGGTAAAGAATTGGAAGATTTAGTTTCACAGCTCTTCTCCACCTAATGCTTCCTCTCCCAGAAGATTCTCCCATCCTCAGGAGCAAATGTTATCCAGAGAGAATAAAAGGTTCCAGGCCTGGTTTAAACATCAAGAATCATAAGGAAGGAAAGCGGCAGTCACCTTGAAGCTGCCTGTTCATCATAACTAGCACCTGGGCTGGGTGTCAGGCACACAGGTCACATGGACATGGTCTTATGTAAACTCTTATGCTTATTTTTGTTGTTGTTGCACGTACATTTGCTCTGTATGATTCACTAGTCATTCACAGACATAGAAATTCTGGGTCATTATTAATCATAGAAAATGGCTTATGTGGATTACAAGGAATGAGTTTCCTCCATTCTATCTCCAGTTCTTCGTAAGATTCATTCCAGTCAATAAATAAGAATTCCAGGCAATAAATAAGAATTTTAGGTTTGTTACTACAAACTTAGCTGTTTGTTTGTTTGTTTATGCTGCCCGATAGTGAACAAGCACTTTATGGATGGTGTACAACAGCCAGGAAATCAAATTACAAAATACAATGGTGCCGCACTTGACGATGATAATGCGTACCGTTAAAATAGCTGTTAAGTGAAATCGTCATCAAGTGAAAGTAAAAACCCCATTGAAATGCATTGAAAACCAGTCAGTGCATTCCAGTGGGGGAAATACCTGCTCGTCCAGCGAAGATCCTCAATAGGGGAAGCCATTTTACATAGGTGTCTTCTGGAAATAGGTCCGGAAAACAGCGGGGAGCTATTTTGAAAACCCGACGATGAGCTGTTTTTAATTGTCGTAATGCGAACAAACGGTTCGCGAAGCAGGGAACTGATCGTCATAAAGCAATAAAAAACCCATTGGAATCATTGTTTTGTGATCACTATAGCGATCACAACAAACTCATCCTCAAGCGATTTCTAACGGGGTAATCGTCAAGCGGGGCACCACTGTAATGTATTCGTGAAGGCTTTCACGGCTGGGATCTAATGGCTGTTGTGGGTTTTTTGGGCTCTTTGGCTGTGTTCTGAAGGTTGTTCTTCCTAATGTTTCACCAGTCTCTGTGGCCGGCATCTTCAGAGGACAGCACTCAAAATAATACAAAATAATAACTGCAGAAATCATTAAGCATATTGAAGAGGAACAATATACAGACATAGTAATAAAAATTCAAAACATAATATCCACTGCTGATGACAATAGTAAGGTTAAAATTAAAGCCGATGTATAACAACCCAATTTATCCACCTACCTGTAATAACATGGAGAATACTATGGTGAATGCTCACAGGTTTACTGACGTAAGGCCATTAAAAGCTGTCCTTAAAATTTCCGTTTTTACCAAAAACTACTTCAATTTCTGAGAGATGCAGCTCTGTTTCCAACAAAGCACCTTGCTCAGATTCAGGTCTTGTCTGTAGACCACCATTCCAGTCATTGATTTGTTCTTGCAAAAATTTGTAGTATGACATGGAGAAGCAGGGGAAAACATAAATTGACATTATTACCTAAACTTGCTGGACATTGCATGTTACAGCTTCCAGCACACATCTAATCATACTAGAATCCACACATTGTACATTTTTTCCTAAATCTATATGGAAAAGAATGATATGTATCTTGGTTTTCTGCACTATTTATCCTGCTGCACTTCACATGCTGGAGTCTGACACATGCAAAAACCAATTCTCTTTGTCTGCAATGAGCATTTTCCTTCACCAGTGAGAGTCTGTTAGAAGGTTTTTGGTGGTGTTCCAGAATTAAATCAGTGATGGATGGTTTCATCCTGCTTTCACTTCTTGAACTCTGTTAAGAGTAACTAATCTTGTTTCTAGACTCTACATAATACACATACTTGCTCACTCAAACCTAATAGAGTGCTTTTTATATTTGCTCATTTTATTTTCACTTCTGAAAATATTGCTGATCATCTGAATTAATGCCAGTGGTTGAGGCTGCATGATAAGCTGTTCGTTCATCTTGGTCTTCGGGGAACAATTAGAGACGACTCTGCTTGGGAGGAATATGGGATGACCTGATCCTGGAATGTGGAATACCAAATAATTAGGATTGCTTTTGTTTCTTTTAATCTTCTACATACTTGGCCTTTCTTTCTTTATAGCAAATATTTTGAAAGGCTGTTCATCAGTTGTGTGTTAGTTAGGTAAAACTAGTTTCAAATAATTAAAGTACAGATCTTCCTTCTGTCTCAACAGTTCCATAGCTTTTCAGCCTGCCCACTCTTCTCTCAGCACCCTTATCTTATGCAACCGCAGTCTCTCAGTTTGTGTGTCTTTTGAATTCATAATTGTGGAGTTGGTGAAATGTGGCTGGATTTCTGAATACATCAAGAAAGCACTCCTGGGAGGCAAGATGATAAACATTGAGGGTTTTTTTAAAGTTATAGCGGTGCTGTCAGGAGTTACATATCAAATCATGCTTTATTCCCTTTGCTGTGTTTTTTGTTATGAAGATGCTGCTGTCTTTGAGAATCTCATCAATCACTGAGTTACCTGGTGCCCTGCGTATCCGTTGATAGAATTTTTTGGGAGGCAGGTCCACAAAACATGATGACAGCTCATTGAATGTTATTTAGAGAGAGCTTTTTATATGAAATGACTGCAATCCATGGAAAGTGGTGTCGTCAAATACAAAAGAACAACAACATGGACATTTGCTAAGGTGCACAAATGCAAAAGTGATGACAGGGTTCCTGTATCACTACAAGCTGTTCATAGGGAATGGTAGAAGGTGATGAACAAAGCAGTAGTAGCACAAATTACACCTTCAGTCTAAAACTTTTGCTGAAATTACAGTGCCTCTGTCTGGTTGATTACTCCATGTGGAAGCATACCATATAGAAAGGATGGTAAATCTGTTCTAATTCAGCATGCAATAGCTTTGTGCTGAAGAATATATTTCAGAAGGCTTCAAAAAGAATATGGTGAAAGGCAAACAAGCTCACTGTGGAGCAATGCTTTTGCCATACTGGAAACAAACAAACAAACAAACAAACAAACAAACAAATAAATAAATAAATACATAAATACATAAATACATAAATACTTTTTTTCATGCATCTAATTCAAAGTGTTTCACTTTGGAACATCTTGGGATCGAAGAAAATACCATTTCATATGGAGTGAAACACCCTTTGCAGAATAATATTCTAGAAGGACCCTCTCACCCAAGTTTTGGATCGGGGCAATAGCACTGTTAGACAACAAGAAAAAGCAGATTCTAGCTAGAGACATGCACTTATCCTAACCATACAATCCCATTTAAATGACAAGAGATAAACTTTGGAAGGGGAACTCTTTGCATTGGAAAGTACTGTCTGGATCTGGAATGGCAGACACACCAGTGTTAGCTCTGCTAAGGTACGAACTTAATCTAACATCTGCATCCTGAAAGATACATGGACATTTAGGACTAACAGAGGTATGGGAAACCTGCCAATTTCCAGATGTTGCTGATTTAACTCCCATTGTGCCTCACCGTTGGCTATTCAGGATAACCCGATGGGGTCTAAAATCCAATATATGAAACTTTACAGGTTCCCCCGTTTCTAATCTAGCAGATGAAATTAAAAAGCTAGTTCATCCCATGCATTAGTTGTGCAGCAATGGCTGAAAACAAAGTATGTTCCGGTCCTGATGTTTACGGATAGACCGATTTACCGACAATGGGGCTCAGTTCAAGTCCTGTAAAAAGGTTTTAGGCTTTTAACAGACTTTCTCCTTGGTAAGTTAGAGGATTGCTTGGTTTTGGAACTCACAGGCAATAGTTCAGTGGCATGTAAGTAGACAGGATCTGGAAAGTCAGGGCAGTGATGGGGTCTTACATACTCACTGAACATCAGGTTCCTGGGTAGCAGAATGTTTTAGACAAAGTATGGGAAAGCATCAGTATGAGTCTGAACCTGTTGTAGCACAAGAGAAACCAGAAGTCTTGTAACACTTTAGGACTGACTAGGTTTTATTTTTTCATAAGCTTTTGTGTGTCCAAGCATGCTTCTTCAGATGAATTGTGTCTATGTCTCTGGGGGGAATTTACAACTGTTGACAGGGAGGGTGTGTCAAGGAAGGACAACAATAGAAGATCTATAAATAGGCAGTGATTAATTCCATCACAACGGTGGTGATTATTACTTTTTTTTTTTTTGCTCAGTGTAAGTAAAGGCCTGATTTGGGTGTTCTGATCTAAACATACTGTATGCCCTCAGACTATAACTCACATCCTATCCTCAGTAGCCATAATGATCATTGGCTCTTATCATGCATGTGTCTCCACTGTTAGTGTTCTACCAGACTGGCATTCCATACAGCAGCTTTGTGCACTATTTGAGAGCTTTTATCATATCTCCCTTGTTCTTTTCTTTCCATGCAAGTAGTAAGACTGTGTACTCAATTTGAAAAAGCAAGTTCATTCAAACGTCATAAAAATTATACAGTAAAAAAGCCTACAGCTTTAGACTTTGCTTGTTGCAGAGCTCTCTGGATGCTAGTAATTGAAAATAATCTCTGCTCTGTATAAGAGTGAGGGGATAATGGCCACCGATGCTATCAGCTGAAGCAGGAATAAGGCTGCACAAGTACGTAGGATGAACAGATAATGGGATTGCTCTGCTGAATCCTAATAACTCGTAGCAACTGAGGCAAGTGAAAGGCCTTGTCAGGGAGGGGGAGGGGAAGCCTTCTGCTCTTAAAACTAAACATGTAGCGGTGAATATAGACAAATCTCATTGCCATATTAAACTGGTGGAATAGTGTTAATGTAAGACACGAGAAAGCTTAACTTTGGGGCATTTTCCAGTCCTCTGGCATTTAATTTTTTTTTTGTTTTAAAGTAACTGCCTTCGATTCTGTTTCCAGGAGAATTTTTCACTTTCTTTCTGTTTGGTATATAAGGATTCCTGATGCAGTCACTCCCTATGGGTGTTGGTTCCTCCTTCCCTGCTGCATGAGTGCACCACTCCAGCATATCTGTGATGGTCTAGAAATGTCTGTACAACACCATAGGGGGCAAGGGACACTTTCCTTTCCCCTCTTTATAGCATCCCTTATTAATTGTCCTTATTGTGGCATTTAGGGGACCTGGAACCAGCCCATGATATTTTGTTCCCTTGGAGGAAGGGCAGTCTGACACACACCCAGACCCTCTCCTTTCCAAGTCCCCCAAGCTGACTGGATTGAATCTTACTTAACAAGAGATATATCACCCTTGAGTTTCCTTCCACTCTATTATTTTTTCTTTATTTTTGGTGTCTTTTATTTGCCATAATTGTCCTGGTGGGCCTCTAACCTTATCATGGTGAAACTTGTGGAAATAGTATGCCTCAGTTAATCAGGCATAATCGCTGTCACCTTGGCAAAGGAAGCAATATGCATGTGTCTCCACTGTTAGTGTTCTACCAGACTGGCATTCCAAAATCATTGCCCCTTGGTCTAATCCAGACCTGGGCAAAGTGCAGCCAGAGGGCCACATATGGCCCGCGAGCCGCTCCTGTCCGGCCCGCTGGACATCAAAACCATTTATAGCTTTTTGTCTAAAGCTGATCAGTTGCTTATCTTTAACATACCACAAAAAACCTCTGTAGTATTTGTGAAGATTCACGAGTTTAAAATAAAATAAAATCATAACATCACTGTTTCATTTTATTTTTAAGTAAAGTTGGTTTGCCCCCAGAACACAGTTCAGATTTTTCATGTGGCCCCCCCTATAGAAATTAATTGCCCACCCCTAGTCTAATCAGTACATCTGTTCAATACACCCAGTCCTTTTTGTGCTAGCCCCATGCTAAAGGCCCCAGGGTACCACAGGCAACATGGCTGTGCTCCACTACTGATGGCTGAACCTGTTGCTCTAGAAGCCTTCATCATGGGCTGTGCTGGTAAGGATTTCTGGGAGTTGTAATCAAAGAGCATCTGAAGACTCAAGGTTGGGAACCACTGCCCTAGGCTAATGATTAGTCGCTGTTGCTACTCTTCTCTAGTCTGGCTATACTTAAATTCTTGAAGGTAAACAAATTGTAACAAACAATAGGTGAGGCAATGGCACAGAATCTGGGTACCAGAGGAAGGGATAGCTGAAACATTCTCATTGATGTAAATGCGGTGGTGCCTCGCATAATGAGCGCACCGTTTAACGACAAATCCGCATAGTGATGCGGATTTTGCGATCGAAAAAGCGATCACATTGCGATGTTTGAATAGGCAAAACATCGCATTGCGATGATCGGTAAGCATTTCGCTTACCGGTCTTCGCATTGCGATGTTTGCAGAACAGCTGATTGGCGGTTCCAAAATGGCCACCGGATGAAGAAAATGGCCACCCACAGCGTTTTCACGCTGATTCCTCGCTTACCGAGGTGGTGAAAATGGCGGCTGTATGGGGAATCTTCGCATAACTGTGAGTTTTGTCCCCATAGGAACGCATTAAATGGAGTTCAAAACAAAAAAAGCATATATGGAATTAGGTGGATGTCACTGTTGAAAACGTGGCAGCAGCACCATGGTCTTGCCTTACATACTGCATGCAGCTTTTAAAGAGACTTGTATTTGATTCTACAGAAGCAGCTGTTTCATTTTAACTGAAACCCCATTGTTGGCACCACTATTCCTTTGCATGGAGAGTTTCAAGGCTGAAATAGTTTCTCACAATGTTTGTTTATTTATATGCTGTCTTTGTCTTCATAGAGCCAAGGTGGCTCACAATAATTAAAACTATACAATAATCAAGGATTTTTAAATGCCAGGTATACTACATTAAAAAAAAATTAAACGTTAGTCAGTATTAAAACCACATATGAAAACACATTTCAAAAGCATATTAAAACATTTAAAAATCTCTGCATTTAATGAACAAAGCATTCCTGAGGCACCCTCTTATTGCTTAAAAGCCTGCCTGAAAGAACATTATCAGGCATTTGAAGATTTTATATATAGCCTGTCTGAAACAACATTATTGGGCATTTGAAGTTTTTATATATATACAACGGGGTTCCCTTGAAATATATATAAACTTCCACAAGCACAGAGTCAGATGAAAAAGATTAAATCTTTCCCAGAAAATAGCAATACAGCAGCCAATGAAAAGGAAGGTAGGAAATACAGCAATCATATGGCCTACTTGAGCCTTCAGGGGGTCATGATTAATTTGAAACCCCATGTTTATAAATGATTGTTTCAAAGGTTTTTCCTTCAGTTTTTCATTGCTTTGCCACGTGTTTTTCATTTTTTTTTTTACTGCTTTGGGTGATCATTGTGGCTATCTCTCTGTATGTAAGTGTCAAATAATGAAACCCCAATTTCTTTAGAGGTCAGTGTTATACAAAGGCTATATAACACAGGTGGTAGTTTTCTAATATTTGAATCCTAGATATTCATCAAATATCCATCAAGGATTCCCTTCCCCCTGCAATTTTTTTTAAAGCAGCCATCTAGCCGTGAAGCTAGTGTACCAATAAGCTGGATTCTGTGACTAAAGTGGGTTAGGGAAGATGGGCTCAGTTTCTAGCTTCTCCAGGCGGCACAAAGATACCCTTTGTACATCACCCTTCTTAGAGGAGCTGGCCTTGTTTCCAAATTGGGAATAAATTGTGTTTTGTTTTAAGTTTTGCTTTCCGTATAAACCAATAGCAAACTGAGGTTTATGGTCCTGACGTTAGATAAACCATAAAATTTTATTGCAGTTCCTAGTTTCAACATAACAATAAAATGTGGTCTGTTGGAAACAGAAATAAATACTTCCAATCTTCTTGTGGGTGTGACAGAGGAGGAAATGGCAGGGGGCGGGGCAGAATAGGCTTATCTAAACCATTGTTTAGTGTTGTGTTTGTAGAGAGAGGAAGCTAACAAAGACATTGCTGATGGATATTATTTGTGACACATAAGCCATTTCCTCTCTTTTTTCAGGCTGTATTAGAGGTCTATAGATCTACTGAAAGAAAATGATACAGAAAGATAAAAACTATTTTTAGGCCAAATACTTACACACAAGGAACAAACAAAGAATGGAGAAACTTCCTAACATTTGAAAGGACTAGGGGAATAAGCAGTTTGCAGAAAAAGTGGTCATGTTCAGGACAGGAAACTGTTTGGTTAGCATGAAAGAATACATACTAGTCCTCTTTTCTGGACAAGCATATGGACAAGTACAGACCAAATCATGAGGGGAGTAATACAGGAGCACATAATCTTAAGGCACGTTCTTAGTGAAGGAGCATCAGCCAGCAAACTGGTAGTCATGGTTGCACCAGTAGCAACTTGTGGTAATAGTTTAGATCAGGGGTCTCCAAAGTACGGGCCACAGGCCACATCCGGCCCACCAGTGCGTGCTCCTTTGGCACTCAAAAATATATTATATAGCCCTCACTGTGAAAAGTTTGGACACCCCTGGATTAGATGAAAGAAATGTTTTAGAATCTGGTGCACTCTGGCTGATACAGGATGCCTCCTAGCATCCGAGAATGAAGTCAGAGTGGGCAACTCGTGTCCTTCAAGGTGTTGTTGGCCATAACTCATAGTACCCTTCACCATTGGCTAGTGTTGGCTACGGCTAATCAGAGTGGCAGTCCAATGACATCTGGAAAGCCTCAAGTTGCCCATCCATGAATTAAGCCTTATCTCAGCCTTCAAGGCAAGCAACGTTGAAAAGCTAGATTGGGTCCATCAAAGACAGACTATGAAGTTAAAGTGCTTCACATTCCTACTCAGTCTGAACCTACCTATGCTTTTAGGAGAGGCAGGACACATCTGAACATTTACAGAGTTTTGACACCATGGGCAATATGTGTAAAAAAAAACACCCTAAAAAGTAGATGTTGACATATGGGTGACAACCTGTGTGACAATTAAGCAATCAGATCAGTATTTAGCCCACAGACCCTTGGCTCTGAGCTGATAGGGTCCACAAAGCATCTATTGCTAGTTTATAGTACAGTATTTTAATACATCCAATTTTAGTCTTTTGTATTATATTAAAGAGCATAAAAGCTATATGCTGTTCACATCTCACCTCATTATTATTTTTTAAATGTTACTACTGGTGGATGGTTCAGTGGTTTATGTAAGAGACAGAAGTTGGGAGTTCAGTTCCTCACTGTGTCTACTTGAAAGGAGCTGGACCTGATGATCCATAGGGTCGTTTCCAGCTCTGCAGTTCTAAGACTATTATTATCTTTTGCTGAACAGTCAGTTGTACAATAGCCATTTGCAAAACACCCTATTTTAAACACATTAAAGCAAAAAGGAAAAGGTGAAAAAAGAGTGGCATTTAGAGCTGGAAGAAAATACAGTGGTGCCTCGCAAGACGCTTGCCTCGCAGGACGATTAATCTGCAAGACGATGGTTTTTTGCGATCGCTGTTGCGCTTCGCAAAACAGTTTTTCCTATGGGTGATTTTCACTACATGATGTTTGGGTCTGTGCTTCGCAAGATGTTTTTTTTTTTTTAACCAATGCTTTCCCCCCATTGGAACACATTAAATAGATTTCAGTGCATTCCAATGGGGACCCGCGTTTCCCAAGACAATGTTTTCTGTGGACGATTTTCACAAGATGATGTTTTCTTCCCCCATTAGAACACATTAAATTGATTTTAATGCATTCCAAGGGGAACCGTGTTTCGCAAGATGATGTTTTCGCAAGACAGCGATTTTCGCAGAATGAATTAACATAGTCTTGTGAGGCACTACTGTATATGTATTCTGTGTGCCTCTGTGACTCAAATGGGATACATTCTCTGTGCCTGTTCACTGTGGAGCATTTCAAACACTTGCTTTCTCCCTCCTTCTTTTGTGGGTGTGTAAGCTGTTATTGACAATATGCGTTAAAAAAGAGGACTTCTTCAGCCATTTCAAGAAATATTTTTCTTCAATTGTGCACTCTGCTTCCTGCCAGTGAAGCTGAACTTCCTGAAAAAGCTTTCAAGACTATGAAATCAATCATGTTTTCTATACTGAGCCTAATGAGTTTAGCTCTCCTTTATCCTAGCAACGAGGTTTGTTTCAGCCTTGGATGAGAAGAACGTGGTTATTGTACCAAAAGGGGAAGGAATTGTTCAGGCAAGGCAATGAAGGGCAACTTTTTGCATTCCATTCTTTTGTGACTCTAAATTATGAAAAATGTCTTCTCTGTATGCTTTTGCACTATAGCCAGTTTGATGAGCTGAGGAGACCTTTAGCAATGACCTTTTTAGGTGTGTAATACACGTCAGGTAGTGCATGATGGCCTTGCAGTGCAGTCCACCATTGTTATCCTATCTCTTCTTTCAAGTATTTGTTCAAGAGAGCCTAGTTGGAGAAATGCTGTTTTGGTGGTGGCTGGGGTGGGACTCATTAATTGCTTTCCAAATCTTATGGAGAAAGTGGGGAAAACATGTGGGTGACTGGAATAACTTTGCCTCCCAAAGTATTAATCCCTCCCCAGCATTACTGGATACAGTCAGTTTCATACCTCACTGTGCAACTGTTTTGCTTCAAACCCAAACACTGCACCCAATGTTGTCTTGTATTCATAGTTGAGATCTCAACATTGTTAAAACTATGTTTAAAATGCAGTACCAAGCATGATAATTTATTGCTGTTGCCAACACTTCAACCTGCCTTATTACTTTGTATTGATAAATGGCTTGGATTTCTAGCCAAAACTACTTCACAGTGATGGTCAGACAGGTTCAGCTGCTTCCTTAGAACCCTTCCCAGTTACAGATCAGCAGAGGCCATGTGCTGCAAAAACTATTCGGATCTGTTGCATTTCCAAATGCTTTAAAAATTAAAACAAGGGGGGGGGGGAGAGAAAAAACTGCATAAAAGTAGAGTAAATTTGCAAATGTAATATCAGTTTTCAAAATATTCAAATTATACCACACAGATTTGCTGAGTTAGAATATGACAACAATAATAATTAATTGACAACTGTTGGCAGTGGGTCATTTTATATTAGCTGCCTGTTTGGATTTTAAAATATGTATTAATTTCAGCCTTGTTTTCATAAATGCAACTGTCTAAATACCACTGCATACACTACATCTAAATCTGTAATATTTTAAATACAGATGCTCCAAAGTAAGCCCCATGGAAATTAATGGAAAATATATTTGTGTTAGGGCTAACTTGTAGGTCAGTCAGTCACTAGAGTACAAGGAGAAGCATTGTCCCATTTGTTTCCTATAGTAACAAGAGTTGTTGTTGTTTAGTTGTTTAGTCGTATCCGACTGTTCGTGACCCCATGGACCAGAGCACACCAGGCCATGGACAAGAGTACTTTACCTAATTGTTGCATTCTAAAATAATTATCTATGATCCATCTTTTTTAAATCAGCTGTTCCTTTGAATATCAATATGGGGTTTTTTTTGTACAAAATATTTTTTTTTAGTATTTATTTAAGAACAGAGTAGGGTGTACAAAAAGTAAGGGGGAAAAGGGAAAAAGGATTAGGGGGATAGGAGAACACAGAGTATACAATTATCCGATCAATTCATATTACAATAACAAATCAACTTTTTACTTTTTCACAGTGTGATTACCCTCCTGCTTTCACCTTATTTAATTTTAGTTTTCGCGAAGGCTTTCACGGCCGGGAGTGCTGTCCTCTGAAGATGCCGGCCACAGAGACTGGCGAAACGTTAGGAAGAACAACCTTCAGAACACGGCCAAAGAGCCCAAAAAACCCACAACAACCATAATTTTAGTTTTATTTTAGTACAACATGTTATTAACATGTTATGTCTTATGAAGTCCTTACTTTTGCAACACTGACTCTTTCGAATGCTCCTTTCTAGGCATCTAAAGCACCACAAGCAGAGAAAATTGGCTTACGGAGTTTTGATGAAAAGGTCTACCTCTCCTCAAAGTTGCTAAAGGCTGGAGAAGATCCCTATCGGCAACATGCTTTCAATCAGTTGGAGAGTGACAAACTCAGCAGTGACCGGCCTATTCGGGACACCAGGCATTACAGGTACCCTGTCAGATGATCACTAAGCTTTAAAAATACACTTTTATGAATGGTAGTTCCTAGAATTGCTCAGATAGCATGGTGACTTGAGGTTATCATCCCAAAATGTAATGATTCCAAGCTTAGGTCTACCACAATCTATAATCATCATCTTGTCCTAGAATATCTTTGCCAATACATGAGCCCTCTTTTTTCTGAAGAGAGAACAGTGATTGTTAGAAGTAAATCTCATAATGCCTTTTTATCTCTAATGCAAGTGCTTTTGGTGGGGAGGGAGTGGCATAGGGTTAATGCAGGATACAGCACAAGAAACAAGCTTTTAAATTTTTATAGCAAGTCTCTAGAAATACGATTCTTTAATTGCGTTGAAACAGGTGGTCACATAATTTCTTATAACAAAAAGCCCTGGGGTGCCTTAAAGATTAACACATTTGTTACAGCGCAAGCTTTGAAGAAATGCATTCCCCTTCTTCAAGTTCATAAAGTATTATTCTGAGTTGAAAATGCCTGTGTATGTTCTGTTCTGTAAATCCAATTATTTGCTCTCCCGCTTCATTTCAAGATCCAAAGCCAAATTCTCCAACAACGTTCAGTTCTGCTTCATTTCCTGTTTTTAGATCGCAATCACCTATGATTATGAGCAGATCCCCTTTTGGTGTGTCAGCAATTTCTCCCCGGACACTTCCATAAATGCTGTTGGTTTCTTTTACTTTAACATCTGCAGCTGAAGTCTAGTCTTGTGTGATGGCAATTTTGAGAAGGCTTTCTGTGACGTCTGATATTATTTGATTAACCTTTGCAATATAGCCCCTTATGCTACATCATCATCTTCAGAGTTTGTCATTTCCAGAGTGCACTTCATAGTACGCTGATTGGAAATCCTATTTCAATCCACTTTAGTCAACTCACACAAAACATTTACAATACTACATTTCATTTTAGTTATCTGAAATCAGTTTCTGTGTTCCAATTATATGTGTTGCTAAGCTTTGAATCTTCCTCTCATGTCTCAACATCCTTTTTGGTTCTAATCCAGTTGCCTTATTAAGAATTGTGCTAATATCACTCCTTTACTTTTTCTCCAGTAGCTGACGGAGCGTATTCTAACTTATGAATGTGATTTATTTATTTTTTTTGCACTCTCGCTTCATTTTAGATTGTCTCATCACAGGGTTTTTGTGGTATGAGGTACATATGTGAGTGTAGTTTTCCATTGTCTTCTGTGCAATACTAACAAGAGTTATCTGAAGTATCATTGCTATTGTCTGTAAACAATCCTCCACCTGTGTTGCCTTCTTCTATTGCTGCTGACCAATAGCCATGCTTTAACAACATATCAACTCTCAGTAATATTGGAATTATTATTTCTCTTCTGCTGACACAGTTCTTATTTCTGGAAGAGAACAGATACATCTTAGTTTGGTGTTTCAGTTTTGTCCACTCCATTTTGGGTAACCCTGCTAGAAGTCTAAATGTTTAGCAGAGTCCAGTCTCCTGACAACGTTGCTCTACCTTTCCTGGCACAGTCACCTTCCCCATGACTACTTTAAAGTATACATCAAAGATGGGGGAGTTAAAAATGCACATACAGTGGTGCCTCGCAAGACGGGCGCTCCGTTTAACAACGAATCCGCATTATGATGAGATTTCTGCGATCGCAAAGCGACGTTTTGAATGGTGGAATTTCACTGCGTGATGGTCGGTTCCCTGTTTCGGGAACCAATTTTCGCTTCATGATGATCAAAACAGCTGATCGTCAGGTTTTCAAAATGGCCGCCGGGTGCTCAGAATGGCTCCCCGCTGTGTTTAGGAGCTATTTTTCGCTACACAGGCACCCTAAAATGGCCGCCCCTATGGAGGATCTTCACTGGACGGTGAGTTCTTAGCTGATTGGAATGCATTAACCAGGTTTTAATGCGTTTCAATGGCTTTTTTATTTTTGCTTTACGACATTTTCGTTCTTCAGCGATTTCGCTGGAACGAATTAACGTCGTAATGCGAGGCACCACTGTACATTCATTTCACCAAAAACCCTCAATTTTATGAATGTGGAATATTGTGCTTCTGTATCCATGATTCAGAATGCCAGGAAATGGCTCAGTATTACTGCATAATATTGTGCCTGCATTGCCAGCAGGAAAAAGGATGCCAAGCTTTCTATAGCAAAGGGCAGCGTGAATGTTGACAATACCAGTGGTAGCAGTCAAGATGATCTACTGCAGCAGTCCCCAACCTTTTTAGCCCCGCGGACTGGCTGGGGAAGATGGGGCACCCCCTGTGCTTGTACGCATTCATGAAGGAGTGAAGGAATATAAAAATATTTATATTTTAAAATATTTAAAATATACATTTTAAAAAATATTTTTACAACAAGACACAGAATCTTTTTTCCCGGCACAAATGCCTGTTTGGCCAGGAAAGAGTTAAAAAATTTATCCTATTTATGATCAGTAATTGCGTCCTGATTGACAAGGTCAAAAGTTCAGATCTCCCTTTTGGGCTTATGAACGAAGCTGGTAATTATATGAAATTCACACTGTTTCACCATTTTGAAAGGTCTTTTTTGAGCATCAGTATTTCATCTCCTCCAGCCTTGATCTTTCTAAATAGAAAATAGTGGCTGGGACCAACTGTTTTGTTGCAAGATAAACAAGATTGGTGTTTACATTTTATTTGATCCGTTTTAGATAATAATATGCCGACAGAAAAGATTGCCAGTGTCTGCAAAGGCATATCACGTTTATTATTTAAAAAATCATAATTTTACAATTATTGGTCCAAACATCACCAGATTTGGTACAGTGCAACAGCATCTTGTCTACCCCTTTGTGCCAAATTTGGTAATGATCTGAAGCCTGGTTTCAAAGTTACAGTGTTTTGTTTGGGCTGCCCCATTTTTAAGGTAAAGGTTCCCCTGGACAATTTTTGTCCAGTCGTTTTTGACTCTAGGGGGCGGTGCTCATCCCCGTTTCCAAGCCATAGAGCCAGCGTTTGTCCGAAGACAATCTTCTGTGGTCACCTGGCCAGTGAGACTTAGACACGGAACACTGTTACCTTCCCACCAAGGTGGTCCCTATTTATGTACTCACATTTGCATGCTTTCGAACTGCTAGGTTGGCGGGAGATGGGACAAGCGATGGGCGCTCACTCCGTCACATGGATTCCATCTTACAGCTGAAGATCTACAGACCTTACAGCACAGAGGCTTTTGCGGTTTAACCCACAGTGCCATCACGTCCCTCTCATTTTTAGAATTGCCTTATAGAATGTTGACCTGCTGTGACAGCACAGTATCATTACTGCACTCTCATGTAATAAATATGGTACAGGGATGTGAACAGAGAAGTCAGTGACATGTTCAAAATACACACAGTGACAATTAGTTTGGTAACAAATGGTCTCATGCAAAACAGTTATTTGATGATAAATCAATATTAGTGTAATAAGACACTTGATAGGACATTTTGTCACTGAGCATAAAGTGGTTTTTCTTGAAAAAGGAATTTGAAATGCAGTTTTCAATGTAAAGTAAATGAATTATAGTTACCCAGAAGATCATCTTTGTCTTCTGTGGTTTGAACAGGGATAAATGCCAAGCAATGCTAATAACTTTGATTATTAGGTTACTAAAATGTTACACATACAGTGAATTATGAATTTTTATAGAAGTCCTCATTAGGCAAGGATAATACCAAATTTCAAGCACTAATTAATTAATCAGAGCAATGCAATGATCACTGTTTGTACTTTTCTGCATTTTAAGTCCCTTGGCTTCACAAATTATGATACCCTTCCTCTGCAAGGTATATATATTTATAGCTTAAGGTCCTTCACATAGATAAAATGTAGTGTAGTCCCCTAATGCCATAATAAATCTGTTGGTCTTTTAAGTGCTAAAGTATTTATCTTGCAACCTTTCCACATATATCATTTAGTTCCTGCAGTTACATAATGATTGCATTCCTGTTGCATAGTAATACAAAAACTGTAATATTTAATGGAGAATTTCAGAAAAAAATATGAAATCTCCATAAGCTTGTGACAGATAATGTCTATGAATTTCTTAACTTATGGCAATTCACCACTAAAAGTCACACCTTTTCAGCAAATGTTTAGTTACTACAGATGGGTATTGTGTTCAAAATGCACCTTTTCACTTCTTGGTTATAATTTCTGACATACTATTCATTTCCTGAGTTCTTCCTCTTGGTTCCTGTGCCGCTTCGGAGGCTGTTGGGCGAGTCGGAGGACCAGGGGAGAGGCAGCTGACTTGGCTTGTCTGTAAGACGGAGCTTGGTGCCCCGGGAGCCTCCTTTCGTGCCACGGGGGCTGGAAGAGCCTGAGTTTGTGGGGACCTGTGAGTCTTATGGGAACCTGTGAGACTTCGTGGCCTGGCGCTGGGATCTCGGAGACATGGCCCAGTGCAGAGAGGTGCAAAAGAACTCACTGGTTCGAATGGTGGAGCCCCAGAGAGATCGCGGACGCTGTTTGTAGAAGTGTGGTGAGCCTGAAGTTGGGGAACCGAGGAGGGTTGAGAGCCTGGCTGAGGACTTAGAGCAGCTTGGTACTGATTTGTTGTGGGACTCTCTTGGGGGTTTTCTGACCTGGGAGACCACGCCGACATCCATGGCCAGGGGAGTACCTTCTTCAGCAGCAGACCCTGGCATGCTTAAGGGGGAACTTTCATTTGTCTCCCTGTAGCCATGTTTCCAGCAGTTCTCCTTCAGCTCCTCCTCCTTTTGATGTTACATCATACTTTGCCTTTGCCTTTGCCTGTTTTGACTGCTTGGCTTGGCGTCTCTGCCCCCATAAACTCAAATTCATCCCCGAGAGCCTCTCTGAGGGAAAATAAGATCTCCGGCCAGTGTGCTGTGTGACAGGACCAATTGTGTGTGGGGAGAATCTTGGGTTTATTTTTTTGTTTGTTTTTAATTTTTTGTTATATTTCATTTAGTTTATATTTGTTTGTTCCATTCTGTTGTTCTTATTTCATTTTTTGAAACAAATGTTTTATTTATTTTATTTAAATTGCCTAATTTGAATTTATTTGCATTGCCCAATTTAACTCTAATTTAAATCTTGTTTAAATTTTTAATTTAAATTTTATTAAATTGCTAATTTGATAGATTGCCTAAATTGATTATTTGTTTGAAAATGGATAATTGTTTCAGTTTGTATTATTATTTAATGATGTATTGATTTTGTTAATTTTTTATTATTGTTTTACTGTATTAATGTAGTGTATCCTTAGTCTTTTTTTGGTATGGAGTGGAAGGTTTGCCACCCCAGTGGGGGTTCTAACATCTGAGTGATTATGGGTAGAGGGAGATATGGTGTTGGTACAGTTCCCACATGTTTTAAAAGAACGGTGAACAGATGTTTGAAGGCTGTTCACTGTGCTGGATCTGTGACCACCTGTCAGTCTCAAGGTAGCCAGATTAGCCGGCCTGCCACTCTAACACTGGTGCTGTTGAATGCCACGTCTGTGTCCAATAAATCCCAGATTATCTACGATCTTATTTTGGAGGACGACGCAGACCTGGCATGCCTAACTGAAATTCGGATGGGCAGGTAAAGAGGTGTTCTCCTGACCCTTGCCTGTCCTCCTGGTTATGTAGTCCAGCACCAGGGTAGATTGGAGGGGGGGTAGCCATTGTTTATAGAAATACAGTGGTGCCCCGCTTTACGATTACCTCGTTAAACAACGAAATCACAACGATATTTTTGCGATCGCAAAACGATGTTTCAAAAAGCGATTTCCGTTTGACGATGATCGGTTCCCTGCTTCGGGAACCAATTCTTCGCATTACAATGATCTAAAAACAGCTGATCGTCAGGTTTCAAAATGGCCACCCGCTGTGCAAAATGGCTCCCCACTGTTTTTAGGACGGATTTTTGCTTAACGGGGATCGTAAAATGGCCGCCCTATGGAGGATCTTCGCTGGATGCTGAGGTATTTTGCCCATTGGAATGCATTGAGCAGTTTTCAGTGCGTTTCAATGGCTTTTTACTTCCACTTGACGACGATTTTGTTCTACAGCGATTTCACTGGAATGGATTAACATTGTCAAGCGAGGCACCACTGTACTCTGGAGGTTACTAGGCACTCGGTGGTGAAGCTGGGTCTGGAGGCCCTCCACGTGTCGATTGGGGCCAGGGATGGTATTGGGATCTTGCTGGGTTACTGCGTTCCCCACAACCCAGCCACCTCTTTACCGGAGCTGGCAGACTTTGTCTGCGTGACACTGTTGGAGTCCCTGAGACTTCTGGTCCTGGGTGACTTCAATATCGATGCGGAGGCAGAGATTGCCAGTCCAGCTCTTGAGTTCTTGGAAACCATGGTATCCTTGGACATGTTTCAACATGTTAATGGCCCTACACACGTGGGTGGTCATATGCTAGACCTGGTTTTCTCCACTGTGCGGAGCGAGTGTGGTCTGATAGTGACTGGCCTTGTTTCAGTTCTCTTGTCATGGTCAGATCACCACCTAATAAAATGTAACCTCTCAGTGGCTCTCCTGCTCCGCACAGAGCAAGGACCTATTTTAAAGGTCTACCCTTGAGGGCTACTGGATCCATTATGATTCCAGGATACTATGAGAGGGATTCCAGCTGATCTGGCTGGCGTTCCTGTCGAGGCTCTCATGGCGCAGTGGTTAAACTGCTGTACTACAGCTAAAACTGTGCTCACGACCCAGGGTTCAATCCCAGGTAGCCGGCTCAAAGTTGACTCAGCCTTCTATCCTTCCGAGGTCAGTAAAATGAGTACCCAGCTTGCTGGGGGGGGGCAGTGTGTAGCCTGCATAATTAACTTGTAAACCGCCCAGAGAGTGGGGCGGTATATAAACAGCTTTGACGGCTGGCTTGCTGCCGCCACTAGGGCTGTAGACACGATCGCTCCTAAATGCTCTCTCCTGGTTTAACCAGGAGCTGCGAGCTATGAAGCGAAATAAGAGATGGATAGAGTGCAGCTGGAGACAGAAACCGATGGATTATAAGAAAGCTGTCAGGATTGCGACTAACCATTACCTCGCTAAGGTTGAAGGCTGCTAGATGATCACACTTCGCTGACCGGATAAGCGAAGCTTCAAATCAGCAGGCGGAACTTTCCGTATTGTTCGCCATCTATCTGGAATTGGTCTAGGTGATGGGCCTCCCCCTAGTCTCTCACTGGACCAATTTTCAGCATTTTAAAAATCTAAAGTGGAGGCCATTTGCCGGGATCTCTCTCCTTTTTTAAATAGAGTGGATCGAGCAGAGATGTCCAGCGCTCCACCAGGCCCAGTGAGTCTTGAATTTTTTCAGCCTGTGACACCAGATATGGTGGACAAAGTGCTTGATCACTGCCGGGCCACCGCTTCCTCTCTTGACCCTTGCCCAGCCTGGCTAATCAAAGTAGCCAGGCCTGTAACAACAGAATGGGCTACTGCGATAATTAATGGGTCTCTCCAGGAGGGCAAGGTTCCTCTTACCCTCAAGGAGACACTCATTAGGCCCATAAGAAAGAAACCAAATTTGGCAGCGAACAATATTGGCAATTATAGGCCCATCACCAATGTTTCTTTCCTTAGTAAAGTGGTCGAGAGGGTGGTGGCTGACCAGCTTCAGGCTCTTTTGGATGAAACCAATGCCCTGGATCCATTCTAGTTGGGCTTCAGGCTGCACCATGGCACAGAAACGGCACTGGTCACACTGTTAGATGACCTGCTGAGGGAGGCTGACAGGGGCAAAATGTCCTTGTTGGGCCTCCTCAATATCTCAGCCGCCTTCAATACTGTTGACCATGGTATCCTCCTGGGGAAGCTCTCCGAGTTGGGAATCGGTGGTCTGACACTTGCCTGGCTCAGATCCTACTTGGAGGACTGTCCTCAGAGAGTTCAGCTTGGGGAGATTGTCTCTGCCCCATGGAGTCTCAATTGTGGGGTTCCACAAGGCTCAATCATCTCCCCAATGCTGTTTAACATCTATATGAGGCCGTTCGGTGGGGTCATCAGGGGGTGTGGAGCTTCGTGCCATCAGTATGCTGATGACATGCAGCTCTACATCTCCTTTTCACCTACTTCAGTGGATGCTGTTCTGTCCCTTTTGCGTTGCCTGTAGGCCGTACTGCAATGGATGCAGGAGAATGGGTTGAGGCTGAACCCGGGCAGCATGGAGGTCCTGAGGGTTGGCGGCCCCTCCACTGGCGGCTTGTGAAACTCCCTCTCACCACGAAGAGTGAGGTTTGCAGCTTGGGAGTACATCTGGACCCGATGCTCACCATGGAAACCGAAGTGGCATCAGTGGTCTACTCCGCCAATTACCATCTGTGGCGGATTGCCCAGCTGCGTCCCTATCTTGATGGCGGGGCCCTCACCACTCTGGTCCATGCACTCATAATCTCGAGATTAGACCACTGCAATGTACTCTATGTGGGGCTACCTTTGAGATTGATGCGGAAGGTTCAAATGGTGCAGAATGCAGCAACCAGATTACTTAGTGGAACAAGAAAATTCCAACATATCTCTCCCATTCTGGCTGCTCTCCATTGGCTGCCCATTCCTTTCCGCATTGATTTCAAAATGTTGATGATGACATACAAAGCCCTAAATGGTTTAGGACCTCGATACTTGGCAGAACTCCTTCTCCCACCTAGATCTACTTGAGTAACTCGCCATAGTCAGGAAAGACGTCTGAGGGGCCTGATGCCGAGAGAGGCCAAGAAAGAAAGAACAGGAAACCGGGCCTTCTCAGTGGTGGCCCCTCGACTTTGGAACAGCTTGCCACCAGAGATCTGCCTGGCACCCTCGCTGGGGGTTTTCAAGAGCCAATTAAAAACTTGGCTCTTTAGGCAAGCCTTCCCCCCTGCCAATACTTGACTTTTACTTTTCTTGGTTTTTGCTGTTTTCCTCCCATCTTGATTATAGTATTATTGTAGATTTTATTGATGTTTTTAAGTTGTTTGTGCACAATATATTGTGAGCCACCCTGAGTAGACTCCTGTCTAGAAGGGCGGGATAACAATCCAATAAATGAATGAATGAATGAATGAATGAATGAATAAATGAATAAATGAGTGAGTGAGTGAGTGATATACATACATACATACATACATACATACATACATACATACATACATACATACATACATACATACATACATACATACATACATACATACATACATACATACATACATTTGTATAACATTTGGTCTGAGAAGGGTTGTGGCTTGTCAGCTAAAAAAAGGTGATATCGTCTTTCAAAGAATACAAAATGTGTTTGCATTGAAACATGGATGAGGATTGATGTGTAATCATTCTGCTAAATTCATTTTAGGGGAGACAAAAATCGATGAGATCATCAGAACACCTCAAACATCCTCAGATGTACCATGCCACTTAACGGCTTGTTCTGTAAACTGAGTCTTTACCTTCAGGTCATAGTCTTAGGAATGTTTCTACAATATAGTTTATAGTCCAATAAATGTGCGATTATATAGGTGCAATAGGACACAGTCTGGTCTTGCTTTGAATAGTATCATGTATTTTGTACTTGGAGGAAAATGCTATCATTCTCTTCTCTAGCACATCTACTGTTAATATAATTGCCATATGGCTGAGCTGGGGTATATTTACAACAGGCAGCCTAAAGAAATTTTAGTAGCCTCTCTAGAAATAAACACAGGAATTTAAAAACCAGTTTTTTATTACTGTTTTTTTTTTTTTAAAAAACTGGATCTTAAATTTTAGAAAATATAAGCCAGTACCCAATGTCAATCGCAGCATCAGAAGAACATTTCTATAGGTATGTGTGTGTGTGTGGGGGGGGGGAGAGTCCACCTTTTCCTGCAGCATTCCCTTGTGTTCTGCCCACCCAATCGCAATCTGGAAGGCTAGAAACCCCTATGAGGCAGGTTTCCATCACCAAAGGGCTGCAGTGGTTAGAAGAAGAAATCCTTACGCTACCACAAGCACTGGATTTTAGTATGCTTGATTTAAGCCAGTGGTTCTCAAAATGGGGGTCATCAGATGTTCTTGGACTGCAGTTCCCAGAAGCCTTCACCACTTGCTGAACCAGCCAGGATTTCTGCCTTGGATTCCCTCACCTCTGGCAAGGGAGGCGAGGGAAGGATAACATCCCTGCTGAAGTGCTGAAGTACTCTAAAGAGATCATCACCACTGAGCTGTATGAAATCTTTTGTCTTTGCTGGAGGGAAGGTGGAGTACCACAGGACATGAAGGATGCAAACATTGTCACATTATATAAGAACAAAGACAGGAGCGACTGTAGTCAGAAATGCTTAAAAATATACATAAAAACTAAACTTACGTTGCAAGCAATACTTAAGTCAGAATTCAATTCAAAATACAAGATAAATATATTTTAAGAGTAAAAAAAGAACAATGGCAATGTTTGTTTACATTCTAACAATGCAGGAGTTTTTGCCTAAAAAGACACATTTAAAAAAACAAAAGGGAGAGATGTATTCGCAAAGGCTTTCACGGCCTGGATCTAATGGTTGTTGTGGCATCTTCAGAGGACAGCACTCCAAAGCAAACTACCCCAGAGCACAGAGTGCTGTCCTCTGAAGATGCTGGCCACAGAGACTGGTGAAACGTTAGGAAGAACAGCCTTCAGAACACGGCCAAAGAGCCCGAAAAACCCACAACAACCAAAAGGGAGAGAATAAATCTCTAATATATCACAGTTCTTTACAACAACAATATATTTTTAAAAATGACTTTCCTAGTCTCAAGGATATTAATAACACACACAAAATAATTGTAAGTGCTCAGCCAGCCAAAGCAGCTTGAAATCTATAGAGGAAAAGCCATGATGGTTGCGTTGCTATCTCATATTCATGAGTTGAAAGCTGCTGTTCTTTTTCTGGCTACAGTGGTGCCTCGCTTAGCGACATTAATCCGTGCAGGAAAAAATGTTGCTAAGCGATTTCATCGCTAAATGGAATTTAAAAGCCCATAGAAATGCATTAAAACACCATTAATCCTATGGGCTTCAAAACTAACCTTAAAGAGAAGATCCTCCATAGGGGTGACCATTTTTGGTGCCTCTAAAGCGAGGACACACAGCAGGCAGCCATTTTGTTTACCCGGCGGCCATTTTGAAACTGCCGATCAGCTGGCCGAAAATGGGGGCTTTGTGATGATCGCTTCCCTGCGATCATCGCAAAGCGAATTTTCCTCATAGGGACCATCGCTAAGTGATCGCTTTTGCGACAGCTTAAACTCCGTCGTTAAGCGATTTTGTTGCTCAATAGAGCGATCACTAAGCGAGGCACCACTGTATTTTTAAATAAATCTTTCAGTTTTTTACCTTTCCTTTCAAACTGTTAACAGTCTCTTTTCAGTACCTGCAAGTTACAGGTATCTGGTGCACCAAGAAAAATTTTAACAGGGATTTAACAGGAAAACTAGATAATTGTCGTGTAGAGTACATTTCTATTTCTTTCTCTTGTTTGTGCTTTATCATTAGTAAAACATTTTCACCTTTCAAGAACGTTATGGTACAGTGACCTTGCTAGGTGAAAGAGCTGACTATTTGTTTTGCAATGATTTTTGTAAACTGTTGTTCAAACCTCATTTTAAAAAGAACTTTCCTTTTCAGGGCTCCTTTTTTCTTGACTCCCTTATTTATTTTAATACTTTATACACACTACATTTCACATCTTGACAATGTCACTGGAAGGAGAACAAAGATGACACTAGCTTAGTCTCTCTTGGCAGGGGGTTCCAGGTCCTGAGAGCAGCCCCCAAAAAGGTATCTTGAGTTTCCATCTGATATACTTCTGATGAGAGCAGGAGACAGGGTCAGACTAGATGATTTGGAAGTGATACTCCCTCAAACAGTAATAGGTTGCTGATTGTTCTAGCTCTTGACTTTTCATTCCTCTGTTTTTGGTTTTTAGAGTGCTCTTTTTCTGGATTAGCCACTAGAAGATAAGCACAGGCTTTATTTGCAAGTCCACTGCTGAGTCATACATCTCTGTAAAAATCCTCATGGCAGAGGAAATGGGTTACTTGTAGAGTGTACACATTCCACTTAACACTAATTTGATTCATATAGAATGGCTTCATCTGGGGATCTTCACATCAAGTCAGGGAACATGTGAGAAAATGTGGTATTTCAGATGGCCTCTCTTCCTATGTTATAAAGAGTTTGTTTAGGTCACACAGCCATCATTTTGTATCATGGCTAGAAACAGACTCATAACAAGTGAAGCTGATAACATGGGAATGACATGACAGATAAAAGTTCATTACTCAAAAAGTCATTACTCTGTCTGCAGCGTGCTGACTGTTCTGAATGCTTTTTCAAAGGATGTTTTGTGCAGAGTGTGGTATAGTAGTATAAATGAGATATAAACGAAAGTGTTCATCACTGGGGCCAGATTTGACCTTCTAGAATGGTTGTAGGAATGTCTCCAAAATGCTGGGTTCTGGAGAAGGATCCATTCAGAACCAAGTGTTTGACCTTAAATGGCTGTCTGTAGGTCTGCTTGCCCTTTGTCTCAAGCAGAAGGGATCCTTAGAAATAAACAGAGAGCTGATGGCTGTTTTGGACCCATTTATCTTCTGTAGCGTTTGCACAGAGGATGTCAGTTAGGGCTTCTGGCAGCACATGTTATCGTTCTGTCTCACTCCAATTAAACAAAGGTGGTGGGCCTTTCTCCTGGTGTGGTGGTGGACTCACTTTCCCTTTCCACTTTCTAAAGCAGGAGTTCATTCTGCCTCCTGGAAGAGGCTGCCCTGCCTGGAGGTCAGGAAGAGAAGCCTCACTAAATCCTCCACTTTTGCAGCGTTCCTCCAACAAGACCACCTTTTTTTAGCACAGGAAGGGAAACTATCATGGGGTGGGTGGACAGTTCTGCTTAGGAACTTTTACCATCATATACATACCTTCCGTACTAGAAAACAGCAGGGGGGACACATTGTCAACAGGATAATTTAAGTTTTATCTTTCGCCATAATTAATCTATGTCAGTTTGCTATTCACTTAAAATATCAGGTTAGTAAATTAGTCCTACATTGTTTTTGAGTGGTTTTCTGTTGACACCACTTGCTAATGGGCAGCTGGCTACCACAGTTTCCTGGTTTAATTGAAATTGGAAAGTATAGTTAACTAAAGATTCCTCGGTTTAACGGATGTATAGGCTGATGATTGTTCTGAACATGAACCATATAACAAGGGATCATATTTAAATGGATAGATTTAAGTATGATAATGCACAGGTCAGTTTATTAAGCTGAGATACAGTATGTCTACTGGGCCATTGTATTTTCAGTTCAGTAGTTTCATGAGCTTCTAAACTGTATGCAGGTATTGATTTCAAAAAATAAGAATTTTTGTTTATTCACAATTTTTGCTGTAGGATGTTATTTGACCAATTAAAATAAAACATGAAAAGCACCCAAAAAAACCCACATGCCTTTCCTTTCACCGAGGGAGCAATTTCTGAGACTGACAATAGGAGTACCCATCTAATTCCTCAGTATTACTGTTTCACAGCTATTGCTCATGGCCATCATTTCAACCTGTAGGTGTTGGCCTGTTGTCAATTTCTCTGTAGTGCTCTGTTTACCTTCTTCCATTTCTGCAATGTAGCTGACTGTAATTTCCCAAATGTCTCCACTGTGTTATGCATTCACAAACAGAAACTTAACTACAAACCTTGATCTCTGCATCATTTCTACATTTCTTACCAGGCTGCTGTACTGAAGTTTGGACTGGCAGCTGTGCAAAACTGAATAACTGAACGCCACCACTCCCCCATCCATCCCCAGATAATTCAAGGCACTGCTATTTCCATTGAATTGTAAGATACAGAAGGATGTTAGCGGAGAGCATCTCAGCATTTACCAGTTCACAGTTATTTGAGCACAGGAAGAGATAAGATTATATGGCTGAGATGAGGTGGTAGATAAGGCTCAAAGGCTTTGGGCTGTAGATTAGCCTTATTATCAGCAGGCTGCTGTTCAATGCAATTGAGTCAACGTCAACATCAGCAAGTCTATCTAGCAGGAAGCCAGGAGCAAGGTAAGAATACTTCGGCAATTTGGAGTTTGCCAAAGGAACGCCAAAAAGAGGAGGCGCATTAATTAGAAAGAACATCTAGTTCTTTTTAAACGGCCCCTGACATGCTGATTCCAGAATTAAAATTTGTGTAGAATTTTCTTTAAATATTTCCTTTCTATAAGATAGCTCACTGTGACAATATCACATGTTGATGCTATAAGGCGTTTTAAGCAGAGGTCATACAGATGTATCCCAGTTAAGGAAAAATAAAGATAATGTAATATTCTCTGAAAGAAACATATTTTGTTAACCAGCCATAGGAAACAGCCCATTCTCCCTCATAAGAAATCTCCCCATTCTTAAACAATTCTTGACCTACAACAGGCCACAAAGCTCAAATACTGTACAGAGATACTAAGTCAGGGCCAAGACTATTCTAAACTTGGATGCACCTATTTTGGGCTGCAGCACCATCACTGACAACATCAGGGCTTGTTCATGTGCTAAAGTGATTTATGCCATCCTTTGGCAGCAATGCTCCTCAGCATTCTACATAGGGCTAAAAGGATATTTTCTGTATAAGAGAGGAAATAGTCACAACATCAGAAATAGCAACACAGAGAAGCCAATTTCAAAACACTTCAACCTCCCAGTTGAAGATCTCAAAGTAACTGCTGTGATGAAAAGGACTTACAAAGAAAGACTGGAAAGGGTGACGACTAAAGTGGGTATAGTCACCGCTTCCATTGTACATCAGTAGGATTCAATAAAGACCAAGGATTCATAGTGCACACCATACAATTTTTTCTGAATTCAAATACATCTCATGCGTTTCATGCCCCTTTACCATGTCACTCTGGTCCTTGTTTTTGAGAAGGTAGATTATAATTCATGAAAGCCCATAGTGAAAGACACATCTGTTAGTCTTTAAGGTGCAGCTCTCTTTTTTAAAAAGTACTTTAAATTGCTTACTGCTGCTAAGGGGATATGTTTCTTCAAGTATCAGACTGGGACCACGTTCAAGCTTCTGTAGAGCCATGAAACTGACAGATGACCTAGGACCAATTGCTGAGTTTGACCTACCTCCTGGGATTGCATTTATTGCAAACATGGAGAAGACTTGAACCATGTATGTTACCTAAAGCTAACCAAAGAAAGGGGAAATATAAATATAACAAATAGGCACATTGCTAAACTAACACAGTCATGTTTTTCTTTATGTAGAAAAACACAAAGCCTCTCTCCTCTCTCTATTTCCAACCCTTTTGTCAGGCACCTTGCCTCCACCATCCCATCTTACACTCAAGGGAATCTGATTCCAACATTTTCTTCCCCTTTCTACCTTCAACAGTGGAAGCCCTAGGCTGAAGGTGCTTTCACATGGGCCACTAAGGGCAAGCAATATACAACATATACCTGAGCCCAGATGAGCTTCGCTGCTGTCTATTAGGAATGGGATGGGAGAAAAGAGTTGGAGTAGGGTCTCAACAGAGCAGCTCCCAATCTCACCCTGTAAGCAAACATCCCGCTTCTGCTTTCCTTGTATTGCAGAGAAGGCTGAAAGTGTGTGAACACTCAGTTCAGGACATGAGTGAGAGCTGAACATGAGGCTTTTTCATTCACAGAAATACTGTACCATCAGGATTGTCATGTAGATGTCACAGATAGAGAGAAAAAGAGAGAGGAAGAAAGAGGACATTCCTTCCGCAGAAGAAGATGCCAGTTTGCATAACATTACATATGCACTGATTTATACATGCAGATACAAAACTAGAAATGTTTAGTTTAGTTTAAACAGATTTGCAATACTTCTCATGCTAGTGCAAAAGACTGAACAAGTGAGTCAGTGATCGCAAAACGATGGTTTAAATGGGGGGATTTCACTTAGCGATGATCGGTTCCCTGCTTCGGGAACCGATTTTTCGCTTTATGCTGATCAGCAAACAGCTGATCGTTGGGTTTCAAAATGGCTGCTTGCTTTCAAAATGGCCCCCCGCTGTTTTCTAGGACGGATTCCTCGCTTTATAGGCACCAAAAATGGCCACCGTATGGAGATTCTTCGCTGGACAGTGAGTTTTTCAGCCTATTGGAATACATTGAACGGGTTTTCAATGCATTTCAATGGAATTTTTTCATTTCGTTTGATGATGTTTTTGCTCTACAGCGATTTCTCTGGAACGAACTAACATCGTCAAGCAAGGCACCACTGTATCCCCCTGAGCTTTGTGTGTACCTGTACATTCTATTTTTTTTAGTGGTGAAATAGCAAAGGATCAGAAGACATCTCTTTTCTGCAGAAACATAAGATGGGGAAATGGCAGTTAACTTCTTTGTATTGTGTATTCTGAACAGCATTTTAAAATAAAAGGGGAGAAAGGCAATGTGAAATAATGCAATAATATATATATAATATGCCTTGCGCCTTATCCTAGTTTTCTCACTTACCCTTCATCAAGGCTTCTTTATATGCCTGGAAATTGCAGTAATAGGCCACCATCACAGTAATAAAGTGCTTCAGGAGGAAAAATAGTTGTCACTTAAAGCAGTCATAAAACAATAGCCATGAACGTTGGGATAAAAAATAGCAGCAATTCAGTAATAGCCATAAACCAGTAGTAATAAATGTTACAGTAATATATAGTTCAAATAAGTCATGAGCAGAACAACCTTTCCTAGTTCTTGGGGTGAAAAGAATTTTATATGTAGCTCTCATTGGCTAAATATATACCCCATGATTTATAATGGCCCCGACTATCTTCCCCTGGCTTGGAAATACCCCATTCTAGGGGAGGTTGTTTTTTTTAAATTACCTTGAAGCTCTTTCTTACCTGATCACTTATGCAAGTTGGTTCTCACAGACATTATTACCTGGTGTTGGGGCCTTTCACTTCTCTGCAGTGGAGGGAAATGTAGGCTGTGTGGTTTTGGACCACAATTCCAAGAATCTCATACCCGGATTTTAGGAACTGTGTTCCAAAATAGCAACATCTACTGTCTCTCTTTTTCTCCGCCGTTCACCTCTGTTTCCTTACTACTCCTACGTTCAACTTGCTTTCTTAGATTCCTCCCTGGTGTCTCAAGTGATGCTAAGAGCAGCTGTTGGTCTAAATGGGCCTAATGATAACTAGAAAGAAGGAGACAACAATAGTAAATAAAGCTGAATATGCCTCTTTTGGTTGTTGTGGATTTTTCAGGCTCTTTGGCTATGTTCTGAAGGTTGTTCTTCCTTTGCCAGTCTCTGTGGCCGGCATCACCAGAGGACCTCTTTTGTTTGACTGATTGCCACCAAGTTTGAAGATTATTTGTAAATTTGGCCATGTGGAAAGAACACTGGTCTTGCTGCTTTCAAAGTCTCATCTCTACTTAGGATCCCCCATCCTTGTCTATAATGTGTTTTGTTTTGTGTATTCTTTTCTGATTCTAAGTGTGAATATCCTGTGAAGAAATAGTTGTAGCTACATGTGCCATATTACTAAATACTTCTTTATTTGTATTAGAGCATTGCACAATTTAAATTTATGGATGTATATGAAATATAGGTAAAATTAGAATAAATTAAAATGTTAAGATAATTTTTGACCAGAAACACTCTACTTCAATAGTATCATCTTGGCCATTTGCTAGATCTTCTTTTGTACATGTGGTGAGGTACAAATTGCATGCATGCAAGTATTGCATTGGTTGAATTTCTCCACAGTCACAGAAAATTTGTCCTGTATCCCAGTAGTCTCATTTTACTGGATTATTTTTGATCTTCCTATTTTACTTGGCAGTCTATTAAGTAATCTCCAGGTAGTCTAGCTAGAGTTTTGTTCCGGTGGTCAACACGCTTCAGCATTCATCCTTTAGGGAAGGTCTGTTTTTTTTTTTCTCTCAATAGGTTTAGCTTTGCCTCTTCATGCTTAATATTTAATGCTTGAGAGGTATGCAGAAATCTTCTCCTTGATTTTAGTTATTGTCTTGGGGGGGGGGGTTTGCCCATGCAGCGGATGGGTTTTGGTGCTGTATTAAGATGTTTCATTCATTATTTGCTAGCATCTCTCAAAGGTATTTCCAGACGGGACATGCCAGCCAACTAAACCTTTTCAGAGAGGATAGGTTTCAGGTAGCCAGTAATAATTTTGCATGATTTATTAAGAGCTACATCCACTTGTTTGGCATGTGCTAATTTATACCTTAAGGCACTAGCATATTCTGCTATGGAGTAGCACAGGGACAAAGCTGTGGTTCTCATTGTTAGTGAATGTACATCCCAGTCTGACTGAGCCAGTTTCCTTTCTGTTTGGTGTTTAGACAATGTTTTTGTCGGTCAGGGTTTGATCCCGAGTGGTGCCCAGATCCTTTGCAGTAGGGCAGTACTGTATTCTAAAATCTTGCTTTCCCAGCTGACTTGGAGCTTCCTCTCTGTTTCTCTGTTCAGTGGAAAGCACAGACTTGTGTTTTTAAAGGGTTTGGTTTCAGCTGGTTGTTTTTTCTAATATAAGGAAAGATCTTCTAATGCAGAGGTTAGCTGGTACTTAATGGCCCCAAAGTTTTCCCCAAGGAATGTCAAGGCAAGATTGCCAGCGTAGATGAAACTCCTTGGTTGTTTATTTGCGTAAATGTTAAAAAGTCATGGTGCCAGGACACTACCCTGTGGGAAGAATGAGTTGGTCAAACACAGATATTTTTGATGTACTTTTGTAAAAAGTTTGCATAATTTTTAAAAAATGTAAAGCTAAATAATGTAACTCTGCTTACCAACAAATTGTATCAGAAGTAAGTTTAGCCAAGTAATATAAACAGTGATTATGGAAAACTCACAGCTTGCTCACAGAACTTCCTTAGCAAGGAGGTGCCTGTAGAAGCAGATGAGGACAGATTTTAAATGATGTGATGTTTTCTCCATGTACTCCATTGAGACCTGCACTGCATTTGTCCTTTCCTTGATATTGCTTTGCTCCATTGATTTACTTTCATGTGAGAGCACAGGTATGGATAAGTTGCTTTTCTGCTTCTTGATCAACAGTGACTATTGAAGCTATGTGTGTTACGTGTTAAAAGTTACTATAAGAAAAGGGATGGCTCCTTTTTAGTTTACTGTTGCTTCTGTTCTGCTCTTGTTTATGGAGAGAGAACAATGATGTCCTCAGGGGACGGGATACTGTTAGGAAGAGTGAGGTGGTCTTCTCCATTGGCAGCTGAAGAGGAGGGAGTGGCAGCAAAGGACTAAGATGTTTTGTGCCATGCATTTTGTCTTGTGCTCATGAGTGCTGCAGGCCTGTTGCCCTCAGTTATGGTGGTGGAAGACACTCTGCCATCTTCCATGTTGAAGTATGATTCAGCACATAGTCTACCATCCAGTCAGCTTCTGTATAAGGAACGGGAAGAGGTGGTGTTGTGTCTTTGGCCTCACCGCTTCTGTAGGACAACGGAAATGGTATGAAAAGAGGTCTACGAAAAATAAGAAAAGATATTCTTTAGCAATTCTTGCACTTTTATGGTGGGCCTTCCCAACTCAGGAGGTCTGCAAGAATCACTAATAAATTACAAAGTAAGATGGCTAAAAATAGAAAAACAGATGCAGAGTTCTCACACTGCAATATAGACACATCAGATGTTCAAAGTGCCCAGGGCTGGGAGAGGACTAGAGTTGTCTTTAATCAGCCTCCTGGGAGAGGAAGAGTCGATTGGTTTGTAGAGTAGCTGGCGAGGCTGCTCAGTAGAAATGTCACTGCTTCGGATTGCAGAAGTAAAAAAAGAGAGCTCTCCTTTCACCTTAGATCTTTAACCAGGTAGCTGTGCTGGAAAGTATAGGAACTAAGTAACTCCTGGGTGTCATTTTATTTATTTATTTAAAATATTTTTACCCCTTCCTTTCTTCTTAAAAAGACTCAAGGTGGCTGTTGCTTTTTCTCAAAGGACGAGTATAATATCTAAGGTGGACATGGCTCTACTTTCCCCCCCACCCACTCACCCCTATACTTATCCTCATAGCAACCATGTGAGATAGACTAAGAGGTCAAGCTGTGAGAGTGTCTGTGGATATTGTTTTTTTTTCTAGTTCAGAAGTCTGCAAAGGTATAAGATAAACTATTTACTGTCTGGGGTTTCCTTCTTCATGGTGTGAGCCTCTGTAGAATTATTAGGTTTATTGCTATTATAATCTCCTATCATGCTGGCAAGACTGTCTCTATATATGTTCATTTTACTTACTTTTTTAGAAGAAAATAAGTCCTCAGCTGCCATTTGCATCTATTGAAAGACACACTTGATTTCAGTTTTTAAATTGTAATCTGATTAAGATCATTTAAATGTGATATCCACAATGACAAAGCCTAAACAAGAAACAAGCAAACATAGTTATTTCAGGGATTTATATATTCGCATCCCTTCCAAGGATTTATTGAATGGTTGCAGAGTAATGTGCCTCTCCCAGTCTACAACATGTTCCATCTTATTTATTCTTGACTACTTTCTAAGGAAGATAGGAGTCGTATTTAATTAATCATATATTTACTGCTGTATCTCTTTCTGTAATAGCCAACAACCACAGAAGGAGGTTAATTTCTGGACTCAGATTTCTTGTCAAGTTCATTCCAAGCTCTGCTTTACTGTTGACATGAAGGATGTTCAGCTTTAATACAGAATTCTCCCAGGAGAGAAATTTTTATATCGGTCGGGACCACATACTGAAGACTCTTGACTTTGGATGCTCAGTCTGGTCTATTTACAGGCAGCGGCCATAATTTCTGTCCAACATTATTTGGTCATTCTGCTAGGCTTCCTTCTACTACCTATTTACCCAGGAAACCAGCGGAGATTCTGTTAAAAGTGACTTGGAAAGCACTGATAAGCTGAACTGCACGAGCCTTCTTTTCATGTTTTCTAATACAGTAGTTGGGAGTGTACTTAAAATTAGGTTCTTGGTAGGGAAGGATGGCCACTTTGCATACACTAAAGAGGACGCTGATTTGCATAGAACCACATACGTTACGTAAGTTAATATCTACAGTATGTACTCATGCAAAATGAGGAACAGATTTAATAAATTAAATAACCAGGTGTTTTGTGTACTTACTAAGTCTCTGTCATGTTTTACTAGCTGTGGCCGGGCACCTTCAAGGTTCCTGGTCTCCTGCCTTATGACTATTTTTCTATAAATCAGACTTCAGCTGGTTGGCCCCTCAAATGGAAGGCATAGTCAAAAGAAAGATTTGCGTCTGGCAGCCCATCAAATGGAGGACTATTCCCTCTCAGGTCAAGAAGGGTCATTGATCCACCTAGCTGTGCTTGCCAAGCAATGTATCACTGAAGTGGCGATGAGGAAGCAACTGCATTCTCTTCCTGACAGGGCCCACAGTAGTGTCAGGCTGCCAACCTCAGCGGTATGCAGGGATGTAAGCTCACAGGCCAGTGATGACAGCAAACTCTGTGTGGGGTGTGTGGCTAGCCTGGATAGTGCTAGTCCATCACTTCTATACATTTAGCACTCTTTACTCCTATCTGTAAGAGCACGGGGCCTTCCCTTGGTTGCCAGCAAGCCATATGGCACTCTCTACTGCACCACCACCTCAGCTGCTTCTGCTGGGCCACCATAGGAAGCAACTGTTATAAATTAATTTTACAGCAGCATAGATTGCTCCTGTTTCTCCTTCCACACTTCCAGAGAAAACATGCAGCAGATTCCGCAAAATATAGGTTGGTATCCTCTTTTTCCTCCCCTCCCCCTCCCCCGGCTTTGAAACCAACACGCTTATTAACTGGAGTTACTGGCAGTTCCAATCCAATAGATACTAAACCTTGCTGTCAGCACTATGAGTGTGTGATGAATTACTCTCACAGAAAAGATGTTCTAAGGGAAAGGTTTTGGCAGGGGACCAAAATTTGCATTTATCAGCTGTTTGGTAAATATGTGCATGAGATTTTGAGAGCTTGGCAGCAGATTTGGAACATTTCTTTCCCTGAACAAATTCCCCCAGACATTTAGGCATGCAATCTGTCTTATTGAAATTAGGTGTGTGCTGTCTCTAGTCAACATTTTCTGTTTCCTGTGTTGCAGGTGCGCCTCTGTGCACTATGGTACAGACCTCCCAGCAACAAGCATCATCATCACCTTTCACAATGAAGCTCGCTCCACCTTACTCCGCACGGTGAAAAGGTAAGGCATATTTTCAAGTCTCCTGAGACTTCAGGTTAAGGCTCTAAGCAAATGTTCATGAAAGTAAATCCCTCTAAAATCAATGAGGCCTACTTCCAAATAGAAAGAAAATTAAGATCAGGTTATAAAAATGCAAGTTTATATTGTACGCCATCTTGAGTCGCAGTTGTGGGAGAAAGGTGGCATATAAATAAATACAAAAAGTGAAGAGAAGAAACTACAGTGGACCCTCTACTTACAGAATTAATCCGTATTGGAACGGTGGCTGCAAGTCGAAAAGTCTGTAGGTCGAATCTCCATTGACCTACAATGCATTGAAAACCGATTAATCCCATAACTGGCAGTTTTTATTCTATTTTTGTTCCATTTTGGTTTTTTTCTGGTCTGTAAGTCAATTCTCCGGCTGCAAGTCGAATCTAAATTTTGCGGCCAGAGAAGTCTGTAACTCGAAAAGTCTGTAAGTCGAGCCGTCTGTAAGTCGAGGGTCCACTGTAGATGATTAGCGATCCTTGACTTGATTCTAACCACTATAGATGACTTGGTGGGAAAAGTGGCAGTAAGGGGAATTCTGGAGGAAAGTGGCCATATTTCATGTGTCACTGCATGTGTCACTGGATTTTAGGAAAGCCAATTTTAATAGGTCACCATCCTCTGCAACTTCAAACTCATACAGAACTATTTTATTTTAGACAATAAAACCTATCTCCAGATCAATAAAATGGCCATGGACACTTGCATGGCTTAACAATACGTAAATATATTTATGGCTGACCTAGAACAACATTTTCATAACTGTTGTACCCAAAACCCACTTCTCTATTTGAACTACATTTATGACATTTTAAAAAACTGGACCCATGCAAAGGAAGATGTAGAGAAATTCCATCAGGATTTCAATGACTTTCATCTGATCATCAGCCATAGCCTGGACCAATCCACACAACAAATGTATTTTCTTAACACCACTGTGAAGCTACAACATAGACATCTTAGCATTACACTGTGTTGAAGACCTACTGACTGATATACCTACCTGCATGCCTTCAGCTTCCATCCTGAACACATCACTAAATCTGTTGTTCAAATACACGTATATCAGGTCAGACCCACAAGACAGAGATTCCAAACTCAAGGATCTCCAAAATGCATTTTACAATGCCCATCCAACATGATTAAAGAACAAATTAACCAGGCAAGACAAATACCTAGAAGCAACCTACTGCAAGAAAGACTCAGATGAGAAAATTACTGAACACCCTTGGTTATCACTTTCAGCCCACAACTTTAGGGTTTTTTATTTCAAATGTCTGTAGATACCAGTCCAATTAATTGTACGGATTTCTGCATGATTCTGTATCCCAAGTGGCAGTGCTATGTGGTGTGATACCAAACATTTTTTTCACATGGAAAATCTGGGACTGAAATGTTTTATAAAATGTCCTCTAATATTGTACCTGTGACAACTTCACTATTAAAAAATTAAATCCCACAAATAGTCATAATCAGTTACCACAATTTCAGAGTCTTTCTTTTTAGTCACCTGGGTATTAGGAGTTACCCAATGTTCTTTTCTTCTTCTTCTAATTAACCCAGAATATCTTGTTTTTCAGTAGCATAAAACATATGTGTCCAGTGTATAGCATCGGATCATATGGGAAATCTCAGAGACTGAAATCAATTAATGCAGTAGATTAAAGTAGGTTTATTACTAGGAAGAGAAATCACTTGGAATTCAAAATATAAAAGAAGCTTTGTTTTTAAACAGCTTGTTCCTCCTAGGAGTTGAGTATATACTTACATGAGTTACAGAGTTCTAAAACCTGGCTTCCAGCACTCGGGAGGTTGACAACCTTTGTAAGCTCCAGACATGATGTTCAGATCCCAGAAGAAGAAACAATTACACAAAACAAAGGATCTCATGCAGTTTTCTTTTGAGATGTGGTGATGAAAGACTCTTGTCTCAAAGGTGGGGACCTCTTCCAGTGCAAGTACCAAGTTTTGTTTTGGAGATGTTCGCAGAGGTCACGCTACTGTGATGGTGGTGGTGTAAAATGCAACCGTAGGAGACTAAGAGGCTGTCTACATGGGCCTCTAGCCTGCTGTTTGACCTACTGCAAGGATGGGTTTGTGCACTCGCAAAGTTGGTGACTGAGTGAGTTCTTTGCTGGAGGACACCAGCCCATGCCTCAAAAGAGGGAACAGCATTTAGCCCGCTCCTGCCCATTCCAAGCCCTGGAAGCCCTAAACAAGCCCTAAAACAATTAGCATATTTAGTCTAAAGCTCTTACTTTCTTCAGAGATGCAGTTCAACTTTTCAAAACGGGGGAAAACAAAATGCTGTAAAACTGCCGAATGGTGGTATCCTGTAAAATGGAATGTAGCCCTTTACACAATATAAGCCGGTGTCTAACTTTATAGGCAGGGTTTAACAGAGTACTCCTAAGTCAAGAGGGATGATATAACCCATGGCTTAATCGATTTGAACCCAGAACTTTCCTGTGCAAGTATACGTTTAATACAGTCGTGCCCCGCTTCACGATTGCCCCGCATTACGACGACATTTTTGCGATCGCTTTTGCGATGACCTGAATAGGCTTTTTTCGCTTTGCGATGATCGGTTCCCTGCTTCGGGAACCGATTCTTCACAAAACGATGATTTTCCAACAGCTGATCGGCGGTTTCAAAATGGCCACTGGGTAAATAAAATGGCTCCCCGCTATTTTCTGGGATGGATTCCTCGCAAGACAGCCACCGAAAATGGCCGCCCTATGGAGGATCTTCACTGGAGGTTGAGTTTCCAGCCCATTGGAACACATTGAAGGGGTTTCAATGCATTTCAATGGGTTTTTTTATTTTCGCATTACAACGTTTTCGTTCTACAGCAATTTCGCTGGAACGAATTAACGGCGTAACGCGAGGCACCACTGTAGTCATAACTGCTTCCTTGAGTCAGATACTGGTGCAATCAGGTCTTCTTTAGTGTTTTTTTTTCTTCTAGGGTGTTGTTATTGTTTTAACTAGATGTACTACAGTCACAGCATTTGCATTTAATGGTTGGCGCAGCAGCAGAACTAGCAAAGGCATTCTTATTGGAATGAGTGGAAACAATAAATAGAGGGCAAGTACGAAATAGGTACATCTTTATTGATTGTGCGTGGGTGTTTTAATATCTGAATACAAATACCGTAGTAGATGCAATCATACAAATATTAACCCTGTGCAAATTGCTTGATTTTGGCCGACAACACTGACATTACCAATAAAGGTCTTGGGCACATCGTTCACCACTTCCTCTCTTGACCCTTGCCCGGCCTGGCTAATCAAAGCAGCCAGGCCTATAACAATTGAATGGGCCACAGCAATAATTAATGGGTCTCCCCAAGAGACACTCATTAGGCACATTAGGAAGAAACCGAGTTTGGTGGTGGGTGACATTGCCAATTATAGGCCCATTGCCAATGTTTCTTCCTTAGTAAAGTGGTCGAGAGGGTGGTGGCTGACCAGCTTCAGGCTCTTTTGGATGAAACCAATGCCCTGGATCCATTCCAGTTGGGCTTCAGGCTGCGCCATGGCACAGAAATGGCATTGGTCGCACTGTTGGATGATCTGCTGGGGGAGGCTGACAAGGGCAAAATGTCCTTGTTGGTCCTCCTCGATATCTCAGCCGCCTTTGATACCGTCGACCATGGTATCCTCCTGGGGAGGCTCTCCGAGTTGGGAATTGGCGGGCTGGCCCTTGCCTGGCTCTGATCCTTCTTGGAGGACCGACCCAGAGAGTTCAGCTTGGGGAGATTGTCTTGGCCCCGTGGAGTCTCAACTGTGGGGGTTCCGCAGGGCTCGATTATTTCAGTAAATATTTGGTATCTCAAAAAGTTCAGTGTATGATCTGAGCCCACTACTTAAAATCAGGGTCTACAAATTATGACTGGTTTTGGTAGCCAAGGATTAGTTTCTACTAGCCAACTGTGAAGTTTAATCCTGTCGTGGTAATGCAAGAATATTGTACATATTTATCACGATATTGTCTGATGGAATTGATGGAGCTGCCTGAAGCTTTAGGTTAGGCTGACAATCACATTATGTTTCTATTTTATTTTTAACAAGCATTGTACAGATTTTGACAGTTCTTTTTTCTTCGCTTGTTTTAATGATTCCCCCCTATACAGAAATATATATGTTATATAACTTAAAATATTTACCAACATTTACACAGTCATTGTTGTGCTACAAATTTCACCATTTGAGAAAATCTGAATTTTGGCTTATTAAGAAGCCTTTTAATTTTCTACATAACAAATGTTCTGTACTGCAAGAACCGTGACATTTCCCCCAAAAAAGAAGTCTTATGGCATGTTAAATACTTGTTTTATTTATGTATGACTGCAATTCTATGCAAACATATGGAGAAATATGTTTCATAAGTGCTCTCAGATTTGAATTTTCAAATTTCAAGACACATTGATCTTTAACAAAGAATATATTTCAGCTAGCTGAACTGTAGCTTTTAAGCGTTAAATTAAAACAACAGATCTTCCAAAGAATTAAAGAATTACTGCTGAAGAAACCTATGAAAGAACAAAAGTGAGAACTGTCTAATTTCAGCTTGATTTTTTTTTACTTTTATTATTTAATTTGGCCCATTATACTTAGGATGTTCCTACATTTCTTGCTTTCAGCTGTCTCAGTGATTTTTAAGGGTTGCAGATTAACAGAATTAAATACCACACTCCATTTCCAACTACTTTTTAAAAATCTGGGTTGCATTTTTGGCCTAGCTGTTTAAATAGATAATAGGTAATATATGGATATGTAAAGCTGGCTGCTTCGTTAACTACACAAAAGCCTTTGACTGTGTGGACAACAGCAAACTATGGAAAGTTCTTAAAGAACTGGGGGTGCCTGAACACCTTATCTACCTCCTGAGAAACCTATACGTGAGACAGGAAGCAACAGTTAGAACTGGATATGGAACAACTGATTGGTTCAAAATCGGGAAAGGAGTATAACAAGGCTGTATATTGTCCCCCTGCTTATTTAACTTATATGCACAATAATCATTCGTAAGGCTGGACTGGAGGAATCCCAAGCCAGAATTAAGATTGCTGGAAGAAATATCCACAACCTCCGATATGCAGATGATACCCCGCTAATGGCAGAAAGTGAGGAGGAATTAAAGAACCTCTTAATGAGGATGAAAGAGGAGAGTACCAAGAATGTTCTGAAGCTCAACATCAAAAAAACTTAGATCATGACCACTGGTCCCATCACCTCCTGGCAAATTGAAGGGGAAGATATGGAGGCAGTGACAGATTTTACTTTCTTGGGTTCCATGAACACTGCAGATGGTGACAGCAGCCACGATAAAAGACGCCTGCTTCTTGGGAGGAAAACGATGACAAACCTAGACAGCATGTTGAAAATCAGAGACATCACCTTGTCGACAAAGGTCCACATAGTCAAAGCTATGATTTTTCCAGTGGTGATGTATGGAAGTGAGAGCTGGACCATAAAGAAAGCTGACCGCCAAAGAACTGATGCTGTTGAATTGTGGTGATGGAGGAGACTCTTGAGAGTCCCCTGGACTGCAAGGAGATCAAACCTATCCATTCTGAAGGAAATCAACCCTGAGTGGTCACTGGAAGGACAGATCCTGAAGCTGAGGCTTCAATACTTTGGCCACCTCATGAGAAGGGAAGGCTCCCTGGAGAAGACCCTGATGTTGGGAAAGTGTGAATGCAGGAGGAGAAGGGGACGACAGAGTACGAGATGGTTGGACAGTGTCATTGAAGCTACCAACATGAATTTGTCCAAACTCTGGGAGGCAGTGAAAGACAGGAGGGCCTGGTGTGCTCTGGTCCATGGGGTCACAAGGAGTCGGACACGACTAAACAACTAAACAACAACAAAGCTGGCTGGATATCATAGTGGTTTAGGTATCTGATTAGGGAGCCAAAGGTTAGAAGTTCAGGTCCCCTGAGCCTCCTGTGAGTAGCGCTGGTCTGTGTGGCCTTGGGCAAGCTGCACAGTCCCAGGGCACACCCAGAAAAAGGGAACAGGAAACAACTTCTGAGTGTTCTCTACCTGGAAAACCCTGAAAAGGTTCCCATGGCTAGCCCTCTGAGTATTTTCACTATATCCACCTTGTAACCACACCAAACCAAACCCAAAAACCCCACCAAAACACAACGAAAAATCTCAGCAAAAGTTCTACTGTGTCTCTGGCTTTATAGGTTTGATGGTTATAATGGCAGAAATCCTGTTGCATAGTGCAACTCAATGCTATTCAAGCAGCAGTTGTACTAGAGAGAAAGGCAGAAGTGCTGTCCACGAAGTACTTCCACGGGTGCATGCATTGCACAATAGACATGATGGGAACCATTCAATAAATTGCTTAATGCCCAGCAAATTTACATGGGCATCATTTTATGTTACAGCTCAACAAACAGGAGGCACCTTTTCTGCCTCTGTTTCTTTTAACTATTAGGAGAGCTTGGGCACGCTGCTAAACAAAACTGCAGCTGTGTCTGGCACCTTCATTTCCCTCAGAGAGCCTCTGGATGAGATGACAGCGACCTAGAGGCTTCTGTGGAAACAAAGGAAACGTTGGGTACCACAGCATCTTCCCTTGCACCATAGATTACCGGAAAGAAATTGAGAATCAAGCTAAGTACTGCTGTGTGTCCCTGTGTTGATGGAGTTTATATTTAGTGAGACTCCCTTACTATTAAGGGAATGATACAAATTTGGAAATTTGCTGAATTTCCCTAAAGGCAGATGACTAGCAGTTTACCAAAAAGCCTGTGCATTATTGGAGGGGGAGACTGGAAGGCTTTTTAGAATAAAGCGATTGAACTGCTTTGAATTCCTTCTGTTTGTTCTGGGATCTTAAATAGTAAAGGGAGCTGGAGAGGGGATAGAAACAACTGATGAGAAAAGGAAGAGGAGGGGAGGGAGAATGAGGTGGAATTGGTGTGGTGACCTGTTCTGAAGACCTGTTTCTATTGTCTCTTTTTCAAAGGAGCATGTGGTGTGTTTGAAGGCATTTGGAGGGGCCTGGCTTGCAGAACTTAACACCTGTGCCCAATGATCTAACCCTTGCAGTGCCCATATCCCTGGCTCTATTATGATTAATTTTTTTACAACAAAGAAATGTTTCTAGGGATGACTTCTCCATTATGTTTTTTAAGCTTAAGGGTACAGCACACCTGTTCATTTCCTTCTCTCTTCCCCCTCAGCAAAAACATCCTTTGCTGCCATTGAAGATATTAAAAGTTTGCTCAAGGTGTCCCTTTGAGCAGCCTAACCGGTCAAAGTTGTGATTTCTCTGTGGACAGATAGGGTGCAGGGAAAGAGAGAGAGCAAGAGCGGGAAGAAAAACATCTCTGGCAGCAATGCATTATTCATTAGAACTGTTTTCCCTCAGTCCAAGTCTTCGGGTCTTGCAGAAAACTGCTTTGTGAATAAATAACAGACATTTTCAAGTGCAACCTCGCCAAGCTTTATGAATACAAGGGATGCTTTGCATGTCCGTCAAAAACAGATCTTTTGGAAGGAACACACCGTTGATCTTCTGGAGGCTTCCCATGGCAGATGTACACTCCTTAAGACCATAAAATAGGAAGGCATGGAAGGTCCAAGACGTCCCACTCCTCAAATGAAAACAAATAATCAGATACTTGACCATTTACTTTAATGATCTCTAGAAACAGCTGCTTAAGACTTTTGTTGTCCCTCAGAATACAGCTTCACTTTGATTCAGAAGGACCGACCACACATTCTAAGAGCTGCATATGCTCTAGCAAAATAGGCTGAACAATTTGGCACCAGCTGAGCAATGCAGGAGGTGGACACCTTTGTAATGACTGAATTGTGCTCAGCGCCACGTTGCTAAAATGAAAGGAATAAGATCTGAAATCTGCCTCCTGTTGCTATTTTGTTGTTTTGAACTCACTGAAGCCTGATTATGAATTCTGAGTAGAAATGGGTTCTCATATCTCTAACTGAAATTGGAAAATAGCTGGAACCAAAATGGCTTAGAATTCTTTCCTTGCCTGATTATTCTTTCTACAAATCCAAGTACTGCATGGAAGAGGGTTGTTGGTTAAGATTAGGGAAAGATTTTCCCAGCGCTTGCTTGCTTGCTTGCTTGCTTGCTTGCTTGCTTGCTTGCTTGCTTACTTACTTACTTACTTACTTACTTACTTACTTACTTACTTACTTACTTATTTATATTTTGTTGGATTTCTACCCCACCCATCTAGACCAAAGGTCTACTCTGGGTGGCGTTACAAATTTAAAAACAGTTAAACCAATAAACATGCACTACATATCAAAGATGGTTAAATGTGAATTTAAGGTAAAGCAGGAGGGAAAGCCTGCCCAAATGGCCAGGTCTTGACTTTGCTTCTGAAGACACCCAGAGAGGGATCCAGGCAGATCTCCACGGGCAAGTTGTTCCAGAGCGAGGGGCCACTGCTAAGAAGCCCCGGTTCCTCGTTCTTTCCTTCTGGACCTCCCTGGGCTTTAGGCCCCTTATTATCACTTGGAAAATTAATTGCAGTTAACTGTTAAACACCCCCGCAATAGGTAATTGCTGTTATAGTTTTTAAAAAATTAACTCTTTAAACTCATTATTTGATGATAACTAAAGTAGTTAACTTTTGGCTTAGCTTATCACCCTCAAGTCACTTCTAGTTTATAGTAGCTCTAATAGGGTTTTCAGGGTACATGAGATGTTCAAGGACTGGTTTTCCCTTGCTATCCTCCCCACAGTGGATTTCTCTGGCCACACAGCTGTCTGAACCCAGGTGTCTTGAGGTCTAGTCTGACACACTATCCAGTACACCTACACTGGCTCTTGCTGCTTTCTAAAAATATCCATGTTTTTCATTCCACAGCATGCAGCAGAACACAAGCCAGTACTTGAACCATGTAATATTTCTTTCCCCCAGTTTAGTAGGGCTGCATTCCTGTTACTGTAACTAGCAAGTTGCAATAACAGTCAACAGAGGCAAAGTTATTTCTTATAACGTTATGATCCATAAAAGCATGAATTTTTACCTCAGTTATGGAGGAAAAGGAATTAATTACAGATAACTAGTTCTTTGTAATTTATTGATTCCAAGCTCTGTGTTGTCAGTGTATTTTTTTAACCTTTCCAGATTGAACCATATGATTAAAAACTATGCCCCTGAGCTAAGCCTGATTTCTATTAAATGTTTATTATCTTCCCGGGCTGAGGAAATAATTATAAATCCTCATGATGGTGAAGTGCAAGTTTTGTGTTACAGTGAAAGAAAGGGAGTCAAGGGTAACATGGAGGGCTAGCAGGCAATTTTTCACAAAGATATATATTTACTGTACCAGGCTATAGTATCAGACTCAGAAAGATGGTTGGCCCTGACCTTGATGTTTTGGTTGAAATACAGATAATGTGGGTTTGTGGTGGCAACTGCAGTGACAAGATTCAAGGCTGGAATTGTTTTAATGCCACTGGCTCACTGTGCAGTTGGTGCCTGAGGCAAATGGACCAGTTGTCTATTTCACAATCCAACTCTGTGTGTGGCAGCTGTTACCTGTCTCTTTCCCCGTTATCCTTATGCTCCATTGCTCTCCCCTTTTCCCCTGTGAGGAAATGAGCAAAACAGGATAGAGGAAGGAGACAGGTAGGTGTGAAAAGAATGGAGAAAGCCATCTTATTGTCTGGACAGGTCATTTCCCGATTCACAGAATGACAACACTGAGTAGGAACAGGAAAGTAATCCTAGTGAAAAAGTAGGGCAGGGCCCAAGTGGGACAGGAGAAACTGGTGCCTCTTCTGAACATTCCTCAATTAATGGTATTTCCACTGTCCCATAATTCTCTTTTCTCCTGCTATTCCTGGCAACATACTCAACTTTTGTCTGCATGGTTAGTGTGGATTCTATGCTTTTATATCATCCCAGTAAGAGACACAAAGTTCATCTTAATCATGTTGGTTGGGGGTTTCTTGTAGTTGCAGCTCCAAAAAGGGAACTTTCTCAGGCTCTGGAATGTGGGGTCTGTTTTGTGTTACAGAGGAACTACATTGTGGGAACTATAGCACATAATGGTAGCGTCCAAACTCAACTTTAAGTAATGTGTGAAACAGGCCAGATTAGGGACTTCTAAAATATTTTCTGTGAATCAGGAAATGACCTGTCCAGAGGGCTTTCTTCACTCTTTTTATAACCAGGTGTCCCTTGTTTCAGCATCTTTTGCTTGTGACCTCTCCATGGAGGAAAGAGAAGATCAATGGAGCAAAGGATAATGGAGAAAGAGAGAAATATTCTTGACTGCTGCCTTCTGCATCCTTAATTATCCCCCACCCCACTTTCCTGTCCTTCTTTGCTTTCTGTCTCAGCTAGTCTTACCTGCTGCCTACCAACTAATCAGCTGTGTTTTGACACTTCTCATGCTACTTTGGACCTGCTTATGGCCTCTCTTTGACCACTCGCAGCTGGTCAAGGAATCCCACTCCTTTCTTCCCTCCACCACCCAATTTTCTACGTGTATCCACTGTCCCTGTTCAGCCCTCCTTGGGTTGTCTCCTTTTCAAGTTAGACATATGTCTTGATTCTCCCAAGCCTCCTGATACCTCCTTCTTGGGTGTGGATTGTAACATTTTGGCTACATAAGGATTAGCGGCCCCGACTACCTGAATTTCACAAGTGTGGGGAATGTTTTGTTCTTAGATTTTTCCTAAGGCGGAAAAAGAGCTGAATATGCGTGTGACTACATTGGAAAATACTTTTCAGTTTTCTCCAGAATTGACATGGGTGAATTTGAAATATTTTTCAGTGATCACATGACATAAAGGACAATGTGAATCAGCCTGTCCTTTTTTTCCTTCCAATCCAAACTTTCCCACCTCCTGCTGGAGCCTTCTTTTTTCTAACTGCAATGATTCAAACAGTATTTTGCTTGTTTGATTGTTTGTTTGTTTTGTTCTATAAAAGGACCAGGGCATGTGATTTTGATCACTTTGTAAGATGGGGCATGATATTTTGGGACAGTGGTAACACTCGCTCCACAATCTTTCTCCCTAGTCCTTAGAATTGCTCCAGTTTGGCCTGCCAGTGTAGTCCTCAAGGAGACACTCATTAGGCCTATTAGGAAGAAACTGAGCTTGGCAGCGGACAACATTGGCAATTATAGGCCCATCACCAATGTTTCTTTCCTTAGCACCCTTGTAGAGAGGGTGGTGCCTGATCAGCTTCAGGCTCTCTTGGATGAAACCAATGTCCTGGATCCATTCCAGTCAGGCTTCAGGCCGCGGCACGGTATGGAAACGGCATTGGTTGCCCTGCTTGATGACCTACTGAGGGAGGTTGATAGGAGCAACATGTCCTTGTTGGTTCTCCTTTATATTTCAGCCGCCTTTGATACTGTTGACCACAGTATCCTCCTGGGACGGCTATCCAATTTAGGGATTGGTGGCCTGGCTCTTGCCTGGCTCCTGTCCTTCTTGGAGGACCCTTCCCAGAGAGTTCAGCTTGGGGAGAATGTATTGGCCTCGTGGCTCCTCAATTGTGGGGCTTGACCATTTAATATCTATATGAGGTCACTGGGAGGGGTCATCAGGGGGTGTGGTGCTTTGTGTCATCAGTACGCTGATGACACACAGCTCTACATTTCCTTTTTTCCAACAGCAGTGGATGCCGTTGCATCCATTGAACGCTGCCTGGGGGCTGTACTGCAGTGGATGTAGGAGAATGGACTGAGGCTAAACCCGGACAAGATGGAGTTCTGAGGGTGAGCGTTCCTTCTATCAGTGGTTTGGGAAGCTCCCTCTCTTTTGAGGGAACAACTCTCACCACAAAGAGTGTGGTCCGCAGCTTGGGGGTCCATCTTGACCCAGCGCTTACCATGGAATTCCAGGGAGCGTCTGTGGTCCGCACTGCCCAGTTGCGCTCCTATCTTGATTTTGGGGTGCTCTCCACTCTGGTCCATTCACTCGTAGTCTCGAGATTAGACTGCTGTAATGTGCTCTACGTGGGGCTGTTAACTGGGGTGAACAAATATCATATTTCCCTCCCTCTGGCAGCCTTACACTGGTTGACCATTCGTTTCCACATTGACTTCAAGGTATTAATGCTTAGCTATAAAGCCCTAAATGGTTTAGGACCTCGATACCTGGCAGAGTGCCTGCTCCCACCTATCTCTACTCATTTTACTTGATCCAGCCAGGCTGGGCAGCTGAGGGGCTTGCCCCCGAGAGAGGCGCAGAAGGAGAGAACTAGAATCTGGGCCTACTCGGCAGGGGGCCCTCGCCTCTAGAACATCTTGCCCCCTGAGATTCGCCTGGTACCCTCACTGGGAGTTTTCAAGAACAAGCTGAAGACTTGGTTCTTCAGGCAGGCCTTCCCCCCTTCCATCACTTAGCTCTTTGTGTTTTCCAATCTTGGACTCTGCTCACCTCTCTTTTGTTCTGATATTGCTTATTTTAATTCTTGGTTTTATATTGCTTGGACTGTAAGCTGCCCAGAGTAAATTCATTTAGAATCTAGATGGGTGGGGTCAAAGCCAGATAGCTAGCTATCTAGATGGATAGATAGATAGATTGTCTGTCTGTCTGTCTGTCTGTCTGTCTGTCTGTCTGTCTGACCCTAATACAGTTTTCCTGTCTCTGATTAAATGCTTCAGATTTCAAGATTAAAAACCTAAGAGTGCATTTTTATATTTATACTCCATAGAGTACAAGAGACCCTGCAATAATAACAGTACAGTTGAAATTAAATAGCATTTTAACATGTTGAAATCATAACAGTTTGTCTGTATTCCCCTTATACTGTGGTGGAAGAGAGTGATTTTCCCCTAGCCACCTATTCACTTTACAGCTGAGGTGGGATTTGAACCAAAGCCACTTTCATTTTAGCTGCCATGCAGTGTACTCTCTTACCTGCATGCTTCTTTTCAACAAGGTTGGAAAAATTAGCCTTTTTCTTTTAATACTACCACTCCCAAACAGTCCTGCTGCTGGTGTGGCTGATGATCATGATTGCTGGGGAATTCTGGGAGTTGTTATCTAGAAAAGTAACTTTTTCTTGCTCTGTTTGGCTGGTTGCCTCCAATTTAAGATGTTGGCCAAGTCTCACTATTTTGGAAACATGAGTCTTCTGGGCTTCAAACCTCTAAAGTCAGGCGTGAAAACTCATTAGTTAGTTTGAAAGATTTTTTTTGTTAATGTTTCCCATCAGATAGACTTCTTTGTCACTGCTGTTCCCCAAGGCACCATTAAACTTCAGTTTACGAAAACAACTCTGCAATTATCTATAACTATTTAATTGCATGTAATTTTCAACAGGTGCTACTCAAAAGGCTAATTAATCAAAATCAAATCAGCCCCTAATTGCCATGGAAGGCATAATCTACCTGCTGTGCTTTTGGAAAAAAAATGATTTCTGTATCAGACTTGTGTCTGTACCAGCCACCCCAAGAAAGGGAAGGGGGAAGCAGACAATGTGATTTTTACGCAACCAATTTCTCTTTGCCTGATTTTGCTGTGGTCCTGTGCAGCAGCAAGAAACCAGTTCTTCAGTCATCCTCATCTTCATACTTCTCTCCCCCCCCCCCCGCCACAACTGACAGTAATTACCTGGAGGTAGGATTGCTGAGTGTGTGTGCAAATGCATCAACAGTTATACTCACAGTCATAATTCATGCCCAGCTGAGGGAATTCAGATCCATTTTATTGAGATACATGGCTTACCTCAAGCACCTTGAAAACTGTGTTGGATTTTTTTTCCAATTTCTGCCAGAAAGGCTAGAGTAATGAGTGAATCTGAGCAAAACAGAGTACTCTGCTGCTGTCTTTTTTTCCCAGAAGGCAAGGGCTACATAAACCCACCGAAAGGGGGTTTGGATGGATTCTAACATGCTCATATCATAATATATGAAAACCAGGGATGTGCACTCAGGTTCAGAAGTATTCAGAATTCACCAGATAATGCCATACTTGCGATTGTTCTAAATATATCCAAATTAAAATTTGATAGTTCGGAATATTTGTAATAAAAATTACTAAATGCTCGGAGACCCATTCACTCCTGAAGTTAGAAAGCGAAAGGCTGGGTTTCCGCTTCCTAGAGGAGGAAGTGAAAGTGAAACCTATTTCTCAGGCATCCCGGAAGGATTTCTTGAGAAATCAAACTTAACTACACTCTTGGCACCGAGGAAAGTTAAGGGACAGAAAACTCGGTGTCCCCTGATTGAGGTTGCCATGGGTTTCCCCAAGGGAGGGGGCTGGCGTGAGAGCAGAACCTGTAAATGATGTCTGTCTACACCAAGGAAATCTAGAAGCAGGCACAGACACCAGAAAATATTTTTTTCACATTGGCTCTTTCTTTTCAGATGAAAGGTGGGCATAGCTACTTATAAACCCCTAGGACATTTGCTTTGCCTGATTTTGCTGTGGTCCTGTGCAGCTACAAGAAACCAGTATATGCACTGCAGCAGTTTTCTCTGTGTCCTTTTCTTAACCCTTACCTTACAATTACAATCTCTACATCTCATTGTATACTGTTGACTTAATGTAGTTAGGGCAAACTTGGTAAATGCTTTCCATTTGCCCTCATATAAGCGTGAGGTAGAGGGCTTTCGTGCATGGTCTAGCACCTCGCATGGAGAATAACCCCCCCCAACTTAATGTAGTTAGGAATAAGATTTAGGATTAGTAGATTCATGGATTAATACAGTATAAATCAACTGGGAAATGTATTAGGTTTAAGCCCCTTTTGGGGTATATCAGGCAAAAGAATAAGATTTTTGTTTTATATAGACAACTCTGTTAAGAGATTTTGTGTCTCTCTGCATGTGTGTGAGATTTTAATTGGAAGAATTTGTCTTTTGCTGTATAGTGGGGTCTTGACTTGAGAACTTAATCCGTATTGGAAGGCGGTTCTCAAGTCAAAAAGTTCTCAGGTCAAATCTGCATTTCCCATAGGAATGCATTGAAAACCATTTGATCTGTATCTGCTCTTTTCCGTCCATAGAAACTAATGGGAAGCTGCTATTCTGCCTTCGACCACTAGAGGGGGATATTTTGTTTCTTTTTTTCTTAGGTCAAGAAAGGTTCAGGGAAGGCAGGGAAAATACAGTCCAGGCAGTACCAGGCAGTCTGAAGACTGTCTCCCAATCCACTCTCTAAACGCTGGGAGGAGTGAGGAAGCAGACAGGCACCCTTTTCACTGGCCAACAGTTAACTGAAAGTTCAAATTTTGCACTTTCCCTGCCTCCCACGTGGTTTTTTTTCAGTTCGTAACTCAAATCCAAGTATGTAAGTCACGTCAATATTTTCCTATGAGAGTGGTTCTTAAGTCAAAATGTTCTTAACTCGAGCCGTTCTTAAGTCAAGACCCCACTGTAGCAGAATCAGATGCTGTTCTTTGTTTAAAGTATACAGGTAGAGTGAAATGTGGGTGTGTTAGAAGAAATGGGCATTTGAGGAAGGCTGCAGGAAGACTGACTGCACCCACTGCAGCAGCTTCTACTGAGAGGAGTGGTAAAGAGGGAAGAAAAAGAGCCTCAACTGCTGTTATGAGTCCCCCAAACAAAATCTGCTTTGTTCAGCATTGACACTGTGAAACAGCGGTAGGCAGCAGTACATGTTATGTGTGTCTCTGCCATGGAAGTGGCAGGGAAGCCTCTGGTTTAAGATGGTACAGATATGAGTGGACCTCAGACATATTCCAGTGACATTTTTGTACAATCTAGCCAGAACAGCCAGGGAAAGGGGCCAAAGCACTTAGACTGATACTGTCAGCTTGGTCAGCAGCTGTACTGCTCTTTTTGTGACTGGAAAGAAATTTATGAAGAGCACCAGACATTGTCTTCCCTATCTTCCATATCTTTGCCAGGCATTTCCGACATATTCAAGGAAGAGTGTACTCCCATTCCCAGCAAATGTCTCCTGTGCAGAGCAGGGGAAGAGGAGCCTGAAGGGAGTCAGGTGGGCACCATTTCAGAAGCTTGTGACACTGAAATCACACCTACATCTCCAACTTCACTTACCCCACCAGTTCCTGGAACTAGAGTGATAACAAGTTAGCTACGTATCCCTGATAGAAACATACAATCAAAAACTGGAGAACTCAAGAAGCTATTTTGGAGTCTCTAGATGCTTCAGGGGACATTTGATAGCCAAAAGAATAAATGCATTGATTTGTATTCATCAGGGGCATTGGTTTGTATGAATACAAATTGATGAATTAGTGATTTTTGAATGGATTTGGTGATTCAGTCTTTAATTTGTGCCCATCTCTACTCCTGAATTAAACAATGGGCAATGGATATTAAGCAGCAGCAAAGAGAGGGCAGGGCCAGCCGACTTCCCATTATATATAGCACCATCTAATGAAAAAGGTCTAGCTAGAACTCAGTGGTCACACAGAGCAGGAAGAAACTGGCATTTTTATAGCACCCCAAACAGCTGTACCAGCAGAGTCGGAGGCCCTCACCACTGCAACAACAGGGCAGGAGCATGGCAGGGACCTGTTCTCCAGAGACCCTACTCTAGAGGAAGGATGTGGCAGAAGCAGAGATGCAGATGCAGCAGCCCAGCAAGCTAAAAGAAATCAATTCCTTGTCTTACTGGGCTAAAGAGGAGTCTGGGGAGGCAGTGGTTAGCGGGACTGCTGTTTTGCACGCCAGTATGCCCAGTGAAAGAGCATTTTCTCAGATAGGGGACAGTCCACATTACACTGGGAACCTGGATCTGTAGAAAAAATGTATTTTCCTTAAAGTCAACCTGGGCTTTGCTTAAGTCCTCTTTAAGTAAGAGAGAAGGGCACACTCTGACCACAGTACTAGGTATGCCATGCTTTGGTCTGCTGCCTCCTCTTTCTGCCTCTTTCATCCTTCCAACTGCTACTCCGAGATTGCACTCACTCACTCAACTGCGCTGTGCCATGTGCTGTTGGCACAGTTCCCACCCACCATAGGCTATCCGCTACTCCACCCAGCCTGCCAGTGCTGCCCAGGTTGTTTGCCCACTCCCCAGTGCAGCCTGTCCTCCACTTACCCAATGCTGCTGGCATTCCCACTGTACAGGTTTCAAGCCGTATGCTCATTGCAGTCATTTCCTAATAACTAGGCTCTGTTGGCTATGGATGTGCACACTCTTTGTTTGGCACAATCACTGGGAAGATGTCAGAGGACTCAGGGAAATCTTTTTACAGTATAAAGATTTCCCTGTCTGTGTTTTTTTAAAGGGGGAAATAATGACTACAGTATATAGTTTTCATATTGACTCCAGTGGACTTCCAGATCTCCAGAATTTCTGAATTTTTTAAATTCTGAATTTCAAATCCAAGGGGCTGTAATTCCAAATTCTAAATGTTGGTGCTGGTGCACATCCCTACTGAAAACAATCTGGGTGACTCACACACAAAAACGGAAACATACAGCATCCAGTAGATTGTTTAAGCTCTGTTTGCACAGCCAGATTTAAAGCCCCTGCTAAGAGGAACAACAACTGTAGAAAGAATGAGAAGTGTCATGTATGCCAGACACTTTTTAAAAATCAGCATCTTGATTGGCTTTCCCAGTGGCATCACTTGTTTCTCTTCAGGGGATGGCTGTCAGTTGCAAGCACTTTGCCCCATTTGATGTTTCTTTACACCGCAGGAAACAGCTGTCTCTCCTGAACTGTTTGTCCATTTGGCACCCCTTGCTTCACACGCCATGGCTGTGCTTGGGGTGTGTCTGCACCAGCTGTTTGTCACAAGATATGTTCAGGAGCCTGCGTCAAACAGCTGGAGATGCCCTTTCCCATCACTTTCTCTTTTGGCTGTTGCCCATGCACTCTCTCTTTGTAATAGTTGCTGGAGTATTTTAATAGTTTATTATTTTAAAAATACTTTAAATGTTTCTATATTGTTTGTGCCTATTATGTATGTATTTTAAGATAAACCCTATTATTTATATAAGCTTACTGGAGATTTTGTTATACTGTGTAACATAGAATTAATACAAATTAAATTAAATTAATGAGATATGACACAAAGATAGAGGGGTAAAGATTTGGGGTCCATGCATGCAGCCCCTGACAGATTACTCCCGAAGGAATGGGGCCCTCAAAAGTAAAAAGGCCTCCAGTTCCTTTTGTGTGGTACTGAGAGATTCTGGGAGTTTTAGTTGAAACAACAGTAGCAAAAATCCTATATGTGCTACTATAAGTGCCATGATGTAAATTTCAGTGGCAGATTTTTGCTAGTTACAGAGTTAATCAGCCTCTGTTCCTCATATATTACGTTATATGACTAGTACACAATAAACAGAAATACGTACATGAGATTATGCCATTGCATTTATAACAGCATGCTAAATAGGATTCCGACTAGTGTTTCCTGTGTCTCTTAAGTAGGTCAGTATTATTATTTCCATGTTGCAGATGGAAGAAAGGGCTGCAGACAGGAGAATAAAGGTTTGCCTAAGTAATTCCTGTGGAGTTATTTTCATATATGAACTCTTCACCCAAGAATTTATCAGGGAACAAGAGGGTGATTTTTTTTAAAAAAGCAACTATTCTTTATTCTGGAGGTTCCCAGCAAAAGGAACATTTCTCCTCATCTCTACACTTTGATTTCCCTGTCAAGCATTTTGCTTCCCTGTCACAATTAGACATGATAGTAGAGTATTCCACAAGAGGTGGATTTACCACCATGGATTTCTGGACTGGAAAAGAACCTTCCGGCACAATGCTGTTTCCTATTTGGAATTCACAGGATTTGTTCAAATATAGAGTCTTCAAGGATATAATAAGACTTTTTTAAAAAAAGAAAGAGTACTTACCTATACCTGAGAATTGACAAGCAGTTGTTTCGAAACAAACATATTTATTTATTTATTTATTTATTTATTTATTTATTTATTTATTTATTTGTTTGTTTGTTTGTTTATTTATTTATTTATTTATTTATTTATTTATTTATTTATTTATTTATTTATTTATTTATTTATTTATTTATTTATTTATTTATTTATTTATTTATTTATTTATTCAATTTATATGCCGCCCACACTACCCAGAGGTCATACAAGTACATTCATTGGAGAGCCAAGGTTTAATTTGTTTCGGTGTATGTAATGTGCTAAAACATTCCCGGGCAAAAGCCACCCCAGAGACAGTTTACTGCACATGAAGCTGTGCAAAGGTTTCTTTGCAGTTATTTCTGGATCAGGGCCATTAAAGGGGAGAATCTGCTTTTGTTTAGAATGACAAAGTTAATTCCGCTTCTGTTCCTACAGTGTCTTGAACCGCACCCCTGCAAACTTGATTCAGGAAATCATTTTAGTGGATGACTTCAGCTCTGATCGTGAGTATTCATTTTCTCTCTAATAATCTTTTTTTAGTTTTTATAAAAATTATTTTGTTCCTGTTTTTGGTTTCATTTTCCACCCACTTAGGATATTTTATCTCCTTGCTTTTTAATTTACTAAAATGTTGTGACTGGGAAAGGGGGACAACAAAAGACAGAAAACAAAGCTATCCATTTTGGGGAGGCTGGGATGATTTTCTTCTTCTTCTTCATTTTTTAGTCAATTCTCAGTGTGATGTTCAGGAACCTGGAATGTGGCCGTGAAGTCAGAATGTTCACTTGGCTTTCATTTCACCACCGTTTTGTGGCCCATTGTCATAAGTATGGAAAGTGGTGTGCACTGCTAGAAGCCCTGATTATGCACACCAGTAGGAGGAGATAATAGACTCCATATGGTGTCCTTGGCGTGCTAGCTAGGGTTGGTTGCCATTGGTTCTTGCTGAGTTTGTCATAGTGCAGCTGTATCCCAGGGCAATAGATGTCTGGAGTTGTATTGTAAGAAGCATTATCCACCCTCCAGGAACCTGGCACCAGGGAATAATGCTTCACTGTGCAGATAATCTTTTATATGGTTTCCCCCAGTGCTAACATCAGTAGCTTAAAAAAATTCAGTTCCTCAATTTCTAGAATGTGGACTTCAAGGACCAAATGAAATGTGACATGGAATGGGTCATTGGAGTCCATTCACAGATGTGGAAGGGGGCTTTTTATCTGAATCGTACACACAGGAAGGCCTTCTCTCATTTTGATAAACTGTGGTCCCAAGAAAAATCAGGGAGGCCTTTACCTGCTACTAACTTCAAAACAACAACAAGGGCTTGGTTGCTAAGCAGATGTTGGCTGTCATGGTTAGTTTTGACTTGAGCGATAAATACTGAAGGAGCTGCAGTGGCAAGGACAAGACCTTGATAGCAGCCATAAAAATGAACTTGTAGTAGACATCCTTTTCTCTAGGTTTCACAGTGCAGGGGATATGTGCCATAACTTTGAATATTTGGTACTGCCAAGAAAATTTAGAGAGTCAAAGATTTCAGTTCAACGTGTCAAAAAAGTAAAGGAAGCAAAACAGTTATGGGTGCAAGTGTGAAGAAAGTGTAGTTCTGTGCTTTGTTGGTGAAGCTAAATTTTTGCAGTTGCCTCCATGTTGTAGGGGTGGGTGGGTGAAGTGCAGGCTACAGGTCAACCCTATCTCAAAAGTAATTTTTCTGCTTCTGGTGGCATCTAAAGTATATCTGTGAGTTTTTATTTTAAAAAAAAATTTCTCTATAGAGAGATTCACAAAAGTGAGTTGCCATACATTAGCAACAGAATACATGCTTCAATGAAAAAGGTTGCAAAAAAACTTTTTTGCACATCTGCAACAAGGACCAGGTAGTTGCAGGTGATAGGCAAGGCCTCTGCCAGAGATCTCTGAAAGATGTGCCATCACTGCACTAGACAGATAGTCTAACCTGGTTTCCATGTCCTAAGTTTGTGAGGTATTCTGACATTTTGAATAAGAAGTTACTTGTCAGCTAGACTTTTATTCTTTGACAATGGAAGCAACAGAAGCTGAAGTATCTTGTGCATTTAGGAAGATAGAAGCGTAGAGATCTAACCCATTGCCTGTTGAGAGTTATCTTACTGTGTGAAATAAATAATTTCATGGTCTCTGTCCATAGGCTTGATCCCACTCATCAGTTCTTGAGAGAACAGGATGGCAATTTCTTTCCTCTTGGTGGAGTGTGTAACGGCCTCCTTCTACCTCACAAAGGAAGGTCGCTACGACACTCCACTGTTACTCTTCTGGTAGTCTGCCACCAACCATCCCCTGCAATAAGTATCTTCAGGCCGGAATGGATTTCAAACAAAATAACTAAAGTTTATTGATTAGTACATTAAGATTGGTGTAACAAGTAAATCAGGTAATCACATAAAGAAAGGCTCTAGCTCACACAGACTCATATCTTCACACAATCTGATCACTATCTCATCTCAACACTCACAGATCCTGATCTCCCCTCACACACATTCACACCCCTATATATCCCAGCTCCTCCCCCTGATGTCCCGCCTTCCGACCACCATTGGATGTTAACACTCCAGCCTAAATCTTGAAGGACAGGTGACATCATAGCTGTTTGTAACATACCTCCCCCCTTTATAAGTTGTTTTGTGGGGGAAAGCTAGATTGCTTTTCTCCCAAAACAACTAGGAGTAGAGTCAACACATTTCCATAAAATTACATTACCCAAATACTTACCACATTAATCATCTTTTCACTCTAGAACATCACAACACATTACAGCATTTCTTCCATTTCAAATACTTATCATCAATATTCAACATACACTTAAATTGTTCTGTTCATCAAAAAAAATACTTACACACAATAACTCATTTCCATATACATATACAGAACAACATTTCAACAAACCCATATTCATAAACAGTTAAACCACTTTAGCCAATTTACAAAGTCCATCTGGTCGTCTTCACTCTTCTGGTCTTCGGGATAAGGCGTCAGCCACACAGTTCATCGTCCCTTTGACTACCTTAACCTCGAAGTCGAAATCCTGTAACAGCAAGGCCCACCTCATCAGTTTACTATTGTGGGTTTTCATAGTCTTTAACCACCTCAGTGGGGAGTGGTCCGTACAAAGGATAAAATGTCTCCCCCAGATGTATGGCGATAACTTCTGAACCGCATAAACAATGGCAAGACACTCTTTCTCCACGGTAGCTAAGTGTCTCTCTCCTTTCTGAAGCTTTTTACTAAGGTAGGACACTGGATGCTGGTCTCCGTTGTCATCAGCTTGACACAAGACAGCTCCTACCCCGGCGTTGGATGCATCTGTGTAGATAAACTCTCGGTCGAAGTCTGGGGCACACAACACTGGATAGTGGATTAGCGCCTCCTTCAGCTTCTGGAACGCCTCCTCGCAGTCACTGGTCCATGGGATGTGGTCATCAGTCTTCTTCCTCGTCAGCTCGGTCAGCGGCGCTGCCATCTCGCTGAACCTAGGAATAAATTTCCTATAGTAGCCTATCAGACCAAGAAATGATCTTACTCTTTTCTTGGTATTGGGTCTAGGCCAATCACGTACTGCCTCTACCTTTGCTTCCAGGGGCTTGATTACTCCTCCCCCTACAACATGACCCAAATACTTTATTTCTGGGCTACCCAGCTGGCATTTGCTTGCTTTCACGGTTAGCCCTACCGCACTTAACCTCTACAGTACTACTTCTAGGTGTCTTAGGTGATCTTCCCAGGTTTTACTGAAGATACCTATGTCATCTATGTAGGCTACTGTAAAATCACTGAGCCCTTGTAAAGTCTGGTCCATCAGCCTTTGGAACGTGGCTGGCAAATTCCTTAGGCCGAAACTGAGGACTCGAAACTCAAATAAACTGAAAGGGCTACAAAAAGCGGTCTTCTCTTGATCTCTAGGATCAATCCTCACCTGCCAAAAACCCTTAACTAGGTCTAATGAAGAGATGTATCGACAACCCCCTATAGTTTCAATCAGGTTGTCCAGTCTGGGCATAGGGTAAGCATCAGGTTTGGTCACAAGGTTTAGTTTCCTATAGTCAACACAGAACCTAACACTTCCATCCGGCTTATCAACCAGAATTATCGGAGCGGACCAAGGGCTAGAAGATGGTACAATGATATTCTCCTTGAGCATTTCATCCAACTCCTTGCGCACCTTGTCCTTATATGGTTCTGTTACTGTGTATGGGGTTACTGCCTGCGGGGGTGCATCTCCAGTATGGATCCTATGCATCACTCCCTTAGCTAACCCAGGCTTGTTTGAAAAGACCTTATAATATTTGGTAACTAGCGATTTCAGTTTTCTCTGCTGATCTAGGGTGAGTGCAGGGCTGATTCTCACCTCCTCTGGGTTGTACCTAACTTCACCCCTACCTTCCCAATAAGGCAAGTCATGTTCCTCCCTATCAGCAGCTTTCATTGCGAATAAAACTCTCTGTTCCTCCCTATAGTAAGGTTTCAGAGCGTTAACATGAACTACCCTCCTGCCTTGGTGTTCTTCTTCCTCAATAATGTACGTAGTTCAGGTCATTCATTTTTGAAATAATCCTATATGGTCCTGCCCAATTTAATTGTAGCTTGTTCCCTTTGAAAGGTTTTAACCAAAATACCTCATCTCCAGGGCTAAACTGTCTTTCCCTCGCCTTTTTATCGTACCAGGTTTTCTGTCTAGTTTTCTGTGCATGTAGATTTTCTGAAGCTAACTCTAAATTCCTTTTCAGGTCATTCATTAGCGTGTCTATGTAGGTAACTACATCTTGTGGATCATCTTCTGTGATCTGTTCCCAATTCTGTTTAATTAACTCAAGTGGTCCCTTCACTTTCCTCCCAAATAAAAATTCAAATGGGCTAAAACCTGTACTGGCTTGTGGCACTGATCTATAAGCGAATAATAGTGATTGCAATTTCTGATCCCAGTTGTTTGGATTTTCTGCCAAGTAAGCTCTGATCATTCTCATTAGGGTCCCATTAAACTTTTCAGTTAACCCATTTCTCTGAGGATGATAGGCGGTAGTTTCTAAATGTTTAATCCCACAGATTTGCCATAATCGTTTCATGAGCTTAGAAGTAAAAGATGCTCCTAAATCTGTTATTATTTCTGAAGCAAAGCCCATCCGAGACATATAACTTACTAAGGCATCAGCTACTGTGTTGGTCTCTATGTTACTTAAGGGAATAGCCTCAGGATATCTAGTGGCATGGTCCACAATAGTGAGAATATATCTGTTTCCCCTCTTTGTGACCTTAGGCAATGGCCCTGCAATGTCCACACCTATGCATTTAAATGGAGTAGAGATCACGGGTAATGGGCATAACTTGGCTTTGGTTCTGTCATGGTTGTTACCCTGTTTCTGGCAAACATCGCATCTTTGGCAGAAGTTTTTAATTTGCTTCCCTATCTCAGGCCAATAAAAGTTTTGTGTGATCCTTTGCTTGGTCTTGTTGACTCCTAAGTGTGCAGCAAATATGTCAGAGTGCCCCCTTTCTAAGATCATCTGGCGATATTTTACAGGCACCACTATCTGACTTCGAATCCCATCTCCCCCTTTTGAGATATTCGTCAGTGTCTCTCTGTATAATATTCCCTGCTTGATGTGGAACCTCTCTGGAGTTTCAGGGGTTAACTGCACTCCTGTCACTTTCTCAAAACAACTTTTTAAAGTAAGATCTTCTTTTTGTTCTTGTGAAAATATACTGCTTTTAGGTAACTCAAGTGTAACTGCTTCTGCTTCTTGTCTACCCTCATTTTCTCTCACCTCCTGAACATCAGTAACTTCCTTAGCTGTCTCTGTTTGGTCTTGTGAACATGTAAGAACTAACACCCTCTTAACATGTTCAGCCAAGTCTGTTCCCACAAGAACAGTGGCTGGCAGTTGCGAAGAAATCCCCACTCTCCAATTTCCCTGCCATCCTTTATAACGCACAAAAACCAGCTACTGGCAAAACGATTAACTCTTCCCCTATTCCTTTGATTGTCAGACTCTCCTGAGGTAATATATACTCCTGGGGTATGATATCAGGATGACACAAGGTCACCTGTGAGCAAGTGTCCCTTAGGGCTAAATAGTTGTGATCAAAAATCCCAATATTATCTCCAGCTGCCTCAAAAAGTTGAGAATTTGTTCTAACCAGAAGACAGTGTTTTATTTCAGCCAGAGGGATACTTTCATCACAGCACTCAGCTGTTGTATCAAGTTGTGCTGGTGTTGCTATGGCAATGGTCCCTTCCAGCGGGGGAGTTCTCTGTTCCTTCTGAACACAATAAACAGCTTTTGGCTTGTTTACACTCATATTCTGAGGTAAATTTTCCTTCCTGTGTTTTAGTTTTTCACAATTTGAGACCAAATGTCCTTTTTCTTGGCAGTAATAACATTTTTTGCTGTTCCAAGAGTATTTCTCATCAAATTTTCCCTTTCCCTCCAAATTTTGAGTTCTCTGTTGTTTCTGCTCTGAGGGCTTCCCTCCAAAATGGCTACCTCTACCCTGCTGGCTCCTAACGTGTCCCTGAGAGAATCTATTATAATTTTCCCCTGTCTTCCTCACATTTTTCCCCTCAGAATATATTGGTTTTCTGATCTGTGTTATAAAATCTGCAATCTCTGTGGCTTCTTTCAAGTTTTTAGGCTGCCTTTCCTTGACTTGAAATTTTAATTCCCCCTGTAGAAGAGAATAAAACTGCTCTAGCCCTATAATATCTTTCAATTCTTGAAATGTCTGCACTCCCTCCTGTGCCAACCATTTATCCAAATATCTAGCTAAATTTGCTCCTAACTGTGTGAATGTTTCATCTGGTTTTTTGGTGAGTGATCTGAATCTTTGCATAAGCTGTTCAGCATTGATGCCATGACGGGCAAATACAAGCTTTTTATACTCAGAATAATCCTTTATTAACTCAATAGGCATTTCAGCATACACCTCAGCCAGGCTTCCACTAATTAATGATCTCAAAATTGTCATTTTTTCTGACTCCTTTATAGAAAAATCTGTACACGTTCTCTCATAAAGGGAAAAGAAAATTTCGGGACAATCTCCCTTCTTATAGACTGGAAATTTCTTTAGGTCAGCTTTTGACAATTGACCCTCAACAGTACTTGAATTCATATTGTTATTATTCTTTTGATTCATCAACTCAAGTCTGCGTAGCTCAAACGCCATTTTCTCTCTCTGTAATCTCTCTTCCATTTCCATTTTCTCTCTTTCTATCAATTTCCCTCACTCTCAATTCATGAGCCTGCGCTAACTCAATTCTTCTGAGGTCTCCTAATTCTTCACTTGAAGCCCCTTTCTCCTGAACTGAGAGAATTCTTCCATCCTCCTCACTAAACTGTTCCTCAGAGACAACTGCCTCCTCAAACTGGCTTTGTTCAGTCATTTTTCTCCTTGTCAAGGGCATAATCTTTCACCCAAAAGGTTGTTTTCTACTTTCAAGCCTCAGTTTAAAAGAACACTATTTTTTTTTCTCTACTCTGAGTCTGTGAGATATACTGTCGCTGTCCTTTCCAGCACTGACAGATAGAAACAGTAACTGGGCTCCTGCCCCTTTCGCTAGGCCTCTTACTAAACAGAGTGAATTCTCTTTACTCTGTCTCTGGTACCAATCTTAATTCACACAGCTCTGCCTCTCCTCAGGCTCTGCTGTCTAAATGGAGAGTCCCCTCAGCGTTGCTGTCTTTTGGCTTCTGCTCTGTCCCCTCAGAGTTCCACTAAACTCAGGACAGGCCAGCCCCACCACAGCCTCTGCCTTTTGGGTCACTCTTCCCACAAAGATGGTCACCTCAGAGCTTCCCTATCTTAGTCCCCAGTCTGAGTTTCAGCGCCCCTCTACTAGACTTTCTCCCCTTGAGACAAGTCCTAGAAGGTCACCCACGCGTCCACTCGGACGTCCCTGACTAAAATACCCTTGCTCTGGGCGCGATTCAGCCAAGGCTTCACTGGATCTCTTCGTATCCCACAAGCTGGCACCAAAATTTTGTAACGGCCTCCTTCTACCTCACAAAGGAAGGTCGCTACGACACTCCACTGTTACTCTTCTGGTAGTCTGCCACCAACCATCCCCTGCAATAAGTATCTTCAGGCCGGAATGGATTTCAAACAAAATAACTAAAGTTTATTGATTAGTACATTAAGATTGGTATAACAAATAAATCAGGTAATCACATAAAGAAAGGCTCTAGCTCACACAGACTCATATCTCCACACAATCTGATCACTATCTCATTTCAACACTCACAGATCCTGATCTGCCCTTCACACACATTCACACCCCTATATATCCCAGCTCCTCCCCCTGATGTCCCGCCTTCCGACCACCATTGGATGTTAACACTCCAGCCTAAACCTTGAAGGACAGGTGACATCATAGCTGTTTGTAACAGAGTGTGGGATAGTAATGATGATGTCCCCACACCCAAGCCCTGTTTGGCTAGGAGGCATGACTTCATGTCAATTGCAAAGAGAAGCCAAAGATTCATCTAGGGATGACTAGGCAAGTTCCCACAGCTGCTAGTGGGTCTGTTGAAGAAGGCACAGGACAGTCAGGAGTCCAGACCAGCACCATGGGCACCCATTAGTTGTTCATTGCATCATCCCTTTATTCCCATGTGAAATAATAAGGTAGTCCATAATCTGTTTATTTAGTCTCACTGTGGAGCCTGCAGATTATGTAATATGTTTGTTAACCCCTCAAATGTGTTGGAATAAGGATCTGGACCTATATATGGAGCACACTAGTTGATACACATTATAAATAATCAGTTTTAAATAGATGCCAAATGTTTCTTCAGTTCTCCACAGTCTCTAGTTATTATGTTATGCCATCTTCTAAAATACATTCTCCAAGTATCCCCATCTGAAGAGGGCCTTTCAGCTGGATGTTATTAGCACTGCTAGAAGGGATTTTGCTACATTCTTGGCATATGAGTAATCTAAAACAGGTTCATGGGTTTCCTTTAGTATACGGCTTTCCTTGACTAGCAGATGTCTAGTAGTATCTCAGTAGCCTTTAATCGAGGGTATCTGCCACTGCTTTTCAGTTACATCGTTTCTGAAAACAGTCCACCTGGGAACAGTATCTGAAGCAGTGAGGAACTGTGGAAATGGAAAACCTCCAGGACTAGAAGTGACCAGCAAGTACTTTGGCTGGGAGCCTTGGAGCTTCTTGCCAGGATACCAAGGTTGTGCTAAGATGATAAGAGAAAGGTTTTTCAAGACATGGCAGGGGGGGGGAGGAAGAAGTTAATCTGACTGCTGCTCATATTAGGGCATGAGAGAGATTCATACTACCAAGGAGGCAAGCAAAGGAATAAAAAACATGACAAGGAGCATCAAGTAAGCTTTGGCTGATCTAGATATCCCATGCTGAAATGCTTTTCCAGGAGTTGAAAGGAGTTCAGATATTTTGTCTGATATACAGTATTGCAGTTGTGTGAAACAATCCTTTCTGAGTTTGGACAAAGGAGGCTCTGCAGTCTACGTTCTGTAGTGTACTTCACCCCGTGTGGGCTGAAGGCTGGTGAACTCTGTTTTAGAACCAAAATATATGTGATGTTGAGGTTATCTTTACATATAAAGAGTTGGAGCAGAATGTCTTGCTGATGCCTTGCTACCTAAGCAGTAAGAGGTATGAGCCAAGATCTTCCAAAGCTAGGCATAACAGTTTGTCCGGTAGATTGCATTGGGTGTTTATGATACAAAATGTCCTGGGAAAAAGATAATGATAAGCATCACTCCGTGAAGAACTCTCTTCTTAATTTCACATCATCCTTTTTCTTCCTTTTAGTATCCTATCTTTATCAGACTTTACACATCTGTGGTTTTTTTCCCTTGAAAGCAGGCCTTACATATCTCTGGGGTTTTTTCTAGTATAAATGAGTGTACAGAATTACATGTTACCAGTGTGGATTTGATTTAAATAAAATTGATTTAAATCATGGTTTACATTTTTTAATTTTTTAACAATTTAAATTTTAAAAATCATTTTTTTAAAATTTACATCATGATTTAAATCAATTTGATTTTTTAAAAAAATCATTGATTTTTAACCCACCCTCCGTGTTACAGAGCAAATACAGAGTTTCCAGTTCTGCATGTCCTGTTATGCTAATGCTGGGACAGAAGAGGGAATTTGCAAATTAACATCACCCTGTAGGAGAGGGCATTTATTTTCTCTCCCCCCCCCCCCCCCGGCCGCCCAATTTCCCAATCTGTGCTACATTCCCCCACCCCATTTTTTCCTTAGTCAGGCTTATTTTCAGTCTCTGAATTGGCTAGGGTGAAAAGCATAAGGGGTAGAGAAGTTATGGGGATTAATCAGCTGCCTGTTCCTTATTATGCCAGTGGCTCTCCCTGCATGAGTGTTAACCAATAAATGAGGGAGAGAGGTGTATCAAATATGTGATTTTGGAGGTAGCATGGTGCTGTCTGCCATCCGTTGTTCAGTGGCATGAAAACTACATGTTAGATAGCAGCTGCATATAGCCAAATTTCAGTGATCCATTCCCTTGAAATATACCCTCAAAAAAGGCTGATTTGCCCTAAATATAGGGGAAGCATTTTGTGGATCTTCCCACACCTTTACATGCACTGCAGCTGCTTTTACTACCCCCAGTTTACCTTGCAAACAAAGATTTGGAGCCCCCAGGATGAAAATAGGACATAGGGAAGACATTCAGTTGAAAACTGTCAGGCAGAGAGTCATTGGGGCAATGCAATGCTAGGGCAAATGCATCTGGTAACCCCCATTCAGCCTGCTCCTCCCTCCTCCTTTATTTAAGCCTAAGGATCAGGGCCTCGCCTCTATTACCTTCCAGCTGGACTTCTAAAGGTAGAAGCAGGTTGGAAGATCTCTAATTTGTGAATTGGTCTGCTCCTTAGCTAAGTTGTGTGTCAGTGAATGCCTGTGTGTATATGAGAGAGAGAGAAAAGAAAATGCTTGCTCACTTTTGCCTGAGCTGCTTGTCACCTCTGGCTCTGCCCACCATCGACAGCTGTGTCTTCTGCCCCACCAAAGACAGTGTGGGGCAGCCAGTGCTCGCAGAATTAGTGTAAAGCATTCCCTTCACTTCCATACCTATACTGTTCCAAAGTGTTACTTTCTGCAGGTGTTTTGTGAAGGGGAAAGGGTCCTTGGGCTTCATTAGCACACAGTAGCCGTGTAATGTGTAGCTTACCCGGCAGTGTCTGAGAAATGCTGACTTGAATATTTGTGGCACGGGAGGTTGCTGATGGGCCAGCCGAGTCCTTTGGGTGACACTTCAGGCAAATGGGATTAAGGCTGTTTATTTTGGGATCAACAGAGTGATTGATATAATAAGTAAAAAGCAAAGCTGTGCCCTCTATTCAGGCCCATGGGGAGAATTAATTGCAGTTGTCTGTCAGTGCCAAACAACAGGGGGTGTGTGCCAATTCGTTTTCATTTCTCTTCAGCTGAAGACTGCCAACTCCTTGCCAAGATACCAAAGGTCAAGTGTCTACGCAACAATCGTCGAGAAGGTGAGTGTGACAGGCTTGAAGGCATCATCCACTTCTGCAAAACCTAACGGCAGAGAGAATTAAAACTTGTGGGCAGGAGGGATATATAGCCACTTAGCAGAATGCATCAGGCTCCCAGGATGAGCGTTTTAAGCATTTGTGGAGGACTTGCCTTGCTTCCTGAGTCTGGAAGAGTCGCTTTTGTACTACATATCCCAGAACACACACACTCATCCAGCTTGGCCATAAAGATTGGAGATTTGTTGATTCATAGTCCAAAAAGGAGTAACTTAGCCAAACCTCGTTGTTTCTAAGAGAAGACCCAGATCCAGGAGTATCACCAAGCAGTGACCAGAGTCTCTAAAAGTAGAAGTGATGCATTCAGAGGACAGCAATTCCAATACGTTGGTAAAAAGGCCATAAAATAAGAGCAATTATGCCTTGCCTAAATTTAGTTTTAATATGTTTGTCCTCCTTCAGGCCATGTTGAACATCAGGCTGTGTCAATTAGCTACAAAAATTGTTCAGAGGAAAAGGCACAACAGAGCTGAGAGTCACAATTCAGACAATTGCAACAGTGCGCTCTAAATCAGGGGTCCCCAATCCCCTGTGCCAATCCATGGGTTTCCTTGAACTGGGCCACAGACATGGATCTCCGGCACCCTGCACACATGCATGGTGGGGGTATTGCGCTCGTGGGTGGGTGTGTCGCGCTTGTGCACATACGCACGAGCATGACACGCCCCTCTGCAAAGCACGATATGCCTACCCACGAGCATGACATGCCCACCCATGAGCGCACGGGTGCCCCCATCCACCCCGTGCACAGAGCCCGCACCCCCCCCCAACCAGTCCACAGTCCGAAAAAGGTTGGGGACCGCTGCTCTAAAGCACCACACATTTGTGTCCCTTGGACATAGCGGAGCAGAGAAGAGAGTCAACATCTCTGGGGCCAAGGGGACCAAATGTCAGAGCCACCGTAAATCTAATGGGTTCCCCATTGTTTGTTGCAAAGACTCTCCGTGCACTGAAGCAGTGCATTACCATTTTACCATTAACTAAATGAAGAATTATGTGTGACATTGGCTCAGAAGGGCTCAATACTGGCAGATTTGGTTTTGTACTGAGAAAAAAAAGGTTATGTGCTCTACATCACCCCTCCTAGTTATGCTTATCCTATGGTAACATATTCACTTCTTAAATAAAATTCAGCCTTAAAAAAAACTCAACCCCCCTCCGGTTCCTAAAGATGTTTACATCTCCAGATTTTCTTCTATGCTGAAGAAAAGATATGTGACTTCTACAGCTCCTTAAAACCTCAACAGTTCTCCAGCTAGGCAGCACCACTCCTTAAATAAGGAGTTTGGCTCTAGAGGGAAGTAAGAGAAGAATAAGGCCCTATCAAGCCAAGTGTAATACATTACTGAGTAAAATGCATAGGACCAAAATGGAAATCATAGAAAGCAACATGCAGAACAACCAAATAAATGCTCAGGATGCTCTGTGGGCATGGAATGTTATGCTGGCTGGTGATCTGAGAGGGGAAAAGGTTGGAAAAGCAGGATTTGGGGCTTTGCACAGGAAAATGGTAAGAGCAAAATGAGAGATGAGTCTGAACATAATAAAAAGAATCTAGGAAAGACACCCAACATGCAGGGCTGGGCATGTTGTAGCTCTCCAGCAACGTTGCCTCTAATTTTCTGGAGTGCTGTGCAGAGACCTGTGTGCCTTAGAGTGACACAGATTGTTCTCTAGATATTGTTAAACCACAGCTCCCAACAGCTCTAGCCAGCACTGGTAAGGTCTGATAGGAGGACTGTTGGGAATTGTCTAGATGGCTGCTAGGTGTTCACCTCAGAGTTATGTACTGCCATTCTTCTATCACATCCCTAAAGAACTATGTTCTTCTCTTTCCCAATGTTCTTTTCTCTCTACCCCATTCCACCATCTTTCTCAGGGCTAATTCGCTCTCGGGTACGAGGTGCTGATACGGCGACGGCTGATATCCTCACCTTCTTGGATAGCCATTGTGAGGTGAACAGTGAATGGCTGCAACCTATGCTTCAGAGAGTGAAAGAGGTGAGCCAATGTCTTCCTCTTTGCTTTACACCATCCTGTGCGCTAGTTGCTGGTAACCAGATATCTGCAGCTCAGTAAGTTGCAGCATAACGGTCGGTAGTTCAATTCCCCAGTGTAGCCTTGGGCAAACTGCACAATCCCACGACAAAGGAATTGTCATTTATATAATGTAAAGGCAGGATATATATTGAAAGAGAGCACTCACTCAAGGCAGTTCACAGACTTTTAAAAGAAGAGAAAGAGATAAATGCAGATTTAGCTTTAAAAAGGAATAAAATCATATAAACCAGCCCGTTTGGGTCCCTTGTTGGGAGAAATGTGGCATATAAATAAAACTAATAATAATAATTGTCATAGTAAACCACTTCTGAATATTTTATATCTAGAAATCCTGACAGGGGTTGCTAGAAGCTAGAACTGACTTGACAACACTGTTTACAACACACACACACACGCACACACACACACGCGCGCACACACACACACACACACACACACACACACACACACACACACACACACACACACACCACACCCTTTGTACCAGTGATGGTGGGCAAAGTGCAAACCACTGCAAACAAGAGTGGGGTACTTCAGTTACTTTCCCACTCTTACCTAAAGTCTCTGTTCCACCCACTCTTTCTACTCCTACTTTAGTGAGAGCTTTGTCCTCCAGAATATATCCCAACAGAGGAGTTCATTTCCTGCAGTGTGTGGAGTTCCTTTGTAATAAAAGGCATGAACCCTGAGGTAGAAGGAGAGACAGTACAGCTGAGTTGGCAGCTCTTGTCCTGGATTTGCCAAGCAGGTCAAGGAGAGGATGTGACAATGCTGCTGAAAAATCAGCAAGGATGGAGCTGAAAGGGCAGATTTTCCTCCTGCTTTCAAGGCCTGGTTTCTCCTTCTGCAGAGAGAAGCTAACAGGGCCCAAGGGACCAGTGGGAGGAACTACAATAGATGCAAATTACATAGATGTTCTGCTTAGCACTAAGAAGAGGAAGGAGGTGAAACCTTAGAATTGGTGACTTTAAAAGCTGCTCCTCAATAAATCCTCCCTCTCAGTAGCCCATAAATGTCTACTTTATATTTGGTCATAAAATCATGCTGCTGGCAGGAGCAGCAGTAACAGTGGCAATTCAGAGACTCCTCCTCCACATAGGGAGATGGTCTGAGGCAGCTCAGCAATACAGAATGTGGATCTGGATCCTCAATATTTATTGTGAGTTAGGCAGATGGATGGAGAGTTCATTGACTTTCATATTTTCCAGATTACTGTGCTGTGATTTGTATAAAGATCAAACTTATTTTCTGTGTGTGAATATATTTTGAGCTAATCAGGTTTGTGAACTAAGGGGATACTAAGTAGAGAGAACAATCTTGGAATTTTATAGGGTGAGGAAAGTGGTAAACTTAGTTGCCGATGATTCCTAAACTATATTTACTATACAAATAAGGGCCAGAATCCTGTTGGTGTTCATGTAAGGTTTGCAGAATTGGTTGTGTTCTATTGACAAAGTGCTGAAGTCACTGACATGTCAGCACAGTTGATGGCACGCACACATTTCACTTTCCATCCATCTTGGTGACATCCCTGGTTATATGCAATATTGCACAACTGAGATGCACCCTGGCTATTTACGCAAACCTTTCATAAATACCAATAGGATTCCAGCCACGGCATATCTGGCACATTTACCTGTCATTTCCTATCTCCAAGAAAATAAATGGATGTATAAGGAGCTTAGGATTTCTAATAGGCCCTCAGTGCCCAGAATCCTACAGTGAGCACAGTCACCATCTAAGATTATAGGATTTGTAGTCTGAGAAACTAATTTTCCCATGCTCTGAGAAGTCTCACCATCCTCTCAAATGTTCATGATTACCAATATTTTATTATGGCAGCGTGACAGGAGCCAGCGACAGTTACAATGAGGAGTTAAGATGGCTCAGTGCACGTATCTATAGATAGCCCCTGCTGCTTATTCCTCTGTCCAGATCTCAACGTTCTACACTGTCTCTTCAAAGAATTATACCATCTCTTCACCAAATCTAAACCCTTCCTTAGATGCCTCACATGTCAATTTAAATCTATTTCTGAGTTCTTGGTTTCTGAAGTCACTTACTTTCACAGGCTAGTTGTCATTTAGATTTTTTTTAACTTGTCAGTATTGACTGTTTTTTACTTTGGCCTATTGACTTTCATTGCTAAAATACGAAACACCTACTGTGTGTGTTGGTATTAAAACAGTATAGATGGAGACCAGCTGCTGGATCTTTTGCTTATTCTTTGTCTTTTTCACCTAATTAATAACCACCAGAATTTTTTTTTTTTTGTTTTGGCTCAAGGTTGGAAGTACCATGCATCACCATTCCTTTACAAATTTAACTTTACAAAATGTAACTTGTCTTGGGGACAAAAAGAAGCAAAATTGTCACCTTCTTTTAATAGTTTCTTATAGTGTTATTTGTATTTTATAGCACATGTAAAACAAATACGACTGGAGTTAAACATCTGAGGCATCTTTTGAAAACAGTATTTGTTCTAACTTAAGGACTTTATTAAGGGAAGTGGTGGCACTGTGGGTTAAACCACAGAAGCCTCTATGCTGCAAGGTCAGAAGACCAGCATTCGTAAGATCGAATCCACACGACAGAGTGAGCTCCCATCGCTTGTCCCAGCTCCTGCCAACCTAGCAGTTCAAAGGCATGTACAAATGCAAGTAGATAAATAAGTACCATCTCGGTGGGAAGGTAGCGGTGTTCCATGTCTAGTTGCACTGGCCACGTGACCACATAAATGGTCTACAGACAAACACTGGCTGTATGGCTTGGAGCACTGTGCCCTAGAGTCAGACACAACTGGACTAAATGTCAAGGGGAAATTTTACCTTTACCTAAGGACGTTATTATCATCATCAGAATTTTACTCAATACCCAAACAACATTCCTCTTCCTTTCCCCCCATAAAATCCTACAAGTTTCTTCCTCCCCCCAAATTTTATTTATTTATTTATTTATTTGTTTGTTTGTTTGTTTGTTTGTTTGTTTAGTTGATTGGTTGGTTGGTTGCAGCTTTGTAGACACTTAAATCTTATGTCTTTTTTTACTGCTGTGCAGCTGTCTAGTGGCAGTTCCACATTACTGCTGGATAATTCATCAGAGAAATATGCAATCACATATAGGGAAGGGATTTTGGGAATTTTTTTTCACTACACCTACCACAATTCACCAGGAATTTCCCCAGCTAGAATTCTGGCAAATGCAGCCAAACACCCAAATCCTCAGACAAGCTTCAGCATACATTTAAGGCCCAGCATGTTCTTCTCTGCAGCTATTGCAAAGGGTGAGAGTGGGTAGGACTGGCTAAGCTCCATGGGAGCTACAAGGGATTGTGAAATAAGTAGTTTTTTTAGAACCACCATGAGCAGAGAGACTATCAGTTCCATAACCCCTCAAAATCCTACAAGGTAGGCTTCAGCAGTATGTGGACTGAGAACTCCCAGAAGTACAAGCTGGATTTCGAAGGGGCAGAGGAACTAGAAATCAAATTGCTAAGATGTGCTAGATTATGGAGAAGGCCAGAGAGTTCCAGAAAAACATCTACTTCTGCTTCATTGACTACACAAAAGCCTTTGACTATGTGGACCACAGCAAACTATGGCAAGTTCTCAAGGAAATGGGAGTGCCTGACTACCGTATCTACCTCCTGAGAAATCTATATGTGGGACAGGAAGCAACAATTAGAACTGGGTATGGAACAACTGATTGATTCAAAATTGGGAAAGGAGTATGACAAGGCTGTATACTGTCTCCCTGCTTATTTAACTTATATGCAGAATAATCATTCGTAAGGCTGGACTGGAGGAATCCCAAGCCAGAATTAAGATTGCCGGAAGAAATATCCACAACCTCCGATATGCAGGTGATACCACTCTAATGGCAGAAAGTGAGGAGGAATTAAAGAACCTTGTAATGAGGGTGAAAGAGGAAGAGTGCAAAAAACGGCCTGAAACTCAGCATCAAAAAAACTAAGATCATGGCCACTGGTGCCATCCCCTCCTGGCAAATTGAAAGGGAAGATATGGAGGATACCCTCTTCTGCTCATTACTGTTCACAAAGAGACACTAAGCAGGGGGAAATCCCAGAACCAGACTCCTTTGTTCATCAGTCAATCACTTTTCTCCCAAACACAAACCAATTGCCGTGGCTGTTTTTCAACAATGATTTTCCTGGCTTTTAAAAACTGAAGTTTAAATTTATAAGAACTTTACCAAATTTGGCACAGATCAAGAGCAGACTGTCCGCTACAAATGTGCCAGATTTGGTGCTTACCTGAAGCCCAGTTTCAAAGGCATAATGTTTTGTTTGGGCTGCCACCACTTTAGAATTGCCTTACAGTATATAATGTATACTGTCTCCCTGCTTCTTTAACTTATATGCAGAATACATCATGCGAAAGGCAGGACTGGATGAATCCCAAACTGGAATTAAGGTTTCTGGAAGAAATAACAACCTCAGACTTGCAGATGATGCCACTCTGATGGCAGAAAGTGAGGAGGACTTAAAGAACCTCTTAATGAGGGTGTAAGAGGAGAGCACAAAAAATGGTCTGAAGCTCAACACCAAAAAAATAAGATCATGGCCACCGGACCCATCACCTCCTGGCAAATAGAAGAGGAAGATATGGAGGAAGTGACATATTAAACTTTCGTGGGCTCCATGATCACTGCAAAGGGTGACAGCAGCCATAAAATTAAAATATGTCTGCTTCTTGTGAGGAAAGCAAAGACAAACTTAGATAGCATCTTAAAAAGTAGAGACATCACCTTGCCAACAAAGGTTCGCATAGTCAAAGCTATGGTTTTTCCAGTAGCATTGTATGGAAGCGAGAGCTGGACCATAAAGGAGGCTGACCACTGAAGAATTGATGCTTTTGAATTGTGGTGCTGGAGGAGGCTCTTGAGAGTCCCCTGGACTGCAAAGAGAACAAACCTATCCATTTTGAAGGAAATCAACCCTGAGTGCTCACTGGAAGGACAGATCCTGAAGCTGAGGCTCCAATACTTTGGCGATCTCTTGAGAAGAGAAGACTCCCTGGAAAAGACCTGGATGTTGGGAAAGTGTGAAGGCAAGAGGAGAAGGGGATGACAGATGATGAGATGGTTGGACAATGTCACCAAAGGTACAACATGAATTTGATCCAACTCTGGGCAGCAGCGGAAGACAGGAGGGCCTGGCGTGCTCTGGTCCATGGGGTCATGAAGAATCAGACACGACTTAACGACTAAACAACAACAACAAAAATCTGTTCTAATCTCCTCTTTCAAGCAAAAGCCTTATCAGGAATAGCTGTTCCTAATTCATTATCTTTTCCAACATGACAAAGGACATTCCAGAGGAACAAAGTATTCCATTTGCAGTAGGGAGGGGGAAAAAAGTCCCACAGAGTTACAGCCCTGATTGAGGTGTGCCATTTAGGATGTGATGCAGGCTGCCCCAACTGTTCCTAAAAAGTAGGTCTGGGCACATATGGTATGGACACACTTCCAGGAGCCATAAGTACTATTGGAGAGACAGAGGGATTCTCTTGAATAAAATTAACTGGAATGATTATAACTAACTGCCTATGCAAGCGTATTTTACTAAAATATGAGAAACTGGAAGGCTTTCACCATTAAGTTTCCTAATTGAACAGGGGAGACAAATATTTACCCTTGAAAATGACATTTCCCAATATAATCAGTCCAGACCATCAACAACTTTTCCAGGACAACCATAGGGAGCCAAAAGAGACCTGAGCCTTTTAAACTGTGCCCTGTACATGTGATCCAAAGAGGTATTTAGCAGTAGTCTATTTTAGGATTCTCTTTTCCTCTTAGCATGAAAGATATCACTGCCACAAAACCAAAATGCAATTGCCTCAGATTCTTTCTTAATACTACCAGCAAGAACATTGCAGATAAGAAAGGGATACAGTGTTTTTTCTTATTCTGCTTTATGCATAAATCTCATGGTCTCTGATTTCCTGAAGCGTAATCTCTTTCCCTCTAGGCAAATTCTAATTTCCTTCTTGTTTCCCTATTCTTTCAGGATTATACTCGGGTGGTGAGTCCTATCATTGATGTGATAAGCTTGGACAATTTTGCCTACTTAGCAGCATCAGCAGATTTGAGGGGAGGTAGGTGTAGTGAATGAGTACATTCTGGAGTTCTCTCTCTGTCTCTTCCTTGCTTCTCTCTCTCTCTCTCTTGCTGTCTCTCGGCATTGCACCAAATTGCAAAAAAGAAAAGAAAAAAGGTATGATAAGGTGAAATGCATTGATTACTAATACACACAATCAATTTACAAAATGTAAATGTAGGGCCTCCTTGCCGCATGAAACAGCCCTCCCCCAGACTTTTATAGTAATGATATAATTATGCACCATCAAGTCAATTCTGAATTGCCATGACCCTTTCTAGGGTTTTCTAAGCATCCAGTGCTTGGAAGTGTCTTACCATTTCGTTCTGGGGACACTCTGGGATTGTGCAACTTGCTCATGGCCATACAGGCTGGCTCTTCTTCCAGGAATCAAAGTGTCAACTTCTTCCTCCACGGCCGAATACCCAGACCACTGACATATCTAGACAGCTACCCAACTTTTACCACATTTCAGAATGTATTGAACAAGGGGGGAAAATATACTACATTTTTAATGTTGGGAGACAACCTTGCTACTTGGTAAGCTGGTCACCTGTCCCTGGCCAGTATAGCTAGGGGGTGGTTGGGAGCACAGTGTAGCTTGGGTATCATAAGCTTCCATGATTGTCCATGTTTCAAATGTTACTGTGACCAAATGGAAGCATCAGCTTCCCTGTTCCTGCTTTGCGTTTTGCAGATGCATCAGATTAACACGGACTTTTCCAGGATAGGAGGCTGAATAGTTTTTATAAATACAGTATTCCTCTGTGAAGTACATATCAGGTTTCCTTTTCCTCCCCCTTTGCTCTGATGTGGACACCAAATGCAGGAGGTCCAACTGTTCCGTTCTTTTCCTGCAGACAACCTCTATGCCACACTACCCACCTTACCCAAAATCTGGAGATTCCACATATGCGCACACTGTTGTTAGTCTTTTTGTCCTCCCATTCATTTGTGCAGACTCCACTTGCCTGCACATCCCACCATCCACATTTCTTCCCCCAGGATCTTCTCAATTTGCAAAAATTGTAAATCAGACAGTATTTCATGGGATGCAGATGGGGGAAACCAATTACAACAAACAGAGCGACTTTGTTCCCAGAAATACATGTCATCCCATTGAGAGAATACTGATTAATGTCTCATAACTTTGGCAGCCAGTGAGGCATAGGACAGCCTGAGAGGAAGGCTGAAGCACTAATTATTGCATTGCTCTCTGGGAACACACACTGGAAGATTTGGTGTCTAATTGAGCCATGAAAAATATCACTGAGGAACAGGGTGCATCTATAGGGATCTCTCAGATCATAGCTATTAGTTTATGTATTGCTTGTTATGTAGGAGGATTTTAGGATTATACATGCAGGAGATGTTTCACCACTATCCAAATATTGCTTAGCTGTATGTGTTGATGTATTCGGGGTTATTTAACAGCCAAGACAATGAGCAGAGTTAGACTGTAGTAAGATTTTAAAACTGGCAATCATATGAACAGAGGCACTCGTGAAGGTTCTTAATCAGGGGCAGCTTGTGGACTAAGTGAAAGGCACCTCCCAAACCTCCTTCTCCCCAATTCCAGGCACAAGTGTATATATTCTTAATGTATATCCTTAATACAGCAACAAAGCTGAGACAGGTCTGGCCTCTCCAAGTACTTTCTTGTGACTTAGAGAGTGACTACACTGGTCATTTACCCTGCTATTTGCATCAGATTAGGTACAGATCAATTCAAATCAAAACTTTGCAACTACACAGTATAATGCTCAAGGCATGGAAGCCCATTGTGGAGTCACCTCTTTTCAGTGAGAATTTCTTTTTTCCTTTTAAGCTGGCAAGGTGATTTAAATGTGCTCCGATTGTCTGGTATCGCTTTTCTCTGCTTTCTGCTGGGTGGAATCACCTGACCTGAAGACAAAGAGGTGGTTCTGGCTTTGTCAATTCCGCCTGACTGAGCGCATCCTGTCTCCAAACAATGCTTCTTTTAAAAGAGGGAGGGGCTTTCAAGTCAGTACTGAAACAAGGTGTTGTTGGTGACTTAGAAAAAATGAGCTATGAAAAAGAGGTAGAAATTGCCAACTAGCACCTTCTAAACCTGCTAGTGTCACAGGCAACTCCTGCTGTGTTCAAACACTCTGCCTCTGCTGACTCTTGCAGTTTTTTGTTGTTTGGACAGCTACACCGAAACCTAATTTGAAAAACTGGACCACAGTGGATCTAAGTATATTTTCCCCACTTCATAGTCACAGTCTTATTCACAAATAAGGCAGTCTCCATCTGAGGACATCAACCCATTCCTGGGCAGAAGAGCTAATTGCTTCTACTACACTTCAGACAAGAAGTCATTAGCATCACTAATTTCTCTTAAGGACCTGCCAGTGTAAGAGTGCTGGGTCAGAACAAAATCCCATCTTCTCCAGAATTCCATTCCCAGCACGCCCCCAGTAGGAAGCCCACACACAAGACATGAGTTCAATAGTATCTTTTTGGTTGTGTTCCCTAGCAACTGATAGCAAGATGCACATTGCCTCTGGTACTGGAGTGAATGTACTGCATATATCAGTTATGACCAGTATTCCTTTGGTAGCTTCATAATGCATTTGTCTAATTGCCTTTTAAAGCTGTCCAGGCTGGTGGTCATGACTTCATGTTGTGCTACTAATTCCAATTTGACCAAAAAAAAACATATAAAAAGTGCTTCTTCCTGTCAATCCTCAAACTCCCACCATTCTGCTTCAGTGGATGACCTTTGGGTCTAATGTTATGAGAAAGTGAGGAAAACTTCTCTATTCCTATTTTCAACATACTGTGCATAATTGTTTACATATCTATCACGTCATACCCACAGTTTGGAAATAATGTTATATTTAATGCATTGGTGGTAAAATCATTACTTCCGTAGCTTAATTCTTTAGATACATAATCTGGCTACCTCTTGTTCAATGTGAAAATAACAATTTTACCATTAACACATTATTTCCAACTCTGGTCTTCTTACTAGGCTTTTTTTCCTAAGTTAAACAGCCCCCAAACATCAACACTTTCCCTCATAAGAGAGTTGTTCTAGTTTCTTGATCATTCTAGTTATTCCTTCACACCCCCTTTTCAGCTGTATTTTAGCTCCACTCAACTGTTATTCACATGGATAGAATCAACAGATTTAGAGGAGGGTGCCTAGCCTCTCCCCTGCCATTTTTGCCTTCTGCACATGAAATGTAATGTCTGCAGAGGGTTGCTCCCTGCTCAAGTGTAAGCTTTTCAAGACAAACCTTGGTTTTCAATGTTCTTGGTCACATATAGAGCCTACACATGACTTGGGATCTTCCTCTGCAGATACAGTGCTTTCTCAGTGAGGAAAATGATGATGGAGGGGTAGGGGATTGGTGATGCCTTCAAAGTTTAGTGACTCTGCTTGTGAAGGTTACACCTCAACAGGGCTACTATCTTCTTTGAAACAGTCATCAGATACACAATATTCTGAATGTGATTACAGATTTGTGAAAGGGCAGCAAGATACTTACGATTTTCTTTTTCTTGTTGAGTATATTTTTGATGGAAATATAAAGTATTAGGAACTCAACAGACTGGCTGATATTTCTGTTCTTTTTCTAAATACAGTATTCCTCATTTGCCCTTTTCCACAGCAGTGGCAAATTAACTTGACATTTTCATGGAGCTACCTAGAGCAACCCCAAATATCTTTTTCTGGGTCAATCACTGTTAATTGTTCCAGATGTATCCTAGATGGGGACCCGAAGCCTATTTTGCTCACTTTTACATTACCCAGACATCCTCATGATTGGTTCTCCAATGTTTTCTTCTTCCCTTCTGTACACATTTCAGGGTTTGATTGGAGTCTTCACTTTAAGTGGGAGCAGATCCCCATAGAGCAAAAGTTGTCTAGAACAGATCCTACCCAACCCATAAGGTAAGCTCAATATGCAACGTTCTCTTTGAATCTCATTTCTAGACTTCATCTTTCATCTGACAGATTCAGCTGCTTCATTTGTAGACACTGCCATGGGAAGTGTTCAGAGGTCATGCATGGTGCATTTAAGAGCTGCAGGTAATCAATATCTATTGTTCCCTGAAGAATTTTAATATTCCTGACAAATACCTGCAACTCAATCTGTTGGCTTGAGCAGTTGGCTTTAATATAATAGGCAACACATAGTGTATTGGTTTTTCAGACAGTAATGAATTGTGCTGCTATCACCTTTGTGAGTTAGGGGAAATGTCACTGTCTTCATTTTAAAAATTGTTACCATTGTCTAGTGGGAATAGCTGACTTTTCCAAGCTTGTGTATGAACTGCACCTGGAGCATCACCTCTTGTTTCCAGCATAGTGCCATCCAACTTCTCAAGGTTTAGACAAAGTCATCAACCTATGCTTTTTGCAATGCTCACCATATTCACTGTGTAATTCATATTTGGTATATTAAAAATCTTGTGAAAATGCAGATAAAGAACATAGAATCTAGCTACAACTAACACAAATATTCTCTTTTGTGATTGTAGCTGGATCTTGTAAGTGGTGGATTAACAGGAGTAAAAGCTTGTACCACACTTGTGAGAACTCAGAATCTGAGAAAGATTTTTTCCAGGGCATGTCCAAATTGTCTGGATTTTGGGGTCTTTTGACCTCTGCAATCTCAGCCTGGGCTTGCACCCATTTGGATATGTACTGGCTCACTTGGGTGACTGAGGTCTGAATGGATTTATGCATTTCACAGCCTGGCTTCTAGTGCTAAGAAAAGACGTATCTGGTGGGATGTCTTAAGAACATAAGAATCCTGCTGACTCAGACAAAGGTCTGCCTAGTCCAGCAGTTTTTCCACTCTCTGGACAGTAAGACACCTGTGTGAAGGTCAAAAGCAGGACATGAGTGGATTCTATCTGCCCATGTTCTCCAGGAGAGCCCACTGACAGCAAATATAGCACCTCTCTGATTAGAGAGTGTAGTATGGAAAGTTAATTTAACCTGCTCTTTGCTTTAAGATCTTAGGCCTAGCATTTACTTACTTCACAATATTAGAGGTAGTGTAGGTGACATTAAACAAGACAATGCCACCTTGAACATACCTGATTATGCCTAATTTTGGAAGTTAAGAAGGGCCAGACCTGAACTGGGGACAGATCTTCACGTAGGGGTAGGAAGGAATCCTATTTTGAGAGCTGCTGCCAGCCAGAACTGGCAATACTGGGCTAGGTGGACCAATGGTTTGACTCAACCTAAGGCAGCTTCCTGTGACGAACTCTTACCTGCCTTTAAGCAATCAGCAGCAGCTGGTGTGCATTCATATCCCATTCTTTGTAATGTGAATTACAGCTTCCCTTTACCCTAGTTACCATAGTTATAGGTGACACTGGCATACATATACTGTATTTGAACAAGCCTAAAGCTGACCGCCGAAGAATTTATGCTTTTGAATTGTGGTGTTGGAGGAGGCTTTTGAGAGTCCCCTGGACTGCAAGGAGAACAAACCTATCCATTTTGAAGGAAATCAGCCTGAGCGCTCACTGGAAGGACAGACCCTGAAGTTGAGGCTCCAATACTTTGGCCATCTCATGAGAAGAGAAGACTCCCTGGAAAAGACCCTGATATTGGGAAAGTGTGAAGGCAGGAGGAGAAGGGGACGGCAGAGGATGAGATGGTTGGACAATGTCATCGAAGCGACCAACATGAATTTGACCAAATTCTGGGAGGCAGTGGAAGACAGGAGGGCCTGGCGTGCTCTGGTACATGGGGTCATGAAGAGTGGGACACGACTAAACAACTAAACAACAACAACAAAGGGATTCCCTGCATATTCCACATTCTTCACCAATGTTTGAAGGATGTTTCCAAACAAGAAATCAGGTTATCTCTGGAGCTGATATAAACTTAACGGCAATTAAGATGGGAGTGTGTTGGGTGTATATATGTGGGGAGAGAATATGTGATTCAGTAGCTTGCTTCTAATATCTCCAACCTCCTTAAATACTACGTTTCTGCTGGTTTGCAGGGAATTTCAAGGTCTATTATTTCTAATGGTGAGCTCTGCTGGTGTGAGACTTCGATGGGCAGAGCTTCTTTGCCTCTCCTGCCCGGAATAGTGTGAGACATGTTTTTTGTGTCCTCGTGTTCTGGGAAGGGAGGGGGAAGGAGCACCCTTTATAACAGGAGCTCCTCCCTGACTCTGACCTCCTTTGAGGCTAGTAATCCACCTACCCTTTATGCTAGTGTGAGCTTTATTGGTTGTCTTTTGGGGCCAGGTTTGACCCGCCATCTGATTGGGTGAGGGGAATGGTGATTTTTTTGCCTATCCCACACTGGCCAAGGATCTAGGGCTGTTTATAGGTGGTGTTAACATAAGGTCACACAGGCAGGTAGTGCGGAGTGAAGATGGATCAGTGAATGGCTTGTGGGACATAGAGGAGGCTATAGTGTATCCAAATTCTCCGTGCTGTTGATTGTGAGATTACAGCATGGGGGGAGAAGGTGCACTAGGACCACCCCATTGGCCGACTGCTGTCAATAGGTGGGGGGCTCAAGGCCCGGGAGTGGTCAGAACATGGCTTGCCGGGGCCGCGCTCTCTTCAGGGTAATGCGACCTTGGGGCTAGGACTCACCCATATTCGTGATGAAGGGGCCCTGTGAGACCTCCACTGCAGCCATCGTTCCGCATTACAGCAGCCCCTGCCTTTTACAATTACTAATATGTTTAAAGTTAATAAAGTATGGCCTTGGTTTACCCCATCACCTACGTCTTGCCTCTTCATTCTGGAGTGAGAGGGGGCAAAGATCTTTAGATACGGCATGCTGCCACAAATGTAATATGTTCCATTCTATTTAGGGATCATTTATTAATATTATGTGTATATTCTTTTCTTATTCTCATTTTCTTTAGAACACCTGTCATAGCAGGGGGCATCTTTGTAATTGATAAATCTTGGTTTAACCATCTTGGAAAATATGACACTCAGATGGATATCTGGGGAGGAGAGAACTTTGGTGAGTTGGCGCTTTGACTTCTCCTTGCGTTACCTTCTCTTACCAGTTTTTCACAAGTCAGCCATGCAATCTGTGATAACAGATTCACAGAGTGTGACATTTTCGGCTGGTTGGCAACATTGCTTAAGGTTCTGTCCTTTGTCCAGTAGCTACTAGCAAGCTGATAAGCACCACTCTGCAGATCTATCAATGTATCAATCCTTTACTTCATATTGTAAGATGAAGTGCAAAGGCACATGTATGGGCATGTTTATCTGAATGGGTGTCCAGAACAAGAACACATCTTAAAAACAGTCAGCTAGGTTAAGTTTATTTACTTATTTCTTTAAAATATTTTATCCCATTTTTTCTCCTTAAAAAGAACCCAAGGCAACGTACATCATTAAAAAGACAATATTTAAAAGCTAAAAATAGTAGGTATACAAATATTTAAAAAGAATTAAACAAGTATTATAGTAATAAAATCAATACTAAAACACATTTAAAACAGTAGAGCACAACAATCCGTTTTTAAAAGTTAAGGATTTTGGACCGGGTGCATTTATTCCTGGATGTTTATAAGTAGGCCGAGCTAAGTTGGCAAGTGGTCTAGGAGTTAGCATAAATAATTGAGCCAAGGTTGGGAAATGACAGGGTGTGAAGAGCTTCAAAAGGCGCTAACATTGGGAGAAGGAAGAAAGGTTTTAGAACGTTGTAAGCAAATCTTATTTTATTTATTCCTTGTGTTTTTATCTGACTCTTCAGTCCGCATGCTCCCAAAGCAGCTTACATAAATAATTTAATTCAAGAGAACAATGATCAAATATTATTTAAATACCATGGAAATCAACACTGATTGCAAATAGATACAGATAAATGTTTTCCAGGTAAGCTCTGCAAATTTTATTTATTTATTTGACTTCTATGCTGTCCATCTGGCTGCCTTGCCCGTTCTGGGTGGTTTACACGTAGTTACCATAACAGCTTTGCTGAAAAGAAAGATCTTCACCCCCTTTCTAAAATCCTGATATAAGCCTGCCAGAAATTCTGTAAAGTGTCTGGCACTATGGAGAAGCCCTGGATGTAGTTATAATCCACTGGGCTTCCAAAGATGAACTCTAGTAATAACTAGGGGTTTGGAGGAAAGATCAGAACCTAAGGTAAGAATTGAGATCCTGTGGCTCTTTAGAAGTTATAGTACAACTTCCATCATCCAACAACTGCCTGCTCTGATGGCTAGAGCTAATGGGATTTGGAATCCAATAGGAAGGCTACAGGTTTTCCCACCCTTGACCTAGGGGTTCTACCAATGTGATGTGTTGTTTGGTTCAGTCTTTCTTTTTCACTTTATGAAATGAGAGCACAGGAAGCTTGCCTTATCCAGAGTCACACTACTGGTCAGTCCTTCTAGGCCAATATAGTTAACTCTGAAGGCAGTCATGGCTTGCTAGACTTTCAAGGAGGATTCTCATCTAGACCTACCTGGAGATACCTGGTATTGTCTGATGATCTACTGTCCAGTGCTGATTGGGTCTGATCTTGATTTGATTCTGAGATCTGACAACATCTAGTGTGTTCCAGGCAATTGCCTCTGCTACCCACCTTCTCTTCACATCCTCTAGTAAAGCCTCCCTTGTTTTGGGTAGCAACTCCAGTCCTTCCCAAGCTTTGGCTGTGCTAGTTGGGGATGATGGAAACTGTAGTCTAAAATATTTGGAAGACTGTTGGTTAGGGAAGGCTGATCTAAAATTAACATTCAGTGGCAAGCTGACAAGCACATCAAAGACAATTCATAATACAGAATATCTATGAAAGCTCTTTCTAACCCCTTCTTCTGATGTTTTCTTTGTGTCTCCAAATAAATATGCAGATGAGGAGCTTGACCAGAGTGACAGATACTAAACACAAGAGGATGGGCCTATAAGCCTTGGCAAGGTCACCTCTCTTCAGTGATTCAAATGAGTTTTTGAACATCAAAGCCCTGGTGGTCCTCTGATCCTTTTAATAATAATAATAATAATAAATTAGTTTCAGGGCAGCAGAACCTCTGGAAGCAAAGGGGGAGGGGGAAGGAATGTCTCTATTTAAATAAACAGGGTCATGCTCTGCCTTAGGAAATTGAGTGAAGTTAAGCCTGAGTTGAGTCTGGGGTTCTGCAGCAAAGTTACACAGAAAGGAAAAGCTCAAGCATGCAAATTGATTGAAAGCCAGGGGACTTCAAATATTGAGAAAAAGAGAAATGTTCAGATGGGTTTTAGAACTCATTATGTATTTTTCAATTCCAAAGTCCATTCCCATAATAGGTATGGTTTGCAAGCATGATAATGACTTTAAAGACTGTACAAACTGACCAATGCGGGCACCCCCTTAAGCAGTGATTAAAGCGGATTACATTTTTTCCAGAACTCCCATAAATCTTCTGTCAGCTCTTTATTATCAGATATGAACGAGGCTGAAATGATTTGCTTGGAATTCCACCATGTTTTCTAGGACCACTGCCTGTTTTCACCACTGTCATGACGTTCATACCCATACCTTGGCTCACCCCACCCCAAACATAATCTCAGTGGAGCAAAGGCATTTGTTTCCTGTGGCTTCCCTTTCTTGCCTTTCCTGTCTTTGGCATGACTAGAGTAAGGCACTCCAACTAAGGGCCTGTCCAGACGAGGGCAGTGGTACTGGCATAACGGGAAGACATTGGGGGGGGGGTGAATGTTGGGGAGACGGAAGGGAGGCAACCTCCCCTTTTCCCTTTCTCCTCAACTGGGGCTCTGCTGGGACTACATTGCCTTGTGGAGCTGGATCCCATGGACATGGCATAGCCCCCTTCCCCGCCTTTTGTCACAGCCATCATTCAGCCGGCCACAGTGGTGAATGGTATATTGAAAGAGCAATGCAACAACCTAATATGGTATTAGAATTACGCTGTATCAGTTAGGAAACCATTTTTTAAAAAAGATGATGAAAATAGAGGAGATTTCTCTGTCCTCCCCTTTAATGGTACAACTCATATATTATATCACAGATCTGTCCCCTCTAATGCATTAGTTTGGACCACTGCATTTGGGTCCAGACTAACTATTCACACAGGCTACACAACATTATAATTAGGACCATGCTGAATCATGCCAAAAAATCAGAAAGTCCCTAGCCCTGTACCAGAAAGGAGTGGAACAGCTCTTAAAGAGGCAGGATGGGTCAATCTAAGTAGAGGCATGTGTGGACAACACAATTTGGTTCAAACCAAACCATATCAACAGTGATCCAAACACTGATCTATATACCAATCTGAACAGGCTCTAAGACATGAAATCCTTGATGACCATTGTTTCATCTAATTTTTCTCTTGTTTTGGATTTTTTTTTAGAACTTTCTTTCCGAGTCTGGATGTGCGGAGGTAGCTTGGAGATTGTTCCATGCAGCCGAGTGGGCCATGTGTTCAGGAAACGACATCCATACGACTTCCCTGAGGGCAATGCACTGACCTATATTAAGTAGGAGTGGATCTTTTCTGGACCCCTGTTCAGGAAACAGGAGGGGGTGGTGGCATGCATTACAATGTAGCTGAGGACCAAGAAAGGAGAGTGGGGACAACCTGAGGCATTTTCCAGAACTTGGAAAAAAAAAATCTGTTTCTGTGGTTATAACTCAAAGAATCCTCTGGTGATATGCCAAGAAACTGTAGCAGTTGAGAGCAAGAATTATCAGGGACAAATGGCTGGCAGCTCCAGGACTTCACTGGTGGCTACAGAAGAACAGGGGTACTTGTTACACCATTGCAAATTCATATGTGTCCTCACAGTAACACAACTTTATCCCAATCTATCTGTGTTCATTTTCATTTTTTAACATGTGAGATTATCACCTGAAATGGTGTTGGGGGTTGGATTAAAAAAAAGGAATGCTGCAATATTACAGTGTGAAGGCATTCAAGAGAAAATTGAACAGCCATCTCTCAGATCTGCTTGAATTCCTGCACTGAGCAGGGGGTTGAACTCAATGGCCTTATAGGCGCCTCCTAACTCCATTATTCTATGATTCTGTGGTATCAGTCAGATGCATGAGAAACATGGAACACTTCAGAGATGTTCATTTAATCTTTGCACACTAAATGATAGCTGCATTTTTCACACTAAATGATAACTGTATTTTGCGCAACAGGTATAAAACAGGCCCTCCCCCCAAAAAAACTCCAAAATATCTGAAGAGCCAAAAGACTGAGATCCACTGATTTTCACTGTTTGTTTTTCTTTCATAGTTTGTCCCCAAAATTCAACAGTGAGGGCCTACAGTGGATCCCTAAATACCATAGTTGATCCCTGGACCTGATAAATTTGTCCACCTTTGTTGTAATTTCAAGTCATGACATGCTGAGCTAGAAAATAACAGTCTCTTAAGAGTGCCTTTTCCACCTGCAGAAACACCAAACGTACAGCTGAAGTATGGATGGATGAGTACAAACAGTATTACTATGAGGCCCGGCCATCTGCCATTGGAAAGGCGTTTGGAAGGTAAAAATCCCAAAGCAGACAAATGGGCATTGTGGTAAATTGTCTAATTTAAGTTGCTCTGGTGGAGACAGAGAGGTTTTTAAAATATGGGGACAAATATAAAAATGAATCAGGATATTCAGTGAATATCCCTGATTCGTCAGATATTCGTTGCTTCGTATTATTGGGGTCCAAGGACCCCGACGAATATAAAGCAATGAATATAACCCTTTGATATTTATCTCCTCGTTCCCTATCTGCTTATGTCCCCACAGATCAGCTGTTCCTCGGGAGGCATAAGCAGAGAGAGATTTTCCCTTCGGGCAGCTTGCTAAAGCCTGCTCGAAGGGAATCCAAACCCCGGGTTCCTCTTTCCTCCTCTGCCTATGCCTGTGTGGCATAGGAAGAGGAGGGAAGGAATCAAAGTGGGATCAAAGCAAGCCCCCAGCCCTGCTGCTTTTGCAAATATAGCAAGGGTGGGAGATTGCTTGGGTCCCCCTTCGCTCCTCTTCCTATGCCCCCGCAGGAATAGGAAGAGGAGAGTAGTCTGATCTAAGCAATGCCCCAGCCCTGCTGTCTTTGCAAAGCTGTGGGGGCCAGGGCTTTTTTTTGTTGTTGTTTAGTTAGCCCCAGGGGCTGTCGTTTAAAAAAATGACCCGACAAATTGTTTCATAGTTCGTCAGGCCACTAGGGGGCAATTTGTGGTTTGTCAAACTTGATGACCCACAAACCAATACGAAGCCCCATTTTCGCACTTTGTCCCCATCTCTGGATAGGATCTGACCAGGTTTGCACCTGCTGAACAAATATGCAGAATGGAATGCGGTTGCCTTTCTCCCAGTTCTTGGACAGTTTCTTAAAATATCAAAAGGCTTTCAATTTTTTTAAAAAAAGATTTTTTAAAAAAAAAAATAGAAAATACATTTCGAAATCTGTATAAACTGCTGGATTGCTTGGTGGTTTAAATATCTGGCAGTGGAGTCGGAAGTCAGGAGTCCGGTTCTCCACTGTGTCTCCTTGAAAGGGGCTGGACTCGATCCATAAGGGTTCCTTTCAGCTCTGTAGTTCTGTGATAACGATGATATTTTGAAATAACAAATGTTTTGAAGTGCATATTTGGTTGGAAAGTACAAATGTAGTTCCCACTGCAGATCCTCCAAAGTAATTTAACAGTTACAGACTTTATATGCATTTAATAATTTTACAAGTATACTTTATAGGGACATATAGCAAATATCTTTCCTCTATGTTTGCAACAAAGATGAAAACAAATTCCTTCTATTTCCAGTATTGTAGACCGAGTGGAACAGCGGAGGAAGATGAATTGCAAATCCTTCCAGTGGTACTTGGAGAATGTCTATCCTGAGCTCAAGTAAGTTGTTTTTTTTAGTTTGAAGGAGAACCACAGGATGAATATTTTAATGTTGTGGGTACAAGGAAACTGCCAGGTGCTTTCCCTATAAGTAAATGTGGCTGTGGTGTTTAGCTGGCATGACAGACTGAAGGTTTCCTGGAATAAGTTTCCTCATGGCTACGTGGCTCATCCTCTCAGTTGTGTCCATGTGAACCAAGTGGCTCTCCACTTTGCAACTTGACTCGGTAAACAGGGATCAGAAAATAGGGAGGAACAATAGTTATTACAGGGCAAAGTTGTGGGCTTGTCCTCAAATTTTTTGCAAAGTAAAAGACCAGAAGCAGAACAGCTTTGGAAGAAAGGTATCTTCCAAAGGTATTTGTGAGGTGTTTGGAGAAGGCAATAAATAAATAAATACTCGGAAAGCAATGAAGGTGTCGTATTATTATATCAGTGGCAAAAAAAGGCGGAGAGAGATTTCTTGAGAAGTAGCTCTGACAAACACAAAGGAATTATGATTCATTGTTAGATTGAATTAGTTTTGTCCTGTATTCTTTTTTCTTCTTCATTATTTAAGTATTTATTTAAGGACAGGGTAGGGAATACAAAAGGTAGTGGGGAATGGGGGGGGGGAAAGGTTAGGGGGATAGGAGAACACAGAGTATACCATCATCCAATCAATTCATATTACAATAACAGATCAACTTTTTGCTTTTTCACAGTTTGATTACCCTCCTGCTTTCATCTTATCATTTAATTTTAGTTTAATTCTATGTTAGTCCAACACTATCTGGTAACTGCAGCCATTTATACAATACTGTACATCCCATCGTTCAGTTTCCTTTTGAATTGAACAGTCTTTCAGCCCATCTGACAGAATATCCATTTTTGTCACTTCCCATATTTTCACAATAAGATTCTCTTGTTTCAGTGTTTCTTTCTTGAGATTTTTAACATAATGCTTTTTAATTTTGGAAGCTGCATAGGTCACTGGATAACTCTCTATCCCATCTATGTTACCTGGTGTCATGCCCAATAGAGACGGTTCTAAAGTTTGTGCAGCTTCATTTAAGTTTTGTTTGGCATCTAATGTCCCCTCTTTCGTCACTTTCATCAGATCTTCTATTTTGCTAAGACCTTCATGTACTTGCTGAAACCCTGTTATTATTATCTTTTGCATAGTAATCTGCCATTCCTTTTCTATTTCTTGTACCACTGTTCCAAAACTTTGGGATTGAACAGACCAAGTCTCCATTTGTTGTCTTAAATTTTTGGAGGCCATCTCAGGCTTACCACTGAATGGGGTTTGTATAAATAATACTATGCCCTTAACCACAATGATCGCCCCTTATATATCCTTCAACAATTTCCACAATTTTATCAACAAACCAAACCTCTAGTCATAAACCTCCCCTTAGATCTCCCTCCAATCTTTATCCAAATATCATAATATAAAAATCAACTTTTAATCCAGCAAATTCAAAATCGAATAGAACCGTGGCACAATTATTTCTTCTTCTCCAGAGTTTAGCAAGCTTCTGTTATCAGTCTCACACGCAGTCCAGCAAACAAAACAATCACAGAGTCTCAAACAGTCCAATAGTTGTCCTTGAAGCCCGTCTTATGATCTTTCCATTAACCCCTTGATGCTCCTCAGTCCAATCGACCACGTCAGCTCCTTCTTTCTTCTCCAGAAAACAACCAAAATCTGAATTCACAGAGTCCAGGAAAAGGCAAAGAGAAATATGTCCCAGCCAAACTGCATTCACGAAACTCAAGTCTCTTAAATCCTGTCTGATGGCATTAGAACCGTCTGGGATTCTTTTCCAGAAACATAAGATTTATTTTTCCGTCTCACTCTCTCGGCTTTGAAATCAGCCTGCTATATTAAGAGTTCACTTGGGGAGGAAAGTTAGTTTCGCTTTTGAGGCAGACTGATAAGATAGGCTCACCGCTGCTTTTCTTCTTTCATCCAAATAATTTCATTCTTATTTTCAGCTTAATGGGGCTGTTTCATAAATCAAAGACATCAGCTTACTTAGTTGTTATATATTTTAAGCTTATATTGGTTGTTCTCCTCTCTCCGATAAAGGGTTACTCATGGCTCCGTACCAAATATGGCGCCCGCTCCGATCCGTGCTGGGTGATTTCTTCAGAGGGAAGAAGTCCGGGTTTGCATCCCTTTCTTCTCCTTCTGCTGCTCACCATCTGCTTCAGAGAGACTTCTCCTAGACTCTCCTTCGATCCCCATTTCAAAAAGGGGATCCCGGACCGGACGGTTCCAGTTTTTCCAGAGAGAGCTCTTCTCTGGAGCTATTGGCACCACCACAACAAAGCCCCACCTCCTGTTTTGTCATGTATTCTAAGATCACCTGGGTTACCCAAGGTTGGGAACCACTGCTGTAGTTGAAGGGCTGTTTCCTCTAATATTGGTTTAAATATAATGAAGAAAAGGAGCAGCGGTGTCTTGAAATTGCCCACATACGGTTAGCCCCTGGGCAGCAAAGTGATCGGGCACATGACTCATCTGAGCAGAGTCTTTCCCCCTGTGATCAATGCCTTGTGTTTCTATTCTAATATGAAGAGTGTTCAACAATATTTTAATAAATGTTAAATTACTAAATGCATATTTACATATTAGAAATTTTGTCCTCTTTAAGTCAGCATATGAAAATGTTACACAAACCTTTTCCCTCTTTTCCTTTCTCTTTCATGGCAATGCTTAGGTACCCACCTCTAACTGTAGTGCTGCTATGTTTTATTCCAGAGATAAGATAGCATTTATGTGCTCCAGGAGCTGCAGCTCATAAAGAAACGTGGAAAATGCATTCTAACTCCTTGGGATAACCCATACCAATTGACTCCTGTTAAATATAATGTCGGTGATGTTGCATGTTATGTTTTTATTTGCTCTTCTTGGTCCCACAGGGTTCCAGAAAAGGAGCTGATTCCAGGGATAATCAAGCAAGGAGCAAATTGTTTGGAGTCTCAGGGGCAGGATACAGCGGGAAATGCTCTAGCAGGAGTTGGGAGCTGTAAAGGGACAGTGAACAATCCTGCTGCCACTCAGGTGAGTTCACCTGAAACTTGTATGGATCTGGTTGTGTTTTCTAAAATCTACTAGGGGAGACAAGGGTGTTTATTTGAAGCACCCATGTCCTGATGGCTCTGTGGGCCTGGCAGAGTCAACCAGTAATGTGTGGGTAGGAAGGAAGGAGTTTAGAAAGTACAGCAAAAATAAAAATGAAGGGATAGTGTCACTTTAAATACTAATAGGTTTTTTCCAGTGTGGGCTTTTTGTATTACAATCCACTTCCTCAGATACAATTCTTTTGTTGCGCCCTTTTATTTTTATTTTTGCTGTACATATCGAAGCAGGCTGAAATGGCTACATAACTGAAAAAAGTTTAGGAAGTTATTTTTGAAAGGACTTTTTTTCATGTTACTCTTTTCAGTGCGTAAACACTGAAACTGTGATGCTACTTCTTACTATGTCAGAGAAATGTGACACATAATGTGTGTGTGTGTGTGTGTGTGTGTGTGTGTGCATGTATGCATGCACCCCCCCAAAAGAAATCAACATTTCCCCTCTTTTACCATTAATTCTGAAACATAGCTTCATTACATTTTTAACCATAAAAAGAAGAGTAATTGATTACAGGAGGTTGTATTACTTGTGACTTGTTACTTACCAACTCTGTGATAGGAATAGGGCTGACTGGGCTTTTCCTCCATACGTCCTTCAAGTGGCAGCATTTCTAGGAGATGCTCTCCAGCTGCTTGAATTGGCCTTGTTATCAAAGCAGTTAAACAACAAACCAGCATCAGGCTGAAAGCCTAACTCCAACCCACTGTCATGAGTAGTCAGACACAGTGCAGCACGAGCTGAACATTTTTAGTCAGCTCTCTGCTACTTGCTCGCTCAGTTCTTGACAATGTAGTCGCTGTTTCCTCCATAGTTTCCTGTGGGTATTCATAAAATAGCATTATCTAATGGGCACTGCTATGCATCAGCACAAGTTGGCAGAATTCTTCGATCTGAACATATTGCCTAAGAACTCTTCATTCGGATGCTGACATATAACAAGGAAGCAGCGTGAATAAAGCCAGAGGTCACAGAAGAATACTGAACGGTAGCAAATACTTGCTCGCCTCGTTAAAGACTGCAAATATGTTTGCAGATGGTGTCCAGCAAGCTGTTTGATTTGACTTGCGGTGCTATTTTATCAGTGTTTGAAACTGCTGAAATTCATTGAACTGTATCTCTGTCCTGAGAATTATCCCCGTGAAGAAGGCGGATGTTAATTGCCTGTTGGGAAGGGTAGTTATTAGGTGGGAGGATAGAAACAATGAAGTGGGGTTTGCACTGCTTGTTCTGTTTATGTAGCAGTGTGGGTGTGGATATTGTATCCCTAAAGATAAATCACCTGTTTTGCCATCCCTGGCAACAGCTTGTTGAAGAGTTTCCCTCCTGTGGGAGAGCTATAAATGCCTGCCTTTTGAGAAATTCAGAGAAGCAAGACTAGGCCAGTGTAGACTTTGATAGCCTACCCCAAACTACTGCCCTCCAGATGTGTTAGACGGCAGCCCCACCTACACCCCAAGGAATAGCTGGCAATGCTAGCAAGGGAGGTTGTAAAAGGCGGCATTATGCCAGGGGTAGGGGAAAGCTGAACCTGGAGAAACTGATGACTCAGATCCAGCTTATTTTTTTGTTGGCGCAAGAATTCTTTGGGTGGAGTGATGCCCAAAATACACCTGTTGTTAGGAGGTGGGGGATGGGGGAGAAGTGTTTTTTTCACCCGTTTCTCCTCTCTCTCTGCACTCCCCTGTTCCATGTCCTCCACTGTTCTGGAGAACCTCTAAGAATGTATTTGGGGAGACATAAGGAGACTGCAGGCAAATGAGTGAATGAAGCTTAGTCTCCCTACCTACCCTGACCCACATGAGTAGGAGTCTCTCTAGTCAGATTTTGAATCCAAGACAGTGGGCTGGGGGGTGAGGAGCAGCCTACTTCAAAAGTCATCTTCAGTTACATGCCCGAGTTTTCAACATGGGGTGAGCATCATGGTTTTCTGATAAATTTGAAGCCCCAAGCTGTTATTTCCCAAAATGTTTCAGTCCCTTTGTCTCTGACTGACTGTTCTTTGTATATGCAAGGTCTCCTGCTTTGTTCCTATTGGGACTTTTCCTCCTTTGGGCTTTTCACTTTCCAGCACAGCACCTGCTAAAGAACTGCTCACTGCAATCACAGTGATACCTGAAAGAACTGCTGTAATCTCAGGAATTTCTCAAGAAATATTCCCGTTCCCCCCCCCAAAGGGCTCGTGCTCAGCTCTCTCCATGTGATCTTGAACACATGCATAAATGCCTCAAGCAGAATGTGTGCAGAAAAGATCCTTGTGTTAAGGCCTTTCAAAAAAGACAAGATGCATCAATTTAATATGGATGGTTGGAGGAAATGTCTTATTTGTAACACTGTTTTGAACCCTCTTCTTTCCTTCGCCCTTTCTCCCTTCCCGCCTTCAAAGGAGTGGATATTCAGCGACCCATTAATCAGACAACAGGACAAGTGTCTCTCTATCACCTCCTTCTCTACTGGCTCCCAGATCACCATCGAGTCGTGCAATCAGAAAGACGGCAGACAGGTACTGCACTATCCTAAACAACACCCTTTTTATTTTATGCTGCTGCCACTGTGGTGCCATTGACACTCCTTTTAAAAATGGATTTGGACAGAGTGGTTTGAGATACACAGTCCGCTGGGATCTTGGATAGCCAGAGACTAGAAAGGTTATATTTTGAATGACAACTCTCATAATTCCCCATCCTGGGTGGGATATTTCAGGAATTACAGTCCAAAGAGCAGCTTTTCTACGCTGTGTGATATCTGAAATATGGCATGAATGGTAGGTATGTTGTACAGGTAGCAGATCAAAATCATGTACAGAAAGAGACTCCTTAAATTTGCTTCCCTTATACATGCTCATAACTGTCTAACTAACATAATTCTAAATGGAAGTGGCTGAGTATTAATGATGAGACCATGATTCTCCTCACAGTCTTGAATGATAATGTTACATACAATATCCTTGCCAGTCATTTCTGGGTGTGGAGGGGTCTGCCTCATCCGGCAGGTGGGGATCACAAAATACACCCCTGAGCCATCCATTGCTGGACAGACTACTCAGAGTCAATGTCCAAACAACTGCAACATTTATTCTGAACCACACGTGGTGTTCCTGCACCTATATAATAAGGGGAAATTATCTAATGTCTGAGGCCCAGACATTAGTGTTAGTGGTCATATACTCTCAACTCCCCTTTCCTGATCTCCTGTGCCAACTGGTGCATCCACAGAAACTGCCATTCCCTGCACAGAGAGTGAGTTAATTTGGGGTCAGGTCCTCTCAACTGTCCTGTTCCTCTTTTAACACTTGTCTGGTGTCCCACACTTCAGTTCAATCTTATCTTGACTCCTCCAGATCGAGCTCCTTCAGATAGTTCAGGACCACCTTGGCCAGTGTAGGATTGTGTCCTGAAGTCACAAAACTAGCACATGCCTCTGCACCATGCTCCTTACTTTCTTCCCCACTCAGGGGCACCCACCCAGTTCTCTTGGTCACGCTCCTGCTCCTCCCGTCTTCCAACTAACCCCCCCCCCCGGCTCCTCTTCCAGCTTCCTTATATTCCCCACTTGGGGGGAGGTTTCTTTGATGGGCTCTTTCTGGCCTTCTTTCTCCTCCTGCCCTTGCATGTTCCTCCTGCCTTCTGTCTCCAGTGTGTCAGTTCATTCCTGCATAGTGTCTGGGGGGGGGGGCGGAATCCAGTCATGCCCAGCATGAAATCCTGGCAGAGACTCTCAGAGGACTAGTAGGACATGGAAAGAGACCCATTACAGTCCTTTCCATGTAGAAAAAGGTTCCAGACATATGGTTCTGTGTCTTTTGATAGCTATAGGAAGTTCAACTTCTCCTATTAGTGCTGGACAGTGAATGACAGAGAATCTACACTAGAGCAAACTGCAATGTCTTGTTGTTATGAAGGAGGCACAGGGTGGACCTTCTGTGAGCTGGCACTTTAAGGAAATCTGGGTGGCTTCTGCAGCACTGTGGTTTTTTTGTGTACTTTCAATTGCCTGCAGATTTCTATTGCTCCAAATAAAGACCAGAGTGCTTTTGAAACCTTGTCCGTGGAAAATGTAAGCATATATTCTCCAAGGGATCAGGCTAATGGAGAGGTGTCTGTAAAAACTGTCACAGCACATTCACTGGGAAAAGCTTTCACAGTTAAAACTAGGACTATGTGAATTTCCCTGATGAGTTGTACATGCTTGGGTCTACCTTCCTCTCTCCTGATTGATCATACGTACACCAGCCTGTCCTGGAATTAGGTCACTGATTTTGTCCTTAAGTGCTTTGCTCTCACTGGCATTGGGCAGAATCTTGGAACAAAGTTTCTTTTGCACCTAATGAGCACTTCTCTGATAGCAGTACTCACCCTATTCTGACATTACTCACTCGGTTACTTTTCAGTACACAAGAAGCATGTTGCTATCATTGCTTTCCATACTCGCAGAGCAACAGATAAGAAGAATTTGGAGGATTTCCAGGTAAACAACATTGTCAAACATTCGTAAAGCTCCTGGAAGTCCACATGGGCAGGAAGCTCTTCTGTTCAGGTGTGTTGATTTCCAAATGATTAGATTCATGAGGAGGGCTTAATACTCTAATCCTCCCATGTTGAACAGAAACCAGGCAAATTCAACAGGGCTGAATAGTTGTCTTTCTGCACCACATGTGAGACACACCACTTATATTTGAAATCAAGGCCCTACAACCTCTTAAATTACAACGGAACCAGAGGGGGCCCGGAAGATTACACGCTTCTTTTCTATCCTTTATTATTGAGAGCCAATAAGCAAGGCATGCTTGCTCAATGAGCAATGCTTCTGCCGTGCTTCACACATGTGTAGCGTACTGCCTCCCCCTGGGAATTTCACATAAACGGATCAGGACAAGGAGGAGCTAAGTTGGAAAAGGTACTCCCCTCTCATCCTGAAAAGGAAGCGCCTGCTTTGCCAACACACCCATTTTGTTACTCCATACTAGCCATGCTAGCTAGTCATAACAACAATTCTGAGTTTCAGGTATCAACTAGTATTGTGCTATTTTTAACCTGTTTTGAATGTATTTTTAAACACAATAAAGAAATGTTCCTCCAAAATAGTATAATCTACCACAATTGGTCTATCCTCACATGAATTGTATCAGAATGTTATTTAGACCCTTAAAAAACCTACTTTGTGGGGCTGAGAGAGCTGTGCAGCTCTCTGTCCCCCACGACCAGCAGAGTTGGAAGTGATCGTCTGAACCAATCACTTCCATGCTCTGGATGTGCTGTGGTTAACCGAGTCGACTCCAGAAACGCTCTCTCTCTCAAGTGGTTATTGACAAGCTTGACTCCAGAAATCATGTCAGGCTTTTGTTCATAAGCTGGGCTCCAAAAGGACCAATTAAGAGCCAAGAAAAACAGCCTGGCAAAGCCGCCTGTTGTGAAGGTGACTGGCGTCAGTCTCGCAAAGCTTCTCAAATCCCACCCCAGATAGTAACGAAAGCCTTGCTGCTGATTTTGTTTGTTAAAGGGAATATAGTTGTATGTTGTCTTGTTCTAGTACTGGTGCACGTACATACCCTTCTTGAGGTGTTGGATTTTTTTCCCCAGGGAAAAGGAGTAAACAGAGGAAGAGGCACCCTCCATTGAGTGAGGGTGAGATAACATGCAGTTAGTGATAAACAGAGGGAGCATGAAGTTTTAAAAAAAACCCTTAATGTTGTCCAAAAGCACCTAAGAAAGCTTAAGGCAAAGAGGACTTAAAAGCTTTTGTGCTTTTTTGTTACAAAAGAGGAGTTATACATGATTTCACTGAATTTCATTCAAGTATCTTGTTTGCCCCGAGGCTGTTCTGTTTGGTTAAGACCTAGTTTCATTTTGCAGCAAGGCAAAATGTTCATATAAAGCTTGGAAATCCAAACTAAAATTTTGTTTTCTTTAACAGAAAAAGATTTATTTGACTAAAACTAATTTTTCCTGTTTTTCTTCTCCGTTTTGCATTATTTCTGCCCTGCCATAACATTTGTACTTAAAGTAATTAATTTGTCTATAAAGGCATAATTACAGCACATGAAGTGATCTCACAGATCTTCTGCAAACAGCATGAAATTCTGACATCTGGTATTTTGACAGTCATGTTTGTGGCTATTATTTGTATTCAGTGGATATCTATAAATATATTTATTAGACAAGTATTAAAAACTGCAAAAAAAGATTTAAAAAATTAAAATCTGATAATATATCCAAATTATATTATTATATAAAATAATTATATTATTATTATAATTATATTATAATAATATATATTGTTATATAGAATAATAATAATACCTGCAACAGTACAAAGTCAACATAATTGTGCAGACACATGACAACGCTAGACATAATAGAATTGTAAAATAAATACACTGGTCACTATGTAATCTGCCAGTATTCAAGAATCTGTGGGAACATCAAGTAGACAAGGTGTCAGAAAACAACTAAGTTAAGATCTTGTGGGACTTTTGGATTCAAACAGACAGACATCTTGAGAGTAATACACCACACATAACAGTAACAGAATGAAGAAATGTCTAGATAATTGACACTGCAATTTCAGAGAATGTCGGAGTTGAAGATAAAGAAGAGGGGGAAAAATGAACAAAATATAGAAACCTGACAATAGAAATAACGCATTTGTAGATGAAAAACATTTCAGTGGTTCACATAGTCAGTGCGGCATTGGGAACAATGCTGCGGAATTTCATAAAATATTATAATCAACTGGAGATCTATGAAGTAGTGCTATAAGCACTCCAAAAAAAGAAGAGAAAAGAAAGAAAAAGAAAAGAAAAAAGCAATATTGGGAATAGCAGACCTATTACACTGATATTTAACTGATACTTACGTAGGTTTTTGGACAAAGACTGTGTTTTGAATTTTCTAATAATAATTATAATACCTGTAATAGTACAAAGTCAGCATGATACAATACAACCCAAAATGTGGGTCTAAAAGCCAATTGATTACTAAAAGCATTAAAATATCAAAGGGATTAAAACAACAAAAATCTTTAAAGTCCTTGGAGAACAAGGAGGTCAGAATCTGGCACTGAAAATAGTATGGGTGCTGGTGAGATACCATGGGGAGAACCGTATATAACCAGGTATCACCACCAATAAGATTTTCTCTTTGATAACAATGTTCTGAACTTTAGCACCAAAATGAGGGGACTCTTAAGGCACAAAATCTGATTTTGTTACCAACACAGTGGCTGAAATCATAATGCAAGCCAAGTCATAACTTTCTGTATGTTTCTCCCTGGTAGACAAAGTATCCTGCTGTGATTCGGTGGGGGGGGGGGCGTGTATGAACACTGGATTGGTGTGTGTGTAAACCCCCACCCCATCCAAGAATCACAATAGAGACACTTTGTTGACCATGGAAGAATAGACAGAAAGTTACGACTTGGCTTGTGCTATGAACAGGATTTTGGCATCCGATATATAATGTTGATTTGTAAGAAGTGACTTGCAGTGATCCTGTAACATGTTATGTTGCTTGCTTCTGGAGAAGGGAAACTGGATTCCACTAAAAGCTATAGGAGCAGAAAGACATCCCCACTTCTGTAGCTGTCCATTAGTATTCCAAGTGCAATATAATTGATTCCCACACATGTGTGTTCATGCACCTGCAGTTTTCTAGGTAGTAATTTTTCTGGGCTTTATGAAATGTTGTAGATTTCCTCCGTCCCCTGCAGCCCTCTATAAATCCTCCATTTCTGCTCCAGACAGTTGGACAATATTTACAGCACACTGGAAAATGGGGTGTAAAGATTACAGTGGGAGAAGCAGCAGCAGCGTGCTAAATCTGGCCCCAGATCAAGGTAACTCTGGAGAGATATAGTTGTGTTAGGATGTGATGACATATATCAAAAATAACATGAAGAACCAAAAAGAAGGTAGCTTTTCCCGTAGAATGGTATATGTTCATTAATATATGCAGGTGCCAAGTAAGAAGTTATTTTTAGAAATGAAATAGAATTGTAGTCTATCTCAGCAGAAAGGGGAAAAGCTGTGACCCATGTACAGTGGTGCCTCGCTTAACGAGCGCACCGTATAACGACGAAATCGCATAGTGATCTCTTTTTTGAGATTGCTAATGCGATCGCTTACCGATGGCCTCTATGCCCAAAACTGACATTGCGAAGATCGGTAAGCGTTTCGCTTACCGATCTTCGCATTGCGACGCCAGGAAATCAGCTGTTCGGCGGCTCCAAAATGGCCACCGGACGACCCAAAATGGCCACCGCAACCATTTTCGCGCCCTGCCCTTGCTTACCGAGGGCGCGAAAATGGCGGCGCTATGAGGAAACTTCGTTTAACGGTGAGTATAGAAGCCATTGGGATACATTAAACTAAGTTTAATGTGTTCCAATGGCATTTTGCGTCCCGTTTAGCGATGTTTCCTCATAGCGAGGGTTAATCCGGAATGGATTAACCTCGCTATGCGGGGCACCACTGTACTTGAATAGTGTGCTGCTTAGGTACTCAGTATGGATGGGCAACCTCAACGTCTCTCATCTTTTTTATGGTTCTTTGGCTTTGAATCAGACTTGGGTTATAAGTGGAAAGCACCTACAAAAGAGGACTGTCCTCTGGCAGGACTTCAAATAGAGGAGTGTTAAAGGGGGGGGGGACACAGTCACCTTTTTACTTCTTAGGGAAAGAATGCCCACAAGACTGGACTAACAAATTGTTTCTGGGTCTGAGTGGGGTTTGGGACACCATCTCTCTTGGTTGAGAGGTGCTGGTTGCTTGGACAACACAGGTCCCACAACCCAGCATCTTCACATTACTTCCAATTCTGATTGATCTCCTGTGTCGTGGATGCTAAGACCAGCTTTCTGGAACATCATCTGCTGTGAACTGACCTCTTTGTTTAACCTCAGCTTCACCGAAAGGACTTTGATTCCCAGTCAGTATGTGTAACCTTCTGGGCTTGACCAGCCTATGGCCTAGCACAAGGGAGAGAAATCAAAGGGCCTAGTCCTCTCCACGAAGTGATGGAATCAGGTCTTCTGTAAGCTATTGACATTGACCCACAGCTTCAAACCTTCCCCGAAGTACCCCTCCTGGGAAGATATGTCTCTACCGTCTTGGACTTCTGACTATTCTAAGTACAGAGTCCAATGCAGTCAGGAGGCTAGAGTCCATTGCAAGTCTTGACACAAATGGGACGACTCAAGGCAGCACAGTAAAAAATGAGGCATCAGACTTGTCAGGAAATCATGGTCATATCGGCAGAAGAGAATTGATCCTTCCAGTGGTGATGGGGGTGGAAAAACTCCTAAAGAGTAGCTACAGGGTAGAAGCAAGAGTAGACGGTGACACTAGAGGAAGGATCTTTCACAGACAATATCAGTGCAGCTCAAGCTAATGTTTGCTAGTACTGTGCAGAAGAAGGCAGTGGTAAACCTGTAAACAGGTTTTGGAACACAGAGTAATATCAGTAAGTTCTCCGAAAGCAGATCTGTATATTTATTCCAAAAGCTGGCCTTATGCTTTCGAAAAAGATTTTGGGATTACAGAAAAAGGAGGGCTACGCTCAAAAAAATGGGGAGCATGAACTAAGGTATTTTAGACTAAACAGCAACTATTTTTTCAAAGGTGACTTTTTCTAATCGGCAATATTTTTCTTTAGATTGGCCCATTTCCCCCTCCCCCCACTTCACATACCGTAAGCTCCTCATATTCAGGATAACAGCCATGTGGGTGGCAGCTTGTGGTGAGTTCCACAAAACAAATCCCTTTCTGTGAACCACATTCCATACAATTCAGATTGATTTTGAGCAGAGAAAAGGACAGCAGGGATTGTTGTAAAAATCTGTTTAAAGTAAGTGTGGAGCCTCTTCCCTATTCCATACATGAATGTATAAATATATGGCTTATATGATTGCAAGTCGCCAGGCCACCCACTTTGCACATGCAATTCAATCTTGAAATACTAGCCAAGGTCCCACTTGTTAGGTATCTGACATTTGACAATGACATTTGACTATATCCTATGGTTATAGGGCTTTTTAAAATATATATATTTAACGTTAGTAGCTATAGCTTTGTTTCTCAGTGCTCTTTATTTTTCTGGCTAAGAAAGATCTCATCTCTGCTGTGCTGGCCTAAGGCTCAGTTATTTTTTATAACTTGTGTGCACTCAAGCCATCAAATGTAAAGTATGAAATGAAGCTGAACTACATTACTGCTCTGTGGAGTAAGTCCTGAAAATGCAACTGAAGCTCCGGATGTGAGAGAAATTAATGAAATCAAGCCCACCACTTAGAGTTTGCTAATTACAAAATGCAGTAATTAGGGAAAGACTGTTCCCTACATGTAATCCCTGGCCTCCGTTTTCACATTTGTACCCTAACCTTACCTTTCCATTTAACTGAACAAAGAAAGAAGTGGATCCTGGGGAAACGACAACTGCTGTGCTTTCAAGTCCCGCAATTAATAGAGGAGCTTCTTTCTTTCGTGACATTCATTAACAAGATAAAATGCTTGCTGGGTGCCTTGCTGATATAACCCATTCCATTAATAAAAACACACATGCAAGAAACCAGTGTCAGTTCTGCTTAAAGAGGTTTACGGATCAGTGAGACTCTAATCCAGAAAACTAACATACATAGTCTCCCAAGAGATTTTCTCTGGGATTGGGATGGGAGCAGAGAATGGAAAAAAATCCCTTGCTAATTATCGTTGTGAGCAATTAATGTGTAATACAAAAGGCTTGCAAGGGCCAACAAGTTTGGAAAACTAAGCAGTGGCCAGAGGATTGGAAAAGATCAGTCTACATCCCAATCTCAAAGAAAGGCAGTGCCAAAGAATGCTCCAACTACCATACAATTGCACTCATTTCATACGCTAGCAAGGTTATGCTCAAAATCCTCCAAGGTAGGCTTCAGCAGTATGTGGACCGAGAACTCCCAGAAGTACAAGCCGGATTCCGAAGGGGCAGAGGAACTTGAGACCAAATTGCTAACATGCACTGGATTATGGAGAAAGCCAGAGAGTTCCAGAAAAATATCTACTTCTGCTTCATTGACTATGCAAAAGCCTTTGACTGTGTGGATCACAGCAAACTATGGCAAGTCCTTAAAGAAATGGGAGTGCCTGACCACCTTGTCTATCTCCTGAGAAACCTATGTGTGGGACAGGAAGCAACAGTTAGAACTGGATATGGAACAACTGATTGGTTCAAAATTGGGAAAGGAGTACGACAAGGCTGTATATTGTCCCCTGGCTTATTTAACTTATATGTAGAATACATCATGCGGAAGGCTGGACTGGAGGAATCCCAAAACGGAATTAAGATTGCTGGAAGAAATATCAACAATCGCAGATATGCAGATGATACCACTCTGATGGCAGAAAGTGAGGAGGAATTAAAGAACCTTGTAATGAGGGTGAAAGAGGAGAACGCAAAAAATGGCCTGAAACTCAACATCAAAAAAAACTAAGATAATGGCCACTGGTCCCATCACCTCCTGGCAAATAGAAGGGGAAGATATGGAGGCAGTGACAGATTTTACTTTCTTGGGCTCCATGATCACTGCAGATGGAGACAGCAGCCCCGAAATTAAAAGACGCCTGCTTCTGGGGAGGAAAGCGATGACAAACCTTGACAGCATCTTAAAAAGCAGAGACATCACCTTGCCGACAAAGGTCCGCATAGTCAAAGCTATGGTTTTTCCAGTAGCGTTGTATGGAAGCGAGAGCTGGACCGTAAAGGAGGCTGACCACTGAAGAATTGATGCTTTTGAATTGTGGTGCTGGAGGAGGCTCTTGAGAGTCCCCTGGACTGCAAAGAGAACAAACCTATCCATTTTGAAGGAAATCAACCCTGAGTGCTCACTGGAAGGACAGATCCTGAAGCTGAGGCTCCAGTACTTTGGCCATCTGATGAGAAGAGAAGACTCCTTGGAAAAGACCCAGATGTTGGGAAAGTGTGACGGGAAGAGGAGAAGGGGATGACAGAGGATGAGATGGCTGGACAATGTCTGCAAAGCAACCAACATGAAATTGACTGAACTCCGGGAGGCAGTGGAAGATAGGAGGGCCTGGCGTGCTCTGGTCCATGGGGTCATGAAGAGTCGGACACGACTAAACGAGTAAACGACAACCTGTGGAGTTTAATTTCTGTCTTTCAGACAAATAATCACCATCACCTTCCTGCACACCCGGCTTTTCTGGCTGGTTATTTCTGTAAGAGAAATAAGGACCAGTCATAAGCAGGATGGAGGTAGACCAGTGTTTTGGATGTGACTGTTCAATCAGTGGAGAGTTCTCTAATTTGGTGACAGCAGTGCTTGGAACTGTTTTATTTATTTGTTGATTGACTGATTCAATGGATGCTTAGTTTGGACAGGCTGCAGTGCCCAGAGTTACCATGGACAAATGGTTGGTGGCTGTGCTGGTTGCGCATTTTAGGAACTGTGGTCCAAATTCCGCCCCCTCTACCATTAGCAGGGAACAACATGCTTTCAAAGTCTGCACAATTGCAATAGGGCAAATAATGGTCATGTGAAAGAGAAATCAGGTGTAATTAATTGATACTTCCAAAAAAAATGAACTAATGTTATTTACTAATGAAGCCTTACAGTGGGATTCTTCTAGATTTTAACATCTGCTTGTTTACTGGTTGTTCTGCAACCTTGTCTTTGCTGCTTCAAACTGCTTGGCATAACAGCTTCACGAAAGTCGTGCATTATAAATGTATGTCACCTTTGGTCATTAATGTACACGGGGGGCCTTGGCAGAGAAACTGGACAGCCCTGCTAGCTTTCAGTGCCTCTTACCTGCATATGCCACATCCACCACATCAATGCAAGGCTGGTGAGCCACTCTTCCCCCCCCCCTCGTCAATGAAACAGTGGAAATAAATGTCAGTTCAATGTGCCCCTGCTGTCAGGCTGCTGAGAACATGAGCCTTCTGTCATAAAAGGACCATCTGCCTGGCTGAAGAATGGAAGTTGGGAGGGCTCAGACCAATCAGCCGGTGAATAGAATCCCTGTTAACCTCATATATGTATCACAGAATGGTATGATTTGGTTTCAGACTTTGTTGTTGATTTGGCATTTCATTAAGTTATGCTAGCTGGCTTCCAAACATGCAAGTTAAAATAGACAGCTGTTGCATTTGGGTCAGGACAACTGGAGCCTCAGTGTCAGGGGCATATTTCACATGACATAAGAGCTGACATTTAAAATTTTCAAATAATCATCCATTATTCGTCTGTCCACTGGTACTGGGATGATTGGCACTGCTGTTTTCCACAAACAGAGAAATAAGGGTATACCGCAAAATAGTGCTTACAAAGCAAATAGCATAGAACATAGGTCGGAGAATAGGGGTAAATTACCCCAAATGGGGTAAAAGTGAAGATCCTGGGGGTAATGAGCAGAGTGCTACCCCCTCCCTCCCATCCCTACCCTCTGCAGCCAAACCTCAAATTGTAAGCACCTCTCTCTGTTACTTCCTTCGTTGCAGCAGGGCACTTCTAAATGCTTCGTTCTGTTAGAGATCGGAGAGATAAGCCTCCCTAAGTGGTTACAGGTGGGGATTAGCCCCAGGCAATCAATCAATCCGGGGCTTCTGAATGACTGCTTCCTCCAGAAATGAATGCGAGCAAACAGAAGGCGGGAAAGGAGCAAGCAAGGGAAGGAGGGAAGAAAGAAAGGTGCGAGAGACCGAGGACTTCATCAAGCTTATTTAAATGTATGTAATTGTAGAAAATGGAGGGAGAAAATGGAGGGAGGGAGGAAATGGAATTTGTGTGTCTCTCTCTGTGTGTGTGTGTGTGTGTGTGTGTGTGTGTGTGAGAGAGAGAGAGAGAGAGAGACTGACTCAAAACTGAAAATGAACAGTCAGTCAAGCAAAAGAGAAACTGAATTAAAGTGGGGGGGAAGGGTGGCTTTTTAAGGTGCTGTCTGGGTTTATCATTGCTTTCCTTCCAAGAAGCAGGCATCTTTTAATTTCGTGGCTGCTGTCACCCTCTGCAGTAATCATGGAGCCCAAGAAAGTAAAATCTGTCACTGCCTCCATATCTTCCCCTTCTATTTGCCAGGAGGTGATGGGGCCAGTTTTGTTTTTAAATGTTCAGCTTCAGACCATTTTTTGCGTTCTCCTCTTTCACCCTCATTAAGAGGTTCTTTAAGTCCTCACTTTCTGCCATGCTTTTGCATAGTCAATGAAGCAGAAGTAGATGTTTTTCTGGAACTCTCTGGCTTTCTCCATAATCCAGCACATATTAGCAATTTGGTCTCTAGTTCTTCTGCCCCTTCGAAATCCGGCTTGTACTTCTGGGAGTTCTCAGTCCACATACTGCTGAAGCCTGCCTTGTAGGATTTTGAGCATAACCTTGCTAGCGTGTGAAATGAGTGCAATTGTATGGTAGTTGGAGCATTCTTTGGCACTTCCCTTCTTTGGGATTGGGATGTAGACTGATCTTTTCTAACCCTCTGGCCACTGCTGAGTTTTCCATTGATGATGATAAAAAAGCACACTGGTCCTTTGATATTGGGCTGTGGCACCAGGGTGTATGACATGACCTTTAGCCTGGTTTGTTCCTTTTTGCACACCACACATAGAATGATTAAAGTGGTAGGGAAAGCCCACCCCCCAATTCTGCGTTGGCTGTCTCTAGCAAGTATGTCATTGCTAGGACCACTCTGGGAGCCACTGATGATGATTAAATCCTCTGCAAGCTAGCAAAAATTTAATGCAACTTGCTAGGCAAGTTGGACACCTTACTACTCCCTATACTACACCATGGCTGGAGTGCAATGTTTCCAGCAAAAATAGTCCACATCTTTATCAAATTTGGTGCATCCTGTTGGTTCGGTACACAGCCTGTGTAGATTCGATAATGTTTTTAATTCAACTAATGTATTTTCTTCCTTTCGAATCAAGGGGATAATGTTGGCATATATAAATTTGGGGGGGGGGGGGTAAAAGGTAAAAAAGTTCCCTGACCCCTGGCATAGAATGACTTCTCCATGTGAGATAAACCACAGTTGCAGAAAACTAAAATATGATTAAAATTAATGGACCACTTACTTTAGAAATAGAGTTATATATAGCCTGCAATTAGAGCTGAAAGCCCCAGATGCAATTCAAATGGAATTTTGTTTTAGAGAAATCAGATTTCAAAGGAATCCCATGCTTTAATTCTGAAGACCAGTCATTAAACAAAAACAAACTAGTCTGTAAACTGTATGAGGTCAGGAAAGTGCCTGTTGTGAACTCAGAGGCTTTCAGCAATTCAAGAATTCTCTCTTCCAATGACAACTTATCTATAATGTCTGTTTCTGTTCTTAGTCATATGAATTGTTGATTTGCATATGGGGAACCTGAAATATCTGTAATTCTAAGAAACTCAGCGTTTGCACACATAGTATACTGGACTGTCTGTTTTCTGTATGGGAGTGAGTTTGCATCTTCTTATGAGATGATTTCCACTTGACTCAGGTACAGATAACCAAGCACCAAATGTAGGCACGTTGTCTCAGTTGTGAAGTGCTCATGTGAATAAGAAGGTGTCTTTCTCTTAAGATACATAAATGGTGCGTGGGATGAAAACCAATCCCTAGGTGTGGATTTTAAAATCCATTATTTATACTCATACACACTTTTAAGTGCTTGCATATTTTGAATGTGGGTATCATACAATTACAGTTGGTTTGGTAGACGTAATTGTCATATCGTGGAAATTTGTAGGAATAGGGTATATATTACATTTGAAACTACCTACCAGGTGGTAAAAGCAGTCCAGTATGAATGGTTCTGAAAGAAGAAGTTTGATTCTCCCCTTATCCTAAAAGAGAATTCCAGTTACTACCTGATTTCCACCCATTCCAGCCATTTTAACAAGGTCAGTCTTGATGCCTCATATGAAATCAAAATGTAGCTAGGCATGTTATGAGACCATGGTGCCTTTCCTCACTGAGACATCTCACTCTATGTGTGGGTAGATCAGTCCTGATATTTTTGTGTTTGTGCCAGAAATTTAATACCATGATGAACTATGTAACATCAAACAGAAACATAGTCATCACCACTATCATCATCATTGCAAATAGCCCATCTGTTCCCTCTCTTTTCCCATTGTCATTCATGTGTGTTACAGACATTATCTATAGCTTTATTTTGTACTTCAGAAACAAAAAGCAAGAAACTCTGGCAAGAGGAAGAGAGGTTTACATATTTTGATGTTGTTCTTTCTCTTCCCTCCCTCCCTTCTTCCCTTTCTCCCACTTGCAGAAATGGAAGATGAAAGGCAGCTTCATCCAGCACTTTGTCAGCGGCTTGTGCTTAGAAAGCCAGTCCAGCAGATTAGTGACCAACATCTGCCAGTCGGATATACCAGGGCAACAGTGGGAGCTGCTCCAGGCCACATGATGGTTGTCCAGCAACTTCTCTGATGCTTTTGCATGAGACTCTGGGAATGGAAGGGGTTAGGGTGGGGAATGAAGTTTGGTTCTCTTTAAACCTTCAGTATTTTGATTGTGATCCTCAGCCCATAAGCATTTTAGTTGAAACGTCAGTGTTTTGGGATTCGTTAATGGAGCACTCCAAGATGTATGGAACCATCACCAGAAATGGTCCGTCTGTTTACCCTTCTTTTCCCACTGTGAGCAACACTATAGGAAACTCAACAGCAGTTCAGTGCTGGGGAAGGATCCACCCCAGTAACCAAGACTTTGGTATGATACTGACAGCTGGTCCCTTTCATTCATTCCACTCCAGGGAAACGTGGTGTGTGGTCCCATGGAGTTGTTGCCTTTGGTGTTTGTGACAACGCTTACTGTGAACCTCTGATGGATTTGCTTGATTTCACTGGCTTTCAGACCTGACGTCACCTTTCATTTTGCATGTGTGCTGTACAAAATGCTTTAGGGGAACGCAAGCAAAAGTAGTTATGGCTAAGTTATTGGATAATGTACCACTGAGAGCAAATGGAAGGCAGGCGGGCTAAGTAAAGCCTTTATTGATTTGGATTTGTTTCTGAGTTTGTTTTCTCATTGGAGTATGTTCCTTGTAGAGATAGGGATCCTTGTTTTCCCTGGCTGATAGGGTTAGGGTATTGCAGGGGGAATTGAAAACTGTCCTTGACTGGGTAAATACGAGTCTGCTATGGATTTAATGGTTTGAGTCCTTTAGTAAACAATGTTCTTTGAAATTACATGAACAAGAAGAGATCCCTTTTTGTTTTATATACAAGGTGTACATACGTATAGCCAGTGGTTGCTTAACTGTGTGTTCATCCTCCATCTCTTTTATTTCCTCCCGTAGAAAAGCAAAGTTCAGAGAATTACTGCCTAATCTCTTAACAAATAGGCAATTGGAGCCTTCTCCTGAGACTGAGGAATGTGATGAAGCAGCTGCTAGGAAACATCCATTAAGACCTGTCCAGAAGGCGGTCTGTGACTTTGCACTGACAGCTTGTGTGAAAAGCATTGGTGCTTTTTTTGTGCTAGGCAAAAAGACATGCAAGGCTGTAGACACTAAAGAGGTATCTCTTCATTCTGCCTTTGCCAACACATATTTGGGATTCATTCCTATGGAAAAGTAGCCCACAATAGAATTATATCTGTTCTTATAAACCATGGCTTGTTGTGAATGCCAGATACCGAAATGATCAACCTATGTATGCATGTTCATCCCTTGTTAACAAATCAATTAGTGAGAATTCTCTCATTAAGCTAAAACTTACAAGAGTTACTGTCCAGCTCATTCTAAGTAGCGTTTTGTTCCTTGAAAACCCATTTTCAGTCAATTCCTGTGATAAGATCATCTTTGTGTGTGTTTCTTCTCTTAAAAGCAAAACATGAACTCATACCACTTTGTAATTTGCACAGCTCCCTACATTTTTCCCAGGAAAGTTTTCAAAGAGTGGGACAATTTGCCCCTTTGCCACTAGAAGAAAATCTGTGATTACTCTGTATTAATTGAAGACTTTGTTCCTATAAGCACTTGCTTGGAAACAAGAGCCCAGAAAAGTTTCTTTCTGAACTAACTTTCCCAGACTTTCCCAGTCAGAAAAGCCACCGGGCACACTGACTGGCAAAGTCTGGAACTTGTTCAAAAAGGAATTTTTCCAAATTCTGTTGGAAGTACAACTTACTGAACTCAATAGAACCTGCTTTGAGCACAAGTGTGCTTTGTAGTAGGCAAAGTTAGGATTCAGAAAACCTGTGTTCAAATCCCCCACTCAGTCACTGGGGGCTTGCAATGGTAAACCACCCCTTGAATATTTTACAGGCCTCAGAAACCCTGTTAAAGTTGCCATATGTCAGATGCAACTTGATGGCACAGAACAATAAATCTGCATAGGATTGATTGGGATGGCAGATGTATGCCATTGTTCAACAGACTTGCAGTGCTGCATATACTGGTAAATGTTGTATCAAAGTAGAAGATCCATTACGACAAGCCAGCATGAGTTCTGGAGTTGCTATGTTGCCAGGATCAGAATCGGAAGCAGGGTGCACTATCCGTGGTAAGCCCCTTTTCTCTAATGTGATTCCTTCAGTCAAGGATACTATGCCTTTCTTCCTAGTTTGGTTTACATTTGAGTAGAAATAAGGGGAGGCTGAAGCTTGTCTCCTAACTGCCTGCTGAATCTCACATTTGTGAATTGTTCCACTGCACAGCAGTGATCCTGTTTGGCTGTATTACTGATTCAGAGAAGCAATCCTATATTGATAATGGTGAAGTGGGACTACATGCTACCTTTGTGCTGATGAGAATGCTGCCCCTTAAAATTTGCTGGGTCAACTCCACTTCTTTGTGAGTCCATTTTATACCAAAGGTCTTTGCTACTAATAAAATAAAAAAAAGTTAAAGTGAGAAGCTGCAACCAGGTATACTTTCTGTCTAGCAATACATCTGTGATCAAGGAAGAATAGCGCAAAGTAGTCTCCAGTTGTTGATTGCCCACCCAAATATGCATTATATCTCTGTAAAAAATAAAAACCAATGCTCATTTGACTCTGGTCCTGATTCTGCTTTTATTGAGCCCTGTTTTCATTCTCACGTTAAAGGGCTCCAACATCAGAGTCACCAAAGATATCCAAAGCCCTGTTGAAGTGGAGTTTTCAGTTTTTTCCTCCATAATTGTTGGGTTTTGGTCTCATTCCCTTCCATTGAATAAAAAAGAGGGAATAAATCCTTGCCCACTCCAAGGCTGGAGGTAAGTTCTTGACTGGCTTGAGAGCATATGGGGGTGGAGTGAGAGACCTAGGGGGCAAGAGAGGCTTTCAGTCCATAGCTCTCCTCTGATCCACATCCTTTCTCTTCTCTAGTACTGGAGCATATTTGTTTTGGAAAGGTGGTGTGACAACCCCAGACCTACTGGGATATGCCACAGTTTCACTAAGCTGCCACCAACCATTCCCTGTAAGGAGTCACACAGACCAGGAATGGATTTTTAAACAAACAAAGGAATAAGGTTTATTTAAATGACACACAGGGAAAATGAAATGATCAAGTGAATAAGATACAGTAACGTGGCTTTGTCTCAATCATACATACACCAGTTTGGTTCACACAGAACACCTTTAAATAAAGCACAGACCCTGAACCTATCAGTTCTGGCTACCCATAAAGACACCTGAACCTATCAGGTTGGTACTGACTGACACACAGTAGTACCCTGTCTGACACACAGACTCCCACTCCAGCTTCTTCTCTCAGCTCTCCTTCTAAACTTCTACTTCTCCACACAAGCTCCACATATATATATAGTACAGCCCCTCCTCCTGATGTCCCGCCTTCCACTCCCCATAGGATGGAACTTTCCCTCCAAACCCATGACAGACAGGTAACATCGGTGCTGTATGTAACACCTCCCCTCTTTATAAGTTGTTTTGTAGGGGGAAAGCTAAAGTGCTTTTCTCCAAAAAACAACCTGGATCCAAAACATACAAAAACAGTTATACAATAACACAATACCATACTTACTTTAGGATAAACATATCAATTAGGCATTTAAACATTTACCATTTACAATACATCAAGTTACCTTTATTCATACAAACCAAGCATGTTTAATAAACAAGTACATTTAACCTTTGGTCACCAAAATATATACACAGTCCATGTTTCTTTCGCCGTCTTCATTCTTCGGGTCTTCTTGACAAGGCGTCAGCAACACAGTTCACTGACCCTCTGACCACCTTCACTTCAAAGTCATAGTCTTGCAGGTTTAAAGCCCACCTCATAAGTTTACTATTGTGGGTTTTCATTGTCTTTAACCATTGCAGTGGTGAATGGTCAGTGCACAGAATAAAATGTCTTCCCCAGATGTAAGGCTTGGCCTTCTGGATCGCGTAGACTATGGCCAGGCACTCCTTTTCCACGGTTGCCAAATGTCTCTCACCTTTCTGGAGTTTCCTACTCAGGTAGGACACTGGATGCTGGTCACCATTCTCATCCTCCTGGCAAAGAACTGCTCCTACCCCGCTGTTAGACGCATCGGTGTAGATGATGAACTCCCGGTCGAAGTCTGGAGCACGCAGCACTGGATAGTTGATGAGGGCCTCCTTCAACCTCTGGAACGCCTCCTCACAGTCGCTGGTCCATGGGATGCGCTCATCAGTCTTCTTCCGCGTCAGATCGGTCAGCGGAGTCGCTATCTCGCTAAACCTCGGGATGAACTTTCTGTAGTAGCCCACCAACCCAAGAAATGATTTGACTTTTTTCTTGGTGTTGGGTCTGGGCCAATCACGAACGGCTTCTATCTTGGCCTCTAGGGGTTTTATCACTCCTCCCCCTACTATGTGACCCAAGTATTTTATTTCTGGGCTACCCAGCTGCAGTTTGTTCTCTTTGCAGGGCCTAGGCCAAAGCACTTCCTCCCCTGGGTCAAAGTGCCTCTCCCTGGCTTCCTGGTCATCCCAAGCTTTCTTTCTGACCTTTTGAGCTTGCAGGGTCTCTGCTGCTAGCTCTAGGTTTCTCTTTAGGTCATTCCTTAAAGAGTCTATATATGTCATAACGTCTTGTGGGTCATCCTGGGTGATCTGCTCCCAATTTTGTTTGATTAAATCAAGGGGCCCTTTCACCCTTCTCCCAAACAAGAGTTCAAACGGACTGAACCCGGTACTGGCTTGTGGCACTGATCGATAAGCAAACAAAAGGGATTGCAGCTTCTGGTCCCAATTGTTTGGATTCTCTGCCAAGTAAGCCCTAATCATGCGCCTTAGAGTCCCATTGAACTTCTCCGTTAACCTATTACTTTCAGGGTGATAGGCAGTGGTTTCCTTGTGTTTAATTCCACAGATTTGCCATAACCGTTTCATGAGCTTCGATGTAAACGATGCGCCCAAATCTGTGATTATTTCTGAGGCAAATCCCATCCTGGACATATACCCCACCAAGGCATCTGCCACTGTGTTAGTTTCAATGTTAGTCAAGGGTATGGCTTCAGGGTACCTCGTGGCATGGTCCACAATGGTGAGAATGAACCTGTTCCCCCTCTTTGTGGCCTTGGGCAAAGGTCCCACAATATCCACCCCTATGCATTTGAACGGAGTGTCAATCACAGGCAAAGGGCACAACTTTGCTTTGGTCCTGTCACGGTTATTCCCCTGCCTCTGACACACATCACATTGTTTACAGAACTCCTTGATCTGCTTCCCTATTTCAGGCCAGTAAAAATTCTGTGTAATTCTCTGTTGTGTTTTGTTCACCCCTAAGTGCGCAGCAAACATGTCAGAGTGCCCCCTTTTTAAGATCATGGGGCGATACTTTTCAGGTACCACTAGCTGACTTCTGATCCCATCTCCCCCTTTTGAGATATTCCTCAGGGTCTCTCTATATAAAATTCCCTTTTTCTCTCGAAATCTCACTGGGGTTTCAGGTGTTAGCTGGGCGTCTGTCACCTGTTCAAAACACTTTTGGAGAGTGGCGTCTGCCTTTTGCTCTTGGCCAAATCGGCTGTCTGTGGTTAAGGTTTCCACCACAGCTTCGGAACTCCCCTCTGCTTCCGTCTCGGGCTCATCAGTGCCCCCCTGAACTGTCCCCTTGGTGGCTTGTGAACGTGTAATCACTAGCACCCGTTTCACATGTTCAGCCAGGTCATTTCCCACGAGCACGGCTGCTGGCAGAGTCGATGAAATCGCTAGCCGCCAAACTCCCCTCCAGCCTTGAAAGTTCACAGGTACCTCAGCTACTGGCAGCGAGATCACCTGTCCCTCAATCCCTGCCACCTTCATGCTCTCATTTGGGATTATATACTCCCTAGGAACAATATCTGGATGGCACAGGGTCACCTGGGAACAAGTATCCCTTAGCCCCCTATACTGATGGTCAAGTATCCCTACGTCCACCCCTGCGGTTTCAAACAACTGCGAATCTGTTTTCACTAGTAAGCAGCGCTTGACCTCCACAAGAGGACCATTTTCCTCAGCCTGATCAGCAGATGTAACTGTTCCAGATTGAGTAGCCATGGCAACAGGCTCCCTCAGTGGCAAGGAGCTTTGCTCTTTCTGGACACAGAACACAGCTTTTGGCTTGGTTCCACTCAAATCATGAGGCACATTTCCTTTTAGCTGCTTTAATTTCTCACACTCTGAGATTAGATGGCCCTTTCCTTGACAGAAATAACATTTTCTGCTGTATTTGGAGTCTTTCTCATCTGGTTTTGGCTTTCCCTCCAAAATCTGAGGTCTTGGTTTCATGTCTGAGGGCTTCCCTTCACCATGGGCCCCTCCCACTTGCTGGTTTTTCCCTGGTCCCCGAGAGTACTTGCTGTAGGTTTCTTTAGGTTTACCTATCGATTTCCCCTCACCTAAGGGCTTTCTTATTTGGGAAATAAAATCTGCGATCTCGGCCGCCTCTGCCACAGATTTCGGTTTCCTTTCCCTCACCTGGAACTTCAGTTCCCCATGCAGGACTGAATAAAACTGTTCCAGCGCTATCAGGTCTTTGAGCTGCTGGAAGGTCTCTGTTCCCTCCTGAGATAGCCATTTCTCTAGCAGCCTCACCAGTTGGGCCCCCACTTGGGTAAAAGTCTGCTCTGGTTTCTTGGTGAGTGACCTGAATCTTTGCCTCAGCTGTTCCGCATTTATCCCATATCTGGCAAACACCAGTTTCTTAAACTCTGCGAAATCTTTCATCAGTTCCTCTGGCATCTCTGCATAGACTTCTGCCAGGCTGCCACTGATTAAAGATCGCATAATGGTCATCTTCTCAGTTTCCCTTACTGAGAAGTCCACAAACGCTCTTTCCACTAGGGAAAAGAACACCTCAGGGCAATCCCCCTTGTGGTACACAGGGAATTTCTTCAGGTCAGCTTTAGACAATTGGCCCCCCTCAGAATCTCTATTGTTATTATTATTCTGATTCATCAGTTCCAATTTTCTTAACTCATACGCCATCCTTTCTTTTTCCAGAGCAATTTTCTCTCTCTCTAATCTTTCTTCTCTTTCCAATTGCCTCATCCTCAGTTCATGCTGTTGGGCTATGAGCATTTTCCTGAGTTCTGGGTTCTGTTCTCCCGTGCTCTCATCCTGCACTGAGCCAAATTCATCCTCAGAACCTTGGTCTACCTGGGGTTCCCTCACTTCACCCATTTCTGCCATTTGGCTTCGAGTCAAGGGCATAATCCCCCCCCAGAACAGGCTGCTTTCAAAAGTCAAGCCTCAAAATAAAGCGACCACTTTTTTTTCTCTTTTGCCTCAGAACCAGCCTTCTATAGATTGCTGCTGTTCTTCAGCACTAACTTGCAACTGTTGCCAGCCAGAGTCCACCCCCCTCTGCTAGGCCTCTCAGCAGACAGGCTAGATCACTGCTACTTCCCTCAGCTTTGCCTCAGCTTTTTCCCGCCAAAACAGGTTGCCTCAGAGCTCCCTAATCTAGTCCCACCAATCTGAGGTTACACGTTCTTCCACTAGCGTACCTCCCCGTGAGGTAAGCCTAGAAGATTACCTACGCGCTCTCAGATTGTCCCTGACTAGACCCCCCTTGCTCTGGGCACACTTGCCAAGGCTTTGCTGGACCACTGGACAACTGGACCAGTCGTATCCCACACGCTGGACACCAATCAATGTGACAACCCCAGACCTACTGGGATATGCCACAGTTTCACTAAGCTGCCACCAACCATTCCCTGTAAGGAGTCACACAGACCAGGAATGGATTTTTAAACAAACAAAGGAATAAGGTTTATTTAAATGACACACAGGGAAAATGAAATGATCAAGTGAATAAGATACAGTAACGTGGCTTTGTCTCAATCATACATACACCAGTTTGGTTCACACAGAACACCTTTAAATAAAGCACAGACCCTGAACCTATCAGTTCTGGCTACCCATAAAGACACCTGAACCTATCAGGTTGGTACTGACTGACACACAGTAGTACCCTGTCTGACACACAGACTCCCACTCCAGCTTCTTCTCTCAGCTCTCCTTCTAAACTTCTACTTCTCAACACAAGCTCCAGATATATATATAGTACAGCCCCTCCTCCTGATGTCCCGCCTTCCACTCCCCATAGGATGGAACTTTCCCTCCAAACCCATGACAGACAGGTAACATCAGTGCTGTATGTAACAGGTGGACCCTTGGAAAGGTGAGAGAGGGCACCCAGACGGCAATTGTACACTACTCTTGGAAGAGGGGCGGTGAATATATTCCATACACCTAGAATGACATCCCAGATATTAAAAGATATTATTTTTATTTATTTTTTATTTATTTTATTTATATCCCGCCTATCTGGTCGGTTAAGACCACTCCAGGCGGCTAACAACATAAAATAAAACAGTGAATATATATAAAACAGTTTTACATAAACATAATAAAATAGACAAATAGAAGGGAGAAAGAGGGCATCAGGGATTGACTGTAGGGAAGGCCTGCCGAAACATCCATGTTTTAAGTTGATTTTTAAAGGTACCCAGCGAGGGGGCCACACGAATCTCAGGAGGTAGGTTGTTCCAGAGGCGAGGAGCCACCGCCAAGAAGGCCCCCGCATGCACATTGAAATCCCCCAAAACCAATAGCTTCGGGGATCCCAACACTGCCATGGAGACATAGTCCGCCAGCTCCGGTAGGGAAATGGCTGGGTCGCGGGGAGCATGGTAACCCAGCAAGATCCCAATACCGTCCCTGGCCCCAACCGACACGTAGAGGGCCTCAAGACCCGGCTTTACCACCAAGGAGTGCCTAGTAACCTCCAAGATGGATTTGTAAACAATGGCTACTCTCCCTCCCCAGCCCTCCAGTCTATCCTGGTGTTGGACAGCATAACTGGGCGGACAAATGAGTGCTAGGGGGGGACCAATCCATGTTTCGGTTCTGCATGCCAGGTCTGCATCCTCCTCCAGGATAAGGTCATAAATTACCTGGGCCTTATTGGATACAGACCTGGCATTCAACAACACCAGGCGTAGAGTGGAAGGCTGGCTGGTCTGGCTACCTCGATACTGGGGATTGGTCACAGTCTCAGAACAATGAACAGCATTCAAGCATCTGTTCATCGTTCTTCTGACACGAGTAGGGACTGCCAATATATCCCCCAATATAGCCCAGAATATGTATTGCAAATTAAGAATCCCAATACAAAGAACTCCATATATGAATTTAAATTTAAAGGGAAAAAAACCACCAAGAAATTATCCCCCACATATAGTCCAGGTCTGTCTTCCTCTGGCTCGTAGTCTTATCCTTTTAAGTTTTACTGGTCTTGTTGTTATAAAAGTTCTTCTCAGAGTTATTAAGACTGATGTTATTAGGAGTAAAAACATCGGACTGAGGGTGTTACTCATGCGTAGCACCACATAGATCTTATTGATGGGCGTAGGCAACATCAGGAACAGCAGAGTCCAGGTAGAAAGATGTTCAGTCCCTGGCAATTCCTTTACCCATCCTTGGGAAAAGAGTGAAGTGTCTCTGAATATAGTCCAAAAACGGCAGGGTGAGCAGTCCAGATCAAGGAAGGAGGCTGCCGTTAGGGAGGCCAACATGGCGACCGCCCAGCCTGAAACCAAAACAGTCAGCTCCCTTTCCTCCATGGCCACCAAAGAACTTTCCCCTGCCGTCTTACACAGCCTGGGATGTTCCACTCCACCTCTCCAGCAGCCCGAGACTTGCGGGGATTCCTGGACCTCATAGCTGCCACCACTGGCACAGGGAAACCCAGCGAACCTGGCTCCAGACTCTGGCATTCAACCACGTGGTCGGGAAAGCTCGCCAGGAAAGGGGGGGGCGAGCAGCCGCCTCTAAATTCTCCAGCTCCTCTCCCCTCCGGTCTCAATTTGATCTCGAGACAGGCTCCCTGCAACGCTCACCCGCTTTCTCTTCCTGGATGGAAGGCACCCGAGCCTCTGGGCTCCGCTGAAAGCCAGAATGCTTCACGAACAAACACCAGTTCCGGCCCCGCATTTGAGCTCCAGCTCTAGCCCCACAGTCATGCACTCAATCCAGCGACCAGCTCTTGAGGGAAGGAGGGAACGAGGAGGGGGGCAGACCAGTGAGACAAAGAAAGAGAGAGGAAGAAAGAAAAGAAGAGAGGAAAGCAGAGGAAAGCAGAGAGAGGCAGAAAAATAGTAAGACCCAAGAGGCAAGCCGGTGCGATGGAGAGAAACGCTAGCCGCCCGCCACCGGCGCCATCTTGGGGGAAAAAAGATAGCATCATTAAATAGCAACATCACCATCCAACTGCACTGAAAACCACATACACAGCAGCCCTTACTGATGGATGTAAGGAAAAATCTAGCAGCCTGTTCTGTGGCTGGGCTTTGGGGTTCAACAGGGGACATTTGTGTGTGGTATATCCAGCTATGTCCACAAGCACCATCTTTTCTGGACCACAGCTTAAGTTCTATTTCACTATTGGGAGAAAATGGGGCTGAATTTAGCTTTCAACTTGCAAATGTAGTTGCAACGAACAATTATGCTTTCCACAGCTGTGTAAGGCTGTTGCAGCAAGAACAACAAAGTCCTGTGGCACCTTAATTCATTGCTTATAGAAAGAGCTTTCATGGACTGTAGTGGGCTATAATCCAAAAAGGCTCATGCTGTAATAAATTTGTTTCTCTTAAGGTGCCACACAACAGTGACAAGTAATTTGTTTAAAAGGACGGGATGGGTGATTTAAAAAAAAATCAATAAATCTTATCCATTGTAATTGAATGTGCACAGTGAAACATTATCAAGATTAATGTTACAGGAAGTCAAAAAATACTGTCCAGAAATCAGTTTGGAAGGATTTATTTTCCCTTCCTCCCCCAGCTTTCGTTACAAAATGCACTTTGCCAAACCTAATTTATGTGAATGTAGATTTGTTCCCTTACCCCCTATTTCTTGACCAAAGCATGTACCACAACCTGTCTTTTTAAGATGCTGGAATAAATTCCATTTCTGAAAAAAATGGGTGTGAAGGTGTAGATCAGAGTGTGCCATCCTCAGAAGAGAAAGACCCGAAGGAAGAGAGTGGTTGTGCAGAAGGGATTTTAGTGGAGATAGAACGCGAGGAAGAATTACAAAGGAGACCAACGGAAGTGTGTCTGGTTGATGAGGGAGGAGCCAAACTGGACTTGATCATGTGGGAGGAGGTGAAAGGGGAAGGATCAAACGCGCGGGAATTCAGTTGGTTGGGGGAAGGTGAGCTGGGCAGATGCACGAATAGGGGGGTGCAGACCGATTGGTTAACGGACGTGAGGAGCCAAGCGGACTTGGCCCAAGGCTTCCCTAACATAAAGAAAGAAGGAGGACTTTTGTCAGAGCCTTCTCTACCCAGCGGACGCGGTCGGCCATATGAGCCCTTGGAATGGAGGGTCTCAGTTTTCCCAGTGAGCTACCCTGGTGGGGGCAGGAGAGTTATCCGCCAGGGCCCCGAGTTCCAACAGAAGCCTCCCAAGGGGGATTGGGCCCGCCATCCCTGTTGTGGGACCATATGTGCCGTGCGGAGTGCCCCACTAAGACCGTTAATGGATCGCGAACGGTTCGGCCCAGCTCCCTGGTAAGGGAAGAATCAAACCCAGCTGTTGTAAAAGCGAAAAGATATACCTTGTTATCTGATGAAGTGTTGAAGGATCCGTATGATCCTGTAGAGTTAAGTGTACATTCAAATAAAGTTGTTACTTCGGAAGAAATGGATTCTCCTCCGTGTCTTTTTCCCGCCTTTACCACCCAACCCCCCCCCCCCGGCTGAAGACGGACCTTGTCACAATGGGTTTTGTCACTTTAAATTGGGTTCCATGTTGGCCTTTATTTACACTAACACATTTGTGCTAGATTACCTCTGGGACTGCAAGAATGACTGGGTGGGCCTCTGCACTTGCAAAGTCTTCAGGTCTCCAGCAATAGTTCAACTGGTGTTATAGTGCACTTACAGTGATTGTCACAGTAAGACTGGAGAGTAGATCCAGGGATCTGCACCTGAAAAGGGAAGTGCATTTAAAGATAACTAGGCAGTGTCTCTGTGGCCAGTAAAAGTAAGACCACTTATTTTAATGACATAAAAGACACTTTGGAGGGAAACTGGGGGATGCTCAGAACCTCTTGACATTAATTATTATCTCAATAGAAGTACTTACAAACAGGAGATTGACAGGAGTTGCCAGATGTATAGCATCAGGAGTAAGCCCAAGTGAACGTAGTGGGACCTCCTCCCTTGAAAGTGTGTATAGACACAGTCACTGGCAGGAGGGGGGGGGGAAGGTGTGATACCAGTGTTTGGATAGTTTTTGAAAGCTTTATACATCAAAATGAGAGAGACAATTTAAAAACCTTCTGATGATTTATTGTCCATTGCTAACTCCAAAATATGGAAGCCTAAAATAAGGCACAGTGTTTTGGATTCCAAACAGTTAATGTTTTCCATCGTCCACGCAGATTAAAGAGAATGAACATGATGGGCCAGTGGTCACAGGAGATCAATGCAGGAGATCTTACAGAAGAACTAACTCTGTTTCCAGAGCCCTGCTGGAGTGGGAACTGCCTTTTTCTTTTTCTTTCAGTCAGCGGGAGGAAATTAACTATACCAGCTCCAGGACTGATGAAGTTGGGGGCTCCTTTGGAAGGCATGTTGGGGCAAGAAGGGGACCTACGATCTTTTGGACCCTCGCCCACTTGCCAAATCAGATACAAGTAGATGTAAAACAGTGATCCTGCTTGCTTTTGACATCATAGTGGTGTCTTCTATGTAAATTCCCACAGTGCCTATCCTCATGGGGCAAAATCTTAGCATATATTTGCTAGATTGCAAGTCAGGGCCAGCTTCTGTGCGTAGCTGTCCTTTAATAAGCAGACCCCCCTCCCGGCTCCTTTCTTTTTAATTGCCTAATTAGTTGCTTGCTGTTCAATCTGGTGTTCTTAACTTGCCCTTAATTAATCAGATCCTGTCCCTTGAAAGCACCAACTTTAATTACTAGTTTCTTCTTTATTGCCAGAACAATGGTTCATTAGTGTTCAGATTTTATTTTATTATTGTTGTTGTTGTAAAAATTTATCTTTCCGATAATCAAGAAACTCCAGATAACTTCCACCAAATAACATAGAGTCAGACAGACATCCTGTTTTGGTAAAAAAAAACCTTCTGCAAAGCATAAGGGACCTGACTCCCACACAGGGTCCGTCCTGAGAGTGTCCTTTTCCTTTTCTTCTTTCCTTTCCTTTTTTCGGAGGTGCTGTCAGGTGAAACCAACTGTTCACATGATGATTCTCATTAACTGTGTACAGTATAATCAATAGAACCAAAAAAAGGATGGAGCAGACAGCCTTTCTATGCAAAAGAGAGAAAGACCTTGCAGAAATGAGAACAAAAGAGAAACCTTGCCTTTCCCAGCAAACGTGGCCTTTACTTCACTTTCACTTGAGCAAATGGATAGGATGGTGCAACAAGAAAGAATCCAGAGAATCCCAGTCAGTGCAAGACAAGCTTTGCATATACAGGGCAGCCAAAGTAGGAAACCTTGCTCACTGTTTATGGATTGCTGGTTATTTTCCAGCTACAGCAAACATTGTTTACTGCTGTTTTTTGACCGCATGAGAAATTAAATTAAGGGCGAATGAGAACAAATGTATTGCCTCCAACGAGATTCAGTCAGTTTTTGATACTGGAGGCTGCCCTCTTTTTGGTAAGAGTAGGTATTCTTAGAAAAAAAGAAAAAATAAAAAATGATTAAATTGGCCATGGAATACTTTTTATTCCTATTGAAGCTTTATTGGAGTGTCAGCATTTTATCTGATTAAAAATTAATTAACTACTTAAGTAAAATGCATATATAATTTTAAATTATATTTAATTTTTGATTTAAATAATAATGTCCCTTTTATTGCTATTTTTGTTGTCATGTGTTTCTTGTATTTGAACTCATCTGAAGACTTATTTCATTAAGTATCCAGCTCAAGGCAGGGGTGTGTGTGCTAATATTCTTTGCATAACCATGTTTTAAACTGCCCAGAGAGTGCTCTATCACTATAGAGCAGTATACTGTATATAAGTCAAAATAATAACAGTAGTAGTAGTAGTAGACTAAATAGAGACCTGCTTATTCTTGAAACGAGAATGTCCTTTTGCCTGTTTCTATTCAAATCTTCAGCAAGGCCTTGGATTTGTTGGAATTTATGCTGATTGTGTTAACAGAACTTGAAAAGTACAGTAGTACGGTGAGTGTCCAGGCATAAATCAAGATTAATCAGGATGTTCATGGCAAGATTTTTTAAAAAGTTTATTGTTCCAAGAAATCTATTTAGAATAAGGAGGAATCCACACAGCTGACTACCAGTTGCAAAAGGAAGAGAACAAAAAACTCAGAATGATTTCTGTGAAGAAATGGGGAGTGACCTTCGGGTGATCAATGTTGACAAAGATCAAGATGGTGAAGATACCCAAATAGAGTCCACCCAGCTACCTGTTTGTCTATCCCCTCTGACTAACTGTTACTTTAAATAACCTTACTGAACTTACTCAACAAAACCTGCTCAGAGGGGAAAAGATAAACAGGAAATCCAGTCTTGCCACTCTTCACACAAGAATGAATAGTTGCATGGGATTTGTTGCCATAAAGTGTAATTAATAATCGCCATTCGCTGATACAGTTTTAAAAGGAAATTAATTGAATGCAAACAGAAGAGATGTACAATATCAGTGGCTACTGGCCAGAATAGTTCTGTAGAACTTTCATGTTCGGATAACAGCACTTGGATGAGTTAATATTTTAAACTATAATTCCCAGAATCCCCAGCCAGCATGGCCATGTGGCATGTTGGGTGGGGGATCCTGGGAAATGTAGTTAAAAAGTAAACTTTTCAAGCTATATTTCAACTATAAATCATAGATGTTTAAAATAAAATACTGTATTGATTGTGGTCTTTTCTATGTTTTATTTCATTATTCTGTGATGCATCATGTATGTATATAATATTTCCATGATTTTCATCCTCCCAGGATTCAAAAACTACATAAGGCATAGGAAATTTTTATTCACACAAGTGACTTTGATATTTGAGATAATCCAATATAGCAATTTTAATCAAATCCGAAATGTAGTGGGTTTTTTAATATGGAAATCTCTTGTGGAACAACCCCATTGAAGAAAACAACAGTGGTTACCCAGACATGGTTGCTGGTTGCAAAGGGGCCCTCTTAACAGTTTAAGCCTCAGGGCCCCCAAAACAGAAGTCATCCACTGGATATAATCAATAATCATGTGCCTCGAAGTCAATGCTGACTTATGATGACCCTTTTCAGGGTTTTCTAGGTAGAGAATACCAGAAGTGGTTTGCCATTCTGTTCCTCTAGAGCAGTGGTGTCGAACTGTGGCCCTCCAGATGTTCTTGGCCTTCAACTCCCAGAAATCCTGGCCAGCAGAGGTGGTGGTGAAGGCTTCTGGGAGTTGAAGTCCAAGAACATCTGGAGGGCCACAGTTCGACACCACTGCTCTAGAGGCACCCTGGGGCTGTACAGCTTGCCCAGGGCCCCACAGGCTGGCTCTACTCCCAGGATGCACACTGTGGAATTAAATTCCTAACCTCTGGCTTTGCCGCCAGATATCTAAACACTGAGCTATTCAGCCAGCTATGTTCCTAGTATTTATTTATTTAATGCATATTTCACCATTTTATGCTTGGTCCCCAAGACACCTATCAGATACCAAATGCTAGAATGCAACAGTGTAAGAGGACATTTGTCTTTCTGCTTGTCAATTCGCCAAAGGTATCTGTTTTGCTACTGTAGGAAACAGGATGCTAGACTATTGGGACCACATAACCTGGTCCTGTAAAGCACTGGCCATAAAATATCTTCCTGTACTCCTGTTATAGGGAAACCAACATTTCCAAGAGATTTAAAAACCAAACACATTATTTGAAATAATATGTGCTGCTAATAGCAGCTTAACATTTCCATGGGAACCAATGCAGAACACCATTGAATGTGCTCTGGAAATTGAACTGTTAGACCAGAGAAAAGTGCCTAATAGACTACTGCATAATTGGATCTTTTAATTTTATTGCTACTCTTTTTCCCCCCAGCTTCAAGCACCTGGTTGCCACATTACCCGCCCAGAGACCTTTGGGTAGTGTGGGCGGTGTAGTGGGCCACTCTGAAGCCTCTGCCAACTCAGGCTTCCCAGAGTGCTCACTACTCTTCTTCAACCTGCTGTCACCAACCTATCCTTAATACTCAAAAAGGACAAGTTTTTCTTTCAGACAAATAAAGTGTTTATTGATTTGTACAAAATAAAAAGGGTGAATCACAGGTGATAAATCAAGTTGTTAATCACGTTTCTCAATTACTAGATCACACAGACTTTTCCCTCACCGACTATCTCTCTCAAATCTATCTCACTCTCTCAATCAACTTCTCTTATCTTTTCAAACTCTTCAAAACTCTCCCTTTCACACATCACATACACCCCTTATATAATCCAGCTCCTCCCCCTTCTGCATCACCCTCCGTCCTCTCATTGGCTGAGGTTCCCCTGCCCGGCTGTGATGGACAGGTGAGAGCAGAGCTGTATGCCACAGGCGGCATATAAGTTAAACAAACAAACAAACAAACAAACAAACAAACAAACAAATAAATAAATAAATTGGCCTGAAGAGTCTTCAAGGATCTTATGATAAGTACATATACATTTTTCCATTTGTCATTCTTCCCCTTCCTTCTTGAGGGTAGATCAAGAAAACCAAATGATGTTTTCCTACTAACAGATGATTTCAAGGCTGTGTACTGATAAAGCACTGTTTCAGGTGATGATGGAGAACCCGTGGCCCTCCAGAACCTGCTGGTCTGCAACTCCCATCAACCCTAGGCAGCATAGCCAATGTTGAGGGACAGAAGATGTTGCAGTCCAACATCTGGAAGGGCACACAGCCCACTCTTAGGGTTTAGGCCATGCAATTTATTCACTTGACCAGAACGTCAGAACCGGTGCCTGTACTTTTCCAATGTCATCACTAGTCCCAGCAGTACAGTGCACTGGGAAATTTAAAAAATGTACAGGCATAGGATGCTGCATTTTTGCATGAGTTAATGGTTTGGATAATACTTCCCAGAAGCCTTCAGCTGGCAAAAGCCACTGGCCATGCTAGCTACGGGATACTGGGAGTTGTGTGTTTTTTAAATCAATTTTTTCCCCAAACTCTATTTCTATCAGGACAGATTTGTTGGTCCACCTAGTCCAGTTTTGTCAACTCTGAGCAACAAGGGGCTCAGGCTCGAAGTCTTTCACATGCCCTGCCATCTAATCCTGTTCAACTAGAGGTGCCAGGGACCAAAGATAGGACCTTTTTCAGGCATGGTTTGCCACTACAAGTGGATTTTTGACACACACACACACCCATGTTATCACCCACAAAGCACCTAATTGGCAGTAAAGCTCACACAGGTGAGACAAAAGGTGTGATTACTTCAGAGCACACCTGGTGTTCATGGCATATGAATGTAGATAGTGAGGCTGGAGAGGAAGAAACAGATGAGAATTACAGTTATATTATGTATGTGGCTAGTCACAAGCAGACACTGGTAACACAACTAGAGCTTCAAAAAGGTCATTTTTGGGCCTGCAACTCTGAGACTTTCCCACCCAGCATGGTCAATGACTGAGATGTCTGGAGGAGTCTAAAAGTTGTATTAATTTTTTTACAAGCCTGGTAAATATCTTATCACTGAACAAGCCAGTTAACACATGTAGTGTGCTAAGAAACCATTACTCCAATTTGCACTTCTGAAGCTAAACCTGGAATTTCCTGGTTTAATTGTGACTTGGACATCTCTCACTGCAATGTCCTTTTGAAGTTTCACTGATGCACAATGACAACATCAAGATCAGTGACAAAGTGGATGACATATTCCCCCATATACAATGCTGACATTTTCAAGTCACATTTCTATCACTTCGTTCATAGTTTTAGTCTTTTGCATGGAGTCCGGCCTTTGGGGAAATATTCTCCTGAGACTACAGCTGGTAAAAAAAACCACACAGCCACCCTCTTTTCTGTGTTATTGGGGTTGTAACTTCTAAGCTCTTTCCATCACCAACACTGCTTTGAACTCCCAGCCCACGCATCTTAACTGGTGAGGTAAGGCAAATACCCGGGAAAGAGCACCAGGAGTGTCTCTGAAGCATCAGCAACAGCCTGCAGCTGCTTTTTAATTTCTATTTTACAGGTTTCTCCCCAGAGAGCACACAGTTACCTTTGCCGGATGATGTCACCAGCAAGACCACTAATGGCTAGAGAAGAAAGATCTTGTAATGCCTGACAGATGTAGCTGTGTGTAAATTGTAGTGAAGTGTTTACCCTTTGGGTTATAAATTACAAAGTGTGAGCAGTGCAAGTTGGTGCTTCTCAGAGCTTTTTATTCTTCTTTTCCCAACTTCAGCATATAGTGTTTAAATACTGATGGTTTTTACATGCCCAAGCCTTCAATGGTGTGTGATTTCATTCTCCCCCGTCCAACTAATTCCTCTCCCCCCGCCCCTTGTGACTCTCAAGACTAGATGTTATAGTGCCATTGACAAGGACAGTCCAAAGTTGTCAAAGCCCTTCTAATTATCCCAGCTAAAGTGTCTCCTCTGTTTTCCATCTGGATAGATGAAAACTGCATTCAAGGAGATCTATTTAATACCAGAGCAATTTTTCCCTTCTTCTTCCCCAAGGCAGCCACTTACTGGATGTTTTTCTTCCCCTCAAGCAATCTAAATGCTAAGTAGATCTTTAAAATAATTACCATACAGAGGATGAGGAGTTAGGCGTCCTTTTTTTTTTTGCAAACACCTGATGCTCATTAGCAATATTTAGTGTGGCACCCATCAGCCCTGTTTATCTCTAACTTTCTCTTGCTGCAGCTTGGCAAGTGCTCAGAGACATGACAATCGCTCCTGAAGTGTTAGCAAAAAACAAAAACCCTCTAACAACTCTTGACCTTACACAATTGAACTGAAGGAAATTCTATTGCGGAAGAAAAAACTACAATTGCTGCAGACTAACCTCTTTTTTTTTTCCTCATCGGGGCCTGGAGCTTACTTGATCCTTGCCATAATCCATCTAAGCCTATTCTTACCTGAGTGAGGAAAAGGAATCCTTTCCTGCCACTCTCTAGCAATGTAGGAAAAGCTATAAACAGCAAAGTTAGACTCTTTATTAATGAGCATTAGGGTGGGGGACGGAGCACCACAGCTAAGGTGGAGCAACTGGCGCTTTTTCCCAGGGCCCCAATATTTAAACAGCAGAGAAATCTGGAGGCAAAACTCCTGGTGATTGTTAGAAAAACAACTGATAAAAGTTCCAAGTGGTTGTTGTGGGTTTTTCGGGCTCTTTGGCCGTGTTCTGAAGGTTGTTCTTCCTAATGTTTTGCCAGTCTCTGTGGCCGGCATCTTCAGACGACAGCACTCTGTGCTCTGGTGTAGTTGGCTTGGGAGTTGAATATTTATGGTTGTGAGATAGGCTTTTGTCTTTTTCTGTAGATGAGTGATTAGTGTGTCTTGTTGTGGGTGTATTATTGTGATAAGAAGGAGAGATTATCGGTCACTTGGTTGATGGGTGTCATTAGCTGGGTCTTTTGTGTGTAGTGATCCCCAGTCCTTGTGGCTGGGTAGAGTTCGTTGACCTTTTGCACACTGTATTTTTTGAGAGCTGGGAGCCAAGTTTTGTTGAGTTTCAAACTTTCCTCTCTTTTTTGTTGAAGTTCTGCTGGTGCTTGTAGATTTCAATGGCTTCCCTGTGCAGTCTGATGTAATGATTGCTGACGTAATGAAACACACAAGCATTAGTCATCTGCCCATCTTTAGAAAGCATAGGTGTTATATTTTTTTGGCAGGGGGACACACCACATTCTATTTCTCTTTTTTAGTGAGAAGCTTGCACCCATGCCTCAGAGTGGAGTGGACACAAGAGGCTGCTGCTTGCCCCTGCTTACTAAATGGCTTGTTACAGGTCTGCTTGAGAGAGAGAGAGAGAGAGAGAGAGAGAGAGAGAGAGAGAGAGAGATGTAGGTCATAAGGTACCAACAAAAGATCAGTGGCCAAGCTCTCCTGTCTTGGACAGTGATTCAAGATCAGGCTTACAGTGAAAGAAAGAAAAAAAGGAAGGAAGGAAGGAAGGAAGGAAGGAAGGAAGGAAGGAAGGAAGGAAGGAAGGAAGGAAGGAAGGAAGGAAGGAAGGAAGGAAGGAAGGAAGGAAGGAAGGAAGGAAGGAAGGAAGGAAGGAAGGAAGGGAAGGGAAGGGAAGGAAAAGGCTTTTTCTCTAGGTACACCTCAAATGTGGAACTCCTTCCAAAGAGATGGTTCGATCTCTGCTGAATCTTTAACAGCAGTTATGTTGTGTTGTTCCGTAGGCCCTTTGTAATGCATCCCCAAAATGATAAAGATAACTAACACGTTACAATCGCACTGCAAAAGCAGTGAGGTCATCATTCTGTCATTATGTAATGTCACTATACCTACACTACTGGGAAAAGGAATTACAAATAATGTTATGTATAACAAATTGCTTCTAAGCTGTGGGATCAATGGGCATAAGGTAGCAGGTGCAGAATCCGTCATTGCACCAACTGCATGGCTGAACCAGCCTCTCTTGCCACAATTCCTAGTGACTTCAGGGAGTTGCAGTCTAAAAGCAATGAAAGCCCAATTCCCAGAAGAGATACAGTACATACTGTTTGTTTTTTAATGTGGTCAGGCAAATGCCAAAATGTACCCAGATACTCTCTCACTAAAGACAGGAATGACTAAAATTAGGGTGATTGAAACTGCACACTTCCTGTGTTTTGGTGGGTGGGGAGGGTGGGTTTTTAATTCTCCCAGGCCCTGCACCTTTGCTGCCAGGGCTTGTGCAACACGAAGGTTCGTGATTGACTCCGCTGGAGCTTCACTTTCAGCCCCTTGCTCCATGTGGCATGAGGGGGACAAAGCGCATCCATCCACTAACTCCTCCTCCAGTTTCTTCCTCCTCCAGTTTGGCGAGTTGATGCTGTGTAAGTGCATCACACATTAATACCTGTACCAGCCTGGGAATGTTTAAACTAAAGAGATGGACTAAGACACACAACATCCGGGATTGCACCCCTTATGGTCCATGGAAACTCACTGGAAGGCTGCAGTGATAAACCTACTCCTTAAATATCTCACATGCCTTGAAAACCCTAGGCGGCACGTAACAAACAAACAGCTGAGGTGGGTGGAGACGCTGCTCCAACTTTAAAGTCATCTCAGGTACAAAATAGCGCTTTCTTCTCTTCAATTGCTGCTTGCCTTGAGATTTGTTTTGCCTCCTGGAGACCCACAGAAGTACAGCAATTTCTTGAGACGCCAGCTGGTCCCCTGAGACCTGGCAGTCCCAGTATTCTAAAGTACTCTTTACTTCCAGTTACATTTATATAGGATTACTGGCTAAATTTCCTCTTGCTTTCATATCACATATGGTTCTGTTGTTTTCTTTCAGAAATTTACCATTTCTAGCAGGCTACCTGAGGTAAGACAACAACCACTCCTCAAAAGCATTCCTTTTAACGGTGAATGAATTATGAAATCAAGGGTTGGAAAGCTCTGAAAGCTTTCTTAGATGACGATCAATTTTCTCTGGGCTTTTATTTTTAATTGGAGAAGAAACACATCCCTGATTCTTGCAACTCATTAAATGGACCCAGATGAGGTTTCCTGAACACGCATTCTATATTCCCCAGGCACAGAATACTGAATGAAAGCAAGCTGCTGCTGAAGCCCTGCCAACTTCCATGAAGGGAAAGCAATGGCAAGATTGCAAGCATTAATACCAGGCTGCCAACGTTGTGGCTAATTCATTTTTATTAATTGCCTTAGCTTACTGCACAAAAAACCAAAGCTGACATATGAAAGGATCAATCAAAGACACCAAAAGATTGAAGAGGCCACTTCCACTTATTTATGGAACATTTACTATAATAAAGCAACCTGTCTTGTGTGTGCGTGTGTGTGTGTGTGTGTGTCTGTCTGTCTCTCTGTCTGTCTTTGTTTTTTGAGGGAGGAACAAGCAGATAGGGGGAGATGCAAACGTCGTAAAAAAAAGAGACATGCCCATCAGAAGTTTGTACCTCATCTTAAACAGCATTTTCTCATTTTCTGATATGCTTGGCTGTGTTTCTGGAGGTTTAGAAAGTTACTTTTAATGAGTAATTAGCTACAGTCCAAGCTCTAAATAAGCATTTACATTTTAAAATGAATTCTTTACTTTCCCATTCTCCCAAAACAACTAAGAGTATGGTTATGCTATGGAAATAAATTGAGAGCTAGATTGGGAGTTTTGAAGTAAGCTTAGTCATGTAGTAGTTGTGTGGTTTTTGGGTTGGTGTATGTATCTCCTTGTGACAACGTTTAATCTGTTTGTAAGCTGTGTTGCATATTGGTTGAGGAGATATACAGACTTTTAAAACCTGATACCTCGGAGCTCCAACTTCCTATATATTTTGACTTCCAGAGCCTATGCATTCCTGGAGTGAAACATCTGCACCAAAAAAACTAAAACCCTGGGCTACCCTCGCTACAGCTCTGGTTGTTGGCACATTATCCTGGAACCGCTTTTGAGGTTTTTGCCGTCTGCCCGCCCACCCCCTCATTGGCTATCTCTCACAGCCACTGGAAACTCATTTCCCATGTTGAGGTGATGTGAGCAGCAGGGACAAAAGCCATGTTCCTCTGCTGTCCTGTTCCTTTTAATATTTTTTTTCTCAAATGGGAATAGCGCTAGATCAGTGTTACAGATAGAAACAAAATGTAACTGCTCAGACTGCAAGGTTTCCATGCAGCCTGAACCCCATGATTCTGGCTTGATAAACCCCACAGACGCAATTGACTTTGACACAGGTGAGCAGATGTGCTAAAACAATTCAAAATAATTTGCATCCATGATCAAGTTAAAATAAACACACACACACACACACACACACACACACACACACACACACACACACACACACACCTTGTGGCTATTTAAAATATCTTGCTTTTCAACAAAAATGTGCACTCAGCTGTATTTCATGTAGGCAAAATTTTTTACATTTATTTCATGAATGCTAAACCTGACATAAAACCAGGAGTATTATGTAACAGTACCTCAAGCCACTGATTGTTGCTAGAAAACACATTCTCCTCCCATCCCCCCCACACTGTTATCTGAGCATTTCCAAAACAGACCATAAGGCAGCAGTGTGAGACTACGATTTGAATCGTGTGCTAAATCATACAAGATCTAAGCCTTTGTATTTCTGCAAGCCTCTAATTATGTAAGGAAAGTCTGATGAACAAGCCCATCAGCCTTTCTGCTTCAACATTCTGTTCACACCTTGTTCAACCACTAGCCTATGAGAAGCCTGCTAGTGGGACATGACTGGAGCTGCACCCTCCGTCTTATGTTCCCAAACTAGTATTTCAGAGGCATACTGACTGGTAGCCATTGATGACCCTAATGCCCACGAATTTAGCCAGTCTCTTTTTTAAAGCCATCCAAATTGGTAGCTGCCACTACTGTCCGTGGCAGTTAATTCTGCACTGTGTGAACAGCTTCATTTCATTTGTCTTGATTCTCTCACCATTCCACTTCAGTGGCTGGACCATGGTTCTAGTATTATAGGAGACACAGAAGAAAACTTCTCTTGCTTCTCAACACTATGCATAATTTTATAACCTCTCTACCACACACCTTGAAAGGTGGAACACAAACAAAAATGGCAATTAAAAATACGCTATAAGAACATGGATGTTCATGCCGAAGGTGGGTGTCAGGGCCTGGAGTTCTTGGAATGTATGAAGCAAACGAAATCTATGACTGCAAGAGATTGCGGGGGACAGGGTGAGGACCACACAGGAGCAGATTGCTATATGTATAAGCTGCACACACACAAAATTGAAATGGACCCTGAAGTCTTGGATAATTTTTCTGTTCAGTGCTAAATGTGGGATTGGAATTGTGTATAGGTAGGTCTGCAGGTCTCAGGGTACTGGTGAGTCTCAGGAAGAGGCTTCTTTCGCCAAGTCCCCATGTGGGGAGACAAATCCTAGGGTAAGCTGTACTGGAAGAAGAGAATACATTTTGTGTAAGGCCTGGAAAAATGTCATTAGTGCTGCATGGAATATGAGCCCTAACAGGAATTATGGGAACCACTATGCCTACTAGGTGCATTTTGCAACCTATCCTACCCAGGCACCATTTTTTTAAATGTTTCTGGGTTCTCATATTACCTAGGGGTCTATATTTTCATTCATTCATCTGGATTCCTGACATAAGCACATTTGTAGTTAACTAGCCCCAAAGCTGATCTGCCTCCTCTTAGCTTTTCCTTCTGTATTATCCTAGGAACCCATCCCTGTGACATCACAGAAAGCTACATATCAGGGAATAGGATGCTGATGATTAGGCAGCCCTGAGTACAGTGACTTCTTGCAAAGTGCCAAGCAGTAGATAAAGATATTTATAGGATGTCACAAAAGCAGACAGAATTTGGGCAAGGTAGATTTATTTCCCCTTGTGTGTTGGTAAACATTTTTTATTTTATTTGCAAGGATGGGTTATGTAAAAATCCAGCAAGGGGTGGAAAATGAGAGCAACCTACATATAAAGACATTTTCAAATTGCCAGTTAGACTCCTGCTGATGCTCAAGATGCCACTGCAGAGAACTAGAAGATGGAGCCTAGTTTGTTATTTGTGCAAATGCCAGATTTAAACAGAGGCTTACTAGAAAGAAGAAAGCAAGAGTATAAATTGGAAAATTGCCCACAACCCAGCTAGCTAAGCTCTTTGCACAAGTACAGTTCAGATTACAGTAATTAGAAGGAACTAATTGCTGACATCCGTTGCTATATCTCCAGATGGGGTTTTCTTTAACTTCAGTGATTTTCAATTTTGAAGCCACAGAGGAAATGAAATGCTTATTAAAAGGACATAATAAAAGGATCACTTCTCATAATATGCAAAAGCAAGTGAATATTCTAATTCCACAGATGTGAAGATATAAATCTATTTCTTCAATACCTGCACCGTGCTACAAATATCCAAAGCAGAAAACAGATTACTAGCCAAATAAAGCACTGATTGAATGCTCATTCTTCAGGGCATAAACATCTCTTTCCATTACAACAATCTTCTGAATGTCTAATAACCACTCCATTGTTTAACTAAAGCCAAAATTAAATTGAATGGTGGATGGGGGAGGTGAGGAGGTTAGGTTACTACCGTGTTTCCCCGAAAATAAGACAGGGTCTTATTTTTTATTCATTAAACTTATACAGTATACCTGCCATCTAGAACATGTCTACTTATATTAATTTTTGCTCCAAAAAACGCATCAGGGCTTATTTTCAGGGGATGCTTTATTTTTTTCATGTACAACTATCTACATTTTTTTCAAATTCAGTCCTTCCATATAATCCAGCAGTTAAGATCTAGCCAGGGGGCCCTTTTGA